>NC_057803.1:294497145-295097145 GCF_018294505.1 Triticum aestivum | reverse complement strand
GAGGAGCTCCGGAATGGTCCGGAGGTAAAGATTGATATATAAGATGATATGGTTCGGCCAAGGGGTGAAGCCCATGAGGCTTTAGGTCGGTGCAAAAGTAGTTTCGCGGAGGCCAGGGGGCCAAACGCCGGAGACCCTGGCGTCTGGCCCTGGAGTATGAGTCAGACTATTGCCTTTCGGGCAAAACCAACTTTTAGGAGGATTTTGCTCCAAGTTTCGACCCCAGAGCTCAACATATAAATAGGGGGGCAGTGCTAGCACCAAAGACACATCAAGAAACACCAAGCCGTGTGCCGGCAACCCCGTCCCCTCTAGTTTATCCTCCATCATAGTTTTTGTAGTGCTTAGGCGAAGCCCTGCGGAGATTGTTCTTCACCAACACCGTCACCACGCCATCGTTCTGCCGGAACTCATCTACTACTTCGCCCGTCTTGCTGGATCAAGAAGGCAAGGACGTCATAGAGCTGAACATGTGCTGAACGCGGAGGTGCCGTACGCTCGGTACTTGATCGAGATAGATCGTGAAGGTGTATGACTACATCAACCGCGTTGATAAATGCTTCCTCTCTCAGTCTACGAGGGTACATAGACACACTCTCCCCTCTCGTTGCTATGCATCTCCTAGATAGATCTTGCGTGATCGTAGGACTTTTTTTTTGAAATAATGTGTTCCCCAACAGGTGGGCCCCTCCCTCCCCCTAATCTACAATCAACATCTCACATGTTTAACATTACGTTAATTACGTAACTGGGATTACGTAGGTGTAGCATTACTCGTCCAAAAAAAACCAACTAAGCCAACCTCCCAGCATATCGCGCAGGAAAAGAACCGGCCGCGCCGTTTTAGTCGGGATTATCGGATTACTAGTAGTAGTATCGATGGATAGCGCAAAGCACCAAGTTTTTTTGAGGGGGTGAACCACCTAATTTAAAAGGAAAAAGGGGGTACACTCACATCACCCCTGTCGCGGACGCATTGCACCCCCCATACGTTCGGTCCTGCACACGGCTCACGCAAACGAACGCGCTTCGACTTGCCTCTTCACTGACACGTGGGACTGCACTTGGAGAAACCGACCATGCGCCAAACTCCACCCGCCCACCGCGCGACCCCCCCCCCCCACCCCCCCCCCAAATCCCAAATTCAACTGCCCTTCGGCCAACTAGCCAATAATATTCCCCAAACCCACCTCCCCCGTCCCCCTCCACTCCATTCGCTCCGTCAAAGCCGCCCTCCCTGCCGCACCGATACGTCGGCACCGCGGTTCGTTGAGGGGACACACGGAGATCCTCTCTCTCCCACAGTACACTCTCGTAGACTGCCGTCCTCGAGCCGTGCAGCCACTGCTGGCGACGTTCTTGTGGAGGCGCACGGTGGTTAACACCGCTACCGTTGGCGACGTTCGTATGGAGACGCACGGCGGTCAGCTTCTCCCACAGTACTTGCGATACGTCTCCAACGTATCTTTAATTTTTGATTGTTCCATGCTATTATATATTTTGTTTTGGATGTTTAATGGGCTTATTTATACACTTTTATATTATTTTTGGGACTAACCTATTAACCGGAGGCCCAGCCCAAATTGCTGTTTTTTGCCTATTTCAGTGCTTCGCAGAAAAAGAATATCAAACGGAGTCCAAATGGAATGAAACCTTCGGGAGCGTGATTTTTGGAACAAACGTGATCCAGACTTGGAGTGGACGTCAAGCAATCAGCGAGGAGGCCACGAGGTAGGGGGTGCGCCTACCCCCCTGGGCGCACCCTCCACCCTCGTGGGCCGCTCATGGCTCCACCGACCTACTTCTTCCTCCTATATATACCTACGTACCCTGAAAACATCAGAGAGCACCACGAAAACCTAATTCCACCGCCGCAACCTTCTGTATCCGTGAGATCCCATCTTGGGGCCTTTTCCGGCGCTCCGCCGGAGGGGGCATTGATCACAGAGGGATTCTACATCAACACCATGTCCTCTTCAATGATGTACGAGTAGTTTATCTCAGACCTTCGGGTCCATAGTTATTAGCTAGATGGATTCTTCTCTCTCTTTGGATCGCAATACAAAGTTCTCCTCGATTCTCTTGGAGATCTATTCGATCTAATCTTCTTTTGCGGTCTGTTTGTCAAGATCCAACGAATTGTGGGTTTATGATCAGGATTATCTATGAACAATAGTTGAATCTTCTCTGAATTCTTTTATGTATGATTGGTTAACTTTGCAAGTTTCTTCGAATTATCAGTTTGGTTTGGCCTACTAGATTGATCTTTCTTGCAATGGGAGAAGTGCTTAGCTTTGGGTTCAATCTTGCGGTGCTCGATCCTAGTGACAGTAGGGGAAACAGCACATATTGTATTGTTGCCATCGAGGATAAAAAGATGGGTTTTATATCATATTGCATGAGTTTATCCCTCTACATCATGTCATCTTTCTTAAAGCGTTACTCCGTTCTCATGAACTTAATACTCTAGATGCATGCTGGATAGCGGTCGATGTGTGGAGTAATAGTAGTAGATGCAGGCAGGAGTCGGTCTACTTGTGACGGACGTGATGCCTAGATACATGATCAGACCTCGATGTTCTCATAATTATTCGCTTTTCTATCAATTGCTCGACAGTAATTTGTTCACCCACCATAATACTTATGCTATCTTGAGAGAAGCCACTAGTGAAACCTATGGCCCCCGGGTCTATCTTCCATCATACAAGTTTCCAATCTATTTTATTTTGCAATCTTTACTTTCAATCTATATCATAAAAATACCAAAAATATTTATCTTATTATTATTATCTCTATCAGATCTCACTCTTGCAAGTGGCCGTGAAGGGATTGACAACCCCTTTACCGCGTTGGTTGCGAGGTTCTTATTTGTTTGTGTAGGTACGAGGTGACTCGTGCGTGGTCTCCTACTGGATTGATACCTTGGTTCTCAAAAGCTGAGGGAAATACTTACGCTGCTTTGCTGCATAACCCTTTCCTCTTCAAGGGAAAACCAACGTATGCTCAAGAGGTAGCAACATGCATTCTAGACTGAGGCCCCGTGCATGTCGGTGTAACACTGAATGTTACCTGATAGACGTTGTTAATCTCACTGTTTGTCGAAGTAGTTTACAGTCAATATGCTCTACTTAATAAGATTCATTGCCCTGTCCTGCACTCAATCTGCTTAGCTGAGATGGCATGCCAAGCCCGATTAGTTGCTAAAATATCTTGCCATATATTTATTGTGACATAGATTGCCATGGTCTAGTAGCCAATCTGTTAGGTGAAATAGCTCTACACCGTTTTATACTCGATCTTTGTTACTACGATGGCCTTCGATAGTTTGATGGCTGTGTGCTCGGCCTCATTGACTGCTGAAACAGCCTGCCATAATTTAGCACTCAAATCTGTTTATTGAATTAGCTTTAAATATATTTCGTTACTTAGATCTGCTCGTCCAAATATCTTGCCATAGCTTTAGACATTGACCTAGGTATTTTTTCTGGACTTCCTAAAAAGCATATATGTTTTTCCTGTAATATCTAGTAGGAGAACTAATTTGTATGTCTAACAGATGGACAGGACTTGGGTAACTTCTGCTCGAAGATTCTCCGCTGCATATGTCGAGGGGGTTGTAAATTTCATAACTTTATCAGAGCTGAGTACGGTGGTCCGAAATTAGATGTGCTCTGCCCGTGTAGCAGTTGTATGAATTCAGTTACAAGACCCCAGTCAACTGTGCAAAATCATCTACACTTGTATGTGATGTCGGTCACATATACTGGTGGGTTCATCATGGTGAAGCTGTGAACGTCAATGTTACTGACTACATGGAAGCAGCAGATCACCATCTTGATCTGCCTGATGCTCAGGTGGAAGAGGAGGAGGAGGAGGTGGTGGTGGTGGAGCCAGTGAGTTTGACCAACATTGAAACAATGCTATGAAATGCTCGTGCATTTCGTGAACTTTCACCTGCAGAAGAAAAACGGTGGGCCCGCATGTTGGAACAATGCAACGTGGTTGTCACCCTAGGAAATAAGCTGTCAGTATTCTCAGCTATGGTCACCTTTCTTCAGGTGAAGACATCTAAGCGGATGACCAACAAATCATTCGATGCGATGTTGGCTGCTTTCCGCAAAGCTTTCCCAGATGTGTCTGAGCTGCCACACACCTACAGTAAAATGAAGAATTTCCTTCATGCAGTTGGAATTGGATATGATATGATCCATGTTTGTAACAATAATTGTGTTCTGTTCCGGAAGGATTATGCCAACTTAAGTGAATGCCCGAAATGCAAACCATCAAGATGGAAAGATGGCGATGCTATGAAGAGGATTCCTCATAATGTTCTGAGACATTTTCCAATTACACCAAGATTGCAGAGGTTGTTTCATGATGCTGAAACAAGAGAGGATGTACTGTGGCATTCTAAGAACCAGGAGTACAGATATCAAAATGTAATGAGCCATCCATCACATGGTAGTGAGAGGAAAAGCTTCAATCAGAAACACAAAAAGTTTGCTGCTGACCCGAGAAACATTAGACTTGGCTTAGCTTCAGATGGATTTAACCCATTTGGCCACCACAGCACCACATATAGCATGTGGCCTGTGCTTGTTATCCCTTACAACATGCCTCCAAATGTCTGCACCAAAGAATCAAACTACATGATGGCCTTGCTCATCCCAGGTCCAAAAGGTCCTGGAAAGGATTTTGATTTATTCATGGAGCCTCTTGTGGAGGAACTTCAACAACTACGGAGGGGTGTTCTCACTTGAGACCTATATAGCAGCCCACAGCTGATTTCTTTCTGCGTGTTATTATAATTTGGTGCATCCATGATTATCCAGCTTTGGGCACTATGTTAGGGCGAACGACAGATGGTTACAATGCATGTGTTCGCTGTGACAGGAATCCACTGTCATACGCAATACTTAGCAAGACCTGTTACATTGGACACCGCTGTTTCCTTGCCAAGGACAAGTCGCATCCTACAAAATACTAAACACATGTGTTCAATGCAAAGCATGAAAACCGCGATGCGCCAAAGAGGCTCACCGCCGATGAGTTACAAGTGGAATTAGAGAAGTTCAGGCATATTACACCAGGAAACCATCCCGATAATGGTAGCGGGAAAAGGAAGCATGGCAGGGCATAAGAGAGATTATTGTTTACCCGTAGGTCCACTTTGTGGGACTTGGAGTATTGGAAAGATTTGGATCTGCGGCATAATCTTGATGTGATGCACATCGAGAAAAATATATGTGAAAGCATTATCGGCACAATTCTTAATATTGAAGGCAAGACAAAAGATACCTTAAAATCTAGGATTGATTTGACACACCTGGGTATCACAAAGGATTTGCAGGTGCAAGATGAAGGTAAACCACGGGATATGGTACCAGGTGTGTACGTCTTGGACAAGGCAAAAAGAAAAGAATTCTGTGAGGTCCTGTCACGTGTGAGATTCCCACATGGATTTGCTTCCAACCCTAAAAGGAGAGCCAGTGCAGATGGAAACAAGGTACAAGGGTTGAAAACTCATGACTGCCACGTCCTACTTCAAAGGGTTTTACCTGTTATACTTAGAGGATTGGGCCGTCCTGACTTATACAGAGCAGTTGCAGAGTTGGGACAATTCTTCAGGGAACTCTGCAGTAGAAATATCAGGGTAGATGCTTTGGAGTCTCTTAGAGACAAGATACCAACTATCCTATGCGACCTTGAGAAGATATATCCTCCAGCCTTCTTTGATGTGATGGTGCATTTGGCTGTTCATCTACCTGATGAGGCACTACTTAGAGGTCCAGTGCAGTATGGGTGGATGTACCCTATTGAAAGGCGGCTCAGCACTTTCAAGGGCTATGTTAGGAACAGAGCTAGACCTGAGGGTTCCATTGCAGAGGCCTACATTGCTACAAAAGCGTTGACATTCTGCTCAAAATACATTGAAATAGCTTATCAGCTTAGCAAAGAGGTGGGTGAAGCCAATCCCAGGCTCAATGTTTTTGATTATTCTGCTCGAGTTACAGGGAAGAGTTGACAAGAGGACAAACCTAAAGATTTGGACAAAATGGTTTGGTATTTGTTGAATAACTGTCCTGAGATACTACCTTATATCAAGTAAGTGCTAAATACTGTAGCTTATACATCATAATCTACTAAACTTGCAGCACATTCTTATATATTTAAATGTGTGACGCGATCACTATGTTGTGCAGCATCTACAAAAGGAGTTACTACTGCAAAATCCAAGAAACATTGACAAACTGGTTATGGAAGGATTTGCGAAATGGTTCAAGAGCCATGTAAGCTTTTGAATTGCACTATCAGTTTTTTTAATATATTGAGTACATAAGATGACCATCTTGTCTATTTTCTAACCATAGGTTAAGAAGATCGGGAGGATGGGCAGGCAGTTGATGATGCCCTTTATGCACTACCAATGGGTCCTGATACTCGGGTAAGACATTATGAATATTGCGTTGTTGGAGATGTGCATTACAACACCCTTGCATGCGATGAAGGCAGGAAGACACAAAACAGTGCCATCATGAGCACAGATACGTACGGCATAGAGACAACTGAAATGTATGTTAACATAACAGACATTGTTCAGTTGCAGTATATCTCCAGTTCGAGGATCATTGGTGTGTGGTTCTGTTGTGTTGTCATTTGTATAACCTATTTTCCAGGATCGCAAAACCCAGAGTTGATGATTATTTAAAATCCATCAATGTCAAGGCGGCGTACCAGACCAACGAGCCTTTTATTTTGGCAAATCAAGTAACACATATATTTTTCTTGGAAGATACATTGCACGTAGAGATGACTGGAGAGTATTGCAAAGGTTTGAGCAGAGGAATTCATTTAATGAAGTTGCACAACAAGATGATGCTTACACTGCTCCTGATGTACAAGATTCCACATATGTTCCTAATATCTTTGAGAACCATCACATCAATGACGCTGGCGAAAAGATTGCATGTCGTGCTGTGGACATATAAGAGTTGATCAAGAAGAAGCCAACATTCGAGGACATTGATGATGAAGATAAGATGACACTCTGGGGAATTACGATTTAGACTGATACACATGGCGGAGATGTTGACGCTGCTGCTGCGGATGATGATTAGATTTCTTTTGTCGTATTTTCCTGCCAGAAGACGTTTTTTTATCTACTATGTGAAATTGTGTTTGCTATGACAACTGAAACTTGATGAATGTGTTGTTTAGTATTTTGCTATGAGAACATCACTTGTTATCTATGTTCATTTGTGTTTGGTGATTGTATGACGACTAAAACATGATAACATTGTTGTTTAGTTGTACTCATATTTGGCTGTGAAACTTGAATTTGATGACATAGTTTGCTGTTGGACTGCAATTTTCTCGACGTCTTCGAATGGGAACAAAGCTGACTCGGTAGGGCCTCTGCTAATTTATTTATTTATTACCATAAGGGCCAATGCTATTTATTTATTTATGAGAAAAAGGGGATACCCCCCAATTTCTATTAATAGAAATCATAAGATGTTCACAACACTACGCCCAGCCTGCTACACAGGTTTCATTCATTACTAGTTTTAGCAAAGTGCTCATGTCATGTCATGACCACTGAATACATGACGACTGCTACATACACAACAAATAAAGAGACAATCATCCTACATAGCACATCGATTTCGCCCATTATATTATCATGAAATTCTTCCGGTTTGGAGGCCATCTTATTAACTAAGGTGGCTTGCTGATCCGAAATTTGGGCTATTAAGTTCTCAAGATGAGCGAACTGAGATTTCAGACCATAAAATTCTTTAGACATATCATCGAGCTCTTTATTCATGTAACCCATAAATCTTATTTGTTCTTTAAGCTCGTTTTGAAGAAATTATTATGCTCAAACTGCAAGGACATAAAACTTCTAACGTTATTTTCAATTTCTTCCAACCTTTTAAGGTGAAAATCAAAACCTTTAGGTAAAGCCATCGCGGCAAACAATCCAACACACAAGCAAACAAGAGATAAGCAAAAAGAGGCAAACTAGAAAAGAGAAGGGAAACAGAAAAACAGGGCGAATAAAATGGCAAGGGTGAAGTGGGGGAGAGAAAAACGAGAGGCAAATGGCAAATAGTGTAATGCGAGGGATAAGAGTTTGTGATGGTACTTCGTATGTCTTGATTTGTGCGTAGACTGCCCGGCAACGGCGCCAGAAATCCTTCTTGCTACCTCTTGAGCACTGCATTGGTTTTCCCTTGAAGAGGAAAGGGTGATGTAGCAAAGTAGCATAAGTATTTCCCTCAGTTTTTGAGAACCAAGGTATCTATCCAGTAGGAGGCCACACGCAAGTCCCTCGTACCTATACAAACAAATAAGAACCTCGCAACCAACATGATAAAGGGGTTGTCAATCCCTTCACGGTCACTTACTAGAGTGAGATCTGCTAGAGATAACAATGATAAGATAAATATTTTTGGTATTTTTATGATATAGATTGAAAGTAAAGATTGCAAAGTAAAAATAGATTGGAACTTATATGATGGAAAATAGACCTGGGGGCCATAGGTTTCACTAGTGGCTTCTCTCAAGATGGCATAAGTATTACGGTGGGTGAACGAATTACTGTCGGGCAATTGATAGAAAAGCAAATAATTATGAGAATATCTAGGCATGATCATGTATATAGGCATCACGTCCGCGACAAGTAGACCGACTCCTGCCTGCATCTACTACTATTACTCCACACATCGACCGCTATCCAGCATGCATCTAGAGAATTAAGTTCATAAGAACAGAGTAACACCTTAGGTAAGATGACATGATGTAGAGGGATAAACTCAAGCAATATGATATAAACCCCATCTTTTTATCCTCGATGGCAACAATACAATATGTGTCGTTTCCCTTTCTGTCACTGGGATCGAGCACCGCAAGATTGAACCCAAAGCTAAGCACTTATCCCATTGCAAGAAAGATCAATCTAGTAGTCCAACCCAAACTGAATTCGAAGAGACTTGAAAACATAACCAATCATGCATAAAAGATTTCGGAGAAGAATCAAATATTGTTCATAGATTGAGTTGATCATAAACCCACTATTCATCGGATACCGACAAACACACCGCAAAAAGAGTTACATCGAGTAGATCTCCAAGAAGATCGAGGAGAACTTTGTATTGAGATCCAAAGAGAGAGAAGAAGCCATCTAGCTACTAACTATGGATCCGAAGGTCTGAAGTAAACTACTCACACATCACCGGAGGGGCCATGGAGTTGATGTAGAGGCCCTCCGTGATCAATGCCCCCTCTGGCGAAGCTCCGGAAAAGGCCCCAAGATGGGATCTCTTGGGCATAGAAGGTTGCCGCGGCGGAAATAGAGTTTCGTGGTGCTCCTGGATGTTTTCGGGGTATGTGAACATATATAGGAGGAAGAAGTAGGTCGGTGAACCACGAGGGGGGAGGGCGCGCCTAGGGTGGTAGGAGCGCCCCCTGCCTCGTGGCCTCCTCGTTGATTGCTTGACGTCCACTCCAAGTCATCTGGATCACGTTTTTTCCAAAAATCACGCACCCGAAGGTTTCATTTCGTTTGGACTCCGTTTGATATTCCTTTTCTACGAGACACTGAAATAGGCAAAAAAAACAACAATTTGCACTGGGCCTTGGGTTAATAGGTTAGTCCCAAAATAATATAAAAGTGTGAAATAAAGCCCATTAACATCCAAAACAGATAATATAATAGCATGGAACAATCAAAAATTATAGATACGTTGGAGACGTATCAGCTACAAGTAATATTAAATGGGCTATAAAATGAAAAAAATACATCAAACAGGCAATTAAGTTCCAAAATACTTTTTTCTTTCGGATTTTGATATTTTAAATTTCATTGTTTTTGTGCGGGTAAAATTTCATTGGATTTAAATTAAGGTATGTTTAGTTTTCAAATTAATTTAAATCTGGCTAGAAATTTCGGGCTCTATGCTGTTTGGGACTGATTTGGAGGCTGACTTGTGTACGAAAGGCTTTGTCAACTTAGTCCACAAACGATTCTTGCAGCAGTGACCGTTGGATGTTAATCCAACGGCCGTGCTGCTTCTTCAATATCTGATCTTCTTGCTCCAGCCGTCCAAACCAGCGACGGTGGGACTGCCTGTTCCCGCCTCCCGTGGCTGTCTTTGCTGCCGCACAGGCCGCACCGCCCCACCCTACTCCATTGCTGGCCAGGCCATTCCTCTACCCACCCACACCTCCTATTATTTTCCGGCGACGGCAGCCGGACCAGTAAACCCGTACTCCCCACCGCGTGGGAAACCACTGTCGAGTCTTCCCCGACTCTGTGTCATTCCCTTCCTAGGCCTCGCCGTCGTCCACCGTCCTAGTGCTCTCGGCGCGTCGTGGTCAATGAATGACATCCATCGGACGTGGAATGTACGTGGAGAGGCTGACAACTGGGTCCACGGCCGCACACAAGGAAATGCCTCCTTATTACACGCAAAATAATGATTCCTCCACCTGACATCTGGGACCCACCGGAAGGGCCTCTGTATTTCGCGAAAAAATGTTTTCCCCGCTGACAGGTCGGACCCACCAGTTATACCTTCACACGCAAGGAAGTGCCTCCTTGTTACTCACAAAAAAATAATACTCCCCTGCTAGCTGGGACCCAGCATAGTGGGAGGCTGACATGTGGGCCTACTAAGTTGACGGGGACGAAGTGCTTTGTCAACTTAGTCAATATGAACGATTCTAGATCCAGTGACCGTATGATGTCCATCCAACGGTCGTAGTGCTTCTTCAACCTCTGGTCATCTTGCTCCAGCTGCCCAAAGCAGCATCGGTCGTGTCGCCTACTCCTGCCTCCCGTGCCCAGCTCTGCTATTGCGGAGGCCTCACCGCCCCCTACTACTCCCAATGCTGGCCAGGCCCTACGGCGATGGCAGCCTCACACCGTAGGAGAACTAGTGAACCCTCGTACTCCTCTCCGCGTGGGCATCCACTGCCGCGTCTTCCCCGGCTCCGCGTCGTCCCTTTCCTAGGCCTCGCCGTCGTCCACCGCCTTGTTGCGCTTGGCACGGCGTGGTAAATGTGGTTAATGAACGACTTCCATCGGAACAGTACTGTACGTGGAGAGGCTGACAGTTGGGTCCACGGCCGCAGCAAGGAAGTGCCTCCTTATTACGTGCAAAACAATGATTCCTCCACCTGACAGCAGGGACCCACCGGACGGGCCACCATATTTCACAAAAAAACATTTCCCCTGACTGCTGGGACCCACCATCTACATCTTCGCACGCAAGGAAGTGCCTGATAGTCGAGACCCACCCGGTCGAAGGATACGTAGCGTTGTCCTTCTGGTCGCGAACATGTACGTACATACGATCGGTGTGTCTGCAGGCTGCAGCGATGATCCGTGGCCATGCAAGGAAGGGAACATGTCATAGTATAGGTGCACACATGTTGTAGTAGAGGCGCCCACATAGCAAGTACACGTATGTACAACGGCCAGGGTGCACGAAAGTAAATACAGCCACGTATGTACATACGGGCGGGGTCTCTAACGCCTACTCACGCATACGTACGGCCAGGGATCATGTACATGGCTGGGTCGGAATAGAGATATTGCGTCGTCGTCATGTTCATGGGGAGCCAACCGGCTGGGTCGGAATGGAATGCGTCGTCGTGTTCATCGGGAGCAAACCGGCTTGGACGGAACAACCGATGGAAATGAGGCCTGGCGTACCGTAGAACGGAGGAAACGGCCTTGTGTTCAACCGGCCATGGTTGAAACGGGATCCTGTTCATTGGGAGGGGTCTGGCTTACCACAAAACGAAGGAAACAGACTTCTCTTGGACCTCTTACAGTTGAAACGGGGTCCTGTTGACCGGCAGGGGTGTGGCGTACCACAAAATGGAGGAAACAGACTTGTGTTGGAGCGCTACGGTCGAAATGAGGGTCCTGTTCATCGGGAGGGGTGTGGCGTACCGCAAAACGGGACTCCACGGGATACTGTTCATCTCTACCGTCGACCTCCTCCAGCCTCCACGGGCTATTGTCATCCACCGTCGACCTCCTCCAGCCTCCACCTGCGACTGTTCATCCATGGGTTCCTGTTCATCCAGCCTCCACCGCGTGCTCCTCCACCGGCTACTATCAACCAGCCTCTCCACGGAGGTCCTGTTCAACCACCCCTCCATGGGCTACTGTTCATCCAGCCCTCCGTCGGCTATTGTTCAACCAGCCCTCCACCGGCTATTGTTCAACCAGCCCTCCATGGGGTCCTGTTCATCCAGCCCTCCACGGGATCCTGTTCATCCACCAGCTCGATCGGGGTACTGTTCATCCAGCGCAACGACCTATACTACCACGGGTTCCAGTTCATCCAACCCACACCGAGAACTGTTCATCCAAACCCCCCAATAACGCTCACTATTCATCTAGAGGCAGCATCGATCGGCTTCAGTTAGCAGCAGTAGCGAAGGAATTGCTCGATCGGGTTCAGTTAACACCCATCGATCAATCGCTCGAGTTCAATAACGCCTAGCCTACAGTGCAATCGCTCGGGTTCAGTTAGAGCCCAACGCCTCGCTAGGGTTCAGTTAGAGCCCAGCGCCTCGCACACACGCGCGTACATACGAGAGAAACGCGCATCGCTCGGCCCCTGACCACCCACCGTAATCGGGAACTCCCCGATATTTTCCTCGCCCTCGCTTCTACCACGGGTTTTTCTGCCATGGACGGCCCAAAGAATGTCATGCAGCTACGTCTCCGGCCCGCCAAGGATGAAAAGCCCATTTTCTGTAATGATTTTTTGTCATAGAAGTAGGACCCTACCACATCTATGATGATACCAGGTTTTGTCACAATTATCGTCATAGAAGTGTCATAAGTATGACAGAATTTTTTTCGTCCGCCCCAAAATGTCATGGATGTGTCTTTTTTTGTAGTGGAGGTGTTTCTTTGATTGTCTTCCTTATGTGTGGAGGTCGGGATCGCGCGATGGTTAACTCCTACCAACCCTTCCCCTAGGAGCATGCGCGTAGTGCTTGGACTTGTAGATTTTTGCAATAAGTATGTGCGTTCTTTATGACTAATGTTGAGTCCATGGATTATACACACTCTCACCCTTCCACCATTGCTAGCCTCTCTAGTACCGCGCAACTTTTGCTGGTACCACAAGCCCACCATTTATCTTCCTGAAAACAACCACCATACCTACCTATTATGGCATTTTCATAGCCATTCCGAGATATATTGCCAAGCAACTTTCCACCGTTCCGTTTATTATGACACACTCCATCATTGTCATATTGCCTTGAAAGATCATGTAGTTGACGTCGTATTTGTGGCAAAGCCACCGTTCATAATTTTTTCATACATGTCACTCTTGATTCATATCCCGGTACACCGCCGGAGGCATTCATATAGAGTCATATTTTGTTCTAAGTATCGAGTTGTAATCCTTTAGGTGTTGTTGATGATGAACGCCTTGGTTCAACTCCACAATCTTGGAGGCTCCCAGGTGACACCTAACCAATCTAAGAGACACCACTCTCCAAACGGTAATAGACAGTGTTGTTGATGATGAACGCCTTGTTCTTGTGGTTCAAGTGATAGTCTCCCCAACACTCAAACACTCTCTCACAATTTGGCTTTGGTAGGAGAGGGTATTGAATGGAAAGCAACTTGGGGAAGTCTAGAAATCAAGGTTCGAATGGTTGGAATGGAATCTCTTGATCTCAACACATGTGTAGGTGGTTCTCTTCTCAGAAAATGAATGGTGGAAGTCGTGTTTCATTGTGATGGCTCTCTTAGAGAGCAAGTGGTGGTGGAGGGGCATAAATAGGCAGCACCGAAAATCCAACCAAGTCTTTGACCCAACTCGGTAATACGGACATGAAAATCTCGGTGACACCGACTAGTGCAAAAGACTTGATCGTTAGGCTTTTCGGTGAGGCCAGTTATACAAACTTGGTGGAACCAAAGTGCATTGGATAGGGCAAGAACTCATTTCGGTAATTCTGGTCAGTTCATCTGGTGATTCCGAAGTGAAGCAACTTCATCATGGAAACTTGGTCAGGCCGTCTCAGTGAGACCAAGAACCATTTTAGTTACACCAAAGTATTAGGGTTTGGCATATCACTATTGCAGGATGCTGCTAACGCGACACTATGATCAGAGACCCTTTGACGCAACTGTGTGCGATGTATTAGTCACAAATGGTGATGTAAAAAACCCGTCAAAAAAGACGCAAAACATTTGCGATGAATGATACATCAAACATGGTTCAGATTTTAGTTGCGTGTGCGATGATGCGCATACGATGATCCATACGAACCGTTTGCGATGAGGCAGAACAACATCAACGGGCAGCCAGATCAAGGTGTGTGTGATATACGGCATACAGTTCGCTCCGATGAACGGTTTACGATGCTCGAGGTGAACACAAACGATTCGGTGTAACAAGATGTGTGTGATACTCGGCAAATAGGTCGGTAATCGGAATTGTGTGCGGTCATTATAGACAACGCATATGGTCTTTTTTGTGAATTGTGTGCTCGCTAGGGAAAACAGTTCAACAAACCAACCTGTGGGCGATAATGTAGAAGATCTCCGTCGAATATGTATTAGTAAACATCTGCGATGAGATTGACAGGATAAACAGAGATAACAAATTAATATGAGTGAATGGAAACAGAGATATATACAGTTTGCTTAATTTAGTCCTTCTTGTTGTTGTTGTTGGATGGCCCCATGACATCGTCTTGGCGAGGACGGTTCTTGCCGCTGACCGTTGGCTTTTCATCGCTGCTGTCGTCGTCATCATCGTTGATGTCGTCGTCCTCCTCCTCGTTCGACCATTCCTCCTCGTCATCATCGTCCTCTTCTTCGTCCTCCGAAGGCTCCTCGTCCGTCTGGTTGTCGTATGAAGACTCTGGAGGCGGCATCCCTTCCGTGGTCTAGATATAATCGAGGTCAGGGCTCGACACCGGACTCATGGAAGACAAGCAGGATGATTTTGATGTTGACCTATCATCGGGCGCCAGACTGCTGGCTGAACTGTCGTCCTCGCTATCGCTTGACATGGCTGCAGAGTGTGTGCCAGTGTGTAGCGTGGCCTGCCGGGGACGATGAAGATGGTGGACACATAAGCGGGGTATGCAAAGAAGAGGAAATGCCAATTGAAGCATGGGTTGACGTATTATCTAACCGCTGATATAATCAACCACAATTATTTGTACCCAGTCCCTCCAAATTCCCGGGGTTGCGCATGACTCCTATTGGCTATTTGGTTGGTTTCTTTTTTCAGGACAAAAATGAGGAACGAGTTTTGGGATTATGCACCGGTACTCGTACGAACGGAGTAGGACAGTTGGCAATCAATACACTGAGCTCTTCTTATTGATAAATCCATTAATAATCTAACTACAAAGGAAAAGAAAAAAAGAAAAAGGAAAATATCTGCACGAATCTTCGCGTAACATCAATGGCATATGACCTAGATGTGCATTACTTAGAGCACATCTAGATGTGCTTTAGCAATACTGTGAAACAAAACCCCTAATCATCATTGTGAACAATGCATAGAACATGGCTAATGCGACAACAATAACTACACATGCTAGTTCCTACTTGTCTCTTGATTTCATCTATTGCATGTGATTGATTCTTTCTTGCTTCATCCTGCTGATTGTACATTCCAGATCAGTCAGCTTCTTCTTCAGCTTTATGTTGTCTTCTGCGAGCTTGGTGATAACACTCCGAGCCCTGCCATGCCATTCTTCATCCAGCCAGTTAACAAAGGCACAAGACTCATATCCCTGCCAATGTTAAATAGTATTCAGGATGAGCAGTGGCATTAACTCAAATAAAATGATGAACTTAGCACTAACCTCTAAGGGGAAACTGAGAAACTGCCTACCAATGTCGAATCCCTTCGTGCATACACATCGACCGGGAGTGTTCCCATGCACACAACTCAGCCTTTGGTACTTCTCGGTGGCGTAAAACTCGGAGTCGAACTCGAGTTGCGGGAGTCTGGAGTCATGCTCCGGATCCGGTGGCTGATTGCTTTCCTAGGGGGGGCATTCATTTAGGACGGATTCAGCAATGAGCTACTTTGGACATGCTAAAAAAGATTAGGATAGATTGGAACCTGACAGGACGATTCGGATCCGTAGTACACCTGCCTGTTGATGACCTTAGGCAAGTGCTCGGCGGCGACCGCCGTCGTCGAGGCAATACGAGAAGGAGGAGCCGCACCGAAACCATCAGCACCACTCGTCTGCATTCCCCCAATGTCAGCGCCACACGAGGAGATTTGGAGGTTATCTAGGGATTTGGGGGAAATGGGGAAACTGTGGGGATAAGCTAACAGTCAGGAACTACTTATGGCACTATATGTTGTAT
The DNA here is from genome assembly GCF_018294505.1 of Triticum aestivum. Taxonomy (NCBI): domain Eukaryota; kingdom Viridiplantae; phylum Streptophyta; class Magnoliopsida; order Poales; family Poaceae; genus Triticum; species Triticum aestivum. The sequence goes on along the minus strand of NC_057803.1, from coordinate 295,080,755 downwards.
ACAACACATTGTTTATACATGTCGTTTGTGTTAGGTATTACAGCGACACATATGATCTCCACACCAAACCATGTGAGAAGACATCGTAGGTGAGACATGGTTGTCGTTACATAACTGTATGCAATGTACTGCCCTGTACATATAATTGAGTTAAAGTGATACCGTGTAAACAACCGCTCTGCGGATATCCGTCCAAAAAAACAGTTGCTCTGCATATAGAGATGGCGGCGGGGGCGGCCTAGGCGGCGACTACCGGAGAAGAGGTCAATCCTCGGTCGGTGGGCAGTGGCAGCGTCATAGGAGGTCAATCCTCGGTCTACGGCGGGTGATAGGAGGAGCTCAACCATCGAGGTTGGTGACGGCGTGATTCGAGCACATCCATCGCAGTCGATGGCAGGATAGTGGAGGTCGAACTTCAGGAGGTAGCCACACTAAGCTTTTCTCCTCGACCCTGCTGTCTCAGCGTGCCTCCGCATTGCGCTTCTCTGTCTGCTGGGTGGAGGTCGCCGCTCGGCTAATTAATTAAGGTATTCTTTTCGTGAGTGGCTTAATTAATGTATTCAATTCCTAAGGGTAGTGTTGTACTAGTACTCTACATGTAAATTGATTGGCCATTAATTTTTGTCATTGCATGTTTGGATAACAATATGGAGCGCCCTCAGTAATTATGAAAAAAAACCTTGTGATTTATGCACGCATCTTTGGGCAACAGTTAATCCGTGGATTAATGTTGTTGTTTTGTTTTTAATTACCATTCGTGCAGTGTAGATGGAACGATCTCAATGGATGAATAATCAAAAAACCGCAAAATTTATCAGGGTGTGACAGAGTTCATGAATTTGGCTGAAAGTACAAAGAGGAGAATTGGTGATGCGGATTACATTCCGTGTCCATGTGCCGATTTTGCCAATACAAAGTCACATGTAGTTGGAGATGTCCAGTGGCACTTAGTCTCTCGGGGATTCATGGATGGATATACATGTTCGACCAGAAACGGTGAAGAGGAGGTCATGGATGGAGATACCTAGGGCTGCGAGATGCCAAACCCCGATCAGTGTCACATAGATGTTGAGTCTAACATTGGGGCAGAGGCGTCAAGCTACCAATGGAACACGGAAAGTCAAAACGCCCACTGGAAAACCAAGACGTCGACGTAGATGACGACGATCTTGATATGCCAGATTTTGCTGCTATGATTGCAGATTTCGAGGGCCCAAAAAGGGTATGATTGGGTACAAGGATCTGCCAACCATTGATGCAGACTCCAAGAAAGAATTGTATCCAGGTTGCAAAAGGAAATATTCCAGGTTGAGTGCCACCCTAGTGCTCTCAGATTTAAAGCATCAAATGGTCTATCAAACAAGGGCTACACAGAGATGTTAGTTCTTTTCAAAGAAATTCTTCTAGAAGATAATGTGCTCCCTAGAAGCATGAATGAACCGAAGAAATTTGTTTGCCCATTGGAACTTGAAGTACAAAAGATAAATGCTTGTGCGAATGATAGTATATTGTACCGTGGTGAGTACAAAGATTTGCATGCATGTCCCACATGCAAGCATGCACGATACCAGCGCAGTAGAGCAAAGGACAAGTACAAATTGGACGACGAGATCAAGACAGGAATCCCATTCAAAGTTGTTTGGTACTTGCCTTTAATTCCAAAGTTGAGCCGTTTGTTTGCAAACCCTAGAGAGGCAAAGAGGTTGCGGTGGCATCATGATGAGCGAATTGCGGACAAGTATATGAGGCACCCGAAAGATGGGGCTCAATGGGAATTAATCGACAACAAGTTTGAAGACTTTGCCAAGGATCCTAGAAGTATAAGGCTCAAGAGTGTACTGACGGGTTGAATCCTATTGGCGATATGAGCACCAATCACAACACATTGCTGGTGCTTCTGTGCATATATAACATAGCTCCTTGGTCGTGTATGAAGAAAAAATAAATTATGATGTCAATGATTATCCAAGGCCCGAAGCAACCTGGAAATGACATCGACATTTACTTTTAGCTACCGGTAGAGAACTGCTGACAGTGTGGATAGATGCACCTGCTGTAAAATGTTATGATGCTTACAAAAAGGAGATTTTCGATCTACATGTGATGCTAGTGCACACCATTCAATATATGACGGCATTAGGCAACACATCAGGGCAGAAAACAAAGGGAGATGTGGAGTGTGTCACATGCATGTATAGGACAGCTAGCAGAAGACTTCCCAACTCGCGCAAAACCGTGCATTTGTGAAATCGTAGGTTCTTACGGAAAAATCACCCATACCGAAAGATGAAAGCTGAATTTGATAGTACCGCAGAGGTTGGTGTGGGCCCAAGACCCTATGATGGGGAGGTGGTAAACAACCTGGCTAAACAAATTAATGTTATGCTTGGCAAGAACCACCCTTTGATGATGAAACAAACACCCAAGGGTCAAGTGTTTAATAAGAAATCGATGTTATGGAAATTACCTTACTGGGTGATTCTATGTGTATGTCACTGCATCAATGTCATGCACATAGAGAAGCACGTATGTGAAAGCATCCTTGGTACTCTTCTCAAGATTAAAGGTAAAAGAAAGCATGGTGACGGTTCACGGCTCGATATGCTTGCTGGTCAATCAAAATGCAAGAGTGAAGCAGAAGATGATGACAAATTCATCCAAGCTCGCGAGATTTACAATTTTAGTAAAAAAGAAGCATCACAGTTGTTCACCTATTTGTTGTCAGTTAAGACACCCTCTTCCTACTCCGCAAACACAAATCCTCGCGGTGGCCATCATGAATCTGAAGGACAATGATATAAGAAACACACTCATTGAGCTCTTTGATTTCTTCAACCAACTATGGCAGAAAGTTGTAGATCCTCAAGAGTTGGATCGTATGCAAGATGATATTGCAAGAATATTTTCCAACCTAGAGATGTTTTTCCCACTGCCATTCTTTCATGTCATGGTCCATCTCACTGTTCACCTTGTCGACAAGATAAAGTATTGTGGTCTTGTGTTTCTTCGCAACATGTATCCCTTTGAGCGGTTCATGGGATATTGAAGCACTTTTGTCGGAACCGAAACCATCCAGAGGCAAGCATACTACAAGGTTATATCGCAGAGGAGGTGGTTGAGTTTTGCACTGAATACATGAAACAAAGACCTATAGATTTGTGATAACCCACAAGTATAGGGGATCGCAATAATTTTCGAGGGTAGAGTATTCAACCCAAATTTATTGATCCGACACAAGGGGAGCCAAAGAATATTCCCAAGTATTAACAGTTGAGTTATCAATTCAACCACACCTGAAAGACTTAATATCTGCAGCAAGTATTTAGTAGCAAAGTAATATGGAAGTAATGGTAATGGTGGCAAAAGTAACAGTAATGGTTTTGTAGTGATTGTAACAGTGGCAACGGAAAAAGTAACTAAGCAAAGATCAATATATGAAAAGCTCATAGGCAATGGATCAGTGATGGATAATTATGTCGGATGCGATTCCTCATGCAATAGTTATAACATAGGGTGACACAGAACTAGCTACAGTACATCAATGTAATGTAGGAATGTATCCCGAATATAGTCATACATGCTTATGGAAAAGAACTTGCATGACATATTTTGTCCTACACTCACGTGGCAGCGGGGTCCTATTGGAAACTAAGGGATATTAAGGCCTCCTTTTAATAGAGTACTAGAACAAAGCATTAACACTTAGTGAATACAAGAACTCCTCAAACTACGGTCATACCGGGAGTGGTCCCGATTATTTTTCGCTTCGGGGTTACCGGATCATAACACACAGTAGGTGACTATTGACTTGAAAAATAGTCAAGAACTCACATATATTCATGGAAACATAATAGGTTCAGATCTGAAATCATGGCACTCGGGCCCTACCGACAAGCATTAAGCATAGCGAAGTAATAGCAACATCAATCTCCTAACATAATGGATACTAGGGATCAAACCCTAACAAAACTAACTCGATTACATGATAAATCTTATCCAACCCATCACCGTCCAACAAGCCTACGATGGAATTAGTCACGCATGGCAGTGAGCATCATGAAATTGGTGATGGAGGAAGGTTGATGATGACGATGGCGATGGATTCCCCTCTCCGGAGCACCGAACGGACTCCAGATGAGCCCTCCTGAGAGAGATTAGGGCTTGGCGACGGATCTGTATCGCAAAACGCGAAGATACCTTCTCTCTGATTTTTTTTTCTCCCCGAACCTGAATATATAGAGTTGGAGTTGAGGTCGGTGGAGCCTCAGGGGGCCCACGAGACAGGGGGCGCACCCCAGGGGAGTGGGCACGCCCCCAGCCTCATTAACAAGGTGTGGGCCCCATGGTGTTGATTCTTTCGCCAGTATTTTTTATAAATTCCAAAAATATTCTCCGTGAAGTTTTAGGTCATTCCGACAACTTTTATTTCTGCACAAAAATAAAACCTTGGCAATTCTGCTGAAAACCGCGTCAGTTCGGGTTAGTTCCATTCAAATCATGCAAGTTAGAGTCCAAAACAAGGTCAAAAGTGTTTGGAAAAGTAGATACGATGGAGACGTATCAACTCACCCAAGCTTAAACCTTTGCTTGTCCTCAAGCAATTCAGTTGACAAACTGAAAGTGATAAAGACAAACTTTTACAAACTCTATTTAATCTTGTTGTTGTAAATATGTAAAGCGAGCATTCAAGTTTTCAGCATAGATTATGAACCAACCATATTCACAATAACACTTAGGTCTCATGTTTACTCATATAAATAGCATAATCGACTAGCAAGCAGTAATAACAAATCTCGGATGACAACACTTCCTCAAAACAATCATAATATGATATAACAAGATGGTATCTCTCTAGCCCTTTCTGAGGCCGTAAAAAATGCAGAGCACCTTTGAAGTTCAAGGACTGACTAAACATTGTAATTCATGGTAAAAGAGATACAGTCATAGTCATACTCAATGTAAACTAATAGTAATACATGCAAATGACAACAGTGCTCTCCAACTGGAGCTTTTTAATAAGAGGATGGTGACTCAACATAAAAGTAAATATAGGCCCTTCCCAGAGGGAAACAGGGATTTTTAGAGGTGCTAGAGCTCGAGTTTTGAAACAGAGATAAATAATATTTTGAGTGGTATACTTTCATTGTCAACATAACAACCGAGAGATCTCGATATCTTCCATGCTACACACATTATAGGAGGTTCCCAAACAGAATGGTAAAGTTTATACTCCCCCACCACCAACAAACATCAATCGATGGCTTGTCCGAAACAACGGGTGCCTCCAACTAACAACAATCCTGGGGGAGTTTTGTTTGCAATTATTTTAATTTAAGCATGGGACTGGGCATCCCAGTTACCAGCCATTTTCTCGTGAATGAGGAGCGGAGTCCACTCCTCTTGAGAATAACCCACCTAGCATGGAAGATATAGACAACCCTAGTTGATACATGAGCTATTCGAGCATACAAAACAGAATTTCGTTTGAAGGTTTAGAGTTTAGCACATACAAATTTACTTGGAACGGCAGGTAGATACCGCTTATAGGAAGGTATAGTGGACTCATATGGAACAACTTTGGGGTTTATGGAAGTGGATGCATAAGCAGTATTCCCGCTTAGTACAAGTGAAGGCTAGAAAAAGACTAGGAAGCGACCAACTAGAGAGCGACAACAGTCATGAACATGAAAAGCTACAACTAATTTTTTGTTTTTTCTTAAGGTTTTTCAAACACACAAGAATAATGCTGGAAAAGAAAATAAACTAGCATGGATACTACAATTAAAAAGTATGAGTACCGACAATTGGCATGAGTGTGTGAACATGAATGTAATGTCGGTGAGAAATACATACTCCCCCTAGCTTAGGCTTTTGGCCTAAGTTGGTCTATGGCCATGGCTCAAAGCTACCTTCTCCAGTGTATGAAGGAGTATCCTCTAGGTGCCACTGGTTGGCGATCTCCTCCAGATCCCACTGATAAACACACTGTTGATAAGGGTCAAGGGATGGCTCCGGCTCAGGCTCTATAGCTGGTGTCAGGCTCTAGTACGCATAAACGGCCTCTGGTAAAACGAGGTACGTGCCTGAAAATATGTTAAACAAAGAGGGCGTAGGCAAGGTAACAATCTCATAGTAGTTTTTATCAAAAATCAATTTATACTTAAGCATCTTCTTCTTGTCTTTAATAATAAAATCATGTGCTACCATACTCTTATAATCTGGAAAAATAGGGGGCAGCAACTCTTCCTCTTTCTCATAATGCCTAATAGGTATCCTAAAGTGTGCAGCAAGGCGCGAAGCAAAGATGCCTCCAAAGATAGGACCCTTTGTTCGGTTCAGATTTAATCGTTTAGCAACAATAGTGCCTAAACTAAAAGTGGTATCACGAAACAAAGCATGGTGAAAAATAACAATATCAGGAGCACTAAGATTTCCACTGTTCCCGCGACCAATTAAGCATCTACTAGAAAATATTACAAAGTAACGTAGAACAGGAAAAATGTATGCTAGTAATTCTTGCATCAAAAACCTTCCTCGTTTCCCCTACAACAATCGTATCAATAAAACCCTCCACATCATTACGATGTGGTTCCTCTATGCTGCCCTCAAAGGGTATCTTACAGACCCGACAAAAATCATATAGTGACATCTCCTTAACCTCATCATATAAATGAAATTCCACTGAAGGTGGTGATTTCTTTGCATGAAAGTAAAAATTTTGCATGAAAATATTAGTGAGGAGGAGATACTGTTCGCGCTGGTCGCGGAGGAAGTCGATGAGGCCTGCATTCTCAGCTAAAGAATAAAAGTCCTCATAAATCCCGGTTGCTTTCAAAAACTCAACACAAGGCCATTCGCACGGCTGAACCTCCACAGTGCGAGGGAGATTATATTTGGGCTTCTTATTCTCTTCACTTTGATCATCCTTCGAGCTTCGGCTCCAAGAGCCCCTCAACAATCTCTTAATAATTTTCTTTCTCTGAAAAATTTCTGAAATTTTTAGTGACTCAAAATAGAAGTGAAACAAACTAAACAAGATTGATAGAAACTACTCCCACAAGTGCCTAGAGGCCATATCATGCATTAAAACTACCTTTAACCACATAAATTTGACATGCAAGCTCAAGAACAGGGTCACCTAAGCAGCAAATTTTTTCAATAAATAAAACACTAGAACAAAAACTAATTGGACCATTGGAGGAGTCACATACCGAAGAACAATCCCCCAAAGCAGTTTTGTGAATGGAGCTTTGAGCTAGGAGATCGAAAATGGCAGCAAGATGAACTAGAACTCGGGTTTGAGCTGTGGGAAGATTTTTCTGGAGGAAGACAAAGTGCTGGAATAAGTGGAGGGGGCCACATGGGGTCCACGAGGCAGGGGCCGCGCCCAGGGATTGGGCATGCCCTGGACCCTCGTGGCCAGGTGGTGTGGCCACCCAGGTGTGTTCTCCGTGCCAAATATTCTTAAATATTCTAGAAAAAACATATAAAATTTTGAGGACATTTGGAGAACTTTTATTTTCGGGGTACTTTTTTATTGCAAGGATAATTCAGAAAACAGACAGAAAATACTATTTTTGCTTTATTTAATCTAAATAACAGAAAGTAAGACGAGGGTACAGAGAGTTGTGCTTTCTAACTTCATCCATCTCATGCTCATCAAAAGGAATCCACTAACAAGGTTGATCAAGTCTTGTTACCGAACTCTTTCCGAATAACACGAAACTGAAGAATTTTCGAATAACACTAAGTTACCTCAACGGGGATATGCATGTCCCCAACAATAAGAATATCATATTTCTTCCTGACAGTAGGAAGAGGAAATTCAAAACCTCCAATACTAATCATTGAACTTTTTCCAATATAATTGATACTGTGGACTTGAGGTTGTTTCCTCGGAAAATGTACCATGTGCTCATTACCATTAACGTGAAAAGTGGCATTACCTTTGTTGCAATCAATAACAGCCCCTGTAGAATTCAAAAAGGGTCTACCAAGGATACTCGACATACTATCGTCCTTGGGATAGCAAGAATAACAAAGTCCATCAAAATAGTAATGTTTGCAAGCACAACAGGCACATCCTCACAAATACCGACAAGTATAGCAGTTGAAATATCAGCCATTTTCAAAGATATTTCAGTACGTGTCAACTTATTCAAATCAAGTCTACGATATAAAGAGAGAGGCATAACACTAACATCGGCTCCAAGATCACATAAAGCATTTTTAATATAGTTTCTTTTAATGGAGCATGGTATAGTTGGTACTCTTGGATCTCCAAGTTTCTTTGGTATTCCACCCTTAAAAGTATAATTAGCAAGCATGGTGGAAATTTCAGCTTCCGGTATCTTTCTTTTATTTATGACAATATCTTTCATATACTTAGCATAAGGATTCATTTTAAGCATATCAGTCAAACGCATACGCAAAAAGATAGGTCTAATCATTTCAGCAAAGCGCTCAAAATCCTCATCATCCTTTTTCTTAGATGGTTTAGGAGGAAAAGGCATGGGTTTCTGAACCCATGGTTCTCTTTCTCTACCATGTTTCCTAGCAACGAAGTCTCTCTTATCATAATATTGATTCTTTGATTGTGAGTTATCAAGATCAACAGCAGGTTGAATCTCTACATCATTGTCATTGCTAGGTTGAGCATCAACATGAACATCATCATTAAGATTATCACTAGGTTCTTGTTCATTACCCGATTGTGTTTCAGCATCAGAAATAGAAATATCATTGGGATTCTCAGGTGTGTCAACAACAGGTTCATTAGAAGCATGCAAAGTCCTATCATTTTTCTTTTTCTTCTTCTTAGAAGAACTAGCTGCATCAACATTAGTTCTCTGAGAATCTTGCTCCATTCTCTTAGGGTGGTCCTCAGGATACAAAGGTTCCTGGGTCATTTTACCCCCTCTAGTCACAACTCTAACAACATTTTCATTTTTCTTATTATCTAATTCATCGAGCAAATCATTCTAAGCTTTAAGTACTTGTTCTACTTGAGTGGTAACTATAGAAACATGTTTACTAATAAGTTTAAGGTCGCCTTTAACTCTAGACATATAATCACTCAAGTGTTCAATCATATAAGCATTACGTTTAATAGTCTACCAACATAAGCATTGAAGTTTTCTTGTTTAACAATAAAATTATCAAACTCATCTAGGCATTGGCTAGCAAACTTAGTAGATAGGTGATACGTCTCCAATGTATCTATAATTTTTGATTGCTCCATGCTATATTATCTACTATTTTGAACATTATTGGGCTTTATTATCCACTTTTATATTATTTTTTGGACTAACCTATTAACCAGAGGCCCATCACAGAATTGCTGTTTTTTGCCTGTTTTAGGGTTTCGAAGAAAAGGAATATCAAAAGGAGTCCAAACGGAATGAATCCTTCGGAAACGTGATTTTCTCATCAGATAAGATCCAGGAGACTTGGACCCTCCATCAAGAAAGCCATGAGGCATTCATGAGGGTGGAGGGCGCGCCCCCCTGCCTCGTTGGCCCCTCGAAGCTCCACCAACTGTAGCAACCTGACCCGAGTGGATCAAGTCTCTGTGCTTAAGTGTCATCCCTGGACCGGTATGCTGACACACACAGTACTCGAGGATTTATAACAGAGGTAAATCACATGTATAAAGTAACGTAAATACTATTACCTCAATCCAAAATAGCAGAAGTAACAAGATTGTGGATTCCCATCAACACCAATGGCAAAGCTGAGTGTAGAAATCGTAACCCTAACGTATCACTTTCTCGTCGTAAGAAATCCTGCAACATGAGACGTTGCAGCCACAAAGGGTCAATACATTGAATGTACTGGCAAATTCACACCATAGAGAATGATGAACAATGGCTATCACTACATGCATATTTGGCTGGTGGAAAAGCTCTATGGTCATAGTTGTGCGTAAAGCCAATTTTTCCCTACTGCAAAGGAATAAATTTATTTAACTATCATGGTGGTTGTTAAACATTGAGAATGGTTGACAGCATCCTCAATCCCAATTAAGTAATATCATTAAACCCAACAATATTCATTTAAAGTAACGTGATGAGATCAACAGGATAATCCAAGAACTAGATACTCAAGATGTCCATAACCGGGGACACGGCTAACCATGATTAGTTTGTTACACTCTGCAGAGGTTTGCACACTTTTCCCCACAAGACTCGATCTCCTCCGTTGGATTTCTCGCACTACATGGTGTTTGAGAAACAAATGACTGAGACATAGTCTTTCAGAAGCGTTTGCACCTTACGATGGGTAGACCATACCACCTACAACCCCTACATCTGCTAGTCTACCACTGTAAGAGTTCACACGACTTAATCAACTATGCTAGAGCCCATAATAGCTTGTGGCTGCACACGGACGTTTCTAGTATGAATAATCTCATGATCCCTTTGAGCCTGGGTAGCGGTCCATAAAAAAATAGGCAATCCTGGAATACCCATGTGCCTAGACAGGCAATCCTGGAATAACCCGGTGCCTCAATCCACCCAGATGTGTGTTTAAGTTGCCACCTTAGATAAACCATTAATTAACAATCTCACATCTGTCATGAATACTCTCAAAACCCAATCCACGTCTACGAGCATAGCATGGCATTGTAAGCATAACGTAATAGTAACTCCCAAGGGTTTGATAATAAACAGGTAATAGGTTCCTACCTCATCAACTACTTCCCAATACCCACATGTTAATGACATCCTAATCATGCAATGTTTGAGGATTGTATCTAATGCATAAAAACTGGGTATGAAAAAGGTATGATCAAAGTGTGAACTTGCCTGCAATGTTGATGAAGATGATTCGCACTCAAAACTCTTGATATATCTACTCGTCACACTCCCGTCAATCTATCGTAAGCAAGCAATGGTAACCACACATAAGCAATCACTCAAAAGATCAGAAAGATCGAAGAAGACAATTCAGAAAAGTTCAAAACTAATCAAATAACTCTTGCAACATAAAACAATTTCTAACAGTACCAAAATGTTGTGAATTTGGCCTTATCATAAAGTTTAGGTCAAGAGCTTCGAATAGCAAAAAGAATCAACTAAAACGGAGTTATAAAACTCAAGTTATGATCAAACGAAGTTTGAGTACAAATCTGTTTGAATTCAAATTTTAAAACTTTCAAAAACATGTTCAAGTTGTTTTACTGGAAAGAGGGGATCATAACGAAGAATTGGGAGTTGGTTTCGTTGGATTTGGATAAACGAGTAAGAAGTTACGGTGTTTTGAAGATCAGGGGCTATTCTGCAAATAAGTTATTCACAAACGGGTCCCTGGATGAAAACTGAATAAAAGAAAAGACTGAATAGCGAACGTTCACTGCAGAAGCCAATAAGACGAAAACCGTTCGCTACTGAGTACTAACGGACGAACAAACACTAACTAACTAAACCTAACAAATAAACCGATCAAAACAAAGAAAACCGAGCTAAAAGAAAACCTAAAACAAAACCGGGTCAGTTTGTACCGGTTCGGGCAGTTTTTCTTCGAAAACCGGCGGCGGCGGTTAGCGACGGACTCCGGCGAGGGCGGCGCGGCTCCGACGAGGGAAGTGCGGCGGTGTGGGCGAGCAGCGCGGCAGCGGCGAGGCGAGCAGGCGGCGGCGCGGCTCGGTGCGGCGACGGCGGAGCGCGTAGCAAGCGGCGTCGGCGGCGGCGGCGGCTTTGCAGTGGCGGCGACGATCTACACAGGGGCGAGCGGCGGCAAGACGGCGTCGGGGGCCCGGGGCTCGGGGCCGGCCTATTTAAGAGGGGGGCGAGGAGGTGGCGACGGCCTTGGGGAAGGGGCCAAGGAGAGGCCGGGGCGGTCACGGCCGTCGAGGTCGGCGGCGGCGCGTGGCGGCTCGGGACTCTGTCCCGAGCTCGGGGACGAGGCGCGCGCGGCTTTGGGCCGGCTGGGCCGTGGCCTGGCGAGTTGGGCCGGCCCGGTCCGGTCGGTACAAAGGTCTTTTTTTTAACATTTTTTTTCAGAAAAACAGAGACAATAATAAAAAAACTTATATAGGCATATAATATATCAAAATTTTCAGAAAAAGATTTCCTACACGCTGAACATATTTATAACTTCAAATAAAATCCACACAAATTTAGATAAATCAAAGAGTGCTACTGGTCTATTAAAATTCAACAAAAATCATTTTTTAAATACCAAAATGATTTCAAATTTATTTCTCTCCAATTTTCTGTTGTAGGGAATCATGTTACCCTAATTTCCATATATTTTATTTTTGGAGAAAAATAATTTGAATAAAACTCAAATAAATCCAAATTGGAAATTAATTCCAAAAGGACTTGAAATTGATCCTTTGAAACTCCCAACTCATATTTCATAATTTGAAGAAGTCATTTTATCTTCTCTCGTGAAAATCATTGAGTTGCATAAAGTTTCTGAATTGGAAATATTTTCCAAATTAAATTCATATATTTTCAACACCCCATGTCATTTAAATAAATGGAAGAAGTCATGTCATCTTCTCTCTAGGGTTTTGTGATAAAAAGTATTTGAATTCACGGAGATCGGAAAGCAAATATGAAAGTTTGGGAAAGTCCTTTTATCCCCTCTCATTTAACTTTCAAAAGTTTCGAATTCACTCACTTTCAGACAATCAATCAAGCAATCAATCAAATCTATCTATTTATTATAACATTCCAAAATTTAGAATTTTGGGATGTTACACCGACGTACTTCTTCCTCCTATATATATCCACGTACCCCCAAACGATTAGAGATGGAGCCAAAAACCTAATTCCACCGCCGCAACTTTCTGTATCCACGAGATCCCGTCTTGGGGCCTGTTCCGGAGCTTTGCCGGAGGGGACATCGATCACGGAGGGCTTCTACATCATCATCCAAGCCCCTCCGATGAAGTGTGAGTAGTTTACTTCAGACCTACGGGTCCATAGTTAGTAGCTAGATGGCTTCTTCTCTATTTTTGGATCTCAATAAAATGTTCTCCCCCTCTCTCGTGGAGATCTATTCGATGTAATGTTGTTTTTGTGGTGTGTTTGTTGAGACCGATGAATTGTGAGTTTATGATCAAGTCTATCTATGAATAATATTTGAATCTTCTCTGAATTCCTTTATGTATGATTGGTTATCTTTGCAAGTCTCTTCGAATTATCAGTTTGGTTTGGCCTACTAGATTGGTTGTTCTTTCCATGGGAGAAGTGCTTAGCTTTGGGTTCGATCTTGCGGTGTCCTTTTCCAGTGACAGAAGGGGCGGCAAGGCACGTATTGTATCGTTGCCATCGAGGATAACAAGATGGTTTTTTTATCATATTGCATGAAACTATCCCTCTACATCATGTCATCTTGCTTAAGGCGTTACTCTGTTTTTAACTTAATACTCTAGATGCATGCTGGGTAGCGGTCGATGAGTGGAGTAATAGTAGTAGATGCAGGCAGGAGTCGGTCTACTTGTCTCGGACGTGATGCCTATATACATGATCATACCTAGATATTCTCATAACTATGCTCAATTATGTCAATTGCTCAAAAGTAATTTGTTCACCCACCATAGAATACTTATGCTCTTGAGGGAAGCCACTAGTGAAACCTATGGCCCCCGGGTCTCTTTACCATCATATCAATCTCCATCACTTTATTATTGCTTTGCTTTTTTACTTTGCCTTTTACTTTTCACTTTGCATCTCTATACCAAAAATACCAAAAATATTATTTATCATCTCTATCAGATCTCACTTTCGTAAGTGACCGTGAAGGGATTGACAACCCCTAAGCGTGTTGGTTGCGTTGAGCTATTGTTTTTGTGTAGGTACGAGGGAGTCGAGCGTAGCCTCCTACTGGATTGATACCTTGGTTCTCAAAAATTGAGGGAAATACTTACGCTACTTTCTTGCATCATCCTCTCCTCTTCGGGGAAATCCAGCGCAGTGCTCAAGAGGTAGCAAGAAGAATTTCTGGTGTCGTTGCTGGGGAGTCTGCGCAAAAGTCAACATACCAAGTACCCATCACTATCCTTATCTCCCGCATTACATTATTTGCCATTTGCCTCTCGTTTTCCTCTCCCCCCAATTCAACCTTGCCGTTTTATTCGCCCTCTCTCTCTCTATCCTCCCTCCCTATTTGCCTCTTTTGCCCGCTTGCTTTTTGTTTGCTTGTGTGTTAGTTTGCTTGTTTGCCGCGATGACTAAAGATAATACTAAATTGTGTGACTTCACCAATACCAACAAAAATGATTTCCTTAGCACTCTGATTGCTCCTCTTACCGATGCTGAATCTTGTGAAATTAATACTGCTCTGCTGAATCTTGTCATGAAAGATCCGTTCTCCGGCCTTCCTAGTGAAGATGCCGCTACCCATCATAATAGCTTCATTGATTTGTGTGACATGCAAAAGAAGAAAGATGTCGATAATGATATTATTAAATTGAAGCTATTTCCTTTTTCACTTAGAGATCATGCTAATGCTTGGTTTCCATCTTTGCCTTAAAATAGTATTGATTCATGGAACAAGTGCAAAGATGCTTTTATCTCTAAGTATTTTCCTCCTGCTAAGATCATCTCTCTTAGAAACGATATTATGAATTTTAAGCAACTTGATCATGAACATGTTGCACAAGCTTGGGAGAGAATGAAATTAATGATACGTAATTGCCCTACTCATGGTTTAAATTTGTGGATGATTATACAATTTTTTTATGCAAGATTGAATTTTGCTTCTACAAATCTTTTAGATTCGGACGCGGGAGGCACTTTTATGGAAATCACTTTAGGAGAAGCTACTAAACTCCTAGGTAATATTATGGTTAATTATTCTCAATGGCATACTGAAAGATCTACTAATAAAAAGGTGCATGCGATAGAAGAAATTAATGTTTTGAGTGGAAAGATGGATGAACTTATGAAATTATTTGCTAATAAGAGTGTTTCTTCTGATCCTAATGATGTGCCCTTGTCTACTTTGATTGAGAATAATAATGAATCTATGGATGTGAATTTTGTTGGTAGGAACAATTTTGGTAACAACGTGTATAGAGGAAATTTGAACCCTAGGCCTTATCCTAGTAATCCCTCTAATAATTATGGTAACTCCTACAACAATTCTTATGTAAATTATAATAAGATGCCCTCTGATTCTGAATCTAATAATAAAGAATTTACTTCTTTGCAAAAGAATTTTAATGCTATAATTGAAGAAAAATTGCTTAAGATTGATGATTTGGCTAGGAACTTTGATAGAACTGCTCTTGATGTTGATTCTTTAAAACTTAGATCTATTCCACCTAATAATGATATCAATGAGTCTCTGAAAGCCATGAGAATTTCCATTGACGAGTGCAAAGAAAGAACCGCTAGGATGCGTGCTAACAAAGATGCCTTTATAAAAGCGTGTTCTTCTAGTTCCTATGAAAATAATGATGAAGATCTAAAAGTTATTGATGTGTCCCCTATTAAATCTTTGTTTTGCAATATGAATCTTGATAATGATGGGACTGAATATACCTTTACCTAGAAGGCGTTCTAAGAATTCGGAATTTGTTGATCTTGATGCTAAATCTGATAAAAGTGGGATTGAAGAAATTAAAACCCTAGATGTTGCTAAACCCACTATTATGGATTTCAAGCAATTTAACTATGAAAATTGCTCTTTGATTGATTGTATTTCCTTGTTGCAATCCGTGCTAAATTCTCCTCACGCTTATAGTCAAAATAAAGCGTTTACTAAACATATCGTTGATGCCTTGATGCAATCTTATGAAGAAAAACTTGAATTGGAAGTTTCTATCCCTAGAAAACTTTATGATGAGTGGTAACCAACTATTAAAATTAAAATTAAAGGTCGTGAGTTTTATGCTTTGTGTGATTTGGGTGCTAGTGTCTCTACTATTCCCAAAACTTCGTGTGATTTGCTAGATTTCCGTGATTTTGATGATTGCTCTCTAAACTTGCATCTTGCGGATTCCACTATTAAGAAACCTATTAGAAGAATTAATGGTGTTATTATTGTTGCAAATAGGAATTATGTGCCCATAGATTTTATCGTTCTTGATATAGATTGCAATCCTTCTTGCCCTATTATTCTCGGTAGACCTTTCCTTAGAACGGTTGGTGCAATTATTGATATGAAGGAAGGGAATATTAGATTCCAATTTACATTAAAAAAGGTCATGGAACACTTCCCTAGAAATAAAATAAAATTACCATATGAATCTATCATGAGAGCCACTTATGGATTGCCTACCAAAGATGGCAATACCTAGATATATTCTTGCTTGTTATGCCTAGCTAGAGGCATTAAACGATAGCGCTTGTTGGGAGGCAACCCATTTTAATTTTTATTCTTTTCTTTTTGATCCTATTTAGTAATAAATAAATTATCTAGCCTCTGTTTTGGTTGTGTTTTTTGTGTTTAATTAGTGTTTGTGACAAGTAGAACCGTTGGGAAGACTTGGGAAAGTCTTGTTGAACTTGCTGTAAAAGACAGAAACTTTAGCGCTCACGAGAACTGCTGTCATTTTTATTTTGAGAGTGATATTTAGTTAATTCTTTTTGAATATGATTAATAGATAAATTTCTCACGTCCAGCAATTTATTTTAGAATTTTTGGGGTTCCATATCTTGCGCTAGCTACAGAATACTACAGACTGTTCTGTTTTTGACAGATTCTGTTTTTCATGTGTTGTTTGCTTATTTTGATGAATCTATGGCTAGTAAAATAGTTTATAATCCATAGAGAAGTTGGAATACAGTAGGTATAACACCCATATAAATAAAGAATGAGTTCATTACAGTACCTTGAAGTGGTCTTTTGTTTTCTTTCGCTAACGGAGCTCACGAGATTTTCTACTTTAAGTTTTGTGTTGTGAAGTTTCAAATTTTGGGTAAAGATTTGATGGGTTATGGAACAAGGAGTGGCAAGAGCCTAAGATTGGGGATGCCCATGGCACCCCCAAGATAATCTAATGACACCTAAAAGCCAAATCTTGGGGATGCCCCGGAAGGCATCCCCTCTTTCGTCTACTTCTATCGGTAACTTTACTTGGAGCTATATTTTTATTCACCACATGATATGTGTTTTGCTTGGAGCGTCTTTTATGATTTGAGTCTTTGCTTATTAGTTTACCACAATCATCCTTGCTGTACACACCTTTTGAGAGAGCCATACATAATTTGGAATTTGATAGAATACTCTATGTGCTTCACTTATATCTTTTGAGTTATATAATTTTGCTCTAGTGCTTCACTTATATCTTTTAGAGCACGGTGGTGGATTGTTTTATAGAAACTATTGATCTCTTATGCTTCACTTAGATTATTTTGAGAGTCTTAATAGCATGGTAATTTGCTTAATAATAAATATGCTTGGTATTCAAGATTTGTAAAACTTTCTTTTGAGTACGTTGAATACTAAGAAAAAAATTGATGCTTGATAATTGTTTTGAGATATGAGGATGGTGATATTAGAGTCATGCTAGTTGAGTAGCTGTGAATCTGAGAAATGCTTGTGTTCAAGTTTGTGATTCCCGTAGCATGCACGTATGGTGAACTGTTATGTGATGAAGTCGGAGCATGATTTATTTATTGATTGTCTTCCTTATGAGTGGCGGTCGGGGACGAGCGATGGTATTTTCCTACCAATCTATCCCCCTAGGAGCATGCGTGTAATACTTTGCTTTGATAACTTCTAGATTTTTGCAATAAGTATATGAGTTCTTTATGACTAATGTTGAGTCCATGGATTATATGCACTTTCCTTCCTTCCACCATTGCTAGCCTCTCTAATACCGCGCACTTTTCACCGGTATCATACACCCACCAAATACCTTCCTCAAAACAGCCACCATACCTACCTATCATGGCATTTCCATAGCCATTCCGAGATATATTGCCATGCAACTTTCCACCATTCTTTTCATTATGACATGCTTCATCATTGTCATATTGCTAGCATGATCATGTAGTTGACATCGTATTTGTGGCAAAGCCACCATTCATAATTCTTTCATACATGTCACTCTTGATTCATTGCATATCTCGGTACACCGCCCGAGGCATTCATATAGAGTCATATTTTGTTCTAAGTATTGAGTTGTAATTGTTGAGTTGTAAGAAAAATAAAAAGTGTGATGATCATCATTTTATAGCATTGTCCCAAGTGAGGAAATGATGATGGAGACTATGATTCCCCCACAAGTCGGATGAGACTTCAGACGAAAAAAAAGAGGCCATAAAAAAGAGAAGGCCCAAAAAAAGAGAGAGAAAAAGAGAGAAGGGACAATGCTACTATCCTTTTACCACACTTGTGCTTCAAAGTAGCACCATGATCTTCATGATAGAGAGTCTCTCATTCTGTCACTTTCATATACTAGTGGGAATTTTTCATTATAGAACTTGGCTTGTATATTCCAATGATGGGCTTCCTCAAAATGCCCTAGGTCTTCGTGAGCAAGCGAGTTGGATGCACACCCACTTAGTTTCTTTTGTTGAGCTTTCATACACTTATAGCTCTAGTGCATCTGTTTCATGGAAATCCCTACTCACTCACATTGATATCTATTGATGGGCATCTCCATAGCCCATTGATATGCCTAGTTGATGTGAGACTATCTTCGCCTCTTTTTGTCTTCTCCAAAACCACCATTCTATTCCTGTCACACCCTAGCTAGTTCATGCATTAGAGTGTTGCATCATGTTTATTCTTTCATCAGAAACCTGAAATGGGGATGACAGAACCCCCAGCCCCCTCTGAAACCAACTAGGGTTTACTAAAAACTTTTTCAATGAACCTGAAATGCCCTTCTAAAATGCCCATCATTTTTGTCCTGGTTCAGAACCCCTGACAAAAGTGATGCACATTTTCCTAGGTCATCCTAGGGTCTTTGAATTAAATCATAGATATTTGAATTTGGGCATTTAAAATTATATAAAATATTCAGATGCCCAAATATCTCCAAACTAAAATGTTTCATGTTGGAAATAATCCAACTATGGACCAGGAGTAGTTTGGTGATTTTAGGAGTTGCCTAAGTATTTTTAATAAATCAACAAAGTTGCAGAAGTATTAAAAAACAGAAAACAGGAAAAAATAGAAAAACTTACCTGGCGCCCAGCACCCGGCCCACCTGCCGGCCCAGCCCAGCGCCGCTCCAGCGAGCTGCTTGCCGGCCAGGCAGGCAGGCAGGTGCCCGACGGCGACCGCAGCGCGCGCCACGCACCTGCTCGCCGCCTCGCCGCTCCCCTCGCCCGGTGACGTCGTGGATCGCTCCCCCTCTCTTCCCCGAACCCCCCAGACACCCCCTCTCCTCTCCAGCTCCTCCCCCTCGCGCCCCTCAGCCATGGCCGACGCTACCGCCGTCGTGCCTACGTCGTAGCCGCGCTCCCCGCCGCCCGTGCGTCCTCTCGTCGTGTCCAGGAGCTCCGCCGCTGTCCACTTCATCGAGCAAGCCGAGCCCCGAGCGCTTGCAACGCCCGAGTCCACCGCAACGACCTCGCCTGAACCGCCATCGCCGGAGATCCCCTTCAACACCGTCGCCGCCTCAGCTCGTCCCCGACCCCGCCAGTGGCCTCTACGGGTGCGCTGTGAGCCTAGCTACCCCTCCTACCCTCCCTCTCTCGTTCCCGAGCCGTGTAGCGACCTCCCGGAGCTCAACCGCACCCACCACCGTGGAGCTCGTCGCCGACGTGCTCCCGGTCACCCTCCGACCACTCCACGGTGTCCATCATGCTCACCGCGTCACGTAGCACCTAACTAGCTACTCCCCGCACCTCACCGACCCCCCTAGCGACAAGTTCGACTTCGGCCGAACTCCGGTGGCCGCCAAAGTCGTCGCCGGCGCCAACTCCGGCCACCCCGACCCCAACGGACTCCACCAAGAGCTGCGGCTCGACCTCAGCTCCTCTCCGGTGGCCTCCGCGGCTCGTTTGGTTGCCGGAACGGCAAAAATCACTTTCGCCGCCGCGTCGGGCTCGCCGGCGGCTAAACGCCGGTGCAGCCGACCCGGGTTTGACCACGGGTGGGCCCTGGTTGACTCTCCTGAGTCAATGACAGGTGGGGCCCAGCCCTGTTAATTAAACAGGTTTAGTTTTAATTAAACTTTAACTAATCTAATCACACTGACACGCGGGACCCACTGTCAGGTTTGACCGGACCGTGTCCCGTTGACCTGCTGATGTCACACTGATGTCAGGCTGACGCAATAAATTAATTTCTGGATTTAATCTAATATAGGAAATTCCAGAATATAGTTTAAACTTCAAAAATTCATAACTTTTATTCTGTAACTCCAAATCAGACAAGTTATATATGAAAAATGATCAGAAAAATCCAATCTATCCATCTGTACTATTTTCATGCATGATTAAACAAGTTAACTTGATGTTTAATGCAGAACAAGGTAAAACACTTTAAAGGGCCATGTATGAGTTTGAAATTTGAATCTTTGGTTCAAATTGGTTCAAACCCCTCTAGTCTTAGTTGCATTAGCCCAACACACTCATATTGCCATGTTTCATGCATGCATCATATTGTTGCACATTGTTTGGTGATGGTTGTGTATCGGTGTTCTTTGTGGCAGGTTCTGCCTCCAAGGAGTACCGTGATTACCCTAACGAAGAACCGTATCAGTGCATCGAACCATCAGGCAAGCAACCAACCATTTGATCATATTGATACAATCCCATGTTCTCACTCCTGCTCTCTTTTACTGCATTAAGACAACGCGTTTCAAACTGCTGTGTGCTACGGTAGTTGAACCCACTTCCTCTGCATGACCTGTCATTGCCACAGTAACTAGATGAAACCCACTAGCATGTGTAGGAGTTGATTGAGCCATATGTATGTGTTGTTCCTACCTTGCTATGCCTGCTATGCTTAGAGTCGTGTCAGGTCTGGTTCATCTGGGTGATGGACTAGAGTGAAATGTTTATGTCGGTAATGAGAGTGGTGTGGTGAACACGATTTGGTAAAGGTGTCGATGAAAGGCCATGTAGGAGTACATGGTGGGTTGTTTCATTGAAGCCGACCTTAAGCACTGAGATCTGTATGTGTGATTTAAGATACAGCTACTACCATGCATTGGGCCCTGAAATATGACCCCGCTCGACTTCTTATTCACCCTAGTCCTCTGTTCAGGAGTTGCAAGTAGTTTCTGGTGTTTGTAGCCTACTGGAGGCCGTGGACAGCGCTGACCGTAGGGGTGGGCTGTGATGCGGTAGGTACGTGGCCGGGTAAACCGGGCACCCGTTTGGTGTCACGGAACCCTGTTCACATCGTTTGGGGCTGTGAGCGAAACTCCGGCCGGATCTCCTCATGGATGGAACCCGAATAGGCGATAAACCTGGACTAGAGACTTAGGTGTTTAGGTAGGTCGTGGTCTACACCCACGTCGGCTTTCGCTTGAAGTCTGTCGAGCACATGTCGTGTGCAGACGCTAAGTGGTGGAAACATGTATGAAGAAGTACACCCCTGCAGGGTTTTCATGATCTATTCGAATAGTCGCGTCCGCGGTAAAGGACTACTTGGTTGCCTATACAGTTCATAGACAAGTAAATGGAAACTACTAAAAGCCTCAAGATAAGTGTGAGTGCCGAGGATGGCCCTTCCGTAGGAAGACGGAGGTGGATCCTCGGTAGTGTATTGAAGTGGTGAGTAGTGGACTCGTGTACGCAAAACCATTTCAAGTTGGAGTCTCGTAGGATAGCCTAGCCAAGAGTCAAAGCTGGCTTGCTGCAATAACTCCACCAACCCTTCTTGATAATGTGCATGTATGTAGGATCTGATGTAAGTCTTGCTGAGTACCTTTGTACTCATGTTGCTATAATTTACATTTTTACAGAAGACGCTGCAACCCCTTCTGATGGGTTCTTCGTAGACGTTGACATCAATGAGTAGGCTAAGGCCCAGGTGGTGATCCTGAGCTTGTGAAGGACCACGTAGTATAGCTAGGCTTTCCAAGCCTCTTTTATTTTACTAGTTGTCTGTACTCAGACAAGTTACTTCCGCTGCTGGTTTGTATGACTGTATGACTTGAATGCTGGGTCGTGTGACCCGTACCTATGTGTATGTTATGTATGGCTCTCTGAGCCTTAAATAAAGTACTTGTGTCATAGAGTCATGTTGTGATGCCATGTTGTATTTGCACATATCGAGCATATTGTGTGTATGTTATTGAAATGCTTGGTATGTGTGGGATCTGACTATCTGGTTGTTTATCTTTAGTAGCCTCTCTTACCAGGAAATGTCTCCTAGTGTTACCGCTGAGCCATGGTAGCTTGCTACTGCTCTGGAACACTTAGGCTGGCCGGCATGTGTCCTTCTTTGTTCCTGTGTCTGTCCCTTCGGGGAAATGTCACGCATTGAGTACCGGAGTCCTGTTAGCCCGCTACAGCCCGGTTTACCGGAGTCCTGCTAGCCCAGTGCTACAGCCCGGACCCACTTGCTGATGACCGACACGTTCGAAGCTCGGTCATGGATGCCTGTCCCTGTAAGTCTGTGCCACTTTGGGTTTACAACTAGTCATGTCAGCCCGGGCTCCTTATCATATGGATGCTAGCGACACTATCATATACGTGAGCCAAAAGGCGCAAACGGTCCCGGGAAAAGGTAAGGCAACACCCGTGGGGATACCGTGCGTGAGGCCGCAAAGTGATATGAGGTGTTACAAGCTAGATCGATGTGACATCGAGTCGGGGTCCTGACAGCGTTGGCATCAGAGCCGGACTGCCTGTAGGTTCTCCAAGCCAAACTGGTCGATGTTGAGTCTAGAAATTCTTTAGTTATATGTAGGGGAATTGTTTGTGGGTTGGAATGTAAGGTTCTTTTTACTCCTTATCTTATGACATTCTGATCTGAGTCAGTCTATTCTTCCACCGGGGGTTAAGGAATTAGGATCTTTTCTCTCTATCAGGATCACGTGTTACTAATCAGTAGTACCTTATAGGTTTGATGGATACAAGCCTAGTACAGTTCTACTACCACATCATGTTGTTAGGATGGACTCAGAACTTTGATATGATGATGTTGAGTGTGTATGAAATCCTTTGTCAAATGTCTCAAAATCCTTCTTGAGCATTTACAGCTGTTATGCTGCCGAAATTTTGCTAGAAATTCTAATGCCTTTGCATTATGGTTGTGCTTTCAGATGGCCACTCGCGACCTTAATCAAGTGGTTCGCCTGACTCGATGCCTAGATGTACCCGGCCATACCGCCATGTTGGTCAGGGTAATGACTGAGGCTGGATACCGTTGGTATCCTGAGTACATGGTCGAAGAGCAATTCTGAGACTTTAATCAAAGCCAGTATCTCTGCACTGTCAGGATATTTCCATCTTATCCTGGATCCACCGAGCCCCTTCACTGCTCCTATGGACTCGGGGTTACTATTGAGATGGCTGTGCAGGATGCCGCCTACTCTATGATGACAATCATGCGAGTCAGGTCTGGCCTATTTCGGGACTCTGATTTCCGGTATATGCCAGGATCACTTCCGGGAGCACAAGGGTATCTCCAGGCTATCTATGCTGACCCCACTCAGGAGGATTCACAGACTCGCACCACTGCTGAGATGCTCGAGGATAAGGACCGTGAAAACCGGGCCTTGAGGCTAGAGCTTTTCAATACCCATGCTGACCATTGGGCCACATTGACTCGGTTTGCACCGGCGGTGCAAGCTGGATATTCGGATATGCGTGATCTCTATCCTGTGAGATCTGCTTTGCCAGACGTGATGGGTTGGCGTGATGTAGGAGGCATCACCCCACCTCGCGGTCCCCGCAGGCCACCGTCTGTTGGTCCAAGACCTCATCCTAGCCCCTATGGTCCACAAGCTCCGCGAGATCGTCTGTTTCCGGATGATCATGTTGAGCTTCCAGGCTATGGAGGTGACTTCTACGAGGACTACTACGGATCGGTCTGAGTTATTGGTAGTATCACTAGTTCGTACTAGCTGTGTCGTCTATCGTCCTGCGTGACTCGTGGGATATGACCTAGTTTGTACCGCCTTTCGGAGGTGTAGAAAAATAATGTATAGGAGCTTGGGATGCCTCCGATGAGATGTAATCCTCCTTTCACCATAATAGTACCTTGTTTGGTCTTGTACTAAACCTTGTATGGTGTGTATGACGATGGAATAAAGAAGCAGTTTCTGTATCTACCATGTCATACGGATGATCATCTTGCATTCCGAGTTACTCCTTACATTCTGTATTCTATGTCGGAATCTTATCATTCTGACTAAATCATTGTCTTGTTTACCTAGGATGGTCAACACGCGCAATAACCCTGCTCCTCAAGAGCAGGCCGAAGGCAGTGAAGTCAGGAATGCAAATCTGCCTCATCCTCCTTCCCTAGCCGAGGTTATGATGGAAGCCGAAAGAAACAAGTGGGAGACCAACCGTTTGTTGGAGCGTATTGAACAGAACACAGCACACCATCAGAGGACTAACATGGTGTCACTCGGTGATTTCATCAAGTTACATCCACCCACGTTCCACCACTCCGTCGAGCCTCTCGACGCTGATGACTGGCTTCGCAGTATTTCTCACAAACTGCGCTCCGCGCTAGTAGCCGAGGCTGACAAGGTCACCTTTGCTGCATATCATCTTGAAGGCCCTGCCAGTCTATGGTGGGAGAATTATGGAGCTATGCGCCCAGCGGGCCATGTCACTACTTGGGCTGAATTCAGCGAGGCTTTCCGTGAACATCACATTCCGGAGGGTCTCATGGACCGTAAACGTGAGGAATTTTGCAGTTTCACCCAAGGCCGACTCTCTGTGGATGCTTACAGCAGGGAGTTTGGTAACCTCGCACGATATGCAACTGAGGAAGTTTCTACTGATGCTAAGAAGCAAGCAAGGTTCCGTAAGGGACTTAGTCCTGAGCTTCGCCGCGACCTCCGTCTGCATGAGTGCACATCTTTTCAGAAGCTTGTCAACAAGGCCATCAGTGCTAAAACTGGTCAGACCGATTATGACGCAACACGCAAGCATGGCCGTGACATGGGTTCCTCATCCGGTGCTGGTCCTCAGAAGCGCCGCGTGTGGGTGCCTAACACCGCCCTGCCACCCAGGTTCACATCGAGGCCATCCTTCCAGGCGCCTCGCCCCGTTCAACAGTCTGCACCAGCCAAGCCCTATGGTGGTCCAACCAACAGTGCTCCTCCACGTACCAGTGCCGTGACTTGTTTTAAGTGTGGGGAATCTGGCCACTATATGCGTGAGTGTCCCCAAACCAACCCCAACCAATCTGCTAAAGCTGTTGGCCGTGGCAAGCCGACAGGTAAAGTGTTCCACGCCAAGCCGGCCACCGCTACACGTGGCCATGTCAACTGTATCTCTGCCGAAGAAGCTCAAGAGGATCCCAACGTCGTTCTCGGTATGCTCCTTGTTAATTGCCACCCGGCATCTGTTCTTTTCGATACAGGAGCATCTCATTCATTTATATCCGAGAACTATGCTCGTTTGCATAACACCGCATTCTGTGACATGCCATCCACTATGGAAATTTCTACTCCCGGTTCTAGATGGCAAACCTCCAGGGTAAGTTATGGAAATAAAATCCAAGTCGACAGACTTGTTTTCCTTGCATCTTTGATAGCTCTCAAATCTTCAGATATTAATATCATCTTGGGTATGGACTGGATGTCAGCTCATCATGCCAAAATTGATTGCTTCTCTAGGACTGTTCAACTCACCCATCCTTCAGGGAAGATAGTCAATGTCTTGACCCGATTAGCCAAGCGACAATTATATTCTCTTAACGCCAGCCCTTTGCCAGACCTTGAGGACATTCCGGTAGTCCGTGACTTCCCGGATGTCTTCCCAGAGGAATTGCCAGGTGTTCCACCTGACAGGGATGTTGAGTTCGTAATAGACCTCATTCCAGGAACCGTCCCGATTGCTAGAAGACCCTATAAGATGGCACCACTAGAACTAGCCGAGCTTAAGAAACAACTCGATGAGTCCTTGAAAAAGGGTTTCATCCGACCTAGTTCATCTCCGTGGGCTTGCCCCGTCCTCTTCGTCAAGAAGAAGGATGGTACGGACCGGATGGTTGTAGATTATCGACCTGTCAATTTGGTCACAATCAAGAACAAATATCCGCTCCCCAGGATCAACGACCTGTATGATCAGCTCGCTGGATCCTCAGTCTTCTCCAAAATGGATTTGAGGTTGGGCTACCATCAAATCAAAATCAGAAACGGGGACATTCCTAAAACGGCCTTTGTTACTCGTTATGGCCAATACGAGTACACCGTCATGTCCTTCGGTTTAACCAACGCTCCAGCCACCTTTTCTCGGTTAATGAACTCAATCTTCATGGAGTATTTGGATAAATTCGTCGTGGTTTACCTCGATGATATACTCATCTACTCCAAGAGCGAGGAAGAACATGCCGAACATCTAAGGCTAGTGTTGAAGAAACTTCGAGAGCATCGCCTTTATGCCAAATTTTCTAAATGTGAATTCTGGTTGTCAGAAGTGACCTATCTGGGTCATGTAATATCTGGTAAAGGTATTGCTGTTAACCCTGAGCGAGTTCAAGCCGTCCTTAATTGGACTCCACCTGAATCGGTCAAGCAAGTTCGGAGTTTTCTAGGCTTAGCGAGCTATTGCCGTCGCTTTGTCGAGAACTTCTCCAAAGTTGCTAAACCTCTAACCGAACTCCTCAAGAAAGATAAAAAGTTCGAATGGACTCCACAATGTGAGCACAACTTTCAGGAACTGAAAAGACGCCTGACATCTGCTCCCGTATTGGTACCGCCAGATTTCTCTAAGGACTTTGTTATCTACTACGACGCCTCGCGACAAGGACTAGGTTGCATTATCATGCAAGATCGACACGCAATTGCTTACGCTTCACGGCAATTGCACCCACATGAGGAGAATTATCCTACTCATGATCTAGAGCTTGCAGCTGTAGTCTATGCACTTAAAACCTGGTGACATTACCTTCTCGGTAATCGTTGCGAAATATTCACTGATCACCAAAGTCTGAAGTATATCTTCACCCAACCGGATTTGAATCTCAGGCAAAGACGTTGGGTTGAGTTGATCACAGATTTCGACTTAGGAATAACTTACACCCCAGGGAAAGCCAACGTCATGGCTGATGCGCTAAGTCGTAAATCTTATTGTAACAACCTGATGTTACAACAAAGTCAAGCGCTTCTCCATGAGGAATTTCGGAAGCTTAACCTTCACATTGTTCCTCAAGGATTTCTTTCCACCTTGGTGGCGAAACCTACTCTTACGGATCAAATCATCGCTGCCCAAAAGCGAGATAAGGGAATATCTAAAATCAAGGAGAACATTGCTAGCGGAGGTGCTAGTTGTTTTTCCACAAATGATCATGGTGTTGTGTACTTTGAGAACCGTTTAGTGGTTCCCAAGAACCAGCATCTATGGCAGTTGATCCTTAAGGAGGCTCATGAATCTCCTCTCACCATTCATCCCGGTAGTACCAAGATGTATCAGGACCTACGCCAGAGGTTCTGGTGGACTAGGATGAAGAGAGAAATTGCTCAGTACATTGCTAATTGCGACGTCTGCCGTCGTGTAAAAGCAGAGCATCAACGGCCTGCTGGCACCCTTCAACCCTTAGCTATTCCTGAATGGAAATGGGATAAAATTGGTATGGATTTCATTACCGGTTTTCCCAGAACCAAGAGAGGGAATAATGCTATCTTCGTCGTTGTCGATCGTCTTTCCAAAGTGGCCCATTTCTTACCTGTTCGTGAGAGTATAACCGCTAGTCAGTTGGCAGACTTATACATCTCCCGAATCGTGTCTCTCCATGGTGTTCCTTTGGAAATTAACTCGGATCGAGGAAGTCTTTTCACCTCTCGATTTTGGGAAAGTTTCCAAAATGCTATGGGAACCCGTCTCTCTTTTAGCACCGCCTTCCACCCTCAATCAAGTGGTCAAGTGGAACGCGTCAACCAGATCCTAGAAGACATGCTTCGAGTCTCTGTTATCTCATTCGGAATGGAGTGGGAGAAATGCCTTCCATTTGCCGAATTCGCTTACAACAATAGCTATCAATCTAGCTTGGGTAAAGCCCCTTTTGAAGTTCTCTATGGACGGCGGTGTCGAACACCCCTTAACTGGTCAGAAACCGGGGAAAGACAATTCTTTGGCCCGGATATGATTCAGGAAGCAGAAGAGCAAGTTCGCATCGTTCGTGAAAAGTTGAAAACAGCCCAATCTCGTCAAAAGAGTCAATATGACCGAAAACATAAGGCTATGACTTTCGAGGTTGACGAGAAGGCTTACCTTTGGGTTACTCCTCTGAAGGGAACCCATCGTTTCGGTATCAAAGGCAAATTGGCTCCTCGTTACATTGGACCTTTTCGTATTCTCGCTAAACAAGGAGAAGTTGCCTACCAGTTGGAACTACCTCCGCATCTCTCCAGAGTCCACGATGTCTTCCACGTTTCTCAACTCAGGCGTTGCTTCTCGGATCCTATCCGTGGAGTGGACCACGAAACACTTGATCTCCAAGATAATCTCACGTATCGAGAGTACCCCATTCGTATCCTCGATCAGGCCGAGCGTACCACTCGACGTCATAATATCAAGTTTCTCAAAGTTCAATGGTCGCACCATTCTGAGGATGAAGCAACTTGGGAAAGGGAGGATCGTCTTCGACTTGAGTATCCCGCCCTTTTTCCGGAGGAACCCAAATCTCGGGACGAGATTCTTTTGAGTGGGGGTGAGTTGTCACACCCTAGCTAGTTCATGCATTAGAGTGTTGCATCATGTTTATTCTTTCATCAGAAACATGAAATGGGGATGATAGAACCCCCAGCCCCTCTGAAACCAACTAGGGTTTACTAAAAACTTTTTCAATGAACCTGAAATGCCCTTCTAAAATGCCCATCATTTTTGTCCTGGTTCAGAACCCCTGACAAAAGTGATGCACATTTTCCTAGGTCATCCTAGGGTCTTTGAATTAAATCATAGATATTTGAATTTGGGCATTTAAAATTATATAAAATATTCAGATGCCCAAATATCTCCAAACTAAAATGTTTCATATTGGAAATAATACAACTATGGACCAGGAGTAGTTTGGTGATTTTAGGAGTTGCCTAAGTATTTTTAATAAATCAACAAAGTTGCAGAAGTATTAAAAAACAGAAAACAGGAAAAAATAGAAAAACTTACCTGGCGCCCAGCACCCGGCCCACCTGCCGGCCCAGCCCAGCGCCGCACCAGCGAGCTGCTTGCCGGCCAGGCAGGCAGGCAGGTGCCCGACGGCGACCGCAGCGCGCGCCACGCACCTGCTCGCCGCCTCGCCGCTCCCCTCGCCCGGTGACGTCGTGGATCGCTCCCCCTCTCTTCCCCGAACCCCCCAGACACCCCTCTCCTCTCCAGCTCCTCCCCCTCGCGCCCCCCAGCCATGGCCGACGCGACCGCCGCCGTGCCTACGTCGTAGCCGCGCTCCCCGCCGCCCGTGCGTCCTCTCGTCGTGTCCAGGAGCTCCGCCGCTGTCCACTTCATCGAGCAAGCCGAGCCCCGAACGCTCGCAACGCCCGAGTCCACCGCAACGACCTCGCCCGAACCGCCGTCGCTGGAGATCCCCTTAAACACCGTCGCCGCCTCAGCTCGTCCCCGACCCCGCCGGTGGCCTCTACGGGTGCGCTGTGAGCCTAGCTACCCCTCCTACCCTCCCTCTCTCGTTCCCAAGCCGTGTAGCGACCTCTCGGAGCTCAACCGCACCCACCACCGTGGAGCTCGTCGCCGACATGCTCCCGGTCACCCTCCGACCACTCCACGGTGTCCATCATGCTCACCACGTCACGTAGCACCTAACTAGCTACTCCCCGCACCTCACCGACCCCCCTAGCGACAAGTTCGACTTTGGCCGAACTCCGGTGGCTGCCAAAGTCATCGCCGGCGCCAACTCCGGCCACCCCGACCCCAACGGACTCCACCAAGAGCTGCGGCTCGACCTCAGCTCCTCTCCGGTGGCCTCCGCGGCTCGTTTGGTTGCCGGAACGGCAAAAATCACTTCCCCCGCCCCGTCGGGCTCGCCGGCGGCTAAACGCCGGTGCAGCCGACCCGGGTTTGACCACGGGTGGGCCCTGGTTGACTCTCCTGAGTCAATGACAGGTGGGGCCCAGCCCTGTTAATTAAACAGGTTTAGTTTTAATTAAACTTTAACTAATCTAATCACACTGACACACGGGACCCACTGTCAAGTTTGACCGGACCGTGTCCCGTTGACCTGCTGATGTCACACTGACGTCAGGCTGACGCAATAAATTAATTTCTGGATTTAATCTAATATAGGAAATTCCAGAATATAGTTTAAACTTCAAAAATTCATAACTTTTATTCTGTAACTCCAAATCAGACAAGTTATATATGAAAAATGATCAGAAAAATCCAATCTATCCATCTGTACTATTTTCATGCATGATTAAACAAGTTAACTTGATGTTTAATGCAGAACAAGGTAAAACACTTTAAAGGGCCATGTATGAGTTTGAAATTTGAATCTTTGGTTCAAATTGGTTCAAACCCCTCTAGTCTTAGTTGCATTAGCCCAACACACTCATATTGCCATGTTTCATGCATGCATCATATTGTTGCACATTGTTTGGTGATGGTTATGTATCGGTGTTCTTTGCGGCAGGTTCTGCCTCCGAGGAGTACCGTGATTACCCTAACGAAGAACCGTATTAGTGCATCGAACCATCAGGCAAGCAACCAACCATTTGATCATATCGATACAATCCCATGTTCTCGCTCCTGCTCTCTTTTACTGCATTAAGACAACGCGTTTCAAACTGCTGTGTGCTACGGTAGTTGAACCCACTTCCTCTGCATGACCTGTCATTGCCACAGTAACTAGATGAAACCCACTAGCATGTGTAGGAGTTGATTGAGCCATATGTATGTGTTGTTCCTACCTTGCTATGCCTGCTATGCTTAGAGTCGTGTCAGGTCTGGTTCATCTGGGTGATGGACTAGAGTGAAATGTTTATGTCGGTAATGAGAGTGGTGTGGTGAACACGATTTGGTAAAGGTATCGATGAAAGGCCATGTAGGAGTACATGGTGGGTTGTTTCATTGAAGCCGACCTTAAGCACTGAGATCTGCATGTGTGATTTAAGATACAGCTACTACCATGCATTGGGCCCTGAAATATGACCCCGCTCGACTTCTTATTCACCCTAGTCCTCTGTCCAGGAGTTGCAAGTAGTTTCTGGTGTTTGTAGCCTACTGGAGGCCGTGGACAGCGCTGACGTAGGGGTGGGCTGTGATGCGGTAGGTACGTGGCCGGGTAAACCGGGCACCCGTTTGGTGTCACGGAACCCTGTTCACATCGTTTGGGGCTGTGAGCGAAACTCCGGCCGGATCTCCTCATGGATGGAACCCGAATAGGCGATAAACCTGGACTAGAGACTTAGGTGTTTAGGTAGGTCGTGGTCTACACCCACGTCGGCTTTCACTTGAAGTCTGCCGAGCACATGTCGTGTGCAGACGCTAAGTGGTGGAAACATGTATGAAGAAGTACACCCCTGCAGGGTTATCATGATCTATTCGAATAGCCGCGTCCGTGGTAAAGGACTACTTGGTTGCCTATACAGTTCATAGACAAGTAAATGGAAACTACTAAAAGCCTCAAGATAAGTGTGAGTGCCGAGGATGGCCCTTCCGTAGGAAGACGGAGGTGGATCCTCGGTAGTGTATTGAAGTGGTGAGTAGTGGACTCGTGTACGCAAAACCATTTCAAGTTGGAGTCTCGTAGGATAGCCTAGCCAAGAGTCAAAGCTGGCTTGCTGCAATAACTCCACCAACCCTTCTTGATAATGTGCATGTATGTAGGATCTGATGTAAGTCTTGCTGAGTACCTTTGTACTCATGTTGCTATAATTTACATTTTTACAGAAGACGCTGCAACCCCTTCTGATGGGTTCTTCGTAGACGTTGACATCAATGAGTAGGCTAAGGCCCAGGTGGTGATCCTGAGCTTGTGAAGGACCACGTAGTATAGCTAGGCTTTCCAAGCCTCTTTTATTTTACTAGTTGTCTGTACTCAGACAAGTTACTTCCGCTGCTGGTTTGTATGACTGTATGACTTGAATGCTGGGTCGTGTGACCCGTACCTATGTGTATGTTATGTATGGCTCTTTGAGCCTTAAATAAAGTACTTGTGTCGTAGAGTCATGTTGTGATGCCATGTTGTATTTGCACATATCGAGCATATTGTGTGTATGTTATTGAAATGCTTGGTATGTGTGGGATCTGACTATCTAATTGTTTATCTTTAGTAGCCTCTCTTACCGGGAAATGTCTCCTAGTGTTACCGCTGAGCCATGGTAGCTTGCTACCGCTCTGGAACACTTAGGCTGGCCGGCATGTGTCCTTCTTCGTTCCTGTGTCTGTCCCTTCGGGGAAATGTCACGCATTGAGTACCGGAGTCCTGTTAGCCCGCTACAGCCCGGTTTACCGGAGTCCTGCTAGCCCAGTGCTACAGCCCGGACCCACTTGCTGATGACCGACACGTTCGAAGCTCGGTCATGGATGCCTGTCCCTGTAAGTCTGTGCCACTTTGGGTTTACAACTAGTCATGTCAGCCCGGGCTCCTTATCATATGGATGCTAGCGACACTATCATATACGTGAGCCAAAAGGCGCAAACGGTCCCGGGAAAAGGTAAGGCAACACCCGTGGGGATACCGTGCGTGAGGCCGCAAAGTGATATGAGGTGTTACAAGCTAGATCGATGTGACATCGAGTCGGGGTCCTGACAATTCCACATATAGTGATATATCCATGGCTCACGCTCATGTATTGCGTGAAGATCGAAAAAGTTTTGAAAATGTCAAAAGTATGAAACAATTGCTTGGCTTGTCATCGGGGTTGTGCATGATTTCAATACTTTTTGTGGTGAAGATAGATCATAGCCAGACTATATGATTTTGTAGGGATAGCTTTCTTTGGCCATGTTATTTTGAGAAGACATAATTGCTTTGCTAGTATGCTTGAAGTATTATTATTTTTATGTCAACATGAACTTTTGTCTCGAATCTTTTTATTCATACCACAATTAAGAAGATTTACATTGAAATTATGCCAAGTAGCACTCCGCATCAAAAATTCTGTTTTTATCATTTACCTACTCGAGACGAGCAGGAATTAAGCTTGGGGATGCTTGATACGTCTCCAGCGTATCTATAATTTTTGATTGGTCCATGCTATATTATCTACTGTTTTGAACATTATTGGGCTTTATTATCCACTTTTATATTATTTTTGGGACTAACCTATTAACCGGAGGCCCAGCCCAGAATTGCTGTTTTTTGCTTGTTTTAGGGTTTCGAAGAAAAGGAATATCAAACGGAGTCCAAACGGAATGAAACCTTTGGAAACGTGATTTTCTCATCAGATAAGATCCAGGAGACTTGGACCCTCCGTCAAGAAAGCCACGAGGCGGTCACGAGGGTGGAGGCCCCCCCCCCACCCCCTAGGGCGCGCCCCCTGCCTTGTGGGCCCCTCGAAGCTCCACCGACGTACTTCTTCCTCCTATATATTTCCACGTACCCCCAAACGATCAGAGATGGAGCCAAAAACCTAATTCCACCGCCGCAACTTTCTGTATCCATGAGATCCCATCTTGGGACCTGTTCCGGAGCTCCACCGGAGGGGGCATCGATCACGGAGGGCTTCTACATCATCATCCAAGCCCCTCCGATGAAGTGTGAGTAGTTTACTTCAGACCTACGGGTCCATATTTAGTAGCTAGATGGCTTCTTCTCTCTTTTTGGATCTCAATACAATGTTCTCCCCCTCTCTCGTGGAGATCTATTCGATGTAATCTTCTTTTTGTAGTGTGTTTGTTGAGACCAATGAATTGTGGGTTTATGATCAAGTCTATCTATGAATAATATTTGAATCTTCTCTGAATTCTTTTATGTATGATTGGTTATCTTTGCAAGTCTCTTTGAATTATCAGTTTGGTTTGGCCTACTAGATTGGTTGTTCTTGCCATGGGAGAAGTGCTTAGCTTTGGGTTCGATCTTGCGGTGTCCTTTCCTAGTGACAGAAGGGGCAGCAAGGCACGTATTGTATCGTTGCCATCGAGGATAACAAGATGGGGTTTTTATCATATTGCATGAAACTATCCCTCTATATCATGTCATCTTGCTTAAGGCGTTACTCTGTTTTTAACTTAATACTCTAGATGCATGCTGGATAGCGGTTGATGAGTGGAGTAATAGTAGTAGATGCAGGCAGGAGTCGGTCTACTTGTCTCGGACGTGATGCCTATATACATGATCATACCTAGATATTCTCATAACTATGTTCAATTCTGTCAATTGCTCAACAGTAATTTGTTCACCCACCGTAGAATACTTATGCCCTTGAGAGAAGCCATTAGTGAAACCTATGGCCCCCGGGTCTCTTTCTCATCATATCAATCTCCATCACTTTATTATTGCTTTGCTTTTTTACTTTGCCTTTTACTTTTCACTTTGCATCTCTATACCAAAAATACCAAAAATATTATTTATCATCTCAATCAGATCTCACTTTCGTAAGTGACCGTGAAGGGATTGACAACCCCTAAGCGCGTTGGTTGCATTGAGCTATTATTTTTGTGTAGGTACGAGGGACTCGAGCGTAGCCTCCTACTGGATTGATACCTTGGTTCTCAAAAACTGAGGGCAATACTTATGCTACTTTGCTGCATCATCCTCTCCTCTTCAGGGAAATCCAACGCAGTGCTCAAGAGGTAGCAATAGGATTTCACCCTCATCAAATCTATAGAGAGAATTTACCTTTACTACCTATGTTGGGTTATCAAGACCATGTATCTCTTCAATAGGTGGTAAATTCTTAATATCTTCAGCTTTAATACCCTTTTCTTTCACAGATTTATTTGCCTCTTGCATATCTTCAGGACTGAGAAAAATAGAATACCCCTTTTCTTCGGAGTTGGATTAGGAGTTGGTTCAGGAAGTGTCTAATCATTTTCATTACTCAACATATTATTCAATAGCAATTCAGCTTGATCAACAGTTCTTTCCCTGAAAACACAACCGACACAACTATCCAGGTGGTCTCTGGAAGCATCGGTTAGTCCATTATAAAAGATATCAAGTATTTTATTTTTCTTGAGAGGATGATCAGGCAATGCATTAAGTAATCATAGAAGCCTCACCCAAACTTGTGGGAGATTCTCTTCTTCAATTTGCACAAAATTATATATTTCCCTTAAGGCAACTTGTTTCTTACGAGCGGGGATATATTTAGCAGAGATGTAATAAATCATATCCTGGGGACTACGCACGCAACCAAGATCAAGAGAATTAAACCATGTTTAGAATCACCCTTTAATGGGAACGAAAATAACTTAAGGATATAGTAGTAACGAATTTTCTCCTTATTAGTGAACAGGGTGGCTATATCATTCAATTTAGTAAGATATGCCACAATAGTTTCAGATTCATAGCCATAAAAAGGATCAGATTCAACCAAAGTAATTAACTCAGGGTCGAGAGAGAAATCATAATCCTTATCAGAAATACAGATAGGTGAAGTAGCAAAAGCAGGGTCATATTTCATTCTAGCATTCATAGATTTTTCTTTCAACTTAGCTAACAGTTCCTTAAGATCATATCTATCATTGCAAGCTAAAAAGTCTCCAGCAATTACTTCATCCGTAACATTACCATCAGGCACAACAGGCAATGCATATCTAGGGGGAGAATCTTCATCATCACTTTCATCAATATTATCAGTTTCAATAATTTCATTCTCTCTAACCCTAGCAAGTTTTTCATCAAGAAATTCACCTAATGGCACAGTATTATCAAGCATAGAAGTAGTTTCATCATAAGTATCATGCAAAGCAGAAGTGGCATCATCAATAACATGCGACATATCAGAATAAATAGAAGGAGTAGGTGTCGCAAGTTTACTCAAAACAGAAGGTGAATCAAGTGCAGAGCTTGATGGCAGTTCCTTACCTCCCATCGTAGTTGAGGGAAAAATCTTAGTTCTTTCATCTTTCAAGTTCCTCATAGTGATCAACAGATATAAATCCCAAGTTACACAAAGAATAGAGCTATGCTCCCGACAACGGCGCTAGAAAATAGTCTTGATAATCCACAAGTATAGGGGATCGCAATAGTTTTCAAGGGTAGAGTGTTCATCCCAAATTTATTGATTCGACACAAGGGGAGCCAAAGAATATTCTCAAGTATTAACAGTTGAGTTGTCAATTCAACCGCACCTGAAAGACTTAATATCTACAGCAAGTATTTAGTAGCAAAGTAATATGGAAGTAACGGTAACGGTGGCAAAAGTAACAGTAATGGTTTTGTAGTGATTGTAATAGTGGCAATGGAAAAAGTAACTAAGCATAGATCAACATATGAAAAGCTCGTAGGCATTGGATCAGTGATGGATAATTATGTCGGATGCGATTCCTCATGCAACAGTTATAACATAGGGTGACACAGAACTAGCTCCAGTTCATCAATGTCACAAAAGCCATCGATAACAAGGATCCATCGATGACATTGCTACGTGGTTGGCACAAAAGCCATCACTTATGGTGTTGACGTACCAAGCATATGACATAAAATGGATACACGTTCTACACTGAGGAACGTGATCAAAAGACCTCAAAACAGAACAGCGTTGTTCGAATAGAATGTATGACTATAGATGAAGCTGATAAAAGGGTATGTTGTGGAACCATCAAAGAGATTTGGGAGCTTGACTATGTGAAAGTTAAGGTGGCATTATTAAAGTGTGCATGGATCCCTCTCGTTCATGTAAGGGTTGATGATTAAAGGAATACCTGTGTTAACAGGACAATGATGGCATATCACACAGACCCGTTCATTCTTGCCAGGGATGCTACCCAGATTTTCTTTATGGAAGACCCCTTGCATAAGAACTGCCATGTAGTGATGCATGGAAAGTGGAGGGTACTCGGTGTCGAGGATGTTGCCAATGAGGATGAGTACGATGAATTTGCTGAGTTTCCAGCCAAGGGATCACGCACCCGTGTAACAGAGCATCGGTAAATCATCAAAAAACCCAAGTTCGTTCCGGGTCAATGTAATGTCCCAGTTCCCCATGTACATGGGATTTAAGCCATAAGACTAGTCTTTATGCCTACCCTGCAACTTAATTCATTCAGTTTAGAACTGTCGCGTGTATTGAATTTGTGAGTTATGCCCGGTTTTCTTTGATGTAAGAACCGATAATATGTTGACCTTGATATGCTTTTAGCTCAGGCTGCATATGAACTGTTTTTTGTTATTATTATTATATCATAGAGGTAGCACACTCAATTGATCTCACTATAGTACGCGTGAACAAAAATATGCAATCTAGTTTGCGAATAGCACATGGTTCGTTGATGAAAGCCGTGTGCCGACCAAACCCCGCCCTCGATCTGAGTCATGCTTTCTGATTGCCAGAACCCAAACCCCACATATCGTACGTCTGCACCATTGGATGCTCCCAGATCGAACGGCGATCCTCATCCCTTTCGACAGCACATGTAGTTCCGGTTGTAATTTTATTTTTATGCACAAAATGCACTTTAAACTCAAAAAATGTCTTAAATATAGCTAAAGATACGTGAAATGCGCCAGAAAATCAAACCCGTGGTATAATGGAAATTTTTATGAGGCCAAACGATGAATTCACCGGCCACTGGAGTTTGAATTGACATGTCTCCTTTTGGAACCCATGATCCTTTATGTGAGATGCTCTGGTTAGTAAGGAGCGATCATCAAAACTTCTGCCAAACTTCACCAATTTTTTTCCATGGGGTCGTGAGAGCACGCCACAGGCACACATCGATTTTGATGATGTCCGGACTCCATCTAAATTACCTGTGATTAAAATACCAACTAGGCGTACGCCAGTGGACGCACCTCACAGCGGAAATGTTTGAAACTTCTCCCTGCATCTCAAACAAACGAATGAAAACTCTCAAAGCGACACATAAATGATTTGTACACCTTCTTTTCTAGGCTAGTTGTAATGGGAGTATCATAGCTATTATCATGCATGCCAACTAGGCAATTTTGATGAGCTGTCATATAATTAAATGAAGAAATAGAAGGTTAAGTATCATATCATGATACCGTATCATAATAAACGTTATGCTACTATGTGTCATGCATGACAATAAATAAAATACTACATGATACTAACTTATGATACTATGCGTGCATTACAGAGGTAGTATCACATACTAGTATCATATGCACGATACTAGTATATGATACTCCCCTAGGCTACTTCCAATGCATTGGTGCTTACATGAGGTGCTAAGAATATTAAATACTTTAGCAACTAAAGACCCCAATGCATAGGTGCTTAACTTTTTGGTGCTAAGTATCCTTAATTTAATGATTTTGCAACTAAAGTTCTTCATGCATTGGTGGGATTCTTCCATTTAAGTGTTTTGCCTAGGTTCTCGTGCTTGGCATTGTTTCTTCCTGGGTCACCACACTCATCTCTCTCCTCTTAATTATCTTGCCACGTCAGATTTTTTGCCTAGATGGCAGCCTTAGCACATGTACATGGTCGAGCATTGGGAGGGGCCTTACAACCAGCCTTATCATATACTAGTATCATGCATATGATACTACATCCGTAATGCGCATATCATAAGTTGGTATCTTAGGTTGCCTTATTAATTGTCATGCATGACACAAAGTAGTACACCATTTAATATGATACGGTGATATGATACCACACCCTCTCTTTCGTCATTTAACTGTGTGCCACTACATCATCCAAAAAGTCTAGTAGTTGGCATGCATGATACTACTTATGATACTCCCATTACGACCAGCCTTAGGGTGACCGTAGTGGGGGTATCATAGCCGGTATCATGCACTCGGGAATAGCTAATATGATGATGTGGCAAAGAAGTAACGTAGGTAGATATCGAAACATAATAAATATGCTATACTACTTTGTATCATGCATGGTCATAAATATGGTCATCTATGATACTACGCATTATGAAGGTACGTATGTAGTATCATACACTAGTATCATATGCATGATACCATAGTTATATGATACTCCCCACTATAAGGCTGGTCATAGTGGTGGTATCATAGTCGATATCATGCACTTGGAAATAGCAAGTATGCTGATGTGGCAATGAATTAAATAAGATGGAGAGCGTTAGAGTAACATATAGGTAGATACCATATCATGTTAACGATGCTAATTTGTGTCATGCATGGCAATAAATATGATCATCTATGATACTACTCTATTATACTATGCACTATAATTAAAGGTAGTATCACACACATTATATATAAACACTATTCTGATCATGGGATCAGAATATTATTTTGATCACAACCTGAACTTCCCGAGTTATACAAACCTGAACTTTCCTTTGTAGGAACCCGACCTTCGGGCTATCTTCACAACCGTGTCTCCCCACGTGAATTATTCTGGTCAGTCGTATTCTATGTGATGTAAGTGTAAGATGCAAACGGTTTTTAGCAACTAAATGCCTGTTTTAAATAGGAATCTAGCTCATTGGCAGATTTTGCTCTCTGGTCGTGATAAACATGTGTCTGTTGCAATTTTACTGCCCGAGTAGTTCGACCAGAACTTCCCTTGGTGAAAGGTTGAACTTCCGCCAACATTGTCCATATGGGGCTTGTGATATACCGTTGGAAAACTATGGACACGAGTATCATTGCCCAAGTTAAAATTTTGGCAAAATGTAAGCGATTTAATAGCAGTTTTGAAAACCGTGTTTTTTTCACATAAAAAACGTGAATCATATTTACGATCGTAGTTTTAAACCGTTTATCGGAATGAGGCAAATAATATGGCGTTGAAAAGCTGCTGCAAAACCGCTCCTTCCACATGTTGAAAGTTTTCTCCAATTCCCTATGATTAAAGAGTAATTTGGAAAATCGTAAAATTCCACAAACCGAATAGCCGAGTTCGTATTTTCGATGCCATTTTAAACGGCTAATCCAATTGAGACAAATGATATGTTGTTGAAAGCTTATGAAAATGCACTAACTTTTCATGTTGAAAGTTTTTTTCTAATTTTGAATGGTTTAAGAGTAATTTAGAAAACGGTACCAGTTCCACCGAGTTCGTACTTTCAAGCTATTTTTTAACTGTAAGTCTGAATGCCGCAAATGATATGGCATTGGAAAGCTTGAGAAAATGCAAAACTATTTGGTACATATTATTTCTCCCAATTTCTTACGGTTTTAAGTGAATTTTGATAATGGCTAAAAACATTTTTTGACTGTAATTTCTACAAACTTTATCAGTATGGGGCAAATACTATATCGTGAGAAGCTACGGAAAATGCGAAACTTTTTCATGTAGATGGTTTTCTTTGATTCCTAGCCATTTTCAAGTAATTTTGAAAATGGAAAGATCATGCGTTCTGCCTTTATCGCGAAACAGATTCTTCGAAAATGCACCATGTGAACACGTTGAATTTCTCGGCATGTCTACTTGAACTTCACTCTGTTTTCACGTGCTTTTTTTGCTCGTAGCTCTCCATCCACACACCGAAATTGAGAAAGTGGTATACTGATGGAAAGCTACTGTAAACACACAACTTTCCTCTGTTGATCATTTTTTCATACTCGCGATGGTTTTAAAAAAAATTCATCTGAAATTCATTTAATGCAGTAGTTGAACTTCTGCTGTTTTCACGTTGAACTTCTGTGACGTATTTTCGTTTGTAATTTTCTCATCCGTTCGTCAGTGTTATACAAATGATATTCCTATTGTACAAATCTCCCTCACAACAATTTTTTAACTTTATCTGACCAAGGACTTGAACTTATAACAACAACAATATTGGACCTTGCCTTTGAATTCCTTTTTCTCATATTAGACACACACCATGTAGTACATGAACTTTTTTCCATTTTTATAATTTGAATTTTTTATTTTATTTTTAAAATCAAATTGCTCCCAAATAATAACTGATTTCTTTGTGTATTGAGAGAATTATTTTAAAATGCAAAAAATATATTTTTTTTGTGTGTTTTCGAACATGGAAATACAAGGTGAACCTCTTTCTCTAG
The DNA here is from genome assembly GCF_018294505.1 of Triticum aestivum. NCBI lineage: Eukaryota > Viridiplantae > Streptophyta > Magnoliopsida > Poales > Poaceae > Triticum > Triticum aestivum. The sequence continues at coordinate 295,039,679 of NC_057803.1, read as the reverse complement.
AATTTTTGAACTTCCTCGGATAGAGCACTTGAACTTCTTTCAGCAAACCTTTTAAGTTTTTATTTTTCTATACTTTTATTTCTCACCTGAAATGCACTCCTCGTAGTACTTGAACTTCTCGTTGTTTTTACTATGAACTTCTGTCGCATTTTTGTATACACGTTGAATTACACATAATTGAAGGTCGGACGTCATTTTTTGCCATTTTAAAACATGTAATTGGAGGTCGGACGTCCCATAATATAAATTCTGAACCGTGCATGGAGGTGCACGTGAACTTCTTGCAACAAATATGAGTTTTTTATATACTTCGTACTTCTCTGTTATTTTAGTTTCAACCTCTTAGTTTTATTCTTAGAAAAATATGGTTTTCAAAAATTGAACCTCATACATTTGTTTTTCCTATGAACAGAAAGAATAGAGTTTTTAGTTACTTTTATAAAAAATCATGATATGATGTATTATTTAATTATTGGTGTTTTCCTGAGACATTGTATTTGACTTCACTGACAAAATTATGTTAACTTCAACATGCGGTCGAATGTTTTTCTTTTCTTTTGCAAGCCCTCAAATTATAGGATGTTTTTATGTTTTTATTTTAATCAATTTTTTCATGTACCAACATTCATAAATGTACCAATTAATTTTCCGAGTGAGATAAAGGCCAAATAGCAAGAACAATATTACACGAGTAAGGAAACCACCTGAAAAAACGTATTTTTGTACTATTACCCAATTGGCATTGTATTAGACATGTCCAGCAGCTTATATTCACACACACATTTTTCTGATTGTACACATTCATAAAAAAAAGTACTCATTCACAACTTTTTTTTGGAAATCACATTTTTTGGATCTTTTTTCTCATGAAAATTGACATATGTGAACTCATATCCGGTCAGTACATGAACTTCTCCTAAAAATGTAAACATATGTATATTCCCCTATTTAGTATTTTGCATAAACCGTATTCAAGTACAAAAAGACAGATAGTCAAAAATTCTACACTATTCTTTAGTTAATTATTAGTATCGCATACCATGCAATCTTCCAGTGGCGGCATCCAATTCAAGTAAATAGAAGGGGACGCATCTGTGTAACTAGTATGTATTGATGGTACAAGAGTTCTTGAACTGAACAAAAGAAGCATGATGGAGTGCTCATTGTCTCAGTGTTGATGGCATCCACGCCTTGACGCTTGTGATTAAGAGGGGAAGAAGTTGAGGGCATACTTAGAATAGGAGACACTTTGGCATGTAAAGAGTTTTTTCAAATTCATCGTTGTTTTTGAGTTGTCTTTAAAAATGCCAAAAATGAAGGCTTTTTTGTTTTCATTTTTGAACCTACAAATCCTAGGTTTTAATAAACTTTGAACTTCTGTGCTAATTTAATTTGAACTTCGCATTTTTATTTTGTTGTTGATTTTTAAATAACCATTGAATTTGACTATTTTTTCAATTTGAACTTTATAGTTGATTCTTTTTTTAAAATGGTAAAATCCTAGGTTTGAAAATAAATAACGAACCACTTCGTTATTTTAGTTTGAACTTCTAGTTTTTTAGACAGGAAGCAAATCTTTTTAAACTTTTTTAGTTGTTCGTTTTATTTTAATTTGAAATTCTTCATTTTAGTTTTTAGCAACGACAAAAAATATTAGTTTTTTATAAACTTTGAACTTCTCTGTTATCTTAATTGAACTTCTTAGTTTTTATTCTTAGAAAAAAATATTTTCTATTGCATTGGATTTTTGTATTACATTAAAAAACATTACATTTTGGATTTTTTGTAAATATGTTCTATTACAAGTACATTTTATTATTAGAAAAACACTGGATTTTTTGTATTACAATATGTTATATTACAATTAACATACTTGGCCTTCTCGAACATTACATTTTGACCTTTTGCACAAACAAATTTTTAAAAATGAAAATTTTGTAAATATGCTCGGTTACAAGTAAACATACTTGACTTTCAATAAATATTTATCTTATAGGCATTAACACAAGCACATTCGTCTGCTAGTAACGACCAGAACATGGAGCCCTGTCATTTAAGAGATAAATATGAAAAATTAAGAGATAAAACAACAAGTATGGACTTCATGCTTTTATTTCTTAATCTTTTTAATTTTGAAGTGCTTTATTTTGAAGCACACACCAGGAAGAGCACGAAGTTACAAATACGAATTCGCACCAAAGCTTCCCTGTTTTTCGCTGCCTTTTGTTGCCTACACACAGAACCCAGAGCCACTTGTGGCCCTCACGCTGGCGGGGATACAACATCTTGAAAATGCTTCCTAGGAGCTTGTACGGTTTGACCATTCTGCCGCACCCGGTTGGCTCCATCTTGAAATCCACAAAGGATGAGGGCATCGATGCCCTCTTGCTTGACTTGGCAACGCCATAAGCACTTGCCACGGTTTTCTTCCCCTTGTCACTCGCATCATCCAGAACATCACCATGGGTGAAAGCAGAGGCGAATGATAAATCTGGGCCTTATTTCTCCAGCTTGACTTCCCGCTTGACCACCACTGTAGATCTGCTTTTCCCCTTGGGACTTGTCTCCTCACCACCAAGAGCCTCGATGAAGGAAACTACTATACAGTAGGAAGTTTAGGAAGCAACATCAGGCAGGAGACATGCAGTGACCAACGCGCGAGGATTGGGAGATGGTTGACGTTGCGGGGTGAGGAAGATGACGGTTTGGGGTGGCCGGGCACGAAGCCTGGGCCGGATGCCTCGCCGGACCTCGATGGTTGGCGCCGGCTCAAATCCCCTCCTGCAGTCCAAACACACATGTGGAGGAAGGTCTGACCATCTGACCTTGTGTTGTAGTTGGGATGCCGAAGATTGGGGGTCGTAGGGCCTAGGCGGGCAGGCGGCAACAATGGCGGGTAGCGCGGGACAGGGAGGCACCAGGCTTAGGTGGTGGCCGTCACTAGTAGGGGTGGGTCAAGGCGGAGGTGGTGTTCCACGACAGCGGCGGCTGAAAGAAGGTAAGCAACGACAGGGGTGGGTGGTGGCGCGACGCAGGCTGGACGGTGTGCAGCCGACGACAACGGGAAGAAGATCCGATCGGGAGATGGAAGAGACGCAGCCAGGTTGGTGACAACCATGGCGATTGGATCAGCCGCCTTTTTTCTTCCTTTCCAGATCGGCTGGCGGCGCGATGGGCGAGGGCGGGGAGGTTGGCCGGCGATGTGCTGGGCGGCGGCAGTGAGGTTGGCCGGCGGCGGGGAGGTCGGTTGGTGGCGCGCTGTGTAGTGGTGGGGATCGGGGCTATTTTCTTCCTGTTTCCTTTGGACGAGTTCAGAAGCCTTGTCGGTCCCTATATAGGGCACACTGTGATCGAAATAACTATTCTGATCCAGATCAGAATAATGCTATGCTATATATATATATACTAGTAAATGCGCACGTGCGTTAATATTTAGGCAATATATTAATTGCACGTGGATATTAGGTATGCTATTATTTGTGTGTTAATTTTATGATTAATGTAATATTTGGCATGCTATTAATTGCATGTTAAACACGTTTAACGCTCACCATTGGAGCAGTCTAGGTCGTTGGATTGACTTGGTTCGATGGCCGAGATCAGTTGGATCTGCCTCTTTGGGTCTTTTTATATTGGTATAGATATAGATATAGATGCATGATACTAGTATATGACACTCTCCACTATGAGTAGCCTAAGTATAGCCTAACTAAAACACCCAGATGTAGTTGTAGTAGGGCTTTGGACTTTATATGCACTAAAATGCAAGGCAAGTGCAAAGAATGATTTAAACATAGCGGACGAGACCTGAAAAGGGCCGGAAAGATCAAACCAAGGGTATATCCGCGATTGTTTACCATGAATTTTTTCCGAGGCGGAACGATGTAGTAACTGAGAATTTGGAGTCCGAAGTGCCGCGTCTCCTTTTGGAAACTATGGTCCTTCTTGTGAGATGCTTCGGTATGGAAGGTTCGAGCACCATAACTTGTGCCAAACTTTACCAATTTTTTCCATGCGATCATGAGAGCAAGCCATAGTGACATAATGATTTTCGTTATTTTTCAAACTCTATATGCATTTCCTGAAATTAAAATACCAACAAGGCCTATGCCTCTGGCCGCACCATGCGGCCGAACTGTTTGAAGTTTTTCCCCGTTTCTCGAACAATGAATGAAAACTCGCAAATCAGCACACAAATGATCTTGCTAACACCCACATGTAGTTGCGACTACACACACACACACACATAAACTAGATCTCTTTTTTTCATATTCAAAGTTTGAGAATGCTAGCCAGGCCCTTCGCCTGGTAAAATGCACCAGAAAATCGAACCGTAGGGTACAATCGTGATTTCTTACCGTGAAAAAAAAATTAGAGGCGAAACGATGAACTCATGTTTTCACAAAAATATGTTGTTAGTTAATGTAAAAGTTTTCAAATAGCACATGGTTCACTCACGAAAGATGTGTGTCCACTAAACCGTGGCTGATGCCTCCCCGCCTCCTGCTACCTCTTGAGCATGCGTTGGTTTTCCCTTAAAGAGGAAAGGGTGATGCGGCAAAGTAGCGTAAGTATTTCCTTCAGTTTTTGAGAACCAAGATATCAATCCAGTAGGAGACTACACGCAAGTCGCCTAGTACCTGCACAAACAATCAAGAACCTTGCAACCAACACGATAAAGGGGTTGTCAATCCCTTCACGGTCACTTGCAAAAGTGAGATCTGATAGAGATAGTAAGATAAATATTTTTGGTACATTTGTTGTATAGATTGAAAAGTAAAGATTGCAAAATAAAATAGTAAACTAGAATTGTAGATCGGAAACTTATATGATATAAAATAGACCCGTGGGCTATAGGTTTCACAAGTGGCTTCTTTCATGATAGCATGTATTACGGTGGGTGAACAAATGACTGCCAAGCAATTGATAGAAAAGCGCATAGTTATCAGAATATCTAGGCATGATCATGAAATATTGGCATCCCGTCCGTGTTAAGTAGACCGAAACGATTCTGCATCTACTACTATTACTCCACACATTGACCGCTATCTAGCATGCATCTAGAGTATTAAGTTCATAAGAACGGAGTAATGATTTCGGCAAAATGACATGATGTAGAGGGATAAACTCAAGCAATATGACATAAACCCCATCTTTTTATCCTCGATGGCAACAACACAATGCGTGCCTTTCTGCCCTACTGTCACTTGGAAAGGACACCGCAAGATTGAACCCAAAGCTAAGCACTTCTCCGAGTGCAAGAAAGATCAATCTGGTAGGCCAAACTAAACCGATAATTCGAAGAGACTTGCAAAGATATCAAATCATGCATATAAGAATTCAGAGAAGACCCAAATATTGTTCATAGATAAACTTGATCATAAATCCACAATTCATGGATCTCGGCAAACACACCGCAAAAGAATATTACATCGAATAGATTTCCAAGGACACCAAGGAAAACTTTGTATTGAGAACCAAAGAGAGAGAAGAAGTCATCTAGTTAATAACTATGGACTCGAAGGTCTATGGTAAACTACTCACACATCATCGAAGAGACTATGGTGTTGATGTAGAAGCCCTCCGTGATCGATTCCACCTCCCGCAGATCGCCAGAAAAGGTCCCCAAATGGGATCTCATGGGTACAGAAGGTTGCGGTGATGGAAAAGTGGTTTTGTGGCTCCCCTGGATGTTTTTAGGGTATAAGACTATATATAGATGAAACAAGTACGTAGGTGGAGCTACGAGGGGCCCACGAGGGTGGGGGACGCGCCTACTCCCCTAGGCGCGCCCTACTACCTCGTGGCCGCCTCGTTGCGTCTTTGACTTCCACTCCAAGTCTCCTGGATTGCGTTTGTTCCAAGAAAGATCCCCATGAAGATTTCATTCCGTTTGGATTCCGTTTGATATTCCTCTTCTGCGAAACACTGAAATAGGCAAAAAAACAGAAACTGACACTGGGCGTCCGGTTAATAGGTTAGTCCCAAAAATAATATAAAAGAGCATATTAAAGCCCATTAAACATCCAAAACAGATATTATAATAACATGGAACAATAAAAAATTATAGATACGTTCGAGACGTCTCAGCATCCCCAAGCTTAATTCCTGCTCGTCCTTGAGTAGGTAAATGATAAAAATAGAATTTTTGATGTGGAATGCTTCCTAACATAATTTTCAATGTAATTTTCTTTATTGTGGCATGAATATTCAGATTCAAAAGGTTCAACAAAAAAGTTTAATATTGACATAAAAATAATATTCAAGCATACTGTGACGCCCCGAGACCGATGTGCCAGGTGTCTTCCAGTTATTCGTTGTTGTTGCCTTGTCATTTGCTTATGTGTCGCATCTTGCCATGTCATCATGTGCATTGCATCATCATGTTTTCAAAACTTACATCCGTCCTAGCCTCCTCGTTCTTTCCGTTGTCCGTTCTAAGCCCAGACACACTTGCACGCGCCCGCGACACGTTCAAAATATTATTTTATAAGTGGCCGGGAAATGTTCTCGGAATGGGATAAAAGTTGGCATGCGGTGTTCTTATAGTGTAGATAGGCCGCCTGCCAAGTTTCATTGTGTTCGGAGTTCGTTTGACGCCCCAACGGATAACTATAGCGGCAGTATAGCCGGTTTAACATCAGACGTTTTCGGTCTCCGAAAACTATTGCCGGCCTTTCCCTCTCTTTCCTCTCTAGTCCGTCTACACAGTCCGCTACCTACCGCCGAGCCCAACCCAACTGTGACGCCCCAAGACCGAAGCTTCAGATGCCTTCCATGATTTCCGGGTTTTCGTTGTGTGACTTGTTTTGTTTGTTGCATTCATCATTGCATCATGTGCATTGCATCATGCCATCATGTCTTTAATCTTTCCAACTCACTTAAATAAATTGCATGGATTTTTGATCCATTTAAATCGAGGGAGTTCACATGGTGAAATTCTCTTTATAACATATAAAAGTCTCCTACTATTATTAGGGAGCTATATTAAAAAAATTCCATTGTTTTGAAATCTCCCATGAACCCACTTGCACATTAAATCCCTTGGCCTTTTCCTTCTTCCAGTTTTGAATCTCTAGCCTTGCCAATATTTCTTTTACCACTTTCCGGAGCTCTACCAAAATTCCGAACATTTTTGGACCTTCCCAAACCTCACTTCCTATTCAAATCATTTGAATTTAAATCAAATGAGTTTGAATTTAATCTTTCAATCTTGGCCATTTCTATTTTCTCGGAACGAGCACATTTTTGTGAGTCCGTGAAAATTATCCCCATGCCCAAATTCCACCCTACCTTCTCTTTCTTTTCTTTCTCCTTTTCTGTTTTGTTTTAAATGAGAAAAATAGAGATAGAGAGAGAGGCGGCATGTACTGCTGGCCACTTAGGCCACCTAGCAGGCCGGCCCATCCACTTCCAGCCGGCCCACTCCCTCCCGAACCCAAGCGCTAGGGGAGGCCTCCCGCTCGATCCCTTCCTCCCTCCTCTGCGTGCACCGTTAGAGAGAGACAGGGAGAGAGCAGCGTTTACCCCTCGCCCCGATTCCCTCGGCCCCGCCACCAGGACCCGCAGCTCCGCCGCCCTGCGTGCGCGACCACACCAGACCCTCCTCCCGCTCGCGCCTTATCCTGCCCCGTCCTTGTTCCCGCGTCGCCGCCGTTTTTTCCCGTACAGGAGGTCATCCATGGAAGCCGCCGCCTCGACTTCTGGCTCCGGCCTCCGCCGGCCGCTCCCTCCCCGGCCTTGGCCTCGTCCCCAACTACACAGGTCGGAGCTCCCACCGTTGCGCCTTGGACAGGAGGTCCCTCACAGCCGCCCGCCGCCGTCCTTGTCCGCGTCCGTGGAACCAGGCCGCCGAGCTCCACCAAGCCCCGCCATCATGTCCGGTCGCTGCCAGCGACCATGACCAGCGCCGGCCATCCTCCTGCCGCTCCTGCTACCCGCCTCTACTCTGCACGCACGGGCCCTGCATCCGTGCTTTCGCCTCCGCCGAGCTCGCCCCGCCGCCTCCGTTCTACTCCGGCCAGACCCAGCTGGCCCTGTCCTCCTCCATCTGGGAACTCTCCGTTCCCCTCGTCCCATCGCCGGCATTCACGCCCAAGGCGCTACAACCTCACCAACAGTCGCGTCCTTGCCTTCCTGTACTACTGTTACGGGATGCCAGGGCCACCACTACACCTGTACATCGTGTCGTGTTCCTTGCATGCCAAGACCGCCCCGTGGATTTTGTACAACTTCAAACCCGAACAACTCGGATGCATCAAGTCCCCGAGGAGACCCATTTTTTCGTCAACCTCGACAACATCGTGACGTGTCAAGTACCTCTACCGCCGTTTTCGGAACCGCTAAGAACGCCAAGTACCAAGAACGCGTGTACCACTACAGATGACTGAGACCCTGGATTCGACAAGTTCCTCACGGTGACCCTGAACATCTACAGGACATGCTCGACTTCGAACCGTGTACCACGTCGAACACGTACGGCTACATGACAAACCGCCAAGACCCTGAACGACTACCGCCGCCGAAGTCCGCGAGTACAACTACTTCCACAACGCGTCGTGTACGACTACCGTCGCTTGGGTTTGACAAGACTCCGAGTACCACTACGTCCCATCGAACCCGTCCACCTCAAAACGCTCGCTTCGAAGGTATAACCCCGAGACGACACCCGTGGACCGTATGCATGAGTTGTATGAGATGCATGTTGGTTGTTGTAATCCGCCCGTGAACGTTAGTTGTTCCTTAGTTTGACACAGTCGTCTACCCGTGGAACCCGGTATCCAGGAGCACCCCATCTTCTTGCATGACACACTCACACCCCACTTCCTTTTTGCACCGGTATCTCAGTAAGCTATCAGAATCGGAATGTTGCCGTGGCACCATTTTTGTTGTCATTGTCGTGGCACCCCTTTCGTTTCCGCCATGATGACAAAATGCTTCATATCATGCTCTTGTCAACATTTGCATAATTATTGCATAAAACTTGCAAATGCCATCCGCATCATGCTAATAACATCTAAAGTGTTAAAAATTGTTGTTGCACCAAATTGCTAAATGCATATGGGGATTTAACGGAATTGTTGTTTGTTGTTCCGGCCTCATTTAAACTTGCCTTAATGTTTAGTTTACTTATGCTCCACCTCTTGCCATGTTTAACAACACTTAATATTGTTGGGTACATAAACGAGAGTGAACTAAATAATTGATGTGATGTTCCGTCAATATGCAACTCGTTGCATATTGAGCTCCACTTAACTTGTAGTATTTGTTTGTGCACTTTGCCATGCATCATTAAACCGGACATGCATCATACTTGGTTGTGCATCATGCCATGTTATGTGATGGTTGTTTACTATGTTGTTTGCTTCTTTTCGGGTTGCCTCTCTCGTTAGCTTCAGTTCCGTTCCGGAGTTGTGAGGATCCGTTCGGCTACATCCGTTTGTCTTCTTCATGGACTCGTTCTTCTTCCTTGCGGGATCTCAGGCAAGATGACCATACCTTCGAAATCACTGCTATCTTTGCTTGCTAGTTGCTCGTTCCATTGCTATGCCGCGATACCTACCACTTGCTATATCATGCCTCCCATTTGCCATGTCAGCCTCTAACCCACCTTTCCTAGCAAACCGTTGTTTGGCTATGTTACCGCTTTGCTCAGCCCCTCTTATAGCATTGATAGTTGCATGTGAAGATGGAGTTTGTTCCTTGTTGGAACATGATTATTGTTGGGATATCATTATTATATCGTGTTTACTTTCATGCACCTATCTACTTGGTAAAGGGTGGAAGGCTCGGCCTTATGCCTGGTGTTTTGTTCCACTCTTGCCGCCCTAGTTTCCGTCATACCGGTGTTATGTTCCTTGATTTTGCGTTCCTTATGCGGTTGGGTTATAATGGGATCCCCTTGACAGTTCGCCTTGAATAAAACTCCTCTAGCAAGGCCCAACCTTGGTTTTACCATTTGCCACCTAAGACTTTTTCCCTTGGATTCTGCAGACTCAAGGGTCATCTTTATTTTAAACCCCCGGGCCAGTGCTCCTCTGAGTGTTGGTCCAACCTGTCAGCCGCCGGTGGCCACCAGGGGCAACTCTGGGTTGGCCTACCGAAAGTTTGGACAATCCGGTGTGCCCTGAGAACGAGATATGTGCAGCTCCTATCGGGATTTGTTGGCACATCCGGGTGGCTTTGCTCGTCTTGTTTTACCATTGTCGAAATGTATTGTAATCGGGATTCCGAGTCTGATCGGGTATTCCTGGGAGAAGGAATATCCTTCATTGACCGTGAGAGCTTGTGATGGGCTAAGTTGGGACATCCCTGCAGGGTTTGATCTTTCAAAAGTCGTGCCCGCAGTTATGGGCAGATGGGAATTTGTTAATATCAGGTTGTAGAAAACTTGACACTTAACTAAATTAAAATGCATCAACCGCGTGTGTAGCCGTGATGGTCTCTTTCCAGCGGAGTCCGGGAAGTGAACACGGTTCTTGTGTTATGCTTGAACGTAAGTAGTTTCACGATGACTTCTTGATCACTTCTAACTTCATGACCGTGCTTTGCTTCTCTTCTCGCTCCTATTTGCGTAAGTTAGCAACCATATATGCTTAGTGCTTGCTGCAGCTCCACCTCACTACCCTTTTCCTACCCATAAGTTTAAATAGTCTTGATGGCAAGGGTGTGAGATTGCTGAGTCCCTGTGACTCACAGATTACTTCTGAAATAGTTGCAGGTGCCGACGATACCAGTGCAGGCGACGCAACCGACCTCGAGTGGGAGCTCGATGAAGATCGTGTTCGTTGTGTTGTTTCGTTTCCAGTTGATCAGTAGTGGAGCCTAGTCGGGGCGATCGGGGATCTAGCATTAAGGGTTGTCTTCTTTATTTGGTTCCGTAGTCGGACCTTGATTGTATTCTGGATGATGTAATGCTATTTTATGTATGGTGTGAAGTGGCGATTGTAAGCCAACTCTTTATCTCTTTCTTATTCAGTACATGGGATGTGTAAAGATTACCCCTCTTGCGACATGCCTACAATGCGGTTATGCCTCTAAGTCGTGCTTCGACACTGGGAGATATAGCCGCATCATGGGTGTTACAAGTTGGTAATCAGAGCCTTCCCCGACTTAGGATCCCCCTGTTTGATCGAATCGCTAGCGTTGTTGAGTCTAGAAAAATGTTTTGAGTCTTTTAGGATTATATATATCAAAGAGTAGGATTCTTTTTACTCCTCAGTCCCTTCGTCGCTCTGGTGAGGCCTCCTGACGTAGAGTTTTGACTCTTCTCTCCTCAAATTTCACTAAAAAAATTTAGGATCACGCGGGTATCTTGGAATCGTTTCGATGGTTTTGTGACGAGAACATTGTTCTTGGTGCCTCCTGACATTTAGGGGTTGTGGCAGTGTCCCGGGGAGTTGATCTCCGAGGTGTTATCGTCACAATTTTATCGTTGCAGTTCTGGAATACCTGAGTTTCGCCGACATCGAAAATCTCTTTTATGCAGTTGTTGGTGAGATAACCTCGACGCCACCCAGTACTGGGGCGGGAGTTCGGGAGTATTGCCATAACTCGTATAACGGATGCTTTTCGAAGGTTGAGGTAAATGATTTCCGAAGGTTTCTTGGTTATGTGTTGAAGGATGGATACAGCTGGATGTAGGGTTTGTTAGTTTTGGGGTGAGATATTATGCTTCCCATGTATCCCCAACACCTGATTGCATAACCGGGAAGTTTCGGGAGTTTATAAGTGGGAATTCAAGTAGCTCCTAGGATATCTTTCTGACAGATGTATGATATGAAATTGGGGTTCGACGTCTAGTGGTCCGCCTATCCACGGTTGGTTTTACAGTGGTCTCGTTGTGTCTTAAAGAGTCCTTGGCTATGCTGACTCGGGGACGCTTCGTATGTCATGTGCACTGCCTTGTACATGATGGTGTTGTATGATCGAGCCCGTGTGGGCCCTACCACGAAAACTTCGGACGAAATTTCTATCATACGTTTGTTCCGGCTTATTCTGCAAGCCAATCCTTTGTCTTGTTTTGGTTTGTGGTAGTCGAGTTGCTTCAATGTGAAGTGTTGATTCCATGCCTTTTCCTAAGTGGTGTTCTCATACTTCTATGTGAATACTAATCCTTCATGATCATCGAGATTGTCATGCCAATCCTTTTCAACCGATGTGTTTCTCTTCAAGAGGATGCGATCATTTCAACATTCGCAAGATCCAATCTCAGTTTTTCTCAACGGTGTTTGTTTTCATCCGTCCCAAGCTGTCTTTCTTTTTCCCACCCTCCCACCCTTTTCCTTCAAGGACTCAGATTTCTTATCAAGTATCCATCTTATGGATGTGAAGTTTCTTCATGCTTTCCATCAATGTTCTTATCCGGCGATTCCAAGGAAGATTCTAATGAAGCTTCAAGTGTTTTATTCTTCGTTTCTTTTATCTTCTCCGGTGGATTCAAGTCAAGTGTTGTTGATCATATTCTTTTCCTCGTTTCAAATGCTTTCCCATGCCGTTGCACCTCTTTATCATTCACCTCTCGCTATTCAATTGTTCTGGGGTGTTCAAGATATCTCGAAGATTCGTGTTTCCACTCTGCATTCATTCAAGCTCTTTCAAGATTGGTATCTCATTCAAGCCATTTAATTCAACTGGCGCAATCTATCTCTTAAATCATTCAACGGTGTTTTCTCTTGAGTGGGCCCTAACCCATAGGTCTTTTCCCAGGATCTTACCTGACTCTTCTTATTTTCCTGGAGTTATTTTCAAATTCTTTTCCAAGTTTGACGTAAGAATGAATTATCATCAGTCATATGTATTTCTCCAAGATCGGTCAAATTCTTTTCATCGTTGGATCAACCTCTTCGTTTTTTATTCTTCCGGAGGGTCTAAATAATTCATGGTGGTGTTTCTCGTCGTAATTCTCAGATTTTGAAGACTGAAGAAGAGTCTCTCTTAAATCTTATCCGTTCTCTCAAAGAGTCGTGATTCTAGCCTTATGCCATCCTCTCATAATTGTTTTCGATCATGAGAATTCTTTTCACCCATCTGGAGCAAGTCAGGAGTCTTTTCAGTTTGATTCTCTGGAGCCCATCATCTGAGAATTATTCATTTCAACTTTCAGCTCTCATTCTCCAAATCATACCGGTGCATCATTCAAGTATGATCTAATTAGCTCGTGATCTATTCGTTCTCATGCATCTAAATTCTCTCAAGTATCTTCGTTCTTTTTATAATTCTTCTTGGTGTTTCTTTATCTTTTCTTTGGTCATTTTAATTCTTACGGTGGTTCTTCCAATATTCTTCTTCCTTCGTTTGTCATATTAATTCATTCGTTGTTTCAATCCTACCGGTGGTTCGTTGAAGACCTTCCCAAGTTTGACACTATATCTATCTTAATCCTTTCTACGACAATAAGTAGCATGCCAAATCCAATGTGTGTCATCAATTTAATTGGTGAAGTATACGCATAACGTAATTCTTATTCTTGTTTCATCCAAGTGATTAATTCCTTATTCCTGAGGCTCATCAAATTCTCGGTTTCATTTGTTTCATCTTTTCTTTTCCCGGAGTTCCAAGCTCTCTCAATTATATCGTCGCGAAGATCCATCTAATCATTGCAAGGTTTCACCTTGTGTTTTCAACTTCTCTTCCCTTTCGTTTGATCATCCTTATGTTACCGAAGTTCTTCATGTAGGCTCTACATGATCGTTCATCAAGGGTTTAATTCCTTCTCGAAATGTTCGTCGAGATTCTTTTCAGAGGAGTTCAAGCATTCTTCATCTTGCATCCCAAAGTCCAATTCGTTCCATCTTATCATTTGAGGTGGTGTTATGCCATTCGTGACAATTTGAGTTCGTGTTTCATGATACAACTATTGTCAAGAAGGAGATAGTTAAACCCACCAATTTCTTCGAGCATGAGCTCTTCTCAATCCATCAATCGCTTTGTTTGAGTTATGTTGGGTTATATTTCACCTAAAGCTTTCCCTAAGGATTGTTGCTATTTATGGTGCTTATAAATGACCCAAGTCTTCTTTTATCCTTCCGGTGAAATAAGTTTCTCGTCTTCTTGTTCATATCAATCAAATCCATTGTTTTTCGTTAGTGGCAGAATTTCACCTGAAGTTTTTTTTGAGATGTTTTGCATAAGCCCACTACAAGCCTACTCTTTTCATTGTTGGATTCCCAACAATTCCGTTAGACACTTCTCCTAAAGATGCTTTTTCAAGCTCATTTGTGGTAGAAGATGTCATTTTATCCTCTGTTCTTTTGATTCCATTCTCACATTTGTTCCGAAGGCATTGTGATGTTGCTCTCTTCGACCCATCATCTTGTTTTCTCAAGATCATGTTCTTTCCTTTGTTAATCCATTCAACCGGAGTGTTTTCAACCTCGTTCATCTTTGTTGTATTCTTTCTTTCAATTTGTTCAACCTCTCAAGGTTCTTTGGTTTCACTCGTTTGTCAAAGAAGCAACTTTGTTTTACCTCTTATCTTCCTCTTCCTTTTTCCCTCTGATGCCATCCTAGATCTCGGGACGAGATCCTCTCGTAGTGGTGGAGTGTTGTGATGCCCGAAGACCGGAGCTTCAGATGCCTTCCATGATTTCCGGGTTTTCGTTGTGTGACTTGTTTGGTTCGTTGCATTCATCATTGCATCGTGTGCATTGCATCTTGCCATCATGTCTTTAATCTTTCCAACTCACTTAAATAAATTGCATGGATTTCTGATCCATTTAAATCGAGGGAGTTCACATGGTGAAATTCTCTTTATAACATATAAAAGTCTCCTACTATTATTAGGGAGCTATATTAAAAAAATTCCATTGTTTTGGAATCACCCATGAACCCACTTGCATATTAAATCCCTTGGCCTTTTCCTTCTTCAAGTTTTGACTCTCTAGCCTTGCCAATATTTCTTTTACCACTTTCCGGAGATCTACCAAAATTCCGAACATTTTTGGACCTTCCCAAACCTCACTTCCTATTCAAATCATTTGAATTTAAATCAAATGAGTTTGAATTTAATCTTTCAATCTTGTCCATTGCTATTTTCTTCGAACGAGCACATTTTTGTGAGTCCGTGAAAATTATCCCCATGCCCAGATTCCACCCCTACCTAATCTTTCTTTTCTTTGTCCTTTTCTGTTTTGTTTCAAATGAGAAAAATAGAGATAGAGAGAGAGAGGCGGCCTGCACCGCTGGCCACTTAGGCCTCCTAGCAGGCCGACCCATCCACTTCCAGCTGGCCCACTCCCTCCCGAACCCTAGCGCCAGGGGAGGCCTCCCGCTCGATCCCTTCCTCCCTCATGTACGTGCACCGTCAGAGAGAGACATTGAGAGAGTAGCGTTTACCCCTCGCCCCGATTCCGTTGGCCTCATCCCCTCGGCCCCGCCACCAGGACCCGCAGCTCCGCCGCCCTGCGTGCGCGACCACACCAGTGCCTCCTCCTGCTCGCGCCTCATCCTGCCTCGTCCTTGTTCCCGCGCCGCCGCCATTTTTCCCCGTACAGGAGGTCATCCATGGAAGCCGCCGCCTCGACTTCTGGCTCCGGCCTCCGCCGGCCGCTCCCTCCCCGGCCTTGGCCTCGTCCCTGACTACCCAGGCCGGAGCTCCCACCGCTGCGCCTTGGAAAGGAGGTCCCTCATGGCCGGCCGCCGCCGTCCTTGTCCGCGTCCATGGAACTAGGCCGCCGAGCTCCACCAAGCCCCGCCGTCGTGTCCGGTCGCTGTCGGCGACCACGACCAGCGGTGGCCATCCTCCCGCCGCTCCTGCTACCCGCCTGTGCTCTGCATGAACGGCCCCTGCGTCCATGCCTTCGCCTCCGTCGAGCTCGCCCCGCCACCTCCGTTCTACTCCGGCCAGATCCAGCTTGCCCCATCCTCCTCCATCTGGGAACTCGCCATTCCCCTCGTCCCGTCGCCGGAGTTCACACCCAAGGCTGCTACAACCTCACCAATGGCCGTGTCCTTGCCTTCCCGTACTACTGTTGCGGGATGCCAGGGCCACCACTACACCTGTACATCATGTCGTGTTCGTTGCATGCCAAGACCGCCCCGTGGATTTTGTACAACTGCAAACCCGAAGAACTCGGATGCATCAAGTCCTCGAGGAGACCCGTTTTTTCGTCAAGCTCGACTACATCGTGACGCGTCAAGTACCTCTACCACCGTTTTCGGAATCGCTAAGAATGCCAAGTACCAAGAACGCGTGTACCACTACCGACGATTGAGACCCTCGATTCGACAAGTTCCTCACAGTGACCCTGAACATCTATGGGACATGCTCGACTTCGAATCGTGTACCACGTCGAACACGTACGGCTACACGACGAACCGCCAAGACCCTGAACGACTACCGCCGCCGAAGTCCGCGAGTACAACTACTTCCACAACGGATCGTGTACGACTACCGTCGCTTGGGTTTGACAAGACTCTGAGTACCACTATGTCCCATCGAACCCGTCCACCTCGAAACGCTCGCTTCGAAGGTATAACCCCGAGACGACCACCCGTGGACCGTATGCATGAGTTGTATGAGATGCATGTTGGTTGTTGTAATCCGCCCGTGAACGTTAGTTGTTCCTTAGTTTGACACAGTCGTCTACCCGTGGAACCCGGTATCCAGGAGCACCCCATCTTCTTGCATGACACACTCGCACCCACTTCCTTTTGCACCGGTATCTCAGTAAGCTATCGGAATCGGAATGTTGCCGTGGCACCATTTTTGTTGTCATTGTCGTGGCACCCCTTTCGTTTCCGCCACGATGACTAAATGCTTCATATCATGCTCTTATCAACATTTTCATAATTATTGCATAAAACTTGCAAATGCCATCCGCATCATGTTAATAACATCTAAAGTGTTAAAAATTGTTGTTGCACCAAATTGCTAAATGCGTATGGGGATTTACCGGAATTGTTGTTTGTTGTTCCGGCCTCATTTAAACTTGACTTAATGGTTAGTTTACTTATGCTCCACCTCTTGCCATGTTTAGCAACATTTAATATTGTTGGGTACATAAACGAGAGTGAACTAAATAATTGATGTGATGTTCCGTCAATATGCAACTCGTTGCATATTGAGCTCCACTTAACTTGTAGTATTTGTTTGTGCACTTTGCCATGCCATGCCTCTTTAAATCGGACATGCATCATACTTGGTTGTGCATCATGCCATGATTATGTGATGGTTGTTTACTTTGTTGCTTGCTTCTTTCCGGGTTGCCTCTCTCGTTAGCTTCAGTTCCGTTCCGGAGTTGTGAGGATCCGTTCGGCTACGTCTGTCTGTCTTCTTCGTGGACTCGTTCTTCTTCCTTGCGGGATCTCAGGCAAGATGACCATACCCTCGAAATCACTTCTATCTTTGATTTCTAGTTGCTCGTTCTATTGCTATACCGCGATACCTACCACTTGCTATATCATGCCTCCCATTTGCCATGTCAGCCTCTAACCCACCTTTCCTAGCAAACCGTTGTTTGGCTATGTTACCGCTTTGCTCAGCCCCTCTTATAGCATTGATAGTTGCAAGTGAAGATGGAGTTTGTTCCTTGTTGGAACATGATTATTGTTGGGATATCATTATTATATCTTGTTTACTTTAATGCACCTATATACTTGGTAAAGGGTGGAAGGCTCGGCCTTATGCCTGGTGTTTTGTTCCACTCTTGCCGCCCTAGTTTCCGTCTTACCGGTGTTATGTTCCTTGATTTTGCGTTCCTTACGCAGTTGGCTTATAATGGGAACCCCTTGACAGTCCGCCTTGAATAAAACTCCTCCAGCAAGGCCCAACCTTGGTTTTACCATTTGCCACCTAAGCCTTTTTCCCTTGGGTTCTGCAGACTAAAGGATCATCTTTATTTTAAACCCCCGGGCCAGTGCTCCTCTGAGTGTTGGTCCAACCTGTCAGCTGCCGGGGCCACCAAGGGCAACTCTGGGTTGGCCTACCGGAAGTTTGGACAATCAGGTGTGCCCTGAGAACGAGATATGTGCAGCTCCTATCAGGATTTGTCGGCACATCCGGGTGGCTTTGCTAGTCTTGTTTTACCGTTGTCGAAATGTCTTGTAACCGGAATTCCGAGTCTGATCGGGTCTTCCTGGGAGAAGGAATATCCTTCGTTGACTGTGAGAGCTTCTGATGGGCTAAGTTGGGACACCCCTGCAGGGTTTGAACTTTTGAAAGCCGTGCCCGTGGTTATGGGCAGATTGGAATTTGTTAATATCCGGTTGTAGAAAACTTGACACATAACTTAATTAAAATGCATCAACCGCGTGTGTAGCCGTGATGGTCTCTTTCCGGCAGATTCCGGGAAGTGAACACGATTCTTGTGTTATGCTTGAACATAAGTAGTTTCAGGATCACTTCTTGATCACTTCTAGCTTCACGACTGTGCTTTGCTTCTCTTCTCGCTCTTATTTGCATAAGTTAGCCACCATATATGCTTAGTGCTTGCTGCAGCTCCACCTCACTACCCTTTTCCTACCCATAAGTTTAAATAGTCTTGATCGCGAGGGTGTGAGTTTGCTAAGTCCCCGTGACTCACAAATTACTTCCAAAACAGTTGCAGGTGCCGATGATACCAGTGCAGGCGAGGCAACCGAGCTCGAGAGGGAGCTCGATGAAGATCGTGTTCGTTGTGTTGTTTCGTTTCCAGTTGATTAGTAGTGGAGCCCAGTCGGGGCGATCGGGGATCTAGCATTAGGGGTTGTCTTCTTTTGTTCTGGTTCCCTAGTCGGACCATGTTTTTATTCTGGATGATGTAATGCTATTTTTATGTATGGTGTGAAGTGGCGATTGTAAGCTAACTCTTTATCTCTTTCTTATTCAGTACATGGGATGTGTAAAGATTACCCCTCTTGCGACATGCCAACAATGCGGTTATGCCTCTAAGTCCTACTCCGACACGTGGGAGATATAGCCGCATCGTGGGTGTTACACCGACCTCTCTCGGTTATGCCCGCGACTCTCCTCGCGCGCATGTCCGAAAGCTGTCCCGGACCCGGCCCGGGCAGTCGTCACCATTGATTTTAGATCATCCCCAAACATCTATAAAACATCATCGATTTCTCTTTTAGACTCCCTAACCCATTTATCTCGGACCGTCCAATTATGATCGGAGTGACCAGGTGACCCTAAACCTTACCAACTTGCTATATATAGATGGAAACCTAGATCTTAGGGGTTTGTCCCATCCATCCCCTCGGTCGCCGTCGCATCCTCCTCGTTTTCCTCATCCACCAACCAGATCCACTCCTCTTGTCTTCCTCGAGATCCACCTCCCTAGATTTCAGCGCCACCCAATCAATGCCTCCTTGAAAGTGCAACTATCCCTAGGTGGTTTTGGTAATTCATAACAACATATAGCTCATTGAGCTAATGCTATTCCAAGATGATTATTTCAGGAAAGCTCAATGATTGGCATGGCATGGATGTGAAAGTGGAACCCTCAAAATGCTAAGGACAAAGGATTGGCTCAAGCTCAAAAGCTCAAGACTCCTCCTTTTACATTTCAGTGATCCAAGATCACATTGAGTCTTTAGGAAAAGCCAATACTATCAAGGAGGGATGAGGTGTTGCTTAATGAGCCTCTTGCTTCATGTGCTTAGTGATATGCTCCAAAACCCTCAACTACTTTCCCATATCCACATATGACCTAAACCCTAAGCCAAACTCGGTCCTATCGATTCTTCCTATCCGGCGCCACCGAGTTTCACTTGTCATAAGCCACTGCCAAACCCTAGCAATTCGGTTCTACTGATAGGGATCTCGGTCTCACCGAGATGGGATTGCAAACTCTCTGTTTCCCTTTCATAACTTTTCGGTCTCACCGAAAGAGCGAATCGGTCCCACCAAGATTGCAATGTAAATTTAGTGTTTCCCCTTTGTAACTTTTCGGTCTCACCGAAAGAGCAAATCGGTCCCACCAAGTTTGCCTGACCAACTCTCTGGTTAGCTAATTACCAAATTCGGTCTCACCGAGTTTGTGTAATCGGTCTCACCGAGATTACGTTATGCCCA
The DNA here is from genome assembly GCF_018294505.1 of Triticum aestivum. NCBI lineage: Eukaryota > Viridiplantae > Streptophyta > Magnoliopsida > Poales > Poaceae > Triticum > Triticum aestivum. Next base: position 295,019,680 of record NC_057803.1, on the reverse strand, counting down.
AACCCTAACCATATCGGTCCTACCGAGTTGCATGTCAGTCCCACCGAAAATCTCTAACGGTCACTAGGTCTACATTTTCGGTCCGACCGAGTTTGTTGATTCGGTCCCACCGAGATTGGAAAACTGTGTGTAACGGTTGGATTCTGTGTGGAGGCTATATATACCCCTCCACCTCCTGTTCATTCGAAGAGAGAGCCATCAGAACACATACACCATTCCAACTCATTTGTTCTGAGAGAGAACCACCTACTCATGTGTTGAGACCAAGATATTCCATTCCTACCATATGAATCTTGATCTCTAGCCTCTCCAAGTTGCTTTCCACTCAAATCTTCTTTCCAAAAAATCCAAATGCTATGAGAGAGAGTTGAGTGTTGGGGAGACTATCATTTGAAGCACAAGAGCAAGGAGTTCATTACCTACACACCATTTGTTACTTCTTGGAGAGTGGTGTCTCCTAGATTGGCTAGGTGTCACTTGGGAGCCTCCGACAAGATTGTGGAGTTGAACCAAGGAGTTTGTAAGGGCAAGGAGATCGCCTACTTCGTGAAGATCTACCGCTAGTGAGGCAAGTCATGTGTGGGCGATGGCCATGGTGGGATAGACAAGGTTGCTTCTTCATGGACCCTTTGTGGGTGGTTGCTTCTTCGTGGACCCTTCGTGGGTGGAGCCCTGTGTGGACTCGCGCAACCGTTACCCTTTATGGGTGGAGCCCTCCGTGGACTCTCGCAACCGTGACCCTTTGTGGGTTGAAGTCTCCATCAACGTGGATGTAGGATAGCACCACCTATCCGAACCACGGGAAAAACATCCGTGTCTCCAATTGCGTTTGAATTCTCCAAACCCTTCCCTTTACATTCTTGCAAGTTGCATGCTTTACTTTCCGCTGCCAATATACTCTTTGCATGCTTGCTTGAATTGTGTGATGATTGCTTGACTTGTCCTAAAATAGCTAAAATCTGCCAAGAACTAAAATTGGGAAAAGGTTAAGTTTTTATTTGGTCAAGTAGTCTAATCACCCCCCTCTAGACATACTTTCGATCCTACAAGTGGTATCAGAGCTTTGGTCTCCATTTGCTTTGATCTCCATAGCTTTTGGTGGTCATAGCCTTGGTTTCACAACCTAGGAGAGTATGGCGTCTAGCGAGGGAAATTATCACCGTAGAGGTCCCTACTTTGATGGTACTAATTTTGCTAGTTGGAAGCATAAAATGAAAATGCATATTCTTGGACATAACCCCGCCGTTTGGGCTATTGTGTGTGTTGGTTTGCAAGGTGACTTCTTTGATGGGAGAGAACCAAACCGTGAAGCTACCGCGGATGAGTTGAAGATGTTGCAATACAATGCTCAAGCTTGTGATATTCTCTTCAACGGACTGTGCCCCGAAGAATTCAACAAAATCAGCTGTCTTGGGAATGCGAAGGAAATTTGGGACACTTTGATTGATATGCATGAAGGTACCGACTCCATCAAGGAATCCAAGTTGGATGTGCTTCAAAGTCAACTTGACAAGTTCAAGATGAAGGATGGTGAAGGTGTCGCTGAAATGTACTCTAGGCTTGCTCTCATCACAAATGAGATTGCCGGCTTAGGGAGTGAAGAGATGACCGATAGATTCATCATCAAGAAGATTCTAAGAGCCTTGGATGGAAAATATGATACCGTGTGAACATTGATCCAAATGATGCCCAATTACAAAGATCTCAAGCCAACGGAGGTGATTGGAAGAATTGTTTCTCATGATATGTCACTTAAGGATAAAGAGGAACTTCACAACAAATCAAGTGGTGCCTATAAAGCCTCATGTGAAGCCCCTACATCATCAAGTGAGAAACAAGACTTCAATGAAGAATTGAGCTTAATGGTGAAGAACTTCAACAAGTTCTACAAGAGTAGAAGCAAAGATAGAAGCTTCAAGTCAAGGTCCTACAATGACAAAAGATCTTCTATTCGAGAGCGAAACTGCTACAGTTGTGGAAGACCCGGACACTATTCCAATGAGTGTACGGCTCCCTACAAGAGAAGAGAAGATTCTCCAAAAAGAAGAAGCAAAGAATCACCACCAAGAGAGAGAAAGAATAGAGATGATCGTTATGAATGAAGATACTCACGGAGAAGCAAGGACTCGGAAAGGAAGGAAAAATCATCAAGGAGCTACACAAGACGAAGACATCAAGCTCATGTTGGTGAATGGGTATCCGGCTCCGACTCTGACAGCCACTCCGAGAGAAGTTATCACTCCGACTCCGAAGATACTCAAGATGAAGGTGTTGCCGGTCTAGCACTTGTGTCAACCAACTCCTACGACATATTTGACTCACCAAATGAAGGAATTGGAAGATGCTTCATGGCCAAAGGTCCTAAGGTAACACACTCCGAGTATGTTGATTTCAATAGTGATGAAGATGACTTGTTAGGTGATGATTTGCTTATTGACAACTCTAGTGATGAATACTATGATGAAATGTCAATTAATCATGCTAATCAAGATAAAACGAATGACAATGATAAGGAAAAGATTGAGGCTCTAACTAAAGAACTAAACACTCTTAAGTTAGCTCATGAAACTATCTTCAAAGATCATTGAGAACTTTTAAGAGCTCATGAGAAATTACGCTTCGAAAAGCTCAATCTTGAGCAAGAGCATGAGTTCTTAAAAGCAATCAATGATGATCTCCGCAAGAAAAGTTCTTCTTACATTGCCAAGCGTTTACTCTTATCCACTTACATGCCTCAAGTCAAGTCTAGTAACAAGAACAAGAAAGATTCTTCCTCTAGCAGTAACAATGATCATGCTAAATCCAATATTGTTGCTTCTAGTAGTTCTATTGATTCCACTAATGACTCTCTTAGCCAAGTTACACTTGAGCAAGAAAATAGCTTATTGAAGGGAATTATAGAGAAAGGAGTGTACAAAAGCCTTGCCGGGAGCAAGCAATTCGAGGAAATTGTGCGCAAGCAAGGAATGCACCGGAAGAATCAAGGCGTTGGTTTTGAACGAAAGTTCAATGCCAATGGAGTTGAGTGGGAAGAAGATCAATACCCCAAGACAAAGTTTGTTCCTCGACAAGAGAAGTATGATACTTCTTTCAAGGGGACACAAGCTCAAGATGATCTTCCACCACAAGACTACAAGCAAAAAGGCAAGGACAAGCTTCAAGAGGAAATTGATGCATTTGAAGAAGCTCCTAAGACCTTAGTCAAGAGGCGAATGATAAATCTGGGCCTTATTTCTCCAGCTTGACTTCCCGCTTGACCACCACTGTAGATCTGCTTTTCCCCTTGGGACTTGTCTCCTCACCACCAAGAGCCTCGATGAAGGAAACTACTATACAGTAGGAAGTTTAGGAAGCAACATCAGGCAGGAGACATGCAGTGACCAACGCGCGAGGATTGGGAGATGGTTGACGTTGCGGGGTGAGGAAGATGACGGTTTGGGGTGGCCGGGCACGAAGCCTGGGCCGGATGCCTCGCCGGACCTCGATGGTTGGCGCCGGCTCAAATCCCCTCCTGCAGTCCAAACACACATGTGGAGGAAGGTCTGACCATCTGACCTTGTGTTGTAGTTGGGATGCCGAAGATTGGGGGTCGTAGGGCCTAGGCGGGCAGGCGGCAACAATGGCGGGTAGCGCGGGACAGGGAGGCACCAGGCTTAGGTGGTGGCCGTCACTAGTAGGGGTGGGTCAAGGCGGAGGTGGTGTTCCACGACAGCGGCGGCTGAAAGAAGGTAAGCAACGACAGGGGTGGGTGGTGGCGCGACGCAGGCTGGACGGTGTGCAGCCGACGACAATGGGAAGAAGATCCGATCGGGAGATGGAAGAGACGCAGCCAGGTTGGTGACAACCATGGCGATTGGATCAGCCGCCTTTTTTCTTCCTTTCCAGATCGGCTGGCGGCGCGATGGGCGAGGGCGGGGAGGTTGGCCGGCGATGTGCTGGGCGGCGGCAGTGAGGTTGGCCGGCGGCGGGGAGGTCGGTTGGTGGCGCGCTGTGTAGTGGTGGGGATCGGGGCTATTTTCTTCCTGTTTCCTTTGGACGAGTTCAGAAGCCTTGTCGGTCCCTATATAGGGCACACTGTGATCGAAATAACTATTCTGATCCAGATCAGAATAATGCTATGCTATATATATATATATACTAGTAAATGCGCACGTGCGTTAATATTTAGGCAATATATTAATTGCACGTGGATATTAGGTATGCTATTATTTGTGTGTTAATTTTATGATTAATGTAATATTTGGCATGCTATTAATTGCATGTTAAACACGTTTAACGCTCACCATTGGAGCAGTCTAGGTTGTTGGATTGACTTGGTTCGATGGCCGAGATCAGTTGGATCTGCCTCTTTGGGTCTTTTTATATTGGTATAGATATAGATATAGATGCATGATACTAGTATATGACACTCTCCACTATGAGTAGCCTAAGTATAGCCTAACTAAAACACCCAGATGTAGTTGTAGTAGGGCTTTGGACTTTATATGCACTAAAATGCAAGGCAAGTGCAAAGAATGATTTAAACATAGCGGACGAGACCTGAAAAGGGCCGGAAAGATCAAACCAAGGGTATATCCGCGATTGTTTACCATGAATTTTTTCCGAGGCGGAACGATGTAGTAACTGAGAATTTGGAGTCCGAAGTGCCGCATCTCCTTTTGGAAACTATGGTCCTTCTTGTGAGATGCTTCGGTATGGAAGGTTCGAGCACCATAACTTGTGCCAAACTTTACCAATTTTTTCCATGCGATCATGAGAGCAAGCCATAGTGACATAATGATTTTCGTTATTTTTCAAACTCTATATGCATTTCCTGAAATTAAAATACCAACAAGGCCTATGCCTCTGGCCGCACCATGCGGCCGAACTGTTTGAAGTTTTTCCCCGTTTCTCGAACAATGAATGAAAACTCGCAAATCAGCACACAAATGATCTTGCTAACACCCACATGTAGTTGCGACTACACACACACACACACACATAAACTAGATCTCTTTTTTTCATATTCAAAGTTTGAGAATGCTAGCCAGGCCCTTCGCCTGGTAAAATGCACCAGAAAATCGAACCGTAGGGTACAATCGTGATTTCTTACCGTGAAAAAAAAATTAGAGGCGAAACGATGAACTCATGTTTTCACAAAAATATGTTGTTAGTTAATGTAAAAGTTTTCAAATAGCACATGGTTCACTCACGAAAGATGTGTGTCCACTAAACCGTGGCTGATGCCTCCCCGCCTCCTGCTACCTCTTGAGCATGCGTTGGTTTTCCCTTAAAGAGGAAAGGGTGATGCGGCAAAGTAGCGTAAGTATTTCCTTCAGTTTTTGAGAACCAAGATATCAATCCAGTAGGAGACTACACGCAAGTCGCCTAGTACCTGCACAAACAATCAAGAACCTTGCAACCAACACGATAAAGGGGTTGTCAATCCCTTCACGGTCACTTGCAAAAGTGAGATCTGATAGAGATAGTAAGATAAATATTTTTGGTACATTTGTTGTATAGATTGAAAAGTAAAGATTGCAAAATAAAATAGTAAACTAGAATTGTAGATCGGAAACTTATATGATATAAAATAGACCCGTGGGCTATAGGTTTCACAAGTGGCTTCTTTCATGATAGCATGTATTACGGTGGGTGAACAAATGACTGCCAGGCAATTGATAGAAAAGCGCATAGTTATCAGAATATCTGGGCATGATCATGAAATATTGGCATCCCGTCCGTGTTAAGTAGACCGAAACGATTCTGCATCTACTACTATTACTCCACACATTGACCGCTATCTAGCATGCATCTAGAGTATTAAGTTCATAAGAACGGAGTAATGATTTCGGCAAAATGACATGATGTAGAGGGATAAACTCAAGCAATACGACATAAACCCCATCTTTTTATCCTCGATGGCAACAACACAATGCGTGCCTTTCTGCCCTACTGTCACTTGGAAAGGACACCGCAAGATTGAACCCAAAGCTAAGCACTTCTCCGAGTGCAAGAAAGATCAATCTGGTAGGCCAAACTAAACCGATAATTCGAAGAGACTTGCAAAGATATCAAATCATGCATATAAGAATTCAGAGAAGACCCAAATATTGTTCATAGATAAACTTGATCATAAATCCACAATTCATGGATCTCGGCAAACACACCGCAAAAGAATATTACATCGAATAGATTTCCAAGGACACCAAGGAAAACTTTGTATTGAGAACCAAAGAGAGAGAAGAAGTCATCTAGTTAATAACTATGGACTCGAAGGTCTATGGTAAACTACTCACACATCATCGGAGAGACTATGGTGTTGATGTAGAAGCCCTCCGTGATCGATTCCACCTCCCGCAGATCGCCAGAAAAGGTCCCCAAATGGGATCTCATGGGTACAGAAGGTTGCGGTGATGGAAAAGTGGTTTTGTGGCTCCCCTGGATGTTTTTAGGGTATAAGACTATATATAGATGAAACAAGTACGTAGGTGGAGCTACGAGGGGCCCACGAGGGTGGGGGACGCGCCTACTCCCCTAGGCGCGCCCTACTACCTCGTGGCCGCCTCGTTGCGTCTTTGACTTCCACTCCAAGTCTCCTGGATTGCGTTTGTTCCAAGAAAGATCCCCATGAAGATTTCATTCCGTTTGATATTCCTCTTCTGCAAAACACTGAAATAGGCAAAAAAACAGAAACTGACACTGGGCGTCCGGTTAATAGGTTAGTCCCAAAAATAATATAAAAGAGCATATTAAAGCCCATTAAACATCCAAAACAGATATTATAATAACATGGAACAATAAAAAAATTATAGATACGTTCGAGACGTCTCAGCATCCCCAAGCTTAATTCCTGCTCGTCCTCGAGTAGGTAAATGATAAAAATAGAATTTTTGATGTGGAATGCTTCCTAACATAATTTTCAATGTAATTTTCTTTATTGTGGCATGAATATTCAGATTCAAAAGGTTCAACAAAAAAGTTTAATATTGACATAAAAATAATATTCAAGCATACTGTGACGCCCCGAGACCGATGTGCCAGGTGTCTTCCAGTTATTCGTTGTTGTTGCCTTGTCATTTGCTTATGTGTCGCATCTTGCCATGTCATCATGTGCATTGCATCATCATGTTTTCAAAACTTACATCCGTCCTAGCCTCCTCGTTCTTTCCGTTGTCCGTTCTAAGCCCAGACACACTTGCACGCGCCCGCGACACGTTCAAAATATTATTTTATAAGTGGCCAGGAAATGTTCTCGGAATGGGATAAAAGTTGGCATGCGGTGTTCTTATAGTGTAGATAGGCCGCCTGCCAAGTTTCATTGTGTTCGGAGTTCGTTTGACGCCCCAACGGATAACTATAGCGGCAGTATAGCCGGTTTAACATCAGACGTTTTCGGTCTCCGAAAACTATTGCCGGCCTTTCCCTCTCTTTCCTCTCTAGTCCGTCTACACAGTCCGCTACCTACCGCCGAGCCCAACCCAACTGTGACGCCCCAAGACCGAAGCTTCAGATGCCTTCCATGATTTCCGGGTTTTCGTTGTGTGACTTGTTTTGTTTGTTGCATTCATCATTGCATCATGTGCATTGCATCATGCCATCATGTCTTTAATCTTTCCAACTCACTTAAATAAATTGCATGGATTTTTGATCCATTTAAATCGAGGGAGTTCACATGGTGAAATTCTCTTTATAACATATAAAAGTCTCCTACTATTATTAGGGAGCTATATTAAAAAAATTCCATTGTTTTGAAATCTCCCATGAACCCACTTGCACATTAAATCCCTTGGCCTTTTCCTTCTTCCAGTTTTGAATCTCTAGCCTTGCCAATATTTCTTTTACCACTTTCCGGAGCTCTACCAAAATTCCGAACATTTTTGGACCTTCCCAAACCTCACTTCCTATTCAAATCATTTGAATTTAAATCAAATGAGTTTGAATTTAATCTTTCAATCTTGGCCATTTCTATTTTCTCGGAACGAGCACATTTTTGTGAGTCCGTGAAAATTATCCCCATGCCCAAATTCCACCCTACCTTCTCTTTCTTTTCTTTCTCCTTTTCTGTTTTGTTTTAAATGAGAAAAATAGAGATAGAGAGAGAGGCGGCATGTACTGCTGGCCACTTAGGCCACCTAGCAGGCCGGCCCATCCACTTCCAGCCGGCCCACTCCCTCCCGAACCCAAGCGCTAGGGGAGGCCTCCCGCTCGATCCCTTCCTCCCTCCTCTGCGTGCACCGTTAGAGAGAGACAGGGAGAGAGCAGCGTTTACCCCTCGCCCCGATTCCCTCGGCCCCGCCACCAGGACCCGCAGCTCCGCCGCCCTGCGTGCGCGACCACACCAGGCCCTCCTCCCGCTCGCGCCTTATCCTGCCCCGTCCTTGTTCCCGCGTCGCCGCTGTTTTTTCCCGTACAGGAGGTCATCCATGGAAGCCGCCGCCTCGACTTCTGGCTCCGGCCTCCGCCGGCCGCTCCCTCCCCGGCCTTGGCCTCGTCCCCAACTACACAGGTCGGAGCTCCCACCGTTGCGCCTTGGACAGGAGGTCCCTCACAGCCGCCCGCCGCCGTCCTTGTCCGCGTCCGTGGAACCAGGCCGCCGAGCTCCACCAAGCCCCGCCATCATGTCCGGTCGCTGCCAGCGACCACGACCAGCGCCGGCCATCCTCCTGCCGCTCCTGCTACCCGCCTCTACTCTGCACGCACGGGCCCTGCATCCGTGCTTTCGCCTCCGCCGAGCTCGCCCCGCCGCCTCCGTTCTACTCCGGCCAGACCCAGTTGGCCCTGTCCTCCTCCATCTGGGAACTCTCCGTTCCCCTCGTCCCATCGCCGGCATTCACGCCCAAGGCGCTACAACCTCACCAACAGTCGCGTCCTTGCCTTCCTGTACTACTGTTACGGGATGCCAGGGCCACCACTACACCTGTACATCGTGTCGTGTTCCTTGCATGCCAAGACCGCCCCGTGGATTTTGTACAACTTCAAACCCGAACAACTCGGATGCATCAAGTCCCCGAGGAGACCCATTTTTTCGTCAACCTCGACAACATCGTGACGTGTCAAGTACCTCTACCGCCGTTTTCGGAACCGCTAAGAACGCCAAGTACCAAGAACGCGTGTACCACTACAGATGACTGAGACCCTGGATTCGACAAGTTCCTCACGGTGACCCTGAACATCTACAGGACATGCTCGACTTCGAACCGTGTACCACGTCGAACACGTACGGCTACATGACAAACCGCCAAGACCCTGAACGACTACCGCCGCCGAAGTCCGCGAGTACAACTACTTCCACAACGCGTCGTGTACGACTACCGTCGCTTGGGTTTGACAAGACTCCGAGTACCACTACGTCCCATCGAACCCGTCCACCTCAAAACGCTCGCTTCGAAGGTATAACCCCGAGACGACACCCGTGGACCGTATGCATGAGTTGTATGAGATGCATGTTGGTTGTTGTAATCCGCCCGTGAACGTTAGTTGTTCCTTAGTTTGACACAGTCGTCTACCCGTGGAACCCGGTATCCAGGAGCACCCCATCTTCTTGCATGACACACTCACACCCACTTCCTTTTGCACTGGTATCTCAGTAAGCTATCGGAATCGGAATGTTGCCGTGGCACCATTTTTGTTGTCATTGTCGTGGCACCCCTTTCGTTTCCGCCATGATGACAAAATGCTTCATATCATGCTCTTGTCAACATTTGCATAATTATTGCATAAAACTTGCAAATGCCATCTGCATCATGTTAATAACATCTAAAGTGTCAAAAATTGTCGTTGCACCAAATTGCTAAATGCATATGGGGATTTAGCGGAATTGTTGTTTGTTGTTCCGGCCTCATTTAAACTTGCCTTAATGTTTAGTTTACTTATGCTCCACCTGTTGCCATGTTTAACAACATTTAATATTGTTGGGTACATAAAAGAGAGTGAACTAAATAATTGATGTGATGTTCCGTCAATATGCAAATCATTGCATATTGAGCTCCACTTAACTTGTAGTATTTGTTTGTGCACTTTGCCATGCCATGCCTCTTTGAACCGGACATGCATCATACTTGGTTGTGCATCATGCCATGATTATGTGATGGTTGTTTACTTTGTTGCTTGCTTCTTTTCGGGTTGCCTCTCTCGTTAGCTTCAGTTCCGTTCCGGAGTTGTGAGGATCCGTTCGGCTACATCCGTTTGTCTTCTTCATGGACTCGTTCTTCTTCCTTGCGGGATCTCAGGCAAGATGACCATACCTTCGAAATCACTGCTATCTTTGCTTGCTAGTTGCTCGTTCTATTGCTATGCCGCGATACCTACCACTTGCTATATCATGCCTCCCATTTGCCATGTCAGCCTCTAACCCACCTTTCCTAGCAAACCGTTGTTTGGCTATGTTACCGCTTTGCTCAGCCCCTCTTATAGCGTTGATAGTTGCATGTGAAGATGGAGTTTGTTCCTTGTTGGAACATGATTATTGTTGGGATATCATTATTATATCGTGTTTACTTTCATGCACCTATCTACTTGGTAAAGGGTGGAAGGCTCGGCCTTATGCCTGGTGTTTTGTTCCACGCTTGCCGCCCTAGTTTCCGTCATACCGGTGTTATGTTCCTTGATTTTGCGTTCCTTATGCGGTTGGGTTATAATGGGATCCCCTTGACAGTTCGCCTTGAATAAAACTCCTCTAGCAAGGCCCAACCTTGGTTTTACCATTTGCCACCTAAGACTTTTTCCCTTGGATTCTGCAGACTCAAGGGTCATCTTTATTTTAAACCCCCGGGCCAGTGCTCCTCTGAGTGTTGGTCCAACCTGTCAGCCGCCGGTGGCCACCAGGGGCAACTCTGGGTTGGCCTACCGAAAGTTTGGACAATCCGGTGTGCCCTGAGAACGAGATATGTGCAGCTCCTATCGGGATTTGTTGGCACATCCGGGTGGCTTTGCTCGTCTTGTTTTACCATTGTCGAAATGTATTGTAATCGGGATTCCGAGTCTGATCGGGTATTCCTGGGAGAAGGAATATCCTTCATTGACCGTGAGAGCTTGTGATGGGCTAAGTTGGGACATCCCTGCAGGGTTTGATCTTTCAAAAGTCGTGCCCGCAGTTATGGGCAGATGGGAATTTGTTAATATCAGGTTGTAGAAAACTTGACACTTAACTAAATTAAAATGCATCAACCGCGTGTGTAGCCGTGATGGTCTCTTTCCAGCGGAGTCCGGGAAGTGAACACGATTCTTGTGTTATGCTTGAACGTAAGTAGTTTCACGATGACTTCTTGATCACTTCTAACTTCATGATCGTGCTTTGCTTCTCTTCTCGCTCTTATTTGCGTAAGTTAGCAACCATATATGCTTAGTGCTTGCTGCAGCTCCACCTCACTACCCTTTTCCTACCCATAAGTTTAAATAGTCTTGATGGCAAGGGTGTGAGATTGCTGAGTCCCTGTGACTCACAGATTACTTCCAAAATAGTTGCAGGTGCCGACGATACCAGTGCAGGCGACGCAACCGACCTCGAGTGGGAGCTCGATGAAGATCGTGTTCGTTGTGTTGTTTCGTTTCCAGTTGATCAGTAGTGGAGCCTAGTCGGGGCGATCGGGGATCTAGCATTAAGGGTTGTCTTCTTTTATTCTGGTTCCATAGTCGGACCTTGTTTGTATTCTGGATAATGTAATGCTATTTTTATGTATGGTGTGAAGTGGCGATTGTAAGCCAACTCTTTATCTCTTTCTTATTCAGTACATGGGATGTGTAAAGATTACCCCTCTTGCGACATGCCTACAATGCGGTTATGCCTCTAAGTCGTGCTTCGACACTGGGAGATATAGCCGCATCATGGGTGTTACAAGTTGGTAATCAGAGCCTTCCCCGACTTAGGATCCCCCTGTTTGATCGAATCGCTAGCGTTGTTGAGTCTAGAAAAATGTTTTGAGTCTTTTAGGATTATATATATCAAAGAGTAGGATTCTTTTTACTCCTCAGTCCCTTCGTCGCTCTGGTGAGGCCTCCTGACGTAGAGTTTTGACTCTTCTCTCCTCAAATTTCACTAAAAAAATTTAGGATCACGCGGGTATCTTGGAATCGTTTCGATGGTTTTGTGACGAGAACATTGTTCTTGGTGCCTCCTGACATTTAGGGGTTGTGGCAGTGTCCTGGGGAGTTGATCTCCGAGGTGTTATCGTCACAATTTTATCGTTGCAGTTCTGGAATACCTGAGTTTCGCCGACATCGAAAATCTCTTTTATGCAGTTGTTGGTGAGATAACCTCGACGCCACCCAGTACTGGGGCGGGAGTTCGAGAGTATTGCCATAACTCGTATAACGGATGCTTTTCGAAGGTTGAGGTAAATGATTTCCGAAGGTTTCTTGGTTATGTGTTGAAGGATGGATACAGCTGGATGTAGGGTTTGTTAGTTTTGGGGTGAGATATTATGCTTCCCATGTATCCCCAACACCTGATTGCATAACCGGGAAGTTTCGGGAGTTTATAAGTGGGAATTCAAGTAGCTCCTAGGATATCTTTCTGACAGATGTATGATATGAAATTGGGGTTCAACGTCTAGTGGTCCGCCTATCCACGGTTGGTTTTACAGTGGTCTCATTGTGTCTTAAAGAGTCCTTGGCTATGCTGACTCGGGGACGCTTCGTATGTCATGTGCACTGCCTTGTACATGATGGTGTTGTACGATCGAGCCCGTGTGGGCCCTACCACGAAAACTTCGGACGAAATTTCTATCATACGTTTGTTCCGGCTTATTCTGCAAGCCAATCCTTTGTCTTGTTTTGGTTTGTGGTAGTCGAGTTGCTTCAATGTGAAGTGTTGATTCCATGCCTTTTCCTAAGTGGTGTTCTCATACTTCTATGTGAATACTAATCCTTCATGATCATCGAGATTGTCATGCCAATCCTTTTCAACCGGTGTGTTTCTCTTCAAGAGGATCCGATCATTTCAACATTCGCAAGATCCAATCTCAGTTTTTCTTAACGGTGTTTGTTTTCATCCGTCCCAAGCTGTCTTTCTTTTTCCCACCCTCCCACCCTTTTCCTTCAAGGACTCAGATTTCTTATCAAGTATCCATCTTATGGATGTGAAGTTTCTTCATGCTTTCCATCAATGTTCTTATCCGGCGATTCCAAGGAAGATTCTAATGAAGCTTCAAGTGTTTTATTCTTCGTTTCTTTTATCTTCTCCGGTGGATTCAAGTCAAGCGTTGTTGATCATATTCTTTTCCTCATTTCAAATGCTTTCCCATGCCGTTGGACCTCTTTATCATTCACCTCTCGCTATTCAATTGTTCTGGGGTGTTCAAGATATCTCGAAGATTCGTGTTTCCACTCTGCATTCATTCAAGCTCTTTCAAGATTGGTATCTCATTCAAGCCATTTAATTCAACCGGCGCAATCTATCTCTTAAATCATTCAACGGTGTTTTCTCTTGAGTGGGCCCTAACCCATAGGTCTTTTCCCAGGATCTTACCTGACTCTTCTTATTTTCCTGGAGTTATTTTCAAATTCTTTTCCAAGTTTGACGTAAGAATGAATTATCATCAGTCATATGTATTTCTCCAAGATCGGTCAAATTCTTTTCATCGTTGGATCAACCTCTTCGTTTTTTATTCTTCTGGAGGGTCTAAATAATTCATGGTGGTGTTTCTCGTCGTAATTCTCAGATTTTGAAGACTGAAGAAGAGTCTCTCTTAAATCTTATCCGTTCTCTCAAAGATTCGTGATTCTAGCCTTATGCCATCCTCTCATAATTGTTTTCGATCATGAGAATTCTTTTCACCCATCTGGAGCAAGTCAGGAGTCTTTTCAGTTTGATTCTCTGGAGCCCATCATCTGAGAATTATTCATTTCAACTTTCAGCTCTCATTCTCCAAATCATACCGGTGCATCATTCAAGTATGATCTAATTAGCTCGTGATCTATTCGTTCTCATGCATCTAAATTCTCTCAAGTATCTTCGTTCTTTTTATAATTCTTCTTGGTGTTTCTTTATCTTTTCTTTGGTTATTTTAATTCTTACGGTGGTTCTTCCAATATTCTTCTTCCTTCGTTTGTCATATTAATTCATTCATTGTTTCAATCCTACCGGTGGTTCGTTGAAGACCTTCCCAAGTTTGACACTATATCTATCTTAATCCTTTCTACGACAATAAGTAGCATGCCAAATCCAATGTGTGTCATCAATTTAATTGGTGAAGTATACGCATAACGTAATTCTTATTCTTGTTTCATCCAAGTGATTAATTCCTTATTCCTGAGGCTCATCAAATTCTCGGTTTCATTTGTTTCATCTTTTCTTTTCCCGGAGTTCCAAGCTCTCTCAATTATATCGTCGCGAAGATCCATCTAAATCATTGCAAGGTTTCACCTTGTGTTTTCAACTTCTCTTCCCTTTCGTTTGATCATCCTTATGTTACCGAAGTTCTTCATGTAGGCTCTACATGATCGTTCATCAAGGGTTTAATTCCTTCTCGAAATGTTCGTCGAGATTCTTTTCAGAGGAGTTCAAGCATTCTTCATCTTGCATCCCAAAGTCCAATTCGTTCCATCTTATCATTTGAGGTGGTGTTATGCCATTCGTGACAATTTGAGTTCGTGTTTCATGATACAACTATTGTCAAGAAGGAGATAGTTAAACCCACCAATTTCTTCGAGCATGAGCTCTTCTCAATCCATCAATCGCTTTGTTTGAGTTATGTTGGGTTATATTTCACCTAAAGCTTTCCCTAAGGATTGTTGCTATTTATGGTGCTTATAAATGACCCAAGTCTTCTTTTATCCTTCCGGTGAAATAAGTTTCTCGTCTTCTTGTTCATATCAATCAAATCCATTGTTTTTCGTTAGTGGCAGAATTTCACCTGAAGTTTTTTTTGAGATGTTTTGCATAAGCCCACTACAAGCCTACTCTTTTCATTGTTGGATTCCCAACAATTCCGTTAGACACTTCTCCTAAAGATGCTTTTTCAAGCTCATTTGTGGTAGAAGATGTCATTTTATCCTCTGTTCTTTTGATTCCATTCTCACATTTGTTCCTAAGGCATTGTGATGTTGCTCTCTTCGACCCATCATCTTGTTTTCTCAAGATCATGTTCTTTCCTTTGTTAATCCATTCAACCGGAGTGTTTTCAACCTCGTTCATCTTTGTTGTATTCTTTCTTTCAATTTATTCAACCTCTCAAGGTTCTTTGGTTTCACTCGTTTGTCAAAGAAGCAACTTTGTTTTACCTCTTATCTTCCTCTTCCTTTTTCCCTCTGATGCCATCCTAGATCTCGGGACGAGATCCTCTCGTAGTGGTGGAGTGTTGTGATGCCCGAAGACCGGAGCTTCAGATGCCTTCCATGATTTCCGGGTTTTCGTTGTGTGACTTGTTTGGTTCGTTGCATTCATCATTGCATCGTGTGCATTGCATCTTGCCATCATGTCTTTAATCTTTCCAACTCACTTAAATAAATTGCATGGATTTCTGATCCATTTAAATCGAGGGAGTTCACATGGTGAAATTCTCTTTATAACATATAAAAGTCTCCTACTATTATTAGGGAGCTATATTAAAAAAATTCCATTGTTTTGGAATCACCCATGAACCCACTTGCATATTAAATCCCTTGGCCTTTTCCTTCTTCAAGTTTTGACTCTCTAGCCTTGCCAATATTTCTTTTACCACTTTCCGGAGATCTACCAAAATTCCGAACATTTTTGGACCTTCCCAAACCTCACTTCCTATTCAAATCATTTGAATTTAAATCAAATGAGTTTGAATTTAATCTTTCAATCTTGTCCATTGCTATTTTCTTCGAACGAGCACATTTTTGTGAGTCCGTGAAAATTATCCCCATGCCCAGATTCCACCCCTACCTAATCTTTCTTTTCTTTGTCCTTTTCTGTTTTGTTTCAAATGAGAAAAATAGAGATAGAGAGAGAGAGGCGGCCTGCACCGCTGGCCACTTAGGCCTCCTAGCAGGCCGACCCATCCACTTCCAGCTGGCCCACTCCCTCCCGAACCCTAGCGCCAGGGGAGGCCTCCCGCTCGATCCCTTCCTCCCTCCTGTACGTGCACCGTCAGAGAGAGACATTGAGAGAGTAGCGTTTACCCCTCGCCCCGATTCCGTTGGCCTCATCCCCTCGGCCCCGCCACCAGGACCCGCAGCTCCGCCGCCCTGCGTGCGCGACCACACCAGTGCCTCCTCCTGCTCGCGCCTCATCCTGCCTCATCCTTGTTCCCGCGCCGCCGCCATTTTTCCCCGTACAGGAGGTCATCCATGGAAGCCACCGCCTCGACTTCTGGCTCCGGCCTCCGCCGGCCGCTCCCTCCCCGGCCTTGGCCTCGTCCCTGACTACCCAGGCCGGAGCTCCCACCGCTGCGCCTTGGAAAGGAGGTCCCTCATGGCCGGCCGCCGCCGTCCTTGTCCGCGTCCATGGAACTAGGCCGCCGAGCTCCACCAAGCCCCGCCGTCGTGTCCGGTCGCTGTCGGCGACCACGACCAGCGGTGGCCATCCTCCCGCCGCTCCTGCTACCCGCCTGTGCTCTGCATGAACGGCCCCTGCGTCCATGCCTTCGCCTCCGTCGAGCTCGCCCCGCCACCTCCGTTCTACTCCGGCCAGATCCAGCTTGCCCCATCCTCCTCCATCTGGGAACTCGCCATTCCCCTCGTCCCGTCGCCGGAGTTCACACCCAAGGCTGCTACAACCTCACCAATGGCCGTGTCCTTGCCTTCCCGTACTACTGTTGCGGGATGCCAGGGCCACCACTACACCTGTACATCGTGTCGTGTTCGTTGCATGCCAAGACCTCCCCGTGGATTTTGTACAACTGCAAACCCGAAGAACTCGGATGCATCAAGTCCTCGAGGAGACCCATTTTTTCGTCAAGCTCGACTACATCGTGACGCGTCAAGTACCTCTACCACCGTTTTCGGAATCGCTAAGAATGCCAAGTACCAAGAACGCGTGTACCACTACCGACGACTGAGACCCTCGATTCGACAAGTTCCTCATAGTGACCCTGAACATCTATGGGACATGCTCGACTTCGAATCGTGTACCACGTCGAACACGTACGGCTACACGACGAACCGCCAAGACCCTGAACGACTACCGCCGCCGAAGTCCGCGAGTACAACTACTTCCACAACGGATCGTGTACGACTACCGTCGCTTGGGTTTGACAAGACTCTGAGTACCACTATGTCCCATCGAACCCGTCCACCTCGAAACGCTCGCTTCGAAGGTATAACCCCGAGACGACCACCCGTGGACCGTATGCATGAGTTGTATGAGATGCATGTTGGTTGTTGTAATCCGCCCGTGAACGTTAGTTGTTCCTTAGTTTGACACAGTCGTCTACCCGTGGAACCCGGTATCCAGGAGCACCCCATCTTCTTGCATGACACACTCACACCCACTTCCTTTTGCACCGGTATCTCAGTAAGCTATCGGAATCGGAATGTTGCCGTGGCACCATTTTTGTTGTCATTGTCGTGGCACCCCTTTCGTTTCCGCCACGATGACTAAATGCTTCATATCATGCTCTTATCAACATTTTCATAATTATTGCATAAAACTTGCAAATGCCATCCGCATCATGTTAATAACATCTAAAGTGTTAAAAATTGTTGTTGCACCAAATTGCTAAATGCGTATGGGGATTTACCGGAATTGTTGTTTGTTGTTCCGGCCTCATTTAAACTTGACTTAATGGTTAGTTTACTTATGCTCCACCTCTTGCCATGTTTAGCAACATTTAATATTGTTGGGTACATAAACGAGAGTGAACTAAATAATTGATGTGATGTTCCGTCAATATGCAACTCGTTGCATATTGAGCTCCACTTAACTTGTAGTATTTGTTTGTGCACTTTGCCATGCCATGCCTCTTTAAATCGGACATGCATCATACTTGGTTGTGCATCATGCCATGATTATGTGATGGTTGTTTACTTTGTTGCTTGCTTCTTTCCGGGTTGCCTCTCTCGTTAGCTTCAGTTCCGTTCCGGAGTTGTGAGGATCCGTTCGGCTACGTCTGTTTGTCTTCTTCGTGGACTCGTTCTTCTTCCTTGCGGGATCTCACGCAAGATGACCATACCCTCGAAATCACTTCTATCTTTGATTTCTAGTTGCTTGTTCTATTGCTATACCGCGATACCTACCACTTGCTATATCATGCCTCCCATTTGCCATGTCAGCCTCTAACCCACCTTTCCTAGCAAACCGTTGTTTGGCTATGTTACCGCTTTGCTCAGCCCCTCTTATAGCATTGATAGTTGCAAGTGAAGATGGAGTTTGTTCCTTGTTGGAACATGATTATTGTTGGGATATCATTATTATATCTTGTTTACTTTAATGCACCTATATACTTGGTAAAGGGTGGAAGGCTCGGCCTTATGCCTGGTGTTTTGTTCCACTCTTGCCGCCCTAGTTTCCGTCATACCGGTGTTATGTTCCTTGATTTTGCGTTCCTTACGCAGTTGGGTTATAATGGGAACCCCTTGACAGTCCGCCTTGAATAAAACTCCTCCAGCAAGGCCCAACCTTGGTTTTACCATTTGCCACCTAAGCCTTTTTCCCTTGGGTTCTGCAGACTAAAGGATCATCTTTATTTTAAACCCCCGGGCCAGTGCTCCTCTGAGTGTTGGTCCAACCTGTCAGCTGCCGGGGCCACCAGGGGCAACTCTGGGTTGGCCTACCGGAAGTTTGGACAATCAGGTGTGCCCTGAGAACGAGATATGTGCAGCTCCTATCAGGATTTGTCGGCACATCCGGGTGGCTTTGCTAGTCTTGTTTTACCGTTGTCGAAATGTCTTGTAACCGGAATTCCGAGTCTGATCGGGTCTTCCTGGGAGAAGGAATATCCTTCGTTGACTGTGAGAGCTTCTGATGGGCTAAGTTGGGACACCCCTGCAGGGTTTGAACTTTTGAAAGCCGTGCCCGTGGTTATGGGCAGATTGGAATTTGTTAATATCCGGTTGTAGAAAACTTGACACATAACTTAATTAAAATGCATCAACCGCGTGTGTAGCCGTGATGGTCTCTTTCCGGCAGATTCCGGGAAGTGAACACGATTCTTGTGTTATGCTTGAACATAAGTAGTTTCAGGATCACTTCTTGATCACTTCTAGCTTCACGACTGTGCTTTGCTTCTCTTCTCGCTCTTATTTGCATAAGTTAGCCACCATATATGCTTAGTGCTTGCTGCAGCTCCACCTCACTACCCTTTTCCTACCCATAAGTTTAAATAGTCTTGATCGCGAGGGTGTGAGTTTGCTAAGTCCCCGTGACTCACAAATTACTTCCAAAACAGTTGCAGGTGCCGATGATACCAGTGCAGGCGAGGCAACCGAGCTCGAGAGGGAGCTCGATGAAGATCGTGTTCGTTGTGTTGTTTCGTTTCCAGTTGATTAGTAGTGGAGCCCAGTCGGGGCGATCGGGGATCTAGCATTAGGGGTTGTCTTCTTTTGTTCTGGTTCCCTAGTCGGACCATGTTTTTATTCTGGATGATGTAATGCTATTTTTATGTATGGTGTGAAGTGGCGATTGTAAGCTAACTCTTTATCTCTTTCTTATTCAGTACATGGGATGTGTAAAGATTACCCCTCTTGCGACATGCCAACAATGCGGTTATGCCTCTAAGTCCTACTCCGACACGTGGGAGATATAGCCGCATCGTGGGTGTTACACCGACCTCTCTCGGTTATGCCCGCGACTCTCCTCGCGCGCATGTCCGAAAGCTGTCCCGGACCCGGCCCGGGCAGTCGTCACCATTGATTTTAGATCATCCCCAAACATCTATAAAACATCATCATTTCTCTTTTAGACTCCCTAACCCATTTATCTCGGACCGTCCAATTATGATCGGAGTGACCAGGTGACCCTAAACCTTACCAACTTGCTATATATAGATGGAAACCTAGATCTTAGGGGTTTGTCCCATCCATCCCCTCGGTCGCCGTCGCATCCTCCTCGTTTTCCTCATCCACCAACCAGATCCACTCCTCTTGTCTTCCTCGAGATCCACCTCCCTAGATTTCAGCGCCACCCAATCAATGCCTCCTTGAAAGTGCAACTATCCCTAGGTGGTTTTGGTAATTCATAACAACATATAGCTCATTGAGCTAATGCTATTCCAAGATGATTATTTCAGGAAAGCTCAATGATTGGCATGGCATGGATGTGAAAGTGGAACCCTCAAAATGCTAAGGACAAAGGATTGGCTCAAGCTCAAAAGCTCAAGACTCCTCCTTTTACATTTCAGTGATCCAAGATCACATTGAGTCTTTAGGAAAAGCCAATACTATCAAGGAGGGATGAGGTGTTGCTTAATGAGCCTCTTGCTTCATGTGCTTAGTGATATGCTCCAAAACCCTCAACTACTTTCCCATATCCACATATGACCTAAACCCCAAGCCAAACTCGGTCCTATCGATTCTTCCTATCCGGCGCCACCGAGTTTCACTTGTCATAAGCCACTGCCAAACCCTAGCAATTCAGTTCTACTGATAGGGATCTCGGTCTCACCGAGATGGGATTGCAAACTCTCTGTTTCCCTTTCGTAACTTTTCGGTCTCACCGAAAGAGCGAATCGGTCCCACCAAGATTGCAATGTAAATTTAGTGTTTCCCCTTTGTAACTTTTCGGTCTCACCGAAAGAGCAAATCGGTCCCACCGAGTTTGCCTGACCAACTCTCTGGTTAGCTAATTACCAAATTCGGTCTCACCGAGTTTGTGTAATCGGTCTCACCGAGATTACGTTATGCCCAAACCCTAACCATATCGGTCCTACCGAGTTGCATGTCAGTCCCACCGAAAATCTCTAACGGTCACTAGGTCTTCATTTTCGGTCCGACCGAGTTTGTTGATTCGGTCCCACCGAGATTGGAAAACTGTGTGTAACGGTTGGATTTTGTGTGGAGGCTATATATACCCCTCCACCTCCTCTTCATTCGAAGAGAGAGCCATCAGAACACATACACCATTCCAACTCATTTGTTCTGAGAGAGAACCACCTACTCATGTGTTGAGACCAAGATATTCCATTCCTACCATATGAATCTTGATCTCTAGCCTCTCCAAGTTGCTTTCCACTCAAATCTTCTTTCCAAAAAATCCAAATGCTATGAGAGAGAGTTGAGTGTTGGGGAGACTATCATTTGAAGCACAAGAGCAAGGAGTTCATTACCTACACACCATTTGTTACTTCTTGGAGAGTGGTGTCTCCTAGATTGGCTAGGTGTCACTTGGGAGCCTCCGACAAGATTGTGGAGTTGAACCAAGGAGTTTGTAAGGGCAAGGAGATCGCCTACTTCGTGAAGATCTACCGCTAGTGAGGCAAGTCCTGTGTGGGCGATGGCCATGGTGGGATAGACAAGGTTGCTTCTTCATGGACCCTTTGTGGGTGGTTGCTTCTTCGTGGACCCTTTGTGGGTGGAGCCCTGTGTGGACTCGCGCAACCGTTACCCTTTATGGGTGGAGCCCTCCGTGGACTCTCGCAACCGTGACCCTTTGTGGGTTGAAGTCTCCATCAACGTGGATGTAGGATAGCACCACCTATCCGAACCACGGGAAAAACATCCGTGTCTCCAATTGCGTTTGAATTCTCCAAACCCTTCCCTTTACATTCTTGCAAGTTGCATGCTTTACTTTCCGCTGCCAATATACTCTTTGCATGCTTGCTTGAATTGTGTGATGATTGCTTGACTTGTCCTAAAATAGCTAAAATCTGCCAAGAACTAAAATTGGGAAAAGGTTAAGTTTTTATTTGGTCAAGTAGTCTAATCACCCCCCTCTAGACATACTTTCGATCCTACAAGTGGTATCAGAGCTTTGGTCTCCATTTGCTTTGATCTCCATAGCTTTTGGTGGTCATAGCCTTGGTTTCACAACCTAGGAGAGTATGGCGTCTAGCGAGGGAAATTATCACCGTAGAGGTCCCTACTTTGATGGTACTAATTTTGCTAGTTGGAAGCATAAAATGAAAATGCATATTCTTGGACATAACCCCACCGTTTGGGCTATTGTGTGTGTTGGTTTGCAAGGTGACTTCTTTGATGGGAGAGAACCAAACCGTGAAGCTACCGCGGATGAGTTGAAGATGTTGCAATACAATGCTCAAGCTTGTGATATTCTCTTCAACGGACTGTGCCCCGAAGAATTCAACAAAATCAGCTGTCTTGGGAATGCAAAGGAAATTTGGGACACTTTGATTGATATGCATGAAGGTACCGACTCCATCAAGGAATCCAAGTTGGATGTGCTTCAAAGTCAACTTGACAAGTTCAAGATGAAGGATGGTGAAGGTGTCGCTGAAATGTACTCTAGGCTTGCTCTCATCACAAATGAGATTGCCGGCTTAGGGAGTGAAGAGATGACCGATAGATTCATCATCAAGAAGATTCTAAGAGCCTTGGATGGAAAATATGATACCGTGTGAACATTGATCCAAATGATGCCCAATTACAAAGATCTCAAGCCAACGGAGGTGATTGGAAGAATTGTTTCTCATGATATGTCACTTAAGGATAAAGAGGAACTTCACAACAAATCAAGTGGTGCCTATAAAGCCTCATGTGAAGCCCCTACATCATCAAGTGAGAAACAAGACTTCAATGAAGAATTGAGCTTAATGGTGAAGAACTTCAACAAGTTCTACAAGAGTAGAAGCAAAGATAGAAGCTTCAAGTCAAGGTCCTACAATGACAAAAGATCTTCTATTCGAGAGCGAAACTGCTACAGTTGTGGAAGACCCGGACACTATTCCAATGAGTGTACGGCTCCCTACAAGAGAAGAGAAGATTCTCCAAAAAGAAGAAGCAAAGAATCACCACCAAGAGAGAGAAAGAATAGAGATGATCGTTATGAATGAAGATACTCACGGAGAAGCAAGGACTCGGAAAGGAAGGAAAAATCATCAAGGAGCTACACAAGACGAAGACATCAAGCTCATGTTGGTGAATGGGTATCCGGCTCCGACTCCGACAGCCACTCCGAGAGAAGTTATCACTCCGACTCCGAAGATACTCAAGATGAAGGTGTTGCCGGTCTAGCACTTGTGTCAACCAACTCCTACGACATATTTGACTCACCAAATGAAGGAATTGGAAGATGCTTCATGGCCAAAGGTCCTAAGGTAACACACTCCGAGTATGTTGATTTCAATAGTGATGAAGATGACTTGTTAGGTGATGATTTGCTTATTGACAACTCTAGTGATGAATACTATGATGAAATGTCAATTAATCATGCTAATCAAGATAAAACGAATGACAATGATAAGGAAAAGATTGAGGCTCTAACTAAAGAACTAAACACTCTTAAGTTAGCTCATGAAACTATCTTCAAAGATCATTGAGAACTTTTAAGAGCTCATGAGAAATTACGCTTCGAAAAGCTCAATCTTGAGCAAGAGCATGAGTTCTTAAAAGCAATCAATGATGATCTCCGCAAGAAAAGTTCTTCTTACATTGCCAAGCGTTTACTCTTATCCACTTACATGCCTCAAGTCAAGTCTAGTAACAAGAACAAGAAAGATTCTTCCTCTAGCAGTAACAATGATCATGCTAAATCCAATATTGTTGCTTCTAGTAGTTCTATTGATTCCACTAATGACTCTCTTAGCCAAGTTACACCTGAGCAAGAAAATAGCTTATTGAAGGGAATTATAGAGAAAGGAGTGTACAAAAGCCTTGCCGGGAGCAAGCAATTCGAGGAAATTGTGCGCAAGCAAGGAATGCACCGGAAGAATCAAGGCGTTGGTTTTGAACGAAAGTTCAATGCCAATGGAGTTGAGTGGGAAGAAGATCAATACCCCAAGACAAAGTTTGTTCCTCGACAAGAGAAGTATGATACTTCTTTCAAGGGGACACAAGCTCAAGATGATCTTCCACCACAAGACTACAAGCAAAAAGGCAAGGACAAGCTTCAAGAGGAAATTGACGCATTTGAAGAAGCTCCTAAGACCTTAGTCAAGTGGATTCCCAAGACTACTTCAAGTTCCACTTCATCAAGTACGACTACAACTCCAAGGATTCCCATCAAGATGATGTGGATCCAAAAGAAGAAGAACTAGAGAGTTCTTGAGGGTGACTCCGCCAACACTCTTATCATTTTGGCAAGAACAAGTGCAATCAACTTCCACATCTTGCACTAGTTCAAGGAGTCACAAACCCTCTTGTTGGTAAGACAAGGGACAAGGTAACCTAAAAGTTTTCATGGACATCATCTTGTGTGTGCATCACTCTATGTCTATGGATATCCTTGTTTGTTCCTTGTGGGACTAACCCATGTAGGTATTGAAAGTGCAATTCACTCAAATGGATAGCTCCAAGTGATCTACATCAACATTGAGCATCCACATCTTCAACATCTACATGAAGTCATCATCAACGAAACCCAAGGTTAGTTCATCCCTCCAAGGGGGGATATCACATCTAGGGGGAGCTTTACTCTAAGACTTGAGCTAAAGCAACTCTAAAGATGTGAACACAGCAATGCTTTATGTAAAAGTGGTGACCCCACTTGAGCTTAAACGATGAGTATGACCTATGATCAAGTGTTCTCACTTGACTCCTAAGTCAATATACTCATATATAGATGACCTTGTCATCGCAAAATGCTTGATAGATGCTAGAATTGGTTGTGCATGCCTTGCCACATATTTCATTTGCCATCTTATTGTGTGAGCATGCTGGTTGCATATTTTACTCATTCGAGGACATCCACTTGTTGTTTTGATCGTTTGGGTTTATTTCCTTTGCCAAGTGGATGGACAAGAATGCCTAAGAACCTCCTCTAGCTATCTATGCTTTTCTCGTCTCAAACTCTATTCATGCTGCATCACAAAATTTGATCAAGTCAGATTCGAACCACTCTGTGTGAGGAGCGCTCGGAGTCCCCGATTCGTCATAGACTTAAACTTCCAAAACCTCTTTATGATTCTCGGTCTGACCGATACCCCACTTTCGGTCCTACCAAGATCATTAAGTTGATCTAGGTTTTCGATCTTGGTGCAACCGATTTGAACATTTCGGTCACACCGAGTTTCAGTAACTGCATGCAGTTATGAATCTCGGTGCCACCGAGTTGTTCCACTCGGTCACACCGACAGGGTCGGGCTATATATAGTCACGGGCAAAATTTGGAAATTTCTCCGAACCCCTTCGCCCGCGCGATAGCCTGCTCTGCCAATGTGGTCTCCGGATCGTCTTCTCGCCGCCAGCCGCCTCCATTCGCTGGTCTCCGTCGCCGTCAACGGGAATTCTTCCCCGCCGTTGCCGCTGTAGCGAGTCTCCGCCGAGCTAGGGTATGGACTCGATCTTTGTGCTATTCTCCAATCCAATTCTCAGCACATTGTGATCATCATGATTCTTGTCACGATTGAAACACTCCTATCCAGTCAATACGCCCGTAGATTAGCTTTGATTCGAAAATTTTAGGGTTAGGTTTCCGCCGAAACCATCTCGGACCCACTGAGTTGAAAAACTCGGTCCCACCGATTTGTCTTATGCCATTGCACAAGTGAGACTCAGTCTGACCGAGAATTACTTATCGGTGTGACCGATTTTGGAACTCTGTGAAACCCTAGCAGTCTCGGTGTCACCGAACTGTGACTCGGTCCAACCGAGTTCACTAGTTTAGGTTCCAAAACTGCTTCGGTATCACCGAGTTTAAAAATCGGTAGATCCGAGATGATTTCAGTGGGAAACTAAAACTAAGTTTTTGGATCATTCTTTTGCAAAAATCTCTGCATTTTGTGATGCTCATCTATTCTACCTCATCTATAAATTATTCACAGGGTCAGCAGTCAGAGCTTGCAGCATGTATGATCAGAGTGACAGCCAGAACTTGTCAGAGCAGCAAGTGCAGATGAGTGAGGGCACTAGTCCCTCCAGCTCTTCAGATGATGGCAGCAGAAGTACCCCAAGCAATCTGCCAAAAGCTGCCACCAGACAGAGGAATAAGAGAACTTCAGACTCCGAAGATGAAGATTATGTGGCATAGGAAGAGGCCACATCAAAGAGAGTTGAGCCAGCTCAAGGCACAAAGCCAGGTCTAAAGATCAAAAGGCCAGCAGGCAGGCAGCCTATGTCAAAGGATAGAGCCTCAACTGAGAAGCCCACTCCCAAAGAGCCAGTTGCTGCAGAAGGCAAGAAGAGGAAGGAAAGGGTCAAGAAGACCGTAGCCAGAGTGCTTGGAAAGGCTTCCATCATGGAAGAGAAAGAGGAAGAAGAGGTAGCTGCACCAGCACCTAAGGCACCCAAGCTGATGGGTGATGCCATAAGATCAGGGGCTACTACATCTAAGCCCAAAGCTGCCTCCAAGCCAAAACCAAAGAGGAATACAAGGAGCATTCCTGCAGCTGAGAAGAACAAGGCCCCAGTGCCTGAGACTGTTGCTGAAGAAGAGGATGAAGAGCAAGTTCTTAGAAAGCTCAAGCCCAAGATCCCAGACCACAACGATGCTCATCCTGTGGCTGAGGACATGAAGCTCATGAGAGATTCAGGGTTGAGGAAGTGGAGAGAAGCAGACCCGTATGCTTGAAGGAGAAGGACTGCTGTGGATTATAGATTTCACACCAAGGAACAGCAGGACTTCTATGAGACAGTGCTGCTAGATAAGAAGCCCATTGTTTATGACATGAGATGGGTTGACTGGACCTACATGAAGGAAAATGAGGAACACTACCCTGGAGTGTATGGCAGCTTTAGTGCTTGTGGAGTTGCTGACTTTGTTGGGCAGAAGCTCACAAAGTGGAACGAGGAGCTTATCATGCAATTCTACTCCACGACACACTTTTATCCATATGGGAGGATAACTTGGATGTCTGAGGGTACGAGGTACCAATCTACAGTTGCTGAATGGGCTCAACTGATCAATGCCCCAGAGGAGCAAGCAGATGACTTGGACATTTATGCCAAGAAAAAGATGGATCATAACTCAATGACCAACATGTACAAGGAAATTCCAAATGAAGCTCTTGACACTTTCAAATTTGGCTCAATGCATTATCTTCTGTCAGGGCTGCCAACCATCAATTGGATATTGAGGCACACCTTATTTCCCAAGTCTGGAGATCACAAGATGATCAGAGGCCATGCAATAAACTTGCTTCACGTATTTGATGTGCCACAGAAATTCAAGGTCATGAGCCTCATAGTAGAGACTATCAAGAGGACTGCAGCAGATCAGAAGAGGAGCTGTGGATATGCACCTCAAATTCAGGAGCTCATCAACTCTAAGATGGGCACGGGCATATATTTATTGGATAGGGAACACCTGCCCATCATTCCAGATTTTGAGGACAATCAAGTTGTCATGACTGAGAATGAGCCATCGTCTGCCCAAGCACAAGCAAAGAAGGAGAAGGCAAGGAAGGAGAAAGCTGCCAAGATGCCAACTCAAGAGGAGGCATCTGAGTATTTCTTGAAAACTAAACAAGAGCAGCTTGGTTACCTGATTGCATCCACCCTGCGGATTGAGAAAGGACTAGCCACCCTAACTCAAAACCAGGCAAGCCTAGAGAGAATCATGGAACAAAAGTTCTATGACTTGGATGTCAAGGTGACAGAGATTCAGACTGCAGTGGAGCAACTCCAGGATGACATGCAGGAGAGGAGAGGCAGGACTACCACTCATGCTTTTGCCAGGGTGCCACGAGGTCCGAGGTCGTCTGCCGTGCCAGTTGCTGACACAAGAGCCACCACTTCTGCACCAGCTACAGCTTCAGTTCCACCAGCTCCAGCATCTACTTCAGCTCCAACTCCAGCGTCTACTTCAGCATCTACAGAAGCCTTCGTCCTTGGAGTGATCCGGACTCCACCACCACCTGAAGATCAATCCTGAGCGTCGATCTAGCACTATGCATTTTCTAGGAACTTTTTGGTAACTTGTTGCCAAAGGGGGAGAAGATGTATAGATCATAGGCTTCAAGAGAGAGAAAGAGTGTTGTTTTTTTTCTCTCTTGCTTTATTTGGTGTTTTTTTTCGAACTTGTTTGCTTTTGAGTGCTTGAGATACTATGTCATTGCTTGTGAGACATTGATGATCATGTGTTTGATCATAAGCTACACTTAATGCTTGCTAAATGCTATTATCTTATCTATGTTATGTGATCATTCACTATTCTTGGTGATGAGTGCATGTATTTCATTCTTATCATTTTAAGCGCTCCACCAAGATGTATGTGACATGGAAGAGTAACCCATGACTCTAACTCCTTGTGCATTTGCAGTCCAAAGCAAAATTTAAATATGCACAAACTTAGGGGGAGCTCTTACTTATCACATACTTCTCAAAGCAACGATATATTTCATGCTTATTATCATTTGTCGAAGCTTTGATCTATATGTTGTCATCAATTACCAAAAAGGGGGAGATTGAAAGTGCAACTATCCCTAGGTGGTTTTGGTGATTCATAACAACAATAAGCTCATTGAGCTAATGCTATTCCAAGATGATTATTTTAGGAAAGCTCAATGATTGGCATGGCATGGATGTGAAAGTGGAACCCTCAAAATGCTAAGGACAAAGGATTGGCTCAAGCTCAAAAGCTCAAGACTCCTCCTTTTACATTTCAGTGATCCAAGATCACATTGAGTCTTTAGGAAAAGCCAATACTATCAAGGAGGGATGAGGTGTTGCTTAATGAGCCTCTTGCTTCATGTGCTTAGTGATATGCTCCAAAACCCTCAACTACTTTCCCATATCCACATATGACCTAAACCCTAAGCCAAACTCGGTCCTACCGATTCTTCCTATCCGGCGCCACCGAGTCTCACTTGTCATAAGCCACTGCCAAACCCTAGCAATTCGGTTCTACCGATAGGGATCTCGGTCTCACCGAGATGGGATTGCAAACTCTCTATTTCCCTTTCGTAACTTTTCGGTCTCACCGAAAGAGCGAATCGTTCCCACCGAGATTGCAATGTAAATTCAGTGTTTCCCCTTTGTAACTTTTCGGTCTCACCGAAAGAGCAAATCGGTCCCACCGAGTTTGCCTAACCAACTCTCTAGTTAGCTAATTACCAAATTCGGTCTCACTGAGTTTGTGTAATCGGTCTCACCGAGATTACGTTATGCCCAAACCCTAACCATATCGGTCCTACCGAGTTGCATGTCAGTCCCACCGAAAATCTCTAACGGTCACTAGGTCTACATTTTCGGTCTGACCGAGTTTGTTGATTCGGTCCCACCGAGATTGGAAAACTGTGTGTAACGGTTGGATTTTGTGTGGAGGCTATATATACCCCTCCACCTCCTCTTCATTCGAAGAGAGAGCCATCAGAACACATACACCATTCCAACTCATTTGTTCTGAGAGAGAACCACCTACTCATGTGTTGAGACCAAGATATTCCATTCCTACCATATGAATCTTGATCTCTAGCCTCTCCAAGTTGCTTTCCACTCAAATCTTCTTTCCACAAAATCCAAATCCTATGAGAGAGAGTTGAGTGTTGGGGAGACTATCATTTGAAGCACAAGAGCAAGGAGTTCATTACCTACACACCATTTGTTACTTCTTGGAGAGTGGTGTCTCCTAGATTGGCTAGGTGTCACTTGGGAGCCTCTGACAAGATTGTGGAGTTGAACCAAGGAGTTTGTAAGGGCAAGGAGATCGCCTACTTCGTCAAGATCTACCGCTAGTGGGGCAAGTCCTGTGTGGGCGATGGCCATGGTGGGATAGACAAGGTTGCTTCTTCATGGACCCTTTGTGGGTGGTTGCTTCTTCGTGGACCCTTCGCGGGTGGAGCCCTGTGTGGACTCGTGCAACCGTTACCCTTTGTGGGTGGAGCCCTCCGTGGACTCTCGCAACCGTTACCCTTTGTGGGTTAAAGTCTCCATCAACGTGGATGTAGGATAGCACCACCTATCCGAACCACGGGAAAAACATCCGTGTCTCCAATTGTGTTTGAATTCTCCAAACCCTTCCCTTTACATTCTTGCAAGTTGCATGCTTTACTTTCCGCTGCCAATATACTCTTTGCATGCTTGCTTGAATTGTGTGATGATTGCTTGACTTGTCCTAAAATAGCTAAAATCTGCCAAGAACTAAAATTGGGAAAAGGTTAAGTTTTTATTTGGTCAAGTAGTCTAATCACCCCCCTCTAGACATACTTTCGATCCTACACTCCTTCCCTCCTCCCTTTCATCCACCACCAAATCCATCCCCGTAGCCATCCTGTGCTCCCTCCACAGCCGGCGCAGCGTCCTCGTTCCGTGCAGCTCGGGGACTCCAAGCCCCTCTATCCAGCCGTCCGGGGGACGACGGCCCTCGCCGCCGCGTCGTGCTACCTTCCACGGACCTGCAGCTCTTCATCGGCGACCCTACATCGACCACCCCTCTCCTCCTCGAGCTCCTCTTCGGTGACCCTCGTCGACAGCGAGCTCCAGCAGGACCCCATGGCCTCCTCTTCCCTCTTCTCGACCCGGCCACAAGCAACGCCATCAGCAGGAGCTCCACGCCCCGCCTTCCTCCGCCTCGCCTGTCCTCTGTACAGGATCCGGCACCAACGCCCCACCCCACGACCACCTCAAGCAGCCCATGCCTGCCACCAACGAAGGTCACGGCCAGGTCATCCTTGCTGCATCTGCTCCCTTCCCCTGTCTCTGTTTTGCTGAAGCTTCCACTGTCTCACCGACCCCCTCTCTCGCTGCTCTCTATTACAGCGTCGGGTTCCGCTCCTGCCTCGACTCCTCGTGCGTGGATCCATACGCCCTCGCTCCATTCCCGCGGGATCTGGCGTGATTCGGCCAGAAGGAGCCCCGCCGCGCCGACCTCCTGCTTCCTATCGCCATGGTGCCACTGTCATTTCTTTTGCAGCGAGATGCAGTAGCGCTGCACCGAGTGCATGCCCGCTCCGCGTGTGGGCCTCCTCTTGTCTCGCCAAGGCCCATCGCCCCGCCGCCTGCCTCTTCCACCGAGTGGGCCTCAGCCCACTAGGTGAGGCCACCCTCAGCGCCCACTACACTATTGGCCCAGACAGTTTCGGCCCGAGCCACAGTTTTTTTCCGTGGACGAATTTCCTATTTATCCATTGTTTGGCAGTTTTACAGAATAGCCCCCCTAGATCATGCATTTAATAACTCACAAATGGTGCATCGGATTAAAATGTTTTATATATGAAAAATGACTAGAATTTCATCTAGTTTCATAATATCCAACTTTCATGCATGTTAAAAATGTTTAACTTTCTGTTTGTGTTAATTTTGCATTATGCCATGTTAAAATGATTTAATTCATAACTAAATAACCGTAGCTCGGTTTTAAATAAACTTTATATGTAAATGGGGTAGAAAAATGCCTAGTTTAACATGGTGGCAGTACTTTACATGTTTAACAATTCTAAAATTGTGTTTAGGGCAAAACAGTACCAAACCTAAAATATGCACATGAGGTTTTTCCAGAATTGTTGTTTGTTGTTCCGGCCTCATTTAAACTTGCCTAGATAGGTAGTTTTCCTTTGCTTCACCCCTTTCCATGTTAAGAACATTTAATATTGATGGGTACATAAATGAGATCGAACTATATAATCATATGTGGTGTCCGGCAATATGCAACTCGTTGCATATTGAGCTCCACTTAATTTGTAGTATTGTTTATGCACTTTGCCATGCCATGCCTCTTTTAACCGGACATGCATCATACTTGGTTGTGCATCATGCCATGTTTTTGTGGTGGTTGTTTACTATGTTGTTTGTTTCTTTTCGGCTTGCCTCTCTCGTTAGCTTCGGTTCCGTTCCATAGTTGTGAGGATTCGTCTGACTACGTCCGTTTTCTTCTTCATGGACTCGTTCTTCTTCCTTGCGGGATCTCAGGCAAGATGACCATACCCTCAAAATCACTTCTATATTTGCTTGCTATTTGCTCGATCTATTGCTATGCCGTGATACCTACCACTTGCTTTATCATGCCTCCCATATTGCCATGTCAAGCCTCTAACCCACCTTCCTAGGAAACCGTTGTTTGGCTATGTTACCGCTTTTGCTCAGGCCCTCTTATAGCGTTGCTAGTTGCAGGTGAAGATGAAGTTTGTTCCATGTTTGGAACATGGTTATGTTGGGATATCATAATATCTCTTATTTTAATTAATGCATCTATATACTTGGTAAAGGGTGGAAGGCTCGGGCTTATGTCTGGTGTTTTGTTCCACTCTTGCCGCTCTAGTTTCCATCATACCGGTGTTATGTTCCTTGATTTTTGCGTTCCTTACATGGTTGGGTGTTATGGGGACCCCTTAATAGTTCGCTTTGAATAAAACTCCTCCAGCAAGGCCCAACCTTGGTTTTACCATTTGCCTCACCACCACCTACTTTTCCCTTGGGAGCCGCGCTCCCGAGGGTCATCTTTATTTTACCCCCGGGCCAGTGCTTGTCTAAGTGTTGGTCCGAACTAGAGCCCCTTGCAGCACCACCTCAGGGAAACTTGAGGGCTAGTTTTAGTTGTACGGATTGCTCATCCAATGTTCCCCTGAGAACGAGATATGTGCAGCTCCTATCGAGATGTCGGCCCATCAGGCGGCTTTGCTGGTCTTGTTTTACCATTGTCAAAATGTCTTGTAACCGGGATTTCGAGTCTGATCGGGTCTTCTTGGGAGAAGGAATATCCTTCGTTGACCGTGAGAGCTTGTGATGGGCTAAGTTGGGACACCCCTGTGGGGTTTTGAACTTTCGAAAGTTGTGCCCACGGTTATGGGCAGATGGGAATTTGTTAATATCCGGTTGTAGAGAACTCGACACTTAACTTAATTAAAATGCACCAACCGCGTGTGTAGCCGTGATGGTCTCTTCTCGGCGGAGTCCAGGAAGTGAACATGGTTTTGGAGTTATGTTTGTGCGTAAGTAGTTTCAGGATCACTTCTAGTTCACGACCATGCTTTGCTTCTCTTCTCGCTCCCTTTTGCGTAAGTTAGCCACCATATATGCTAGTGCTTGCTGCAGCTCCACCTCACTACCCTTTCCTACCTATAGGCTTAAATAATTTTGATCTCGCGGGAGTGAGATAGCTCAGTCCTCGTGACTCACAGATACTTCCAAACAGTTGCAGGTGCCGATGATACCAGCGCAGATGACGCAACCGAGCTTAAGTGGGAGCTCGATGAAGATCTTGATTGTTGTTTTCGTTCCGTTTCCTATTGATCAGTAGTGGAGCCCAGTTGGGACGATCGGGGATCTAGCATTTGGGGTTGTCTTCTTTTATTTTGGTTCCGTAGTCGGACCTTGATTGTATTCTGGATGATGTATGTTTAACTTGTATTTGTGTGAAGTGGCGACTGTAAGCCAACTCTTTATCCCTTTCTATTCAGTACATGGGATCGTGTGAAGATTACCCCTCTTGCGACATGCCTACCATGCGGCTATGCCTCTAAGTCGTGCCCCGACACGTGGGAGATATAGTCGCATTGTGGGTGTGACAAGTTGGTAATCAGAGCCTTCCCTGACTTAGGAGCCCCCTGCTTGATCGAATCGCTGACGTTGTTGACTCTAGAACAAAATGTTTTGAGTCTTAGGATTATATATCGGAGAGTAGGATTCATTTTACTCCTCAGTCCCTTCGTCACTCTGATGAGGCCTCCTGACGTAGAGTTTTGACTCTTCTCTGCTCAAATTTCACTAAAAAAATTTAGGATCACGTGGGTATCTTGGAATCGTTCCGATGGTTTTGTGACGAGAACATTGTTCTTGGTGCCTCCTGACATTTAGGGGTTGTGGCAGTGTCCCGGGGAGTTGAGCTCCGAGGTGTTGTCGTCACAATTTTATCGTTGCAGTTCTGGAATACCTGAGTTTCGCCGACATCGAAAATCTCTTTTATGCAGTTGTTGGTGAGATAACCTCGACGCCACCTAGTACTGGGGCCGGAGTTCGGGAGTATTGCCATAACTCGTATAACGGATGCTTTTTGAAGGTTGAGGTAAATGATTTCGAAGGTTTCTTGGTTATGTGTTGAAGGATGGATACAACTGGATGTAGGATTCGTTAGTTTTGGGTGAGATATTATGCTTCCCCTATATCCCCAACACCTGATTGCATAATCGGGAAGTTTCGGGAGTTTATAAGTGGGAATTCAAGTAGCTCCTAGGATATCTTTTCGACAGATGTATGATATGAAATTGGGGTTCGACGTCTAGTGGTCCGCCTATCCACGGTTGGTTTTACAATGGTCTCGTTGTGTCTTAAAGATTCCTTGGCTATGCTGACTCGGGGACACTTCGTATGTCATGTGCACTGCCTTGTACATGATGGTGATGTACGATCGAGCCCGTGTGGGCCCCACCACAAAAACTTCGGACAAAATCTCTATCATATGTTTGTTCCGGCTTATTTTGCAAGCCAAATACTTTGTTTTGTTTTGGAGTTGTGGTATTCGAGTTGCTTCAATGTCAAGTGTTGAATCCACACCTTTTCCTAAATGCTGTTCTCATATTTCTATGGTAGTGCTAATACTTTTCGATCATCGAGATGGTCTTATTAATTCTTTTCTAACCGGCGTGTTTCTCTTCAAGTGGATCCGATCATTTCAACATTCGCAAGATCATCCTTAGTTTTCCCAACGTTGTTCATTTCATCCGTCCCCAAGTTGTCCTTGTTTTTCCCGCCCTCCCACCCTTTTTCTTGAAGGACTTAGATTTCTTATTCAAGTATCCTTTTATGGATGTGAAGTCTCTTCATTCCTTTCATTCAATGTCCTTATCCGGTGATCTCAGGAAGATTCTAACGAAGCTTCAAGTTCATCATTCGTCATTCTTTTCTTCTCCAGTGGATTCAATTCAATCTTTCATATTGAGCATAGTCGTTTCATTTGTCAAATGATTTCTCATGCCGGTGCATCTCATAATCATTCCCCGCTTGTTATTTAATTCTTCCGGAGTACCGAAGATACCTCAGAAGATTCATGTTTTCATTCAAGATCCGTTCAACCTATTTCGAGGTTGTTATCCCATTCGAGCCATTTAATTCAACCGGTGAAATCTCTCTTCAAAAATCGTTCAACAGTGTATCTTTTGAGTGAGCCATAACCCACAGGTGTTTCCCCAGGATCTTACCTGACTCTTCTAATCTTCCCGGAGTTATTCTCAAATCTTTCAAAGTTTGACGTAAGAATGAATTATCATCAGTCAGATGGTTTCTCCAAGATCTTATAACTCTTTTCATTGTTGGCTCAACCTCGTTGCTTTTCATTCTCTTGGAGTATCTCAACAATTCATGGTGGTGTTTCTCATCGTCTTTTTCAACACTTGAAGACCAAAGAAAAGGTTTTCCTCCAAATCTTATCCGTTCTCTAAGAGATGTGTGGTTCAAGCTTGATGCCATCCTCTCATCATTGTTTTCGATTGTGAGAATTCTTTTCACCCATCCAGAGCAATTCATGAGTCTTTTCAGTTTGATTCTCCGGACGCCATCATTTCAGAAGATTTATTCGTTTCTTTCCAATATTATTGGTGCATCGATCAAATATCCTCTAATTAGTTCATGATCTCTTCGTTCTCTTATATCTAAGCTCTCTCATGTATCTTCGTTCATTTGCTAATTCTCTTATATCTAAACTCTCTCATGTATGTTCGTTCATTTGCTAATTCTTACCGGTGATTCATCCCTTCCTTCGTTCGTTTTTCAATTCTTAGTGTGGTTCATTCAAGATTTTTCTTCCTTTGTTTTCATATTAATTTATCCGTTGTTTCAACCCTTCCGGTGGTTCATTGAAGACCTTCCCAAGTTGCGCAATATCTATCTTAATCCTTTCTACGAGAATAAGTAGTATGCCAAATTTGTGTTGGTCATCAAACTAAATTGATGAACGATAAGCATAATGTAACTCTTATTCTTGTTTCATCGAGTAAACTCAATTCCTTATTTCGGAGGTTCATCAAAATTCTTGATTTCATTTGTTCATCTTTTCCTTCCGGAGTGCCAAGTTTTATCGGTTATATCGTCGCGAAGATCCATCTAAACCATTACAAGGCTTCACCTTGTGTTTCCAACTTCTCTTTCTTTTTATCATCATTTTATTACCGGAGTTCTTTCAGCTTTCCTTTCGTTTGATCATTCTTTATTACTGGAATTCTCACGAAGGCTAAACATGATGGTTCATCAAGGATTTAATTCCTTCTTGAAGTGTTCATCGAGATTCTTTTTTGAGGAGTTCAAACATTCTTCATCTTGCATTTCTAAGTGCAATTCTTTCTATCTTGTCTCTTGCGGTGGTGTTATGTCATTCTTGACAATTTCTTTCGTGTTTCATGATTCGCAAGTTGTCAGGAATGAGGTATTTAAACCCAGCATTTTCTTCCTTGTAGTTATCTTGGTATAGTTTTCACCTAAAGCCTTCCATTGGGAATGTTGCTCCATGTGGTGGTTACCATGACCCAAGTTCTTCATTTATCCTCCTGGTGAAATAAGTTTCTCGTCTCCTTGTTGATATCAATCCTATCTATTGTTTTTCGTTAGTGGCAGAATTTCACCTCAAGATTTCAAGATGTTTTCCATAAGCCCACAACAAGCTTACTCTTTTCATTGTTGGTTTTCTAACAACTCCGTTCGACCTTTCTCCTAAAGATGTTTTTTTCAAGCTCATTTGAGGGCATAATCACCCGCAAAAAAAAGAGGTAGAAGATGTTGTTTTCTGCTTCGTTCCTTTAATTCCATTCTTTTATTTCTTCCGGAGGCATTGTGATGTTGATCTCTTCACTCATCATCTCGGATTGTGAGGACCATGTTCTTTTCGTGCTTATCCATTCAACTGGAGTGTCGTGTCCTCTTTTCAAGTTTTTCCCATTCTGTCAAGTTTTTCCTCCCTTCTCAACCGGAGTGCTGTCTAGAATCTTTCTTACCCCTTGTGCCATTCTTTCAAGACTTTCGGAGGCAGTGTGTTGTTGATTTCATCAAGTATCCTCTCATCTTGTCTAGCTCATCTTCAATTCCTTCAATTACATTCGGAGTGTTGTTCAAATTATATCATTCTTATTCCTTCTCTATTTTGTTTTAACCAGAGTGTTGTTGTAATTGATCTTTATTGTTCCTTGTACATCTCGTTTCAACCGGAGAGCTTGCATGTACTTCTTATCCATTGCACCCCTTTTCTTATGTCTTTCAACCTACAAGGTTCTCGTAATGCTCCTTGTTCCTCTTTTCTAACGGAGTGTTTTCAACTTTGTTCATCTTCATTGTATTCTTTCTTTCAATTTGTTCAACTTCGCAAGGTTCTTTGGTTTCACTTATTTGTCAAAGAAGAAACTTTGTTTTACCTCATCCTCTTCTGTTTTTCCCCGGCGCCATCCTTGATCTCGAGACGAGATCCTCTTGTAGTGGTGGAGTGTTGTGACGCCCCGAGACCGACGTGCCAGGTGTCTTCCAGTTATTCGTTGTTGTTGCCTTGTCATTTGCTTGCGTGTCGCATCTTGCCATGTCATCATGTGCATTGCATCATCATGTTTTCAAAACTTGCATCCGTCCCGGCCTCCTCGTTCTTTCCATTGTTCGTTCTGAGCCCAGACACACTTGCACGCGCCCGCAACACGTCCAAAATATTATTTTATAAGTGGCCGGGAAATGTTCTCAGAATGGGATGCAAGTTGGCATGTGGTGTTGTTATAGTGTAGATAGGCTGCCTGCCAAGTTTCATCGTGTTCGCAGTTCGTTTGACGCCCCAACAGATAACTATGCACGAGTATAGCCGGTCTAACGTCGGACGTTTTCGATCTCCAAAAACTGTTGCCAGGCCTTCCCTCTCTTTTCTCTTTAGTCCGTCTACACAGTCTGCTACCTACCGCCGGGCCCAACCTAGGTTATGCCCGCGGCCCTCCTCGCGCGCGTCCAAAAGCTGTCCCGGACCCGGCCCGGGCAGTCGTCATCGTTGGATTCGGATCATCCCCAAACATCTATAAAACATCATCGATTTCTCTTTTAGACTCCCTAACCCATTTATCTCGGACTATCCGATTACGATCGGAGGGACCAGGTGACCCTAAACCTTACCAACTTGCTATATATAGATGGAAACCTAGATCTTAGGGGTTTGTCCCATCCATCCCCTCGGTCGCCGCCGCATCCTCCTCGTTTTCCTCCGCCACCAACCAGATCCACTCCTCTTGTCTTCCTCGAGATCCACCTCCCTAGATTTCAGCGCCAACCAATCAACGCCTCCTTCCCTCCTCCCTTTCATCCACCACCAAATCCATCCCCGTAGCCATCCTCTACTCCCTCCGCAGCTGGCGTAGCCTCCTCGTTCTGTGCAGCTCGGGGACTCCAAGCCCCTCGCTCTAGCTGTCCGGGAGGACGTCGGCCCTCGCTGCCATGTCGTGCTACCTTCCGCGGACCTGCAGCCCTTCATCGGCGACCCTGCATCGACCACCCCTCTCCTCCTCGAGCTCCTCTTCGACGACTCTCATCGACAGCGAGCTCCAGCAGGACCCCGTGGCCTCCTCTTCCCTCTCCACAAGCCGACCGCAAGCAACGCCACCAGCAGGAACTCCACACCCCGCCTTCCTCCGCCTCGCCTGTCCTCTATACAGGATCTGGAACCAGCCACCCCACGACCACCTCGAGCACCCATTCCTGCCACCGACGAAGGTCTCGGCCAGGTCGTCCTTGTTGCACCTGCTCCCTTCCCCTGTCTCTGTTTCACTGTAGCTTCCGCTGTCTCACCGACCCCCTCTCTCGCTGCTCTCTATTACAGCGTTAGGATTCTGCTCCTGCCTCGACTCCTCGTGCGTGGATCCATACGCCCTCTGAGGGAGTCCTGGATTAGGGGGTGTCCGGATAGCCGTACTATACCTTCGGCCGGAATCCTGGACTATGAAGATACAAGATTGAAGACTTCTTCCCGTGTCCGGAAGGGACTTTCCTTTGCATGGAAGGCAAGCTTGGCGATACGGATATGTAGATCTCCTACCATTGTAACCGACTCTGTGTAACCCTAGCCCTCTCCGGTGTCTATATAAACCGGAGAGTTTTAGTCTGTAGGACGAAGAACAATCATACCATAGGCTAGCTTCTAGGGTTTAGCCTCGCTGATCTCATGGTAGATCTACTCTTGTACTACCCATATCATCAATATTAATCAAGCAGGACGTAGGGTTTTACCTCCATCAAGAGGGCCCAAACCTGGGTAAAACATCATGTCCCCTGCCTCCTATTACCATCCGACCTAGACGCACAATTCGGGACCCCCTACCCGAGATCCGCCGGTTTTGCATCGACATTGGTGCTTTCATTGAGAGTTCCTTTGTGTCATCACTTTTAGGCCCGATGGCTTCTCCGATCATCAACAGTGATGCGATCCAGGGTGAGACTTTTCTCCCCGGACAGATCTTCGTATTCGGCAGCTTTGCACTGCGGGCCAATTCGCTTGGTCATCTGGAGCAGATCGAAAGCTACGCCCCTGGCCATCAGGTCAGATTTGGAAGTTTGAACTACACAGACGACATCCGCGGAGACTTGATCTTCGGCGGATTCGAGCCACAGCCGAGCGCGCCGCACTGTCACGATGGGCATGATTTAGCTCTGCCGCCGAATAGTGCCCTAGAGGCCGCACATGTGTCCGCTCCGACCCCTAGCTCGGAGCCGATCACACCAACCGAGGATGGGTGGTTAGACACCGCCTCGGGGGCTGCCTACGGCAATCGAGCCGAACACCAGCCCTATTCTCTGCGAATCCCATGACTCCAAGGAGCCGGACTCCTCTCCGGACTCCGAGCCCTCTGCGCCCCGACCGATCGAACCTGATTGGGCGTCGATCATGGAGTTCACCGCCGCGGACATCTTTCAGCACTCGCTCTACAGCGATATTCTGAATTCACTAAAGTCTCTCTCTTTGTCAGGAGAGCCCTGGCCGAACTATGGTCAGTAAGGTTGGGATGCGGATGATGAAGAAATTCAAAGCCCACCCACCACCCACTTCGTAGCCACTATCGATGACTTAACTGACATGCTCGACTTCGACTCCGAAGACATCGACGGTATGGACGCTGATGCAGGAGACGATCAAGAACCGGCGCCTATAGGGCACTGGAAAGCCACCTTGTCGTATGATATATACATGGTGGACACCACAAAAGAAGGCAATGGCGATGGAATAGCGGAGGATGACCCCTCCAAGAAGCAGCCTAAGCACCGGCGTCAGCAGCGCCGCTCTAAATCCCGCCAAAACAAAAACGGTGATTCCGGCATGGGGGATAATAACACCCCGGACAGTGCCGAAGACAACCACCTCCAGCAAGATTCAACACAGGAGGATAGAGAAGCCAGCCCTCATGAGAGAGCGGCAGACAGAGAGGTCGAGGACGATAATTATATGCCTCCCTCCGAAGACAAGGCAAGCCTCGACGACGACGAATTTGTCGTGCCGGAGGATCCCGTCGAACAAGAGCGTTTCAAACGCAGGCTTACGGCCATGGCGAGCAGCCTCAAGAAAAAACAGCAACAACTTAGAGCTGATCAAGATTTGCTACCCGACAGATGGAATGAAGTCCTTGCGGCCGAAGAGTATGAACTCGAACGCCCCTCCAAGAGCTACCCAAAGCGCAGGTTGCTACCCCAATTAGAGGAGGAAGCACTTAAACCTACATCACCAGTGCATGATGTGGCTGACCGGCCACCCCGTGGCCGCGACAGAGAGGCCTCTCGGCCCTCCACTCAAGTCGCACCCCGGCGCCGCTCAAAAACTACCAAGGCATGGGAAAATGCGCCAGACCTATGAGACACATTGGAGGACAAGGCAAGGCAAACAAGATCGATCTATGGATCACGTGGGTGCCCCACGGCACAAGACGGTACTCGTCACGCCGGATATAGTAAATCTGGCCGGGCCGAACACAGTAGACAAAGCTCGTTTGAGCTGTGTCGTGATATAGCCCAGTACAGAGGCGCCGCACACCCACTATGCTTCACAGATGAAGTAATGGATCATCAAATCCCCGAGGGTTTCAAATCCATGAACACCGAATCATATGATGGCACAACAGATCTTGCGGTATGGATCGAGGACTATCTCCTTCATATCCACATGGCCCGAGGTGATGACTTACACGCCATCAAATACATCCCACTCAAGCTTAAAGGACCAGCTCGGCATTGGCTTAACAACTTGCCAGCAGAATCAATTGGTTGTTGGGAGGACCTGGAAGCCGCATTCCTCGACAATTTCCAGGGCACTTATGTGTGACCACCAGACGCTGATGACCTAAGCCACATAATTCAGCAGCCAGAGGAATCGGCCAGACAATTCTGGACATGGTTCCTAACCAAGAAAAATCAAATCATCGACTGTCCGGACACAGAGGCCCTAGCAGCCTTCAAGCATAACATCCATGACGAGTGGCTTGCACGGCACCTAGGACAGGAAAAGCCGAAATCTATGGCAGCCCTCACGACACTTATGATCCGCTTTTGCGTGGGAGAAGACAGCTGGCTAGCTCGCAACAATAACATGACCAAGAGCGCTGGTAATTCGGATACCAAGGACAGCAGTGGCAGGTCGCGTCGCAACAAGCAAAAGCGCCGCATTAACAGTGACAATGCTGAGGATACGACAGTTAATGCCGGATTCAGAGGCTCTAAACCCGGTCAGCAGAAAAAGCCATTCAAAAGAAATACTCCGGGCCCGTCCAGTTTGGACCGAATACTCGACCGCTCATGCCAGATGCATGGCACCCCCGAAAAACCAGCCAATCACACCAACAGGGATTGTTGGGTGTTCAAGCAGGCAGGCAAGTTAAATGCCAAAAGCAGAGACAAGGGGCTGCATAGCGATGATGAGGAGGAGCCCCGGCCGCCGAACAACAGTGGACAGAAAGGTTTTCCCCCATAAGTGCGGACGGTGAACATGATATACGCAACCCACGTCCCCAAGAGGGAGCGGAAGCGTGTGCTAAGGGACGTATACGCGATGGAGCTAGTCGCCCCAAAGTTCAACCCATGGTCTTCCTGCCCGATCACTTTTGATCAAAGGGACCACCCCACTAGCACCTGTCATGGCGGATTCACCGCATTGGTTCTAGACCCAATTATTGACGGATTTCACCTCACTACAGTCCTTATGGATGGTGGCAGTAGTCTGAACCTGCTTTATCAGGATACAGTGTGGAAAATGGGCATCGATCCCTCGAGGATTAAACCCACCAGAACGACCTTTAAAGGCGTCATACTAGGTGTAGAAGCCAACTGTACAGGCTCAGTTACACTTGAAGTGGTCTTCGGATCTCCGGATAATTTCCGAAGCGAGGAGTTAATCTTCGACATAGTCCCGTTCCGCAGTGGCTATCACGCACTGCTCGGGCGAACCGCATTTGCCAAGTTCAATGCGGTGCCGCACTACGCATACCTCAAGCTCAAGATGCCAGGCCCTCGAGGCGTCATCACGTTCAATGGAAACACCGAACACTCTCTCCGAACGGAGGAGCATACGGCGGCTATCGCAGCGGAAGTACAAAGCAGCCTCTCAAGGCAATTCTCCAGTCCGGCCATTAAACGTCTGGACACCGTCAAGCGCGCCTGGAGTAACCTACAACAAGACCACCTGGCACGTTCCAAGCAAGCGTAGCAATGCGGCCCCAATCCCAGCCCTCGCAAACTTGCGAAACCAGTGCCGCGCGTACATAACTACGCTCTGGAAATACCATGGGCACAGGGGGAGGGGCACCATCATGGCACGCCCGAAACGCGGCTTAAACCGCACTAGGGGCTGTCGATTCTTAAATTTTCTCTTATTTTCAGGACTCCATTCTTCGGAAGGCTTGTCCGGCAGTACAATTGCCGCACAAACGATACAACCAGGGAAGCAGAAAGCTACGCCGCACTACAGAACTCTAAGGTGGTCTCTATAATGAGCAGTATACCTGTTT
The DNA here is from genome assembly GCF_018294505.1 of Triticum aestivum. Taxonomy (NCBI): domain Eukaryota; kingdom Viridiplantae; phylum Streptophyta; class Magnoliopsida; order Poales; family Poaceae; genus Triticum; species Triticum aestivum. The sequence goes on along the minus strand of NC_057803.1, from coordinate 294,976,880 downwards.
CGCATAACATTCCGCAGCTCGCCCCTGGAAAGGACATATTTGATAGTCCCATCTTTTGCTTATCGCGCTATTTGTATCGTTCTACTTTGATCACAGCTTTTTTAAATAAACAATGCATAGTTTCCGTCTATTATCGCATTACCTCTTTTTTACGAATATATGTTCATTAATGACATGTTGCACCCGTACACTTTGGTACGGTTAATACGCCAGGGGCTTAAGTACCCCACAACATGGTGTGAGAAGTCTGAACACTTTCACAAGTGCGGCACCCTGAACTTATAGCATTATATGCATTGGCTCCGAATCATGTCTTGGGTCAATAGTTGGGTTTGCCCGGATCCTATGTTTTGGTACCTTACATTCCGTCATATCGGCTAAGGTAGCACTAGGAGAACTACTGCGATTGTGCCCCAGTTGAGCTGGGCTAAGCACCTCAGTAGAGAAAGCTAAAACTAACCGTCATGATGAGGCGAGAGCTGGTCGCTGTTCGAGAGGTTTTCGAGTCCCTAAAGACTTATGCCACTTAGAGCGAGGAGTCGGCTCTGTCCGGCCTAGGCATGGATAGCGCCCTGAACTCAGTCTTCCGAAAACTAGGGGCTTCGCCGAAATTTAAAATTATAGAATTCTATGGCTAAGTGAGAGTGTTCAAGCATTATAGTCCGATTGCCTTGTTCGTTGTGTTGAGCGCCTCCCTCGAAGGACCCAAGAATGGGAAAAAGAGCGCTCATGTTTATCCCGAACACCCCAGCACTCGTGCCATGGGGGCAGAAGCCGACGACTCGCCATCTCTCAAATTTGATAAATGACTGCACAGAAGGTAATATTTTAAATTCAAAAAGCATTGCTTAGCGCACATGAACAAGTTTTCAGCGCACAGGACAAAACGAGCAAGTTCACTGGAAAATTACATCCATGGAACATTCATCCGCCACAAGGCGGGCACTCTTCAGAACGCCCTCATAATACATCTCGGGCTTGTGATGCTCCTTGCCCGGTGGTGGCCCGTCCTTCACAAGCTTCTCAGCATCCAGGTTGCTCCAGTGCACCTTCGCACGGGCAAGCGCCCTACGGGAACCCTCGATGCATACGGAGCGCTTGATGACTTCGAGCCTTGGACAGGCCTCCGCCAGCTGCCTTACCAGCCCGAAGTAGCTCCTAGGCATGGCCTCTCCAGGCCACAGCCGGACTATGAGGCCCTTCGTGGCCTGTTCGGCCACCTTATGGAGCTCGACCAGCTATTTCAGCTGGTCGCTTAAGGGCACCGGGTGTTCGGCCTCAGCATACTGAGACCAGAACACCTTGTCCGTCGAGCTTCCCTCCTCGGCTCGGTAGAAGGCGGCGGCATCCGACACGCTTCGGGGCAAGTCTACGAATGCTCCTGGAGAGCTCCGGATTTGGGTAAGTGACAAGTAATTCACCTTTACGTGCTTGCTTTGCATAAAGAATGCCTTACCCGCCACTATCTTTTTTATTGCCTCAACCTCCTAGAGGGCCTTCTGGGCTTCGGCCTTGGCAGACTTGGCATCTTCAATGGCCGCCGCAAGCTCAGACTCTCGCATCTTCGAGTCAAGCTCCAAACTCTCATGTTTTTTCATGAGAGCCCGGAGCTCTTGTCGCACCTCGCCAATCTGCGTCTCATGCTTCTCCCGCTCAGTGCGCTCCGTGGCCGCCCTCTTTTCGGCCTCGGACAGCGCTTGCTTAAGGGTCGCCACCTCAGTTGTGGCCCCTACAATAGCCGCGTTAATCCTATCACTTTTTGCAATTGCACCTTTCACATATTTTAATAAGGTATTTCTTACCTTCCTTCTCCTCGAGCTGCTGCCTGGCTATGCCGAGCTCTTGCTTGGACCGCTTGAGGTTCTGCTTCAGCGTATCCACCTCCGCAGTCAGTGCGGCAGAGGCCAGCAGCGAAGCCTGCATATGCATATTGACTCGATTATGTTAGACTCCTGCAATTATTAGATCCTCTATTCGGCTTTTCTTTCCGAACGCCGAACAGAGCATCAGGGGCTACTGTCTATGCGGTAATATTTTTACAAATTCTTTACTTACCTCAAAGCCTGTTAGAAGGCTGGCACAGGCTTCAGTCAGTCTGCTCTTGGCGGACCGAACCTTCTGGATCACCACACTCATGATAATGCGGTGCTCCTCATTGATGGAGGTGCCGTTAAGCGTCTTTAGCAAATTGTCTGGTGCCTCCGGTTGGACGGAGGTCACCGGCTCGGTAGGCTTGCTCCTCTTGGAAGGAGGCTACCTACCGGAGTCCGGAACCGTTGAAGGTTCCGGCGCGGTGTCCGGCTCAAGGCCGGACTTGGATCCCTTGGGGGTTCTATCCCCTTTACGCCTGGAGTCCGGGAGGTTGCCTTGTGGCACCTCCAGGATCACCTCCTCCTGGCTTGGAACCTGTTGGGACGCCACCTCGGCACCGTCCGTAGGGTGGGGGGAGGAAGCCGTCGGAAGCGAATTCACATCCGACGAGTCCAGGGAGCCGCTCGACGACTCGTCGAGCCCGGCCTTGGGCGGACTGCACAATCATGTTCGACGTAAGGAAAAGCTGTGCAATGGGGGAATACTATGAATCACTCTGGTATCCGGATACTTATGATTTCGCCAGGGGCTTGGCCCTGTGCGGACACTCCTCTTCGCCGTCATCGGCGTTGGTGGAGTAGTCCAGAGGAGGGGTCTTCCCCCTCTTGGACCCTTCGGCCTCCCCGGTTGGGGCGACCTTCCTTTTCTTCTCTCCCCCCGCTGGAGGGGGAGAGGTCTCTTATTCCTCCTCCTCATCTTCATGGGAGGAGTGCGTCTTGGAGTCCTCGAATGATGAATCCGACACCCCCAGGCGCCGGGAACTCTTCCGAGTCCCCGTAGCCTTCTTCTTGGCCTTCTTCTCCGGCACCACATAGGGTGCCGGAACCAGCAGCTTCGCCAAGCGAGCGTCCGCTGGGCCTTCGGGCAAAGGAGCCGGACAGTTGATCTGTCCGGACGTCTCCTGCCAATCCTGTCAAAGGTAAGGGAACTTAGATCCCGCATGGAGTCAAACTATGAAAAACTAATACCCTGTAAAAGGTGAAAACAGCTTACCACACGAGCGTGACGCTGCGTGCTGAATCCGTGATCCTCGGTAGCGGATGCGGGGGCCTCAGTGCCCTTGAAAAGCACCTTCCAGGCATCTTCGTGCATCGTATCGAAGAGCCTGCTCAGAGTTCGGTGCCGCGCCGGGTCGAACTCCCACAGGTTGAAAGCCCGTTGTTGACACGGGAGGATCCGACGGATGAGCATAACCTGGACTACGTTGACAAGTTTGAGATTCCTGTCCACCAGGGTTTGGACACATGTTTGGAGTCCGGTCAGCTCTCCTTTTTTACCCCACGACAGGCCCGCCTCTTTCCAGGAGGCGAGCCGCGTAGGGGGTCCGGATTGGAACTCGAGGGCTGCGACCCATTCAGGGTCGCGCGGCTCGTTGATGTAAAACTACCCCGACTGCCACCCCTTTAGGGATTCCACGAAGGAGCCCTCGAACCATAGGATGTTGGGCATCTTGCCCACCATGGCGCCTCCGCACTCCGCTTGGGTGCCGCGCACCACCTTCTGCTTGACATTGAAAGTCTTGAGCCATAGGCTGAAATGGGGGCGGATGCGGAAGAAAGCCTCGCAGACGATGATAAACGCCGAGATGTTGAGGACAAAATTCGGGGCCAGATCATGGAAATCCAGGCCATAGTAGAACATGAGCCCCCGGACAAATGGGTGGAGAGGGAAGCCCAGTCCATGGAGGAAATGGGGGAGGAACGCCACCCTCTCATGGGGCCTAGGGGTGGGGATGAGCTGTCCCTCTTCGGGAAGCCGGTGCGCAATGTCGTTAGACAAGTATCGGGCCTTCCTCAGTCTTTTGATGTGTCCCTCCATGACGGAGGAGACCATCCACTTGCCTCCCGCTCCTGACATGGCTGGAGAAGGTTGAGGTGGGGTGTGCAGACTTGGGCGCTGGAGCTCGAGTGCGCGGAAATGGATAGGCAAAGGAGGAAGAAGGCATGGATGAAAAGGTGGATCCTTATCCCCTTATATGGGCAGACGCGACTATGCGCCCCCACCAGCCTGGTAAAACTCGCTTATCTCCCAAGCGCCGCAGTCAATGGCGCGGTTGGGTTACCCACACCCGTATTGATGAGAATCCCAGAATAAGGGGACACGATCTCTGCTTTAACAAGATGTGCCAAGGAAACCGCCTCGCTAAACGCGCTGAGGTGGGACAGTAAAATGATTCAAATAAAGACTTGGCCGTGGTGTGATGTCACGCTACGGAATACGTCAGCAGATTAGATTTGTGTAAATGTTATTCTCTCTATGGCAATATGTGGAAACTTATTTTGCAGAGCCGGACACTACCTTTGTGTTCAAAATCTTCTATGAAGTACTTGGAGGAGGAACCCGCCTTGCAATGCCGAAGACAATCTGCGCGCCGGACTCGTCGTCATTGAAGCCTGGTTCAGGGGCTACTGAGGGAGTCCTGGATTAGGGGTGTCCGGATAGCCGGACTATACCTTCGGCCGGACTCCTGGACTATGAAGATACAAGATTGAAGACTTCGTCCCGTGTCCGGAAGGGACTTTCCTTGGCGTGGAAGGCAAGTTTGGCGATACGGATATGTAGATCTCCTACCATTGTAACTGACTCTACGTAACCCTAGCCCTCTCCGGTGTCTATATAAATCGGCGAGTTTTAGTCCGTAGGACGAAGAACAATCATACCATAGGCTAGCTTCTAGGGTTTAGCCTCTCTGATCTCGTGGTAGATCTACTCTTGTACTACCCATATCATCAATATTAATCAAGCGTGACGTAGGGTTCTACCTCCATCAAGAGGGCCCGAACCTGGGTAAAACATCATGTCCCCTGCCTCCTGTTACCATCCGACCTAGACGCACAGTTCGGGACCCCCTACCCGAGATCCGCCGGTTTTGACACCGACACCCTCGCTCTGTTCCCGCGGGATCTGGCGTGATCCAGCCAGAAGGAGCCCCGCCGCGGTGACCTCCTGCTTCCTGTCGCCATGGCGCTGTTGTCGTCTCTTCTGCAGCAAGATGCAGCAGCGCTGCACCGAGCACACACCCGCTCCGCGTGTGGGCCTCCTCTTGTCTCGCCAAGGCCCAGCGCCCCGCCGCCTGCCTCTCCCACCGAGTGGGCCTCAGCCCACTAGGTGAGGCCACCCCCAGCGCCCACTGCACTATTGGCCCGGACAGTTTCGGCCCGAGCCATTGTTTTTTTCCATGGACGAATTTCCTATTTATCCAGTGTTTGGCAGTTTTACAGAATAGTCCCCCTAGATCATGCATTTAATAACTCAAAAATGGTGCATCGGATTAAAATGTTTTAAATATGAAAAATGACTAGAATTTCATCTAGTTTCATAATATCCAACTTTCATGCATGTTAAAAATGTTTAACTTGCTGTTTGTGTTAATTTTGCAATATGCCATGTTAAAATGATTTAATTCATAAATAACCGTAGCTCGGTTTTAAATAAACTTTATATGTAAATGGGGTAGAAAAATGCCTAGTTTAACATGGTGGCAGTACTTTTCATGTTTAACAACTCTAAAATTGTGTTTAGGGCAGAACAGTACCAAACCTAAAATATGCACATGAGGTTTTTCCGGAATTGATGTTTGTTGTTCTGGCCTCATTTAAACTTGCCTAGATAGGTAGTTTTCATTTGCTTCACCCCTTGCATGTTAAGAACATTTAATATTGATGGGCACATAAACGAGATCGAACTAAATAATCAATTGTGGTCTCCGGTAATATGGAACTCGTTGCATATTGAGCTCCACTTAATTTGTAGTATTGTTTGTGCACTTTGCCATGCCATGCCTCTTTTAACCGAAAATGCATCATACTTGGTTGTGCATCATGCCATGTTTATGTGGTGGTTGTTTACTATGTTGTTTGTTTCTTTCTGGGTTGCCTCTTTCGTTAGCTTCGGTTCCGTTACGGAGTTGTGAGGATTTGTCCGACTACGTCCCTTTGCCTTCTTCATGGAATCGTTCTTCTTCCTTGCGAGATCTCGGGCAAGATGACCATACCCTTGAAATCACTTCTATCTATGCTTGCTAGTTGCTCGCTCTATTGATATGCCGCGATACCTACCACTTGCTTTATCATGCCTCCCATATTGCCATGTCAAGCCTCTAACCCACCTTCCTAGCAAACCGTTGTTTGGCTATGTTACCGCTTTTGCTCAGCCCCTCCTATAGCATTGCTAGTTGCAGGTGAAGATGAAGTTTGTTCCATGTTTGGAACATGGTTATGTTGGGATATCATAATATCTCTTATTTTAATTAATGCATCTATATACTTGGTAAAGGGTAGAAGGCTCGGCCTTATGCCTGGTGTTTTGTTCCACTCTTGCCGCCCTAGTTTCCGTCATATCAGTGTTATGTTCCTTGATTTTTGCGTTCCTTACACGTTTGGGTGTTATGGGGACCCCTTGACAGTTCGCTTTGAATAAAACACCTCCAGCAAGGCCCAACCTTTGTTTTACCATTTGCCTCACCAACACCTACTTTTCCCTTGGGAGTCATGCTCCCGAGGGTCATCTTTATTTTAACCCCCCTGGGCCAGTGCTTGTCTAAGTGTTGGTCCGAACTAGAGTCGCTTGTAGCGCCACCTTGGGGAAACTTGAGGGCTGGTTTTAGTTGTACGGATTGCTCATCCGGTGTTGCCCTGAGAACGAGATATGTGCAGCTCCTATCGGGATGTCGGCACATAGGGCGGCTTTGCTGGTCTTGTTTTACCATTGTCGAAATGTCTTGTAACCGGGATTCCGAGTCTGATTGGGTCTTCCTGGGAGCAGGAATATCCTTCCTTGACCGTGAGAGCTTGTGATGGGCTAAGTTGGGACACCCCTGTAGGGTTTTGAACTTTCGAAAGCCATGCCCGCAGTTATGGGCAGATGGGAATTTGTTAATATCTGGTTGTAGAGAACTTGACACTTAACTTAATTAAAATGCACCAACTGTGTGTGTAGCCATAATGGTCTCTTCTCGGCAGAGTCTGGGAAGTGAAAACGGTTTTGGAGTTATGTTTGTGCGTAAGTACTTTCAGGATCACTTCTTGATCACTTCTAGTTCACGACCGTGCTTTGCTTCTCTTCTCGCTCCCTTTTGCATAAGTTAGCCACCATATGTGCTAGTGCTTGCTGTAGCTCCACCTCACTACCCTTTCCTACCTATAAGCTTAAATAGTTTCGATCTCGCGGGTGTGAGAATGCTGAGTCCTCGTGACTCACAGATACTTCCAAACAGTTGCAGGTGCCGATGATACCAGCGTAGATGACGCCACCGAGCTCAAGTGGGAGCTCGATGAAGATCTTGATCGTTGTTTTCGTTTCGTTTCCTATTGATCAGTAGTGGAGCCCAGTTGGGATAATCAGGGATCTAGCATTTGGGGTTGTCTTCTTTTATTTTGGTTCCGTAGTCGGACCTTGATTGTATTCTGGCTGATGTATGTTTAACTTGTATTTGTGTGAAGTGTCGACTATAAGCCAACTCTTTATCCCTTTCTATTCAGTACATGGGATTGTGTGAAGATTACCCCTCTTGCGACATGGCTACCATGCGGCTATGCCTCTAAGTCGTGCCCCGACATGTGGGAGACATAGCCGCATTGTGGGTGTGACACATACTAACCAAGCAATTATGTCTTCTCAAAATAACATAGCCAAAGAAAGCTCATCCCTACAAAATCATATAGTTTGGCCGTGCTTCATTTTCGTCACACAAAATGCTCCTATCATGCACAACCCCGATAACAAGCCAAGCAATTGTTTCAAACTTTAGTATTCCAAACTTTTTCAACTTTCACGCAATACATGAGAAAAAGGAGAAGACAAAAAAGGAGAAAGTCTCACATCGACGCAGCTAATCAATGGGCTATGGAGGTGCCCATCAATTGATGTCAATGCGAGGAGTAGGGATTGCCATGCAACGGATGCACTAGAGCTATAAATGTATGAAAGCTCAACAAAAGAAACTAAGTGGGTGTGCATCCAATTTGCTTGCTCATGAAGACCTAGGGAATTTTGAGGAAGCCCGTTGTTGGAATATACAAGCCAAGCTCTACAATGAAAATTCCCACTAGTATATGAAAGTGTCAAAATAAGAGACTCTCTATCATGAAGATCATGGTTGTACTTTGAAGCACAAGTGTGGAAAAAGGATAGTAACATTGTCCCTTCTCTCTTTTCTCTCATTTTTTGGGCCTTCTTTTTTTATTTGGACTTTCTCTTTTTTTCCTCACACGGGACAATGCTCTAATAATGATGATCAATACTAGAACAAAATATGACTCTATATGAATGCCTCCGGCGGTGTACTGGGATGTGCAATGATTCAAAGTGACATGTATAAAAAAATTATGAGAGGTGGCTTTGCCACAAATACAATGTCAACTACATGATCATGCAAGGCAATATGACAATGATGAAGCATGTCATAATAAACGAAACAGTGGAAAGATGCATGGCAATATATCTCATAATGGCTATGGAAATGCCATAATAGGTAGGTATGGTGGCTGTTTTGAGGAAGACATAAGGAGGCTTATGTGTGATAGAGTGTATCATATCACGGGGTTTGGATGCACCGGCGAAGTTTGCACCAACTCTCGAGGTGAGAAAGGGCAATGCACGGTACCGAAGAGGCTAGCAATGATGGAAGGGTGAGAGTGCGTATAATCCATGGACTCAACATTAGTCATAAAGAACTCACATACTTATTGCAAAAATCTACAAGTCATCAAAACCAAGCACTACACGCATGCACCTAGGGGGATAGATTGGTAGGAAAAGACCATTGCTCGTCCTCGACCGCCAGTCATAAGGAGGACAATCAAAGAAACACCTCATGCTTCAAATTTGTTACACAACGGTTACCATACGTGCATGCTACGGGACTTGCAAACCTCAACACAAATATTTCTCAAATTCAAAAATACTCAACTAGCATGACTCTAATATCACCATCTTCATATCTCAAAACAATCATCAAGGATCAAACTTCTCGTAGTATTCAATGCACTCTAGATGAAAGTTTTTATTATACCCATCTTGGATGCCTATCATATTAGGACTAATTTCATAACCAAAGCATATTACCATGTTGTTCTAAAAGACTCTCAACATAATATAAGTGAAGCATGAGAGATCAATAATTTCTATAAAATAAAACCACCACCGTGCTCTGGAAAGATATAAGTGAAGCACTAGAGCAAAATTATCTAGCTCAAAAGATATAACTGAAGCACATAGAGTATTCTACTAAATTCCGATTCATGTGTGTATCTCCCAAAAGGTGTGTACAACAAGGATGATTGTGGTAAACTAAAAAGCATAGACTCAAATCATACAAAACTCTCCAAGCAAAACACATATCATGCCGTGAATAAAAATATAGCCTCAAGTAAAGTTACCGATAGACGAAGACGAAAGAGGGGATGCCTTCCGGGGCATCCCCAAGCTTAGGCTTTTGGTTGTCCTTGAATTTTACCTTGGGCTGCCTTGGGCATACGCAATATTAGGCTCTTTCCACTCCTTGTTCCAAAATCCATCAAATCTTTACCCAAAAACTTGAAAACTTGACAACACAAAACTCAACAGAAAATCTCATGAGCTCTGTTAGTATAAGAAAATAAACTACCACTTTAATGTACTGGAATGAACTCATTCTTTATTTATTTTGGTGTTAAACCTACTGTATTCCAATTTCTCTATGGTTCATACCACCCGATACTAGCCATAGATGCATCAAAATAAGCAAACAACACACAAAAAACAGAATCTGTCAAAAACAGAACATTCTGTAGCAATATGGAGGTCTCAAAAACTTCGGAAACTCCAAAAATTCTGAAAAATTAGAAAGACCTAAATAATTTGTATATTGATCTACTGCAGTTGGAATTGGTATTTTATCGCTCTCTGGTAAAAAAAATGAAAATTATTCTCGTGAGCGCATACTTTCTGTTTTTTCAGCAAGATCAAACAATGATCACCCAAGAAGATCCTAAAGGCTTTACTTGGCACAAACACTAACTAAAACATAAAATACACTATCATAATAGAGGATAGATGATTTATTCATTACTAAACAGGAACGAAAAGCAATGAACAAAAATAAAATTGGGTTGCCTCCCAACAAGCGCTATCGTTTAACGTCCCTAGCTAGGCATAAAACCAAGAATAGACCTAGGTATTGTCATCTTTGGTATTTATCTTTTTAATATGGTTATGCTCGGATCCGGGAGGTTCCTTAAGTTTCCCTTCATACTCGGAGATCTTTATATCTAGAGCATCCAACAACTTATTGCAAAGAGTGATCAACATATTCATGCGGTGAAGGTTCCCACTAACATTTTTAAGGGGTTCAAGAGACTTTTACAAAATTTTAGTTACTTCACATATTTTCTCAAAAACTTGGGTTCCTTCTTGAGTATGATGGAGTCCCTTTTGTGGGGGAAGTACTCCTACTATTTTCTCTATAATATCATACGGAATACTAGGATCAATTTCAAGAAAACTCCCTTTAGCGGCAAAATCCAAGAGTTGTCTATGGGATATGGTTAGCCCAACATAAAAATTGCGAAGTAAAATCTTGAAATCTCCCTCTATAGTGCAATTACGATAGGACTCTATCATGCTGTACCAGGCATCTTTGAAGTTTTCTCCTTGTCTTTGTTTGAAGTGAAGAACTTCAAAATCGGGAGACAAAGGAAGAGATGAAGGGCTAGCCATGAAGACGAAACCAACGATCTAACACACGGACACACGAGAAGTAAGCGAAAAAAGACGAACGAAAAAGGTGAATAAAACGGCAAAGGTGAAGTTGGGGAGAGGAAAACGAGAGGCGAATGACAAATAATGTAATGCGAGGGAGAAGAGTTTGTGATGGGTACTTGGTATGTCTTGACTTGAGCGTAGATCTCCCCGGCAATGGCGCCAGAAATCCTTCTTGCTACCTCTTGAGCATGCGTTGGTTTTCCCTTGGAGAGGAAAGGGTGATGCAGCAAAGTAGCGTAAGTATTTCCCTCAGTTTTTGAGAACCAAGGTATCAATCCAGTAGGAGATTACACGCAAGTCGCCTAGTACCTGCACAAACAATCAAGAACCTTGCAACCAACGTGATAAAGGGGTTGTCAATCCCTTCACGGCCACTCGCAAAAGTGAGATCTGATAAAGATAGTAAGATAAATATTTTTGGTATTTTTGTTGTATAGATTGGAAAATAAAGATTGCAAAATAAAATAAATAGTAAAGTAGAACTATAGATCGGAAACTTATATGATGTAAAATAGACCCGGGGGCCATAGGTTTCACTAGTGGCTTCTCTCATGATAGCATATATTACGGTGGGTGAACAAATTACTGCCGAGCAATTGATAGAAAAGCGCATAGTTATGAGAATATCTAGGCATGATCATGAATATAGGGATCACGTCCGTGTCAAGTAGACCGAAACGATTCTGCATCTACTACTATTACTCCACACATCGACCGCTATCCAGCATGCATCTAGAGTATTAAGTTCATAAGAACAGAGTAATGCATTAGGCAAGATGACATGATCTAGAGGGATAAACTCAAGCAATATGATATAAACCCCATCTTTTTATCCTTGATGGCAACAACACAATACATGCCTTGCTGCCCCTACTGTCACTGGGAAAGGACACCGCAAGATTGAACTCAAAGCTAAGCACTTCTCCCATTGCAAGAAAGATCAATCTAGTAGGCCAAACTAAACCGATAATTCGAAGAGACTTGCAAAGATATCAAATCATGCATATAAGAATTCAGAGAAGAACCAAATATTGTTAATAGATAAACTTGATCATAAATCCACAATTCATCGGATCTTGGCAAACACACTACAAAAGAATATTACATCGAATAGATCTCCAAGGACATCGAGGAGAACTTTGTATTGAGAACCAACGAGAGAGAAGAAGCCATCTAGGTAATAACTATGGATCCGAAGGTCTATGGTAAACTACTCACACATCATCAGAGAGGCTATGGTGTTGATGTAGAAGCCCTCCGTGATCGATTCCCCCTCTGGCAGATCACCGGAAAAGGTCCCCAGATGGGATCTCACGGGTACAGAAGGTTGCGGCGGTGGAAAAGTGGATTCGTGGCTCCCCTGGATGTTTTTAGGGTATAAGAGTATATATAGGTGAAAGAAGTACGTCGGTGGAACTACGAGGAGCCCACAAGGGTGGGGGACGCGCCTACACACCTGGGCGTGCCCTCCTACCTCGTGGCCGCCTCGTTGCATCTCTAACTTCCACTCCAAGTCTCCTGGATTGCGTTTGTTCCAAGAAAGATACTTGCGAAGGTTTCATTCCATTTGGATTCCGTTTGATATTCCTTTTCCTTGAAACACTGAAATAGGCAAAAAAATAGAAACTGGCACTGGGCCTCCGGTTAATAGGTTAGTCCCAAAAATAATATAAAAGAGCATAATAAAGCCCATTAAACATCCAAAACAGATAATATAATAGCATGGAACAATCAAAAATTAAAGATACGTTGGAGACATATCACCCCCCTGCCATGCGTGCGATCAGAGTCGTGCGTTCTGATTGGCCAGAACCCAAACCCTATAGACTGTACATCCGCACCATTGGATGCTCCTTGATCGAGCGGCAATCCTCATCCCTTTCGACAACACATGGAGTTCTAGTTCATGTAAATGTTTTCAAATAGCACACGGTTCACTCAAGAAAGTCGTGTGCCTACCAAACCGTGCTGATGCCCCCCTTTATGCGCGCATGATCTGAGTCATGCATTCTGATTGGCAAGAACCCAAACCCCACAGATCGTATATCTGCACTGTTGGATGCTCCCAGATGGAATGACAATCCTCATCCCTTTTGATAGGAAATGCAGTCCGGCTAGGATTTGATTTATATGCCAAAATGCATGGTAAATGCCAAAAAATGTATTAAATATAGGACACGAAACCTGAAATGCGCCAGCAAATCAAACCCGTGGTATAATGGTGATTGCTTAACGCGGGAAAAATTTAGAGGCGATATGATGAACTCACGTCTTCATTTCAAAATTAGTACGTCTTCATTCCAAATGAAAAATTTCTCTTTGTGCACACGAGCGCTTAGAGGCAACCGTTTGCATAGGCCTTTCCATGCGGCGGCCGAGGATATTTTTCAACCTTTTCACCTAGGCTACCGAACCCCCCCCCCCCACCGCCCGGCCGCATTTCACTCAACTAGTCCACCCAATCTCCATCGCCAGCTCCTTCTCCCCCGGATCCACAACAGAGCCATCTCCGGCACCGGCGTGCTCACCCCGGTCGTGTGCCCGCTCTTCGGCATCAAGCCTACCTCCAGTGCCGTTACCAACATGCGGCTGCCCTTACCTCCCCTTCTTTGTTTGCTAGTGAGCCACCCTCGAGCATATCGATCCTGTAACCCATGCCTCTCCTGTGGTCTAGATGGGTTTGCATTAAGAAGCCTGTTGGTACTGCTCTCCGTCACGGTGAGGCATATTTCCTCGCAATCCCTCCTCCTATTTCGTTCCATATGTTCCCAAATTGGCTATAAAATGAAGGAGAGCGTATATATGTTCATTATCTGCCTTCATAACTGGTACATATAAGCTATATTTGTTCCAATAAGTTACTGTCGATTTACAAATCACGGGCACCCGAGTCACACAAACTTAACAAATTAGCCGTACATTATCCAAATTATTGCATGACATGTTTAGGCAGCTTCATTGCAGTTGTTAGTTTTATGCTTATCCTCCTTTCCTCAGTTTCGCATGTGTTCTCTGTAGATGCCCAGTAGCAGCGACATCACTCATGCTTCAGGCGATGTATCTTCATCTGATTCTGACAACCTAGGTCTTCAGCAGATTGTGAGGGATCAAGTAATCTTGAACGGGATAGAGCTGCAGTAGTTACCCTTCTGGTCAGGACACGGAGGAACGCTCCAAGGAAGCCCACACACCAGCCTAAATGTCTATATAAAGTAACCGCTATCAATTTAAAGTCTTGGGCTCCAATTAAACCAGATAATGCATGCGCGAGGTTCAGGAGGGTGTGTTGATTTGTTGGTAGGGAAAGGCTCAACATTAATCTGCCAAGGTTTCGGAAGGCTGACACAGAAACGCGGCGAAGGATAGTCCAGGAGATTATTGATCACTTCAACGTTCTAGAGCAGTGGAGAATGTAGGTGGAATACGCTGCACTGAAGAAGGGTAGGGATGCTTGGAGAAACTGGAAGCACGTGCTGTACAAGAAGTACTTGAGTGAAGGCAAGGACCCAATCCCCGCATACCCCCAAATTACAAAGGCAGACTAGGCAGAATTCAAAAGGGTCAGGGCAACTAAAGATTTTGCTGAGAAGAGTGCCAAGCAATCGGAACTTCAGAAGAAGAACATACACCCCACCATATGGGTGCAGCAGGATACTACGACATGAAGCCGATATGGGACCAGGAGGACAAAGAAGCAGTAGCGGCGGGTGGGCAACCGACCTTTTGTGAAATCAGGGGCGAACGCGCCAGAGACTACTTGCGGGCACATGCAAAGAGGCGTGATGACGGAACTTAGTACTTTGAAAAATCACGTGATGAAGAACTGTATCAAGTGATGTTAGAGGCTTCCAAGATCCCTGGAAGGTTCTTCAGGAACTCAGGGCCATGTGAGATTCTGTCCGATGCTCTAGAAACAAGAGAGCTAGAATCTGGCCGCGCAAGGGGTATAGATGTTAATGTCCCGCACAAGAGGGCTTTCACAATCAGCAAAGAAGAGAGGCTCATGATGAAAAAAGCGAGGAGTGAAATGAAGCAGAATGAATTGTATGAAAGGTTGAGGAAGGACATGTATCCGTCTGTTCGAAAGGATATTGAGGAGTCAATGATGATGCAGAAGACTCTAACACTGATAGATAGCCAGCAAATGGGAGGGGAGGTGGGCATGGACGATGCTTCTTATTGCACGACAACACAACACAAGAGTAGCTGTGCATTAGCTGACCCTAGCGACACTGAGACTGCAACTGCTCATGATGATGCTATATCTGATCTATCTGGAATGAAAGACACACAAAAGGGCATGCTTACACAGTATGAAGGTACATTAAAAGGTACAACAGCCTGAGTTTTCCCACCCTTCTTGGAAGAGGGCCTCTTGTTGGACAATGTGCCATTCAAGCCGGGCTGTGTGAAGTGCTACGTGTCTAAAGTAAAGCATGGATTCAATGAATTTGCCCTGAAGAATGTCGTAGGAGACTTTGACGAGCAAAGGACCTTGGGAGAACACTGTTACATCACATCCAGTGGCCACGAAAGGAAATAGAGTTCATCGATGAGATCCCTGAAGCCCCGCCAAGAGCAACAAATGTTGCCCCTCAACTGGTGCATGCTTCCCTCAAAGAACCTAATACTCGTAATCTGACGACTGATGCATCAACCTATGATCAGCCGACCCGACTTTGTGCCGTACAGGCCATGCCATCCTCCGCCCCAGAGCAGCCAGTGGCAAGGCCTACAACTGCTGAAGACGCACCACCGGTTCAGATGCCGGCCACGGAAGCAGCGGGGGGAGACCCAGCTGCAACACATGCTCAACAGACCAACCTGGTGGAACGGACTGCTAAGGAGTCTGATGCTTCGGAACCGCCCTCTAAGAAGTCTGTAGGTCCAGAACCGACTGCTCATTAGTCCGTCGGTCCGCAGTCGCGTGACCAGCATACCAATGTGTCAGCACTTGCTGCTCAACAAACCAACGCATTGGCACGACCTCCTCAACACACCGACAAGTTGGCACCACCTGCGCAGAAACTCGACATAGTTTCAATGCATGGTCACCAGTCCGATGCCTCTGCTCCTGCAGCCTAGCAGTCCATCCCAGTAGCACCACCAGCTCAGTGGTCCGACATAGATAAACTGTCTGCTAAGCAGTCCGTCGAAGCTTCACCATATGCTCGGTAGTCTACCTTGCAACCAACTAGATGTTCTGCCAGAAATGCTTCAAGTACCAAGAAGGAAGCAGCCAAAAAGGCTGCACCCGTGAGGAAGCACGGCGGGAGAGCGAAGAGGAAAGAGAATGATTGCCTCTTACCTAAAGTACTCATTGCCCAGAACCAAATTAACAGCAGGTTGTTCGAATCGGGGAGTAATATTATTTTTGATGGCATGGATGATGAAGAAGTAGATTTGTTGCTAGCTAAAAGTAAAGTAGACGCACTTCAAGCACGCAATTACGTCCATGGCCAGCCATTTCTTGTTGGCGAATATTTTGATGAGTGCAGCTGCTATTACCGCGAGTTACATGAATATTGCATGGATCTAATGTCAGCATGTCATCATGGTTTGCTAGTCCACTACAACAGAGATCATTTCCGACACGATGCTAGTTCCATCAATGTGAGTTTCTAGGACTTACATCTCTTTGTCAACTTCAACGAGCTCGATGCCACATTTGTTAGATGCCTAATTTTGTAAGTACTTAACAAACTCTGATCAACTTCTCCATACAAGGCTGTAAATGATAAATAGCCAACTGCATTTTATTCCTCTCAGGGGATTGAACGCGCATAGAAGAAAAAGGGAGAGTGTGTATTTCATAGATCCTGCATTAGAAAATGGCACAACATTAGATGGTAAGAACCTACGGGACTTGGCCATTAACACGGGCGTCCGTCTCTTCAAAAACATGTCCCATGCATAATCATTTCTCTGGACATATCATGAATGGTAACTCAAGTAAACTATGACACATACCCTGATTTTCTTTCAGATTTCGACATGATTCATAAGTTCATGGCTTTCTTAATTTGTAGCAATCACTGGATATTGGTAATCATTGTTCCAAACAAGAACACAATTTACTACATGGATTCTCTCAAAGAGTGAACAATGCTCAGGATCTGAGTCATATTCAGCAATTCATGGATAGGTGTTGAAATCTATGATGTTGAAATTAATTTGCATTCATGTCTGGTTCAATAATTGATGTTGTCAAAATTCATCTTCATTTGCAGTGTGCTCACATTGTGGAAAACTAAACCAGGGAACCTGTTCAAGAGGGAACTAGCTCTGTAGCACGAGATCGTTTCTCCGGTAACACACCAAAATCCGTTATATTCGGAAAATTTATCCAATAGTCTACAAATACCTTTTCTTGCGCTAGTCAAATGTTCAAGCTTCTAAATAAACCTATTTCTATTTTTGTCCAAAGAAAAAATAATACATCTAACACCGGTTAGGTTGTTCCTAACAGGACAAATACATGACTAATTCTGTACAAAAAAATTTAGTGTCCTCAGGAAGAAGTAGGGACCAACTTTTGTGGATACTATGTTTGCAGACACATGATCTCCATCTGCAAATCTGCTGATAGTTGTGACGATCCTCGCGAATTAGTACCAGTAAGTCTATCTTAATTAATATATTCTACCCCACTCATATGACACATTCTGATCTTAAAAATACTGCAGCTCATCTTAGAACCGAGGTCCCCTAAACCGCTCCCGGCTAGTGACTTAATGATGGTTCGGAGATTTATCACCGACTTCTTGCTGAATCATTACATCAATCCCACTAGTGATAATGAAGAATTCAGCATGCGTTTTCCTAAAACATTGAGTAAGAGTTAGCCGCTAAACATACATGCATGGATCCATTGTTTTCCATCTGATGAGGTTTTCATATTTCGTACACTATGATTAATTATGTAATGCATATATGTGTGGACAAATCATTGGAATTTAGCTACCGTATGTTCAATTGCAATTGTTGCAAAATCTGATGAATGTTCTTCATGTGGACACTATTTGTTCAATTGAATATTATGGCGAATTTGCTGTTTGCATGCCAATTCAAAATGGGATATTTTTGTTTTAACCTGGCAATTGGTCCGCACACGGTTCAACTAAATGAGTGTGTGCGATCCACATCGAAAAGTATACGTCAATCATAACGGAACCCTCGGTGATACACAGCAGATCGCAAACGATTTGCAGTGCTACTACGTGTGCGTAGGGCTCCGAAACCATTTGTAATTTCACGGTTACACACATGAAAGCTTGGAGTAAACCTTGCCCAATGTAAAATACAATCCCAGTCGCAATTTTTTCAGGAAACGGGTGGGATCCCAAACGAAAAGCACACATCACTGTTGCCGCTACCGTCGGTGATACACAACAAATCATAAATGGTCTGCAGCACTTGTATGCGTGCGAAGGGGCTCCTGAACCATTTGTGATAGAACATTAGCGCACATGATAATTGTTGGGAAACGTGTACGATGGAATCTTGCATGACAGACAGGTTCCGTAGAAAAACACGTGTGTGATGGGGCACATATCACACACAGTCCACATGTTGGCCCGTGTGCCTTACATATTGTTTCCCAAACGGTTCATTACGACACACCATTTGGTTTCACTGCGTCATTAAAAACGTTTAATCACCAATCCCACACGTGCGAAAGAATTTAGTGTGTGCTACATCGCACACAATTACACTTTGCAAGGCCTCTGGATCATGGCTCCATATCCCCGACAGTTCCTAGGTCATGTGGGAAGGACCCCCTATCGCCCACACTCACTTGGCGACGGTTCCAAATGTCATCGCGGAAAGGGGTTAAAAACCATGTCTATATCACCAACGCGTACCAGTGTGTGGCAGTGTATGGGATCATCTCGATGGGTACGGATGGGAGTGTTTCGGTGGGACTAAGATGGTCATTTAGTGTTTTGGATAGGATGGAAGTGGTGAAGTATTTGAGGGTTTTTGGAGCAATATCACCAAGCACTTGACAAATTGAGTCATGATCGAAACTGTCGGTGCACTAAAACATGGGTGTCTTAGTACCCCGACTTGTGTACAGGTAGTTGTAGCCTTCCCGATGGCAATGCTTGCCGAAGGAGTACTGTAGAAAAGATACCAACATACAAGACCATGAAGAAGGCCTCCTAGAAGGTCATCGAGAAGTACTAGTTAGTACTAAAGGACAAGATTCCAATTCCCGACAAGCCAATACCTAACAAGCTCCTTGCCAGGAAGTATCCCCTTCTTGATTTTCGACCACTCCACCTCCACCTCATCGGCCAGTTGATTGCTTGGCAAGATTAGAGTCGAGCAAACAAGCGGCTTGAGGAGCATCAAAAGGACGTGTGTCAGCACACTACATAAAGGTCAATTTTATTGACACGCGTATAGTGGACGTATCAAGACGATGGGCTCGGCCGGGACAACGACACGGAAGGAGGGATGCCTTTCGCCAAAGTATCGTTATCATCTCACAATGCATTAAATGCCCTTGTCCTAGTCCGACAGGATTAGGTTGGGTAGCAACGAGGCCACTATTACGTGAGAGGTAATGACCATGTTGCCACTGTGGTGACCCCTTTTCGTCTAGAAAAGGAGGCCCATGGCTACCTTGGCATGGGTCGACACTTTGCTCACCCTTACACAATAGTTGTGATACGTCTCCATCATATATACCTTTTCAAACTTTTTTGTCCTTGTTTTCGACTCTAATTTTCATGATTTGAATGGAACTAACCCGGACTGACTCTGTTTTTAGCCAATTAGAATGATGTTATTTTTGTGCAGAAATAAACGTGCTCGGATTGACCTGAAAATTTACAGAGAATATTTCCGGAATATATAAAAAATAATGGCAGGAAAACATACCAGAGGGGGGCCACCCAGGAGCCACAAGCCCTGGGGCGCGCCTACCCCCCAAGGGGGCGCCCCTGACTTGTGGGCCCCCTAGACCGTCTACAACCCTAACTCCAACTCCATATATACCTATTCGTGGAGAAAAAAAATCAGAGAGAAGATTCATCGCATTTTATGATACGGAGCCCCCGCCACCTCCTGTTCTTCATCGGGAGGGCTGGTCTGGAGTCCGTTCGGGGCTCCGGAGGGTGCAATCCGTCGACATCGTGATCATCAACCTTGTTCCATCACCAATTTCATGATGCTCACCACCGTGAGTGAGTAATTCCATCATAAGCTTGCTGGACGGTGATGGATTGGATGAGATTTAACATGTAATTGAGTCAGTTTTGTTAGGGTTTGATCCCTAGTATCCACTATGTTCTGATATTGATGTTGCTATGACTTTGCTGTGCTTAATGCTTGTCATTAGGGCCCGAGTGCCATGATTTAAGATCTGAACCTATTATGTTTTCATGAATATATGTATGTTCTTGATCCTATCTTGTAAGTTATAGACACCTATTATGAGTTATGATCCGCATACCCCAAGGAAACAATAATTGTGATTCTTTCCGGTGATCACCGTAGTTTGAGGAGTTCATGTATTCACTAAGTGCTAATGCTTTTTTCCGGTTCTCTATTAAAAGGAGACCTTAATATCCCTTAGTTTCCATTAGGACCCCGATGCCACAGGAGGGTAGGACAAAAGATGTCATGCAAGTTCTTTTCTATAAGCACGTATGACTATATGCGGAATACATGTCTATATTACATTGATGAATTGGAGCTAGTTTCGTGTCACCCAAAGTTATGACTACTACATGATGAATATCATCCAACACAATTATCATTGCCGATCCAATGCCTACGAGCTTTTCACCTACTTATCTTTGCCAAGTTACTTTCATTGCTACTAACGTTACAATTACTATGAAACTGCTACTGTTATTATTGCCACTGTTACCGTCACTATCATACTACTTTGCTACTAAACACTTTGTTGCAGATATTAAGTCTTTCAGGTGTGGTTGAATTGACAACTCAACTGCTAATACTCATGAATATTCTTTGGCTCCCCTTCTTTTGAATCGATAAATTTGGTTTAATACTCTACCCTCGAAAGCTGTTGCGATCCTCTATACTTGTGGGTTATCAAGACCTTTTTCTGGCGGCATTGCCTGGGAGCATAGATCTATTTGCTGACTCACTTGAGATTTAAATCTATTGATCACTATGAGGAATCTTAAGATACCAGAATCAAGATTTTTTCCCTCTACTACGAGGGTAGGTAATGAACTACCACCTAGCTCTTCACTTGATTCATCTTCTATTTTGTGTAAGCTTGCAACACCAACACCTGCTATTAATTCTGATATGTCACAAGTTATTGATGATGCTACTTTTACTATGAATGATGCTTATGACAATACTAGTAATTTGCTAGATAAGACTGTGCCACTTGGTGAATTTCTTGATGAACAACTTCCACTACCGCAGGATGCTACTAATGTGACACAACGATCAGAGACCCTTTGACGAAACTGCGTGCGATGCATTAATCACAAACGGTGATGTAAAAAACCCGTCAGAAAAGGTGCAAAACGTTTACAATAGATGATACATCAAACACAGTTCAGATTTTAGTTGCGTGTGCGATGAGGAGCATATGGTTCACTACAAGAAACCTGTTAATCCATGACGGATTTCTGATGACGTTCCCGCAAACCTCATGGAAACCGTCACTAATTACCAAAGTGCGAATGGGCCTCAAAATGACAACTCGTTTACTACGAACATCGAGGGACCGTCACAAAAACTGTCACAGATTGATCAACCGGGCCTAGTCGGGCCTAGCCTCTTTTTCTTTATGTACCATTTGGACTGTCATGGATGGCTCTTGTGTTTTGTGTAGTAGTATGTCTTTTTGTTTGACCCACGTGTTAATCGGATGCAATCAACATTACACATACATAAAAATAGAGAGCGAAACTGAGAGCGCGCGACGGCGCGAGGAGGAAGATTTCAAGTCTCCAACGTGGGGGGTCAAAAATTTGGAGCCAGCCCATTTAATTACAGAGTCCACATCCACACTAGCCTAACCCTAAATATCCTTCTCCGATCTCCTCCCGTCCCCAACTATCAGCCACCGCCGCTCCACCTATCGTCCCCGCGCTTCTCCATGTCGTTGCCGGCAGCGCCAGCGCTGAACCACCCCGCATCGGAGCCCTGCCCTACTACCCCACGCCATGCCCCTCCCCATTCAGACCACCCCCTTGAGCTACGGCGGCCCGGTCCTACCCCTGAGCCATGGCGGCAGTGGCGGCGGCTGGACAAAGTGCCGGATTTGGAAGTCCCCGAGGTCACCGGCTGCGGGAGTGCTGGATTTGGAAGTCCCTTAGGTTGCCGGCGGCGGGAACGGATCCATCTCCATCCGGCGGCGAGCGAAGGCGAGTTACAGGAGGTGGCTACAGTGCCCTGGATCCAGAGTAGATGGACGGCCCTTGTGGCCGGGTCCAATTGTCCGCCAGCCACGCCGACGTTAGTCCCCTCATCATCGCGGCCGTCTTCTCCATCCGTGGCGCGCGTCTCCTCAAGGCAATGCTGTGGAGGTAATATTTCACCGAAGGTAATATTGTGATGTAGTGTAGCTAGTAAAATAAAGTTCATTCAGAGTTTGCTTTTAAAACATCTGATTTAGAGGCTAAAGCAGAGGAGAAATAGCTAAGTCAGCTAGCTTAAACAAACAGAGGAGAATCCTTTGTGTTTCATATTCTTAGAGCAAGTCAGCTGAAACTCTGAAAACTTAGGGTGGACATTGGCGAGTGCATTCTTATTTGTTCTTTTCCTGATAGTTTTTTGTAACAAAATAATACTAATCTGGAAACAACCAAACAGTACACTTAAGGGATACATTTTCCATACCCACTGATTCATCTACCCGATCTATACATATAAACCAGACATTTTTTGTGACTGCATACGTCTATACTCAATAGTAATATTTTCCCCATCCTCGTTGATTTGTAAAGGGAGAGCACATAAATATTTTGCAGAGGCGCACTATGCATCTGATAAATAAGCAAAATTATGATTTTAAAAAGGCAATGTAAAAATATCCTCTAGAGAAAATGTTAGTGTATAGCTATGGCGTGTTTTAGTTTGTACTGATAATCTGTTACCACGTCTAAAATTGGCTCATAGACATTCTTTTGTTTTTACTGATATGTATTGTTATCGTATAAACAGGGATCTTTTGTTGTTGTTGAAAGCAAGGTATTACTAACTGACAAGTTCCATCGATTGTGTGTCTCCTCAAGACAATGTTCATAAAGTCGCTGCTTCTGCCAACTTCTGCCTTGCCGCTGCATGGAGTCGCCTCGCCGCCACCATAGCCGCCCATCGTCACTTTCCAGCAAGGTAACTTATTCCCAACCCATGCTCTCGTGCTGTTGCTTGTCGTGGTCGACCTGTCTGCTGGGCGCTTTCTTGCTATTACCATAATACATGTCTGCTTGCTGCTGCCATACTACTTGTGTGCTTGCTGCTGCTGTACTACGTGTGTGCTTGCTGGGTGCTTTGTTGCGTGCTTGTGTGATTGATTTTCTTCCTTTTGCAGGTGCACACACGCACCCAACATCCATCCATCCCCAGGGGAGATCAGCATGTGAACAACCACGGCCATTTCTCTTAGCCAGCACAAGCAGTGCCATCGGCAGTCAAGACAAGCAGCCAACAACTGGAGAAAGTCCTGAATCTGGTTAAGAGTTTTCTTGTTGGTACATTTTTTTGACTTATATTTGTTGTTTAAGGTTCAATAACACTGAAATAACACATGTGTGCGTAAAAGATATGTCTGCAGAAGAAGACAAGCTGTGTGGTAGTTCATGTTTTTGACTTATAGTCAGTACATCTCCCACCTGATCGACGCCGATGCCACAGTCCTCGAGCAGAACAGGGTGAGCTTCATACCGTTCCATTCTTGATGTGAATTATTCAGGCTGTAGATTTTGAGCTGTTCAAGATGTGGACTGTTGTGTGGCTCCAGTAAAATTATAACTGTACAGATATTTTTGTGTACATAAAATCTGCATTGTACAATCTCCCTGATGTTATGCATTTTATTGATACTCCACTGGAGTTGCTATCTCTTGGTGTTCATGGGTTCTGAGTCTGACAGTACAGATTTTGAATTTTTCATGTAATAACAAGTAATACGCTTAGTACTCCACAATTAAACTATTAGTGCGGGAGGTCTCTTAGTGAAACTGTATCATATTCTGTGTTAATATTTTGCATGCCATTTGAAGTTCACTTGGCAAGCAAGTATTGTTTAGTACTGTATTTGTTGGTGCTTTGAGATGAAATTGCAGCATAAACATCGAGTTAGATGAAAAATCCTTCGGCGCTGATTCCGATTTAAACATTGAGTTAATATATTCTGTACAAGCCTATGTTTATGCCCAATTTGTGTTAATTATCTTGAGTTAGTCTATCACTTCTTTACTAACATTCTTGTTTGTTAAGGAATGGTGTGGTACAGTGTCTAATTTTCAGCTGATCGCTTGTATAGAAAATTTTAATCCAGAAAAACCAAGTACTTGTATAGGCATGCACAGCTTCCTCTCACTAAAAAAACTAAGTGCTTGTCTCTCTCGCTTTTGTTCACATTTCTTTTAGAGTACAGAAATGTTTGATCCAGATAAACTGAATACATGTACAGGCACACAACTTCCTCTCACATAAAAAACTAAGTGCTTGTCTCTCTCACTTTTGTTCACATTTCTTTTAGAGTACAAAAATGTTTATCCAGATAAACTACATACCTGTACAGGCACACAACTTCCTCTCACAAAAAAAACTAAGTACTTGTCTGTATCATGTTTGTTTGCATTCTTCTTTGAGAAATCTCATGTTTGTTTGCTAGGCGAGAAAATAGACAGCTCCCAGTCTGGTTATCCCCACACACTTACTGTTTGTTCGGTCCAGAACCAATGGCTGAACCAACTGCTGCACTTTTAGTTCTGTGATGTGTGTTTGTTACTTGTCACTTGTAGGCTAACTTGATTATACTTTCATTTGACACACTTTTCTTTGGAGTAGTTATGCTTGTTTTCACGTGTGTTGCCCACATTTACGTGGTACCTTAGTATAGTAGTGGTGTGCCCACAGGTGATTGCTTGGAAAATCAACTAATATTACTATTTGGATTCATTTGGGAGCTTGCTTTTATAACATATTATAATTTTGAATGTGTTCTGATTCTACACAGGTTTGGTAGTTAATCCATGTTACTGGAGATTGAAGTTTTTTAGCAGGAATTACTTGGCTTCGGATAGCTGCCTTCAATCGTTGCTGTCGTTGGAGATTAAAATATGTTAGCAGTGCATTTTCTTTTAAGTCATGTAACTCACTCCTTAAAAAACCTTATAGTGCTTTCTAGATATGCTCGTGATGTTTTGATATTAGCTTTGCTTTTTCAAATCAGATTAGATTGTTGGAAATCTGTATTCTCATGTAAACTATTGCTATTTTTGAAGGAATGTAGTTTGGTTGTCTTGTTGTAAATTGTGTTGTATCGAGAAAATAGGCTGTACAAAAAATGGGGCTAATGGGTTGGACTAAACAAACAGGGCAGGACAAAGATAAACAGCTAATCGGTTGGATTGTACACCAAAATTATTGGGCAAATCCCTAATTGGGCTAGTTACAACATGGGCCATGTTCATCTCCACGTCAGATCCACGTAGACGGCTTGTTTGGTCCACTGTTGCATTCACGTCATGTAAATTGGTGATGGTTTGTTCCGTTACAACCTAGTTTGGGTTTGGCGGGCCTGGTGTAGATCCATGATGGACAAGAGCCGTCATGGCAGGTAGGAGGTAAAATTATGACGCGATATACATGAGGGATTTCAATTTCGTCATGGATTTGGACGCATGACATATTTTGGCTGATCTATGACGAACGAGGACTATCATGTATTAACAAGTTTCTTGTAGTGGTTGATCTATACGAACTATTTGCAATGAGATAGAGCAACAGAAATGGGCAGCCAGATCAAGGTGTGTGCAATATACATCATACAGTTCACTTTGATGAACCGTTTGCGATGATTGAGGTGAACTCAAACGATTCGGCATAACAAGATGTATGTGATACCCGACAAACATGTCAGTAATCAGAATTGTGTGCGATCATTATAGACATCCCATACGGTCTTTTTTTGTGAATTGTGTGCTTGTCAGGGCACACAGTTCAACAAACCAACCTGTGGGCGATAATGTAGAAGATCTCTATCGAATACATATTACTAACCGTCTGCGATGAGATTGACAAGATAAACAGAGATATATACAATATGCTTAATTTAGTCCTTCTTCTTGTTGTTGTTGTTGGATGGCCCCGTGACATCGTCTTGGCAAGGACACTTCCTACCGCTAACCATTGGCTTTTCATCGCCTCCGCCGTCATCATCGTCGTTGTAGTCGTCGTCGTCCTGCTCCTCGTTCGACCATTCCTCCTCCTCATCATCGTCATCCTCTTCTTCATTCTTCGATGGCTCCTCGTTCGTCTGGTTGTTGTCTGACGACTCCGGAGGCGGCATCCCTTCCATGAACCGGATATAATCGAGGTCTGGGCTTGACGCCGGACTCATGGAAGACGAGCGGGATGATTCCGATGTTGACTTATCATCGGGCGCCAGACTGCTGGCCGAACGGTTGTCCTCGCTGTCGCTCGACATGGCTGTAGAGTGTGTGCCAGTGTGTAGCGCGGCCTGCCAGGGATGATGAAGATGGTGGGCACTTAAGCACGCGGGGTATGCAGAGAAGAGGAACTGCCAATTGAAGCAGGGGGGTTTGCATGGGGGGGGGGGATTTAAGCGGGGGTTGACGTATTATCTAACTGCTGATATAATCAACCACAATTATTTGTACCCGATCACTCCAAATTCCCGGGGTTGCGCAAGACTCCTATTGGCTATTTGGCTGATTTCCTTTTTCAGGACAAAAACAAGGAACGAGTTTTGGGATTATGCACCGGTACCGGTACGAACGGAGTAGGATAGTTGGTAAGCAATACATTGAGCTCTTCCTATTGATAAAGCCAGTAATAATCATACTAGAAAGGAAAAGAAAAGAAGGCAAAGAAAAATATCTGCACGAATCTTCGCTTAACAGGAATGGCATAGGACCTAGATGTGCGTTACTTAGAGCACATCTAGATGTGCTTTAGCAATACTGTCAAGCAAAACCCCTAATCATCATTGCAAACAGCGCATAGAATATGGCTAATGCGACAACCACAACTACACATGCTAGTTCCTTCTTGTCTCTTGCTTTCATCTGTTGCCTGTGATTGATTCTTTCTTGCTTCATCGTACCGATTGTCCATTCCAGATCAACCAGTTTCTTCTTCAGCTTTACGTTATCTTCTGCAAGCTTGGTGATAACACTCTGAGCCCTGACATGCCATTCTTCATCTAGCCAGTTAACAACGGCACAAGCTCATATCCCTGCCAATGTTAAATAGTATTCTGGATGAGCGGTGGCGTTAACTCAAGTAAAATGATGAACTTAATTAGCACTAACCTCTAAGGGGCAACTGAGAAACCGCCTGCCAATGTCGAATCCCTCCATGCATACACGTCGAGCGGGAGTGTGCCCGTGCACACAACTCAACTTTTGGTACTTCTCAGTGGCGCAAAACTCGGAGTCAAACTCGTGTTGTGGGAGTGTGGAGTCAAGCTCCGGATCCGGTGGCAGATTGCTTTCCTTCGGGGGGGGGGGGGGGGTCATTCAGGACGGATTCAGCAAGGAGCTATACTTTGGACATGCTAAAAAAGATCGAGATAGATTGGAACCTGACAGGACGATTCAGATCCGTAGTACACCTGCCTTTTGATGGCCTTAGGCAAGTGCTCGGCGGCGACCGCCGTCGTGGCGGCGATACGAGCAGGAGCAGCCACACCGAAACCATCAGCACCACTCGTCCGCATTTCCCCAATGTCAGCGCCATGCGAGGGAATTTGGAGGCTATGTAGGGATTTGGGGGAAATGCGGAAACTGTGGTGGTAAGCTAACGGACGGGAACTACTAATGGCACTATATATATGTTGTATACGGCACACTGTTTGTACATGTCGTTTGCGTTAGGTATTACAACGTCACACATGATTTCCGCACCAAACCGTGTGAGAAGACAACATAGGTTAGACACGGTTGCCGTTACATAACCGTATGTGATGTACTACCCTGTCCATATAATTGAGTTATGATAAGATACCATGTACACAGCCGCTCCGCGGATATCCGTACAAAAAACAGCCGCTCTGCATATAGAGATGGCGGCCTAGGCAGCGGCTACCGGAGAAGAAGTCAATCCTCGGTCGGTGGGCGGTGGCGGCGTCATAGGAGGTTAATCCTCGGTCCGCGACGGGAGATAGGAGAAGCTCAACCATCGAGGTTGGCGGCGGCGTGATTCGAGCACATCCATCGCGGTCGATGGTGGGATAGTGGAGGTCGAACTTCAGGCGGCATCCGCACTAAGCTTTGCTCCTCGACCCTGCTGTCTCGGCGTGCCGCCGCATCGCGCTTGTCTGTCTGCTGGGTGGAGGTCGCCGTGTGGCTAATTAATTAAGGTATTCTTTTAGTGAATGGCTAAATTAAGGTATTCAATTCCTAAGTGTAGTGTTGTAACTACTACTCTGCCTGTAAATTGACTGGCCATTAATTTTTGTCATTGCATGTCTGGATAACAACATGGAGCGCCCTCAGTAATTATTAAAATAAAACCTTGTGATTTATGCACGCATCTTTGGGCAGTAGTTAATCCATGTATTAATGTTGTTGTTTTGTTTTTAATTACCATTCGTGTGCTGCAGATGGAACGATCTCGATGGTCGAAGAATAGGAAAACCGCAGATTTTATCAGTGGCGTGACAGAGTTCGTGAATTCGGATGAAAGTACAAAGAGGATAATTGGTGATGCGTATTACATCCTGTGTCCATGTACTAATTGTGCCAATACAGAGTCACATGAAGTTGGAGATGTCCAGATGCACTTAGTCTCTAAGGGATTCATGGATGGATATACACATTGGACCAGACACGGTGAAGAGGAGGTCATGGATGAAGATACCCAGGGCAGCAAGATGCCAAACCCCGATCAGTGTCACATGGATGTTGAATCTAACATCGGGGCAGAGGCGTCAAGCTACCAATGGAACACCGGAAAGCCGAAATGCCCACTGGAAATCCAAGACGTCGATGCAGATGACGACGATGTTGATATGCCAGATTTTGCTGCTATGTTTGCTTTCGAGGGCCCAAAAAAGGATATAATTTGGTACAAGGATCTGCCAACCATCGATGTGGACTCCAAGAAAGAATTGTATCCAGGTTGCAAAAAGAAATATTCCAGGTTGAGTGCCACCCCGACGCTTCTCAGATTTAAAGCAACAAATAGTCTATCAAACAAGCGCTTCACAGAGATGTTAGGTCTTTTGAAAGAAATTCTTCCGGAAGATAATGTGCTCCCCGGAAGCATGAATGAAGCAAAGAACATTGATTGTCCATTGGAACTTGAAGTAGAGAAGATACACGCCTGTGTGAATGATTGTATATTGTACTGTGGTGTGTACAAAGATTTTCGTGCATGTCCCACATGCAAGCATGCCCGTACAATCGCAGGATAGAAAAGGACAACTACAAATTGGACGACGAGATCAAGACAAGAATCCCATTCAAGGTTGTTTGGTACTTGCCTTTAATTCCAAGGTTGATGCATTTGTTTGCAAACCCTGGAGAGGCAAAGAGGTTGCGGTGGCATCAAGATCAACGAATTGCGGATAGGTTTATGAGGCACCCGAAAGATGGGGCTCAATGGGAATTAATCGACAAAAAGTTTGAAAATTTTGCCAAGGATCCCATAAGTATAAGGCTCGGGGAGTGTACTGACGGGATGAATCCTTTTGGTGATATGAGCACCAATCACAACACATGGCCGGTGCTTCTGTGCATATATAACCTAGCTCCTTGGTTGTCTATGAAGAAAAAAAATACATTATGATGTCTGATACATCTCCGTCGTATCTAATTTTCTAAACACTTTTGCCCTTGTTTTGGACTCAAACTTGCATGATTTGAATGAAAGTAACCCGGACTGACGCTGTTTTTAGCAGAATTGCCATGGTGTTATTCATGTGCAGAAACAAATGTTCTCGAAATGACCTGAAACTTCATAGAACGCCTTTTTGGAAATAATAAAAAATCCTCGCAAAAGATGAAGACCAGGGGCCCACACCCTAGCCACGAGGGTGGGGGGAACGCCTGCCCCCTGGGCGCGCCCCCTACCTCGTGGCCCCCCTAGAGCTCCTCCGACCTCAACTCCAACTATATATATTTGCTTTCGCGGAGAAAAAAATCAAGGAGAAGGATTCATCGCGTTTTACGATATGGAGCTGCCGCCAAGCCCTAAAACCTCTTGGGAGGGCTGATCTCGAGTCCGTTCGGGGCTCCGGAGAGGGGAATCCGTCGCCATCGTCATCATCAACCTTCCTCCATCACCAATTTCATGATGCTCACCGCCGTGCGTGAGTAATTCCATCGTAGGCTTGCTGGACGGTGATGGGTTGGATGAGATTTCTCATGTAATCGAGTTAGTTTTGTTAGGGTTTGATCCCTAGTATCCACTATGTTCTGAGATTGATGTTGCTATGACTTTGCTATGCTTAATGCTTGTCACTAGGGCCCGAGTTCCATGATTTCAGATATGAACCTATTATGTTTTCATCAATATATGAGAGTTCTTGATCCTATCTTGCAAGTCTATATTCACCTACTATGTGTTATGATCCGGCAACCCCGAAGTGACAATAACCGGGACCACTCCCGGTGATGACCGTAGTTTGAGGAGTTCATGTATTCACTATGTGTTAACGCTTTGGTCCAGTACTCTATTAAAAGGAGGCCTTAATATCCCTTAGTTTCCATTAGGACCCCGCTGCCACGGGAGGGTAGGATAAAAGATATCATGCAAGTTCTTTTCCATAAGCACGTATGACTATATTAGGAATACATGCCTACATTACATTGATGAATTGGAGCTAGTTCTGTGTCACCCTAGGTTATGACTGTTACATGATGAACTGCATCCGGCATAATTCTCTATCACCGATCCATTGCCTACGAGCTTTCCATATATTGTTCTTCGCTTATTTACTTTTCCGTTGCTATTGCTATCATCACTACAAAATACCAAAAACATTACTTTTGCTATCATTACCTTTTTCTATCATTACCACTACTATCATATTACTTTGCTACTAAACACTTTGCTGCAGATATTAAGTTTCCAGGTGTAGTTGAATTGACAACTCAGCTGCTAATACTTGAGAATATTCTTTGGCTCCCCTTGTGTCGAAACAATAAATTTGGGTTGAATACTCTACCCTCGAAAACTGTTGCGATTCCCTATACTTGTGGGTTATCAAGACTATTTTTTGGCGCCGTTGCCGGGGAGCATAGCTCTATTCCTTGAGTCACTTGTTATTTATATCTGCTTATCATTATCAAGAACTTGAGAGATCCAAAAACCAAGATTTATCCCTCAACTACAAGGGGAGGTAAGGAACTGCCATCTAGCTCTACACTTGATTCACCTTCTGTTTTGAGTAAGCTTGTGACACCAAAACCTGCTTCTGCTATTCGTTCTGACATGTCGCATGTTATTGATGATGCCACTTCTGCTATGCATGATACCTATCATGAAACTACTTCTATGCTTGATACTACTGTGCCACTTGGTGAATTCCTTGATGAACAACTTGCTAGGGTTAGAGAGAATGAAATTATTGAAACTAATAATATTGATGAAAGTGATGATGAGGACTCTCCCCCTAATCAATATGAATCGCCTGTTATTCCCGAGGGTTATGTTTTTGAAAAAGAAGCTGCTCTAGCTATTTCAGCTTGCAAAGATAGATACGAGCTCAATAGGTTATTAGCTAAATGGAAGTAGCAATCTCTTAATGCTAGAATGAAACCTGACCCTGCTTTTGCTACTTCACCTATTTGTGTTACTGATAAGGATTATGAATTCTCTGTTGATCCTGATATAATTACTTTGGTTGAATCTGATCCTTTTCATGGCTATGAATCTGAAACTATTGTGGCACATCTTACTAAATTAAATGATATAGCCACCCTGTTCACTAATGATGAGAGAACTCGTTACTTTTATATCCTTAAAATATTTCCGTTCTCATTAAAGGGTGATGCTAAGATATGGTTTAATTCTCTGGATCCTGGTTGTGTGTGTGGTCCCCAGGAAATGATTTATTACTTCTCTGCTAAATATTTCCCTACTCATAAGAAACAAGCTGCTTTGAGGGATATATATAATTTTGTGCAAATTGAAGAAGAGAGTCTCCCACAAGCTTGGGGGAGGCTTCTTCAATTACTTAATGCTTTCATGATCATCCTCTTAAGAGAAATGAAATACTTGATATCTTTTATAATGGACTAACCGATGCTTCCAAAGATTACCTTGATAGTTGTGCTAGTTCTGTTTTCAGGGAAAGAACACCGGATGAAGCTGAAATTCTATTGAATAATGTGTTGACAAATGAAAATAATTGGAACCTTCCTGAGCCAGCTCCTGAGCCTATTCCTAAAACAACTCCGAAGAAGAGGGGTATTCTATTTCTCAGTCCTGAAGAGACGCAAGAGGCAAAGAAATCCATGAAAGAAAAGGGTATTAAAGCTGAAGATGTTAAGAATTTACCTCCTATTGAAGAAATACACGGTCTTAATTTACCACTTGTTGAAGAAACATATGATCTTCTATTGAATAAATACATGATCTTGATAACCCGACACAGGTAGTAAAGGTAAATTCTCTCTATAAATTTGATAAAGCTGAAATCCCATTTACTAAGTTTGCTAGCCCATGCTTAGATGAGTTTGATAAATTTATGGTTAAGCAAGAAGACTTCAATGCTTATTTTGGTAGATAATTAAAAAGCAGTGCAAACATGCTTGAACACTTGGGTGATTATATGGCTAATGTCAAAGGTGAACTTAAACTTATTGGTAAACATGCTTCTATGGTTACCACTTAAGTAGAACAAGTACTTAAAGCTCAAAATTATTTGCTCAATGAAGTGAACAGTAAGAATAATGATTATGCTGTTAGAGTGGCTACTAGAACTGGTAGAATGACTCAGGAACCTTTGTATCCTAAAGGCCACCCTAAGAGAATTGAGCAAGATTCTTAGAGAAATAACATAGAGGCACCTAGTCCTTCTAAGAGGAAGAAAAAGAAAAATGATAGGACTTTGCAGGCTTCTAGTGAACCTATTACTGAAACACCTGAGAATCCAAATGACATTTCTATTTCTGATGCTGAAACACAATCTGGCAATGAACCTGAAACTAGTGATAATGTTAATAATAATGTTCATGATGATGCTCAACCTAGTAATGATAATGATATAGGAATTGAACCTGTTGTTGATCTTGATAACCCACAATCAAAGAATCAACGTTATGATAAGAGAGACATTGTTGCTAGGAAACACAGAAAGGAAAGAGAGCCTTGGGTTCAGAAACCCATGACTTTCCCTCCCAAAACATCCAACAAAAAGGATGATGAGGATTTTGAGCGCTTTGCTGAAATGATTAGACCTATCTTTTTGCATATACGATTAACTGATATTCTCAAAATGAATCCTTATGCTAAGTACATGAAAGAAATTGTTACTAATAAAAGAAAGATATCGGAAGCTGAAATTTCCACCATGCTTGCTAATTATACTTTTAAGGGTGGAATACCAAAGAAACTTGGAGATCCAGGTGTACCCAATATACCATGCTCCATTAAAAGAAACTATGTTAAAACTGCTTTATGTGATCTTGGAGCCGATGTTAGTGTTATGCCTCTCTCTTTATATCGTAGACTTGATTTGAATAAGTTGACACCTACTGAAATATCTTTGCAAATGGCTGATAAATCAACTGCTATACCTATCGGTATTTGTGAGGATGTGCCTGTTGTGGTTACAAACATTACTATTTTAACAGACTTTGTTATTCTTGATATTCCCGAGGACGAGAGTATGTCTATTATTCTTGGAAGACCCTCTTTGAATACTGCAGGGGCTGTTATTAATTGCTACAAAGGCAATGTCACTTTTCATGTTAATGGTAATGAGCATATGGTACATTTTCCGAGGAAACAACCTCAAGTCCACAGTATCAATTCTATTGGGAAAATCCCATCGATTATTTTTGGAGGTTTTGAATTTCCTCTTCCTACTGTCAAGAAGAAATATGATATTCTTATTGTTGGGGATGTGCATATCCCCGTTGAGGTAACCTAGTGTTATTCGAAAATTCTCCGGTTCCATGTTATTCGGAATGAGTTTGTTAACAAGACTTGATCAATCTTGTTAATGGATTCCTTTTGATGATCATGAGATGGATGAATTTAAAAAACACAACTCTCTGTACCCTCCTTTTACTTTCTGTTATTTATATTAAATAAAATAAAAATAGTATTTTCTGTCTGTTATCTGAATTATCCGTGCAATATAAAAATACCCCGAAAATAGAGGTTCTCCAAATGCCCTGAAATTTAATATGATTTTTTCTAGAATATTTGAGAATATTTGGCACTGAGAACACAGCTGGAGGGCATCCACCTGGCCACGAGGGTGGAGGGCGCGCCCTACCCCCTGGGCGCGCCCCCCTGCCTCGTGGGCCCATGGTGGCCCTCCTCCACTTATTCCTGCACCCACACACTCCTTCTGCCTCCCTCAAACACGATTATCCAGTTCAAACCCGAGTCCAAGCTCATTTTGCTGCCATTTTTGATCTCCTTGCTCAAAGCACCTCTCACAAAACTGCTTGGAGGGATTGTTCCTTGGTATGTGACTCCTCCATTGGTCCAATTAGTTTTTGTTCTAGTGCTTTATTCATTGCAAATTTATGCTGCCTAGGTGACAATGTTCTTGACCTTGCATGTCAAATTTATATGGTTCCAAGTAGTCTTGATGCATGATATAGGCTCTAGGCACTTGTGGGAGTAGTTGCTATCAATATTGTTGAGTTTGGCTCACTTTTATTTTGAAGTTACTAAAAATTTCAGGATTTTTCAAAAAATAATGAAGAGATTTTTGAGGGGCTCATCGAGTCGAAGCTCGAAGGAAAAGCAAAATGAAGAAGCAAAGAAGCCCAAATATAATCTGCCTCACACGGTGGAGGTTCGGCCGTGTGAATGGCCTTCCGATGATTTCTTGAGCGCAGTCGGATTTATGATGATTTTTATGAATTGGTTGAGAATGCAGGCCTCACCGCCTTCCTCCACGACCAACGCGAACAGTATCTCTTACTCACCAATATCTTTGTGCTTCCATGCTGGGAGCTCACCACCTATGGTGGAGTTTTATTTATATGATGAGCATAAGATGTCACTTTATGATTTTTGCCGGACTTGTTTGATCCCTTTCGAGGGCACAATAGAGGAACCACACCGCGGTGATGTGGATGGGTTTATTGATACCGTCACTATAGTGGAAACGAGGAAGGTTTCCGATGCATGAATCACTAGCATACATTTTCCTGTTTTACGCTACTTTGCAATATTTTCTAATAGTGGCTTAATTGGTCATGGAAACTGTGGAAACCTTAGTGTTCCTGATATTATTATTTTGTTCCACGGTTTATTTTGTGATAACTCTGTTAGTATGGGAGGTATTATTGCTAAATGGTTAAGTCTGAACCGTACAAAGGGCCCCATCTTTGGTGGCATCTATGCTTCACGCCTAGCTGCACATTTTAACATACCCATTAGGCACTATGAAAAAGAAGAAAAATTGCTGCCCACTATTTATTTAGATTATAAGAGTATGGTGGCACACGATTTTATTGTTAAGAATAGGGAAGGGGAGCTTAAATACAAATTGTTCTTTGATAAACATCATCCCGAGACTATTACCCTGGCTACTCCTTCTTTGTTTGATTTATCTGCAGGCAAGTACCTTGTTCCGTTAGAGGCTATTCACGCCTACC
Source organism: Triticum aestivum (assembly GCF_018294505.1). Taxonomy (NCBI): domain Eukaryota; kingdom Viridiplantae; phylum Streptophyta; class Magnoliopsida; order Poales; family Poaceae; genus Triticum; species Triticum aestivum. The sequence continues at coordinate 294,941,058 of NC_057803.1, read as the reverse complement.
GGAACCCTACATCAGCCACAGAGCCAGAGTCGCAACCACAAGTTGATCCTCCATGACAGTCTAATTACCATTGGGATCCGGAAATGATTGCCTACCAGTGGCAATCAGAGTCTTCTTTGCAGTATGACCCCAACTATTATTATGGATATCCGTCAGGCCAGCCGTGGCCATAGACCAACTTAGGCCAAAAGTCTAAGCTTGGGGGAGTACGTATTTCCCACCGACATTACATTTATGTTCACACACTCATTATTAGATGTCGGTGCTCATGCTTTTTCATTGTAATATCCATGCTAGTTTATCTCCTTTTTATGCTTTCTTCTTGTGTGTTTGATAAACCTTAAGAAAAACCAAAAAAAATTAGTTGTAGCTTTTAGCTAGTTTTAATTTCCATGCTTGTAGTTGTAATTAAAAAGAAAACCCAAAAAGATTTCCCGTTCTTCTTTTGCTTGTTGGGAACTTCCCGTGTAAATAGTTTTATTTCTTTTTATTTTCTTTGGGGGTTGATAGGAGAAGACCATAATTAAATTGTTGAAGTGGCTCTTATATGCATTATTGTTGACCTGATAAAAGAGCCCATATTTCCTTGTCTTCTCCTGTTTATTGATGCTTGTAGATTCCAGCTTAGTCCAATTCATGTGCACTATTATTATTATTCACATCATTCGGTCGTGCAAGTGAAAGGCAATTATGACGATATATGATGGACTGACTGAGATGATAAAAGCTGGTATGAACTCGACCTCTCTTGTTTTTGTAAATATGATTAGTTCATCGTTCCTGATTCAGCCTATTATGAATAAACATGTTTGCAATGACAACTAGAGATCATAGTTTCTTGTGCCATGCTTAATTAGCTAGGAGCTTATAATGGTTTACCTTGCGTGCCAATATGCTATTAAAATGGTTGTGATGTGGTATGATAGGGTGGTATCCTCCTCTGAACGATTCGAGTGGCTTGACTTGGCACATGTTCACGCATGTAGTTGAAACAAAATCAACATAGCCTCTACGATATTTATGTTCATGGTGAATTATATCCTACTCATGCTTGCATTCGGTGTTGATTAATTTTAATGCATGTTTATGACTGTTGTCGCTCTCTACCTGATCGCTTCCCAGTCTCTTTCTATCCTTCACCTGTACTAAGCGGGAATACTGCTTGTGCATCCAATCCCATAAACCCAAAAGTTATTCCATATGAGTCCACCATACCTACCTATATACGGTATCTACCTGCCGTTCCAAATAAATTTGTATGTGCCAAACTCTAACCCTTCAAATAAATATCCTGTTTTGTATGCTCGAATAGCTCATGTATCAACTAGGGCTATCAGTATCTTCCATGTTAGGTGGGTTATTCTCAAGAGGAGTGGACTCCGCTCCTCACTCACGAGAAAATGGTTGGTCACCGGGATGCCCAGTCCCATGCTTTATCCAAACTAAATCAAAATAACTGCAAACAAAACTCCCCCTGGGACTCTTGTTAGTTGGAGGCACTCGTTGTTAAGAGCAAGCCATGGATTGATGCTTGTTGGTGGAGGGGGAGTATAAAATTTACCATTCTGTTTGGGAACCGCCTATAATGAGTGTAGCATGGAAGATATCGCAATCTCTTAGTTGTTATGTTGACAATGAAAGTATACCGCTCAAAATATTATTCATCTCTATTTCAAAACCAAGCTCTGGCACCTCTACAAATCCCTGCTTCCCTCTGGGAAGGGCCTATCTATTTACTTTCATGTTGATCATCATCCTCTTATTAAAAATCACCAGTTGGAGAGCACCACTGTCATTTGCATTCATTATTGTTATTTTACATTGAGTATGACTTGACTGGATCTCTTTTACCATGAATTACAATGTCTAGTCAGTCCTTGATCTTTAAAGGTGCTCTGCATTTATGTTTTGCGGTCTCAGAAAGGGCTAGAGAGATACCATCTTGTTATATCATATTATGATTGTTTTGAGAAAGTGTTGTCATCCGAGATTTATTATTATTGCTCGCTAGTTGATTATGCCATTGATATGAGTAAACATGAGACCTATGCGTTATTTTGAATATGGTTAGTTTATAATCTTTGCTGAAAACTTGAATGATGACTTTACATATTTACAACAACAAGAGCAAACAGAGTTTGTCAAAGTTTTTCTTTATCACTTTCAGTTTATCAACTGAATTTGTTGAGGACAAGAAAAGGTTTAAGCTTGGGGGAGTTGATACGTCTTTGTCGTATCTACTTTTCCAAACACTTTTGCCCTTGTTTTGGACTCTAACTTGCATGATTTGAATGAAACTAACCCGGACTGACGCTGTTTTCAGCAGAATTGCCATGGTGTTATTTATGTGCAGAAACAAAAGTTCTTGGAATGACCTGAAACTTCACGGAACGTCTTTTTGGAAATAATAAAAAAATCCTTGCAAAAGATGAAGACCAGGGGCCCACACCCTAGCCACGAGGGTGGGGGGCGCGCCTGCCCCTGGGCACGCCCCTACCTCGTGGGCCCCTGGAGCTCCTCCGACCTCAACTCCAACTTTATATATTTGCTTTCGGGGAGAAAAAATCAAGGAGAAGGATTCATCGCGTTTTACGATACGGAGCCACCGACAAGCCCTAAAACCTCTCGGGAGGGCTGATCTGGAGTCTATTCGGGGCTCCGGAGAGGGGAATCCGTCACCATCATCATCATCAACCTTCCTCCATCATAAATTTCATGATGCTCAGCGCCATGCATTAGTAATTCCATCGTAGGCTTGTTGGACGGTGATGGGTTGGATGAGATTTATCATGTAATCGAGTTAGTTTTGTTAGGGTTTGATCCCTAGTATCCACTATGTTCTGAGATTGATGTTGCTATGACTTTGCTATGCTTAATGCTTGTCACTAGGGTCCGAGTGCCATGATTTCAGATCTGAACCTATTATGTTTTCATCAATATATGAGAGTTCTTGATCCTATCTTGCAAGTCTATAGTCACCTACTATGTGTTATGATCCGGCAACCCTGAAGTGACAATAATCGGGACCACTCCCGGTGATGATAGTAGTTTGAGGAGTTCATGTATTCACTATGTGTTAATGCTTTGGTCCGGTACTTTATTAAAAGGAGGCCTTAATATTCCTTAGTTTCCATTAGGACCCTGCTGCCACGGGAGGGTAGGACAAAAGATGTCATGCAAGTTCTTTTCCATAAGCACGTCGGAATACATGCCTACATTACATTGATGAATTGGAGCTAGTTCTGTGTCACCCTAGGTTATGACTGTTACATGATGAACCACATTCGGCATAATTCTCTATCACCGATCCATTGCCTACGAGCTTTCCATATATTGTTCTTCGCTTATTTACTTTTCCATTGCTATTGCTATCATCACTACAAAATACCAAAAACATTACTTTTGCTATCGTTACCTTTTGCTATCGTTACCAATACTATCATATTACTTTGCTACTAAACACTTTGCTGCAGATATTAAGTTTCCAGGTGTGGTTGAATTGACAACTCAGCTGCTAATACTTGAGAATATTCTTTGGCTCCCCTTGTGTCGAATCAATAAATTTGGGTTGAATAATCTACAATCGAAAACTGTTACGATCCCCTATACTTGTGGGTTATCAATGTCAATGATTATTCAAGGCCTGAAGCAACCTAGAAATGACATTGACATTTACTTTCAGCTACTGGTAGAAGGACTGCTGACAGTGTGGATTGATGCGTCTGGTGTAAAATTTTATGATGCTTACACAAGGGAGATTTTCGATCTACATGCGATGCTGGTGCACACCATTCAAGATATGTCGGCATTAGGCAACACATCGAGGCAGAAAACAAGGGGAGATGTAGGGTGTGTCACATGCATGGATAGGACAACTAGCAGAAGACTTCCCAACTCGCGCAAAACAGTGTATTTGCGTCATCGTAGGTTCTTACGGAAAAATCACCCATACCGAAAGATGAAAGATGAACTTGATGGTATGGCAGAGGTAGGTGCGGGCCCAAGACCCTATGAAGGGAATGTGGTCCACAACATGGCTAAAACAATTAATGTTGTGCTTGGCAACAACCACCCTTTGACGGTGAAACTAACATCGAAGGATCGAGTGTTTAAGAAGAAATCAGTGTTCTAGAAATTACCTTACTGGGAGATTCTATGTGTACGTCACCGCATCGATGTCATGCACGTAGAGAAGATGGTATGTGAAAGCATCCTTGGTACTCTACTCAAGGTTAAAGGTAAAAGAAAGGATGGTGACAGTTCACGGCTCGATATGCTTGCTGATCAATCACAACGCAAGAGTGAAGCAGAGGATGATGACAAATTCATCAAAGCTCGCCAGAGTTACAATTTCAGTACAAAAGAAGCAACACAATTCTTCACCTATTTGTTGTCAGTTAATACACCCTATTCCTACTACGCAAACATCAGAAGTCTCGTGGATGTGAGCTCAGGTAAAATGAAGTTAGGACACATGAATTCACAAGATTGCCATGTAATGTTGACACAAATCCTCTCAGTGGCCATTATGAATCTGATGGACAAAGATATAAGAAACACACTCATTGACCTCTATGATTTCTTCAACCAACTATGGCAGAAAGTTGTAGATTCTGAAGAGTTGGATCATATGCAAGATTATATTGCAAGAATATTGTCCAACCTAGAGATGTTTTTCCCACCGTCATTCTTTGATGTCATGGTCCATCTCACTGTGCACCTTGTCGACGAGATAAAGTATTGTGGTCCTATGTTTCTTCGCAACATGTATCCCTTTGAGCGGTTCATGGGATATTGAAGCGCTTTTGTCGGAACCGAAACCATCCAGAGGCAAGCATCCTACAAGGTTAGACCGCGGAGGAGGTGGTTGAGTTTTGCACCGAATACATGAACAAAGACCTGTAGGTTTGCCCCTCTCTCACCACGAGGGAAGGCTGAAAGGTAAGCTGGTCCTTGCTGGCACGCAAATGGCTGCACCTAGAGAATTGGCAGAGAAAGCCCATTTGATGGTACTACTTAACAGCCCAGTTCTCATCGCTTATGCCAAAGAACACTTGGTGGAGATACGCCAAATATTCTTACCAATGGTGCCTTCATCAGATGGGGAGATGAAGGAGCACACTAAGAACTACGCCGAATGGCTGAAGAATCGTTTGGCACAAGGATCCATCAATGACATTGCTATGTGGTTGGCACAAAAGCCATCACCTGCCGTGCTGACGTACCAAGCATATGACATGAATGGATACACTTTCTACACTGAGGAACGTGATAAGAAGACCTCGTATCAGAACAACTCTGTTAGAATAGAATGCATGACTGTAGATGAAGCTGATAAAAGGGTATACTATGGAACCATCAAAGAGATTTGGGAGCTTGACTACGTGAAAGTTAAGGTGGCATTATTCAGGTGCGCATGGATCCCTCTTGGTCAGGTAAGGATTGATGAGTACAGGAAGACCTGTGTTAACAGGACAATTATGGCATATCACGCGGACACATTTATTCTTGCCAGCGATGCTACCTAGATTTTCTTTGTGGAAGACCCCTTGCATAAGAACGACCATTTAGCGATGCATGGGAAGAGAAGGGTACTGGGTGTCAACGATCTTGCCGATTAGGACAAGTACGATGAATTTGATGACTTGCCACCCAAGGGATCACGCACCCATGTAACATAGCAGTGTAAAATCATCAAAAACCCCAAGTTCATTCGGGATCAACTTAATGATCCCAATTCCCCCATGTACATGGAAATTAAGCTGTAAGACTAGTCTTTATGCCTACCCTGCAACTTAATTCGTTCAATTTAGAACTGTCGCGTGTACTGAATTTGTGAGTTATGTCCGGTTTTCTGTTGATGTAAGAACCGTTTGACCTTGATATGCTGTCAGCTCAGGCAATGAATATGAACTGATTATTATTATTATTATTATTATTATTATTATTATTATTATTATTATTATTATTATTATTATTATTATTATTATTATTGTATCATAGAGGTAGCACACTCAATTGATCTCACTACAGTATGTGTGAACAAATATATGCAATCTGGTTTGCGAATAGCACACGGTTTGTTGATGAAAGCCGTGTGCCGACCAAACCCCGCCACCCCGCCCACGATCTGAGTCGTGCTTTCTGATTGGCCAAAACCCAAACCCCACAGATCGTATGTCTGCACCGTTGGATGCTCCCAGATCGAACGGTGATCCTCATCCCTTTCGACAACACATGCAGTTCTGGTTGTAATTTTATTTTTATGCACAAAATGCATGTTAATCTCAAAAAATGTCTTAAATATAGCTAATGATACCTCAAATGCGCCAGGAAATCAAACACGTGGTATATTGGTGATTGCGTATCATGGGGAAATTTTTATGAGGCCAAATGATGAAGTCACCGGCTAGAGGAGTTTGAATTGACACGTCTCCTTTTGGAAAACCATGATTGTTCATGTGAGATGCTCCCATTTGGAAGGACGGTCATCAAAACTTGTGCCGAACTCCATCTGAATTTCATGTAATTAAAATACCAACTAGGCCTACGTCAGTGGCCACACCTCGTGGCCGAAATGTTTGAAACTTCTCCCCGCTTCTCGAACAAACGGATGAAAACTCACAAAGCGCCGCACAAATGATTTGTACACCTTTGCTTGGTTGATAGTAAGGGGGTATCATAGCTAGTATCATGCATGCCAACTAGGCAATTTTGATGAGCTGTCATAGAATTAATTAAATGAAGAAAGAGAGGGTTAAGTATCATATCATGAAACAGTATCATAATTAACGGTATGCTACTATATGTGTCATGCATGGCAATATAAATAAAGTACTACATATGATACTAGCTACTCTATGATACTATGCATTAGAGCAAGTACACAATAGAGTGACATAATTAAGACTAGCCACAATGGGTAGTAACATAGAATGTTAATAGTCTATGTTACTACCTCTATAGTGGGGAGTAACATATGTGTAGTAACATGCAACACTTCATTTATTAGGCTATAGACTCATCTTTCCTTGAGATGTGTGACGTTACTCATACTACTAGTAAGACTAACCACAATGGGTAGTAACATAGACTAGTAACATGCCCATGTTACTAGCCAATGTTACTACCTCTATAGTGGGGAGTAACATATGTTTGTGGTAACATGCAACACTTCATTTATTAGGCTATAGTCACATCTTGCCTTGATATATATGTGTGATGTTACTCATACTAGTAGTAACTAGCTATGTTACCACTTCCATCTCTTTCTTCATTTATTGCATGCCACGTCATCTATTTTATCTGGATTAGATGATGTGGCAAGCAATAAATGAAGAAATGGAGGAAAGTGGTAACATAACTAGTTACTAGTATTATGAGTAACATCACACACATATCAAGGAAAAATGAGTCTATAACCTAATAAATGAAGTGTTGCATGTTACCACACATATGTTACTCCCCGCTATAGAGGTAGTAACATAGATTCATAACATGTGCATGTTACTAGTCTATGTTACTACCCTTTGTGGCCAGTCTAACTAGCTATGTTACCATTTTCCTCTCTTTCTTCATTTGTTGCTTGCCACATCATCTATTTTATCTAGATATGTGTGATGTTACTACCTATGTTACTCCCACTATGGGTAGTCTAAGCAGGCTATAAGGAATAGGATAATATATATGTGCTTATTAGTTGGAGGAAAGAGAAGAGAAGCGGGCTCTTGGTTAGTAGAGCCAGCTGCAACACGAGACCCAAGACACTTTGTGAGGATGTAAGGTCGGCCAACTATTGATAAACTAGTACGTATATAAAATTTATTATTGTACATGCCCGCTAAGAGGTTGGCTATATATGACATGGCAACTTCTTATAGCCGACCCTTGGCTGTATTATTAACCATGCTCTTAGTGAGGTAGCTAGTATATCATAGACGACTAGCTAGTATCAGATCACTAGCCAAAGTGGAAGTAACTTCAACAGTAACATCGACTCCAACTCAGCAAACTTGCGTATGTGACAATAAGTTAAGGAGGAGAGAGATAGTTTCAATAACTTAGCTCGTTACTGTAACATCACATGTCCCAATGCAATATGAGTCTATAACCTAATAAATGAAGCTTTGCATGACACTACACTTATGTTACTACCCACTATGAAGGTAGTAACATATATAGTCTAGGGATATGTGTATGTTACTAGTGTACTCTCCATTGTGGCTAGTCTCATACTCCCTCCTTTCCGGTATAACTGTGTGCCACATCATCCAAAAAGTCTAGTTGGCATGCATCGTACTGCTTGATACTCCCATATTACGACCAACCTTATTAGGGTGGCCATAGTGGGGGTATCATAGCCGGTATCATGCACTTGGGAATATAAAATATGATGATGTGGCAAAGAGGCAGTAACATATGTAGATACCGTAATATATATATATATAATAATAAATGCTATACTACTTTGTGTCATGCATGTCCATAAATACGGCGATCTATGATATATACTCCCTCCATAAAGTAATATAAGAGCGTTTAGGTCACTATTTTAGTAATCTAAATGCTCCTATATATATATTAGTTTACAGTGCGAGCTAGTACTACTGTATGATACTATATATGCACTATGAAGGTACGCACATAGTATCATACCACAGTATCATATGCATGATACTATATATATATAGTATATGATACTCCCCACTATATAAGGCTGGCCATAGTGGTGGTATCATAGCCAACGATGTCATGCACTCGAAGTAGCAAGTATGCTGATGTGGCAAAGAATTAAATATATATATAAAGAGGGTTAGACTAACATATAGGTAAATACCGTATCATGTTAAATGCGATGCTAATTTGAGTCATGCATGGCAATAAATATGATCTATATATGATACTATACTCTATGTATTGTACTATGTGCTATAATTAATTAAAGGTAGTATCATACACTAGTATCATATATACTGTATATTCATGATACTAGTATATGACACTCTCCACTATACTCGTGATTTCTTACCGTGGAAAAAAATAGGAGGCGAAACGATGAACTCATGTTTTCATTCGAACAGAAATATGATGTTAGGTAATGTAAATGTTTTCAAAGAGCACGCGGTTCACTCATGAAAGCCGTGTGTCCACTAAACCATGGCCGATGCACCCCCCACCCCTCTGCCACACGCGCGATCTGAGTCGTGCTTTCTGATTGGCCAAAACCCAAACCCCATGGATCGTACGTCTGCACCATTGGATTCTCCTTGATCGAACAGCAATCCTCATCCCTTTCGAAAACACATGTACATGTTTTCAAATAGCCCCTCCAAAAAATGTTTTCAAATAGAACACGGTTCACACACGAAAGCCGTGTGCCTACCGAACCGTGGCCGATGCCCCCCTCGCTGCCCGCACAATTGGGTCGTGCGTTCTGATTGGCCAGAACCCAAACCCCACGGATCATATGTCTGCACCGTTGGATGCTCCCAGATTGAACGATAATCCTCATCCCTTTTGACAGGAAATGCAGTCCGGCTAGGAATTGATTTATATGCCAACATACATGGTAAGTGCCAAAAAATGTCTTACATATAGCACATGATACGTGAAATGCGCCAGCAAATCAAACTCGTGGTAAAACTGTGACTGATTTACGTGGGAAAATTTAGAGGCAAAACGATGAACTCACGTCGTCATTTCAAACGAAATTATTCTGTTTGTGCACATGGGCGCTTAGAGGTAACCGTTTGCATAGGCCTTTCCGAGCGCGCGGCGACCGGGGATATTTTTCACCCTTTTCACCTAGGCCGCCAACACCCGGAGTCCCAAACACCCCCACCGTCCGCCTGCGTTTCACTCAACTAGTCCACCCAATCTCCTTTGCCAGCTCCCCCTCCCATCAGATCAACAACAGAACCCTCTCTGGCGCCGCCGTGCTCACCCCGGCCTTGTGCCCGCTCTTCGGCATCAAGCCTACCTCCACTGCCATTCCCAACATGCGGCGGCCCGTGCCTCGCAATCTTCGTTTGCTCGCCAGCCACTCTCGAGCATATCGATGCAGTAACCCTCGCCTCTCCTGTGGTCCGGCCAGGTTTGCATTAAGAAGCCTGATAGTTACTTCTCTCCATTGCGGTGAGGCATATTTCCTCGCAATCCCTCTTCCAAATACGTTCCGTATGTTCCCAAATTGGATATAAAATAATGGAGAGCGTATATATGTTCATTATCTACCTTCCTTACTACATAAAAGCTGTATTTGTTCCAATAAGTTACTACCTATTTACAGATCGCTGGCGCCCCAGTCACACAAACTTAACAAATTAGCCGTACATTTTCTAAATTATTGCATGACATGTTCAGAAAGCTTGATACCAAGTTGTTAGTTTTATGCTTATCCTCCTTTCCTGAGTTTCACATGTGTTCTCTATAGATGCTGAGTAGCAGCGACAGACTCATTCATGCCATGTATCTTCATCTGATTCGGACAACCCTAGGTCTTTAGCAGATAGTGAGGGATCAAGTAGTCTTGAACGAGATAGAGCTGCAGCAATTACCCTTCCAGCCATGACACGGAGGAACGCTCCAAGGAAGCCCACACACCAGCCTAAAGGTGTATATGAAGTAACTGAGATTGATTTAAAGTCCTGGGCTCCAACTAAACCAGATAAAGCACGCATGAGGTTCAGGAGTGTGTGTGGATTTGTTGGCAGGGCAAGGCTCAACATTAATCTGCCGGGGTTTCGGAAGGCTGACACAGAAACACGGCGAAGGATAGTTCAGGAGATCATGGATCACTTTAACGTTCCAGAGTAGTGGAGAATGCAGGTGGAACATGCTGCACTGAAGAATGCTAGGGATGCTTGGAGAAATTGGAAGCACGTGTTGTACAAGAAGTACTTGAGTGACGGCAAGGACCCAATCCCTGCATACCCCCAAAATACAAATGCAGACTGGGAAGAATTCAAAAGGGTCAGTGCAACTCCTGAGTTTCCTGAGAAGAGTTTCAAGCAATCGGAACTTCAAAAGAAGAACATACACCCCCACCGTATGGGTGTGGCAGGATACTACGGCATGAAACTGATATGGGAACAGGAGGACAAAGAAGCAGTAGCGGCGGGCGGGAATCCGGCCTTTAGTGAAATCAGGGGCGAACGAGCCAGAGACTACTTGTGGGCACATGCAAAGAGGCGTGATTATGGAACTTATGACTTTGAAAACGCACGCGATGCCAAACTGTATGAATTGATGGTAGAGGCTTCCAAGATCCCTGGAAGGTTCTATAGGAACTCAGGGCCATGTGACATTCTGTCCATTGCTCTGGACACAAAAGAGCCCCCTGGCCGTGCAAGGGGTATAAGTGTTGATGTCCCGCACAAGAGGGCTTTCACACTCAGCAAAGAAGAGAGGCTCGGCATGAAAAAAACAAGGAGTGAAATGAAGCAGAATGCATTGTTTGAAAAGTTGAAGAAGGAGATTTATCCGGCTGTTCGAAGGATGTTGAGGAGTCAATGATGATGCAGAAGACTCTAACACTAACAGATAGCTAGTAGATGCGAGGAGAGGTGGGCATGGATGATGCTACTTATTGCGTGGCAACACTGCACAAGAGTAGCTGTGCATCAGCTGACCTGAGCGACACTGAGACTTGCAGCTGCTCGTGATGATGCTATATATGATCTATCTGGAATGAAAGACAGACTGAAGGCCATGCTTACACATTATGAAGGTACATTAAAATGTGCAATAGCCTGGGTTTGCCCAACCTTCATGGAAGATGGCCTCTTCTTGGACAATGTGCCATTGAAGCCGGGCTATGTGAAGTGCTAGGTGACTGAAGTAAAGCCTAGATTCAATGAATTTGCCCTGAAGAATGTCCTAGGAGACTTCAATGACCAAAGGACCTTGGGAGAAACACTGTTACATCACATCCAGTGGCCATGAAAGGAAATAGAGTTCATCGATTAGATTCCTGAAGCCCCGCCAAGAGCAACCACCGTCGCCCCTTGACCGGTGACGCTCTCCTTGCCACAGCAGCTCTCGCGGGCTGATGCATCAATCTGTGATCAGCCGGCCTGACTTTGTGGGGTACAGGCCATGTCATCCTCCGCCCCAAAGCAGCCAGTGGCAAGGCCTACAACTGCTGATGACGCACCACCGGTTCAGATGCCGGCCGCTGAAGCAGTGGGGGGAGACCCAGCTGCAGCACATGCTCAGCAGACCAACCTGGTGGAACGGACTACTAAGCAGCTTGATGTTTCAGAACCGCCTGCTAAGCAGTCTGTAGGTCTAGAACCGACTGCTCATCAGTCCGTCGGTCCGCAGGCACGTGATCAGCATACCAATGCATCAGTACTTCCTGCTCAGCAAACCAACGCGTTGGCACGGCCTCCTCAGCACACCGACAAGTTGGCACCACCTGCGGAGAAACCCTACATAGCTTCAACGCATGGTCAGCAGTCCGATGCCTCTGCTCCTACAGCCCAGCAGTCTATCACAGCAGCACCGCCAGCTCTGCGGTCTAGCATAGATAAACCGTTTGCTAAGAAGTCCGTCCAAACTTCACCATCAGCTCGGTAGTCTACCTTGCAGGCAACCAGACGTTCTTCCAGAAATGCTTCAAGTACCAAGAAGGAATAGGCCAAAAAGGCTACACCCACGACCACGAGGAAGGGCAGCGGGACAGTGAAGAGGAAAGAGAACGATTGCCTCTTACTTAAAGCACTCATCGCCCAGAACCAAATTTACAGCAGCTTGTTCGAGTTGGGGAGTAATAATATTTCTGACGCCATGGATGATGAAGAAGTAGAGTTGTTGCTTGCTAAAAGTAAAGAAGACGTACTTGAAGCATGCGATTACGTCCATGGCCAGCCATTTCTTTTTGGTGAATACTTTGATGAGTGCAGCTCCAGTTGCCGCGAGTTACATGAATATTGCATGGATCAAATGTCAGCAGGTCATCATGCTTTGCTAGTCCACTACAATAGAGATCATTTTCGACACGATGTTGGTTCCATCAATGTGAGTTTCGAGGACTTACATATATTCTTCAACTTCAACGTGCTCGATGCCACTCTTGTTAGATGCCTGATTTTGTAAGTACTTAACAAACTCTGATCAACTTCTCCATACAAAGCTGTAAATGATAAACAACCAACTGCATTTTATTCCTCTCAGGGGATTGAACGCGCGCAGAAGAAAAATGGAGAGTGTGTATTTCATAGATCCTGCATTAGCAAATGGCACAACATTAGATGGTAAGGACCGATGGGTCTGGGCCGTTAACACGGTCCTCCGTATCTTCAAAAACACGTCCCATACAGAATCATTTCTCTGGCCATATCATGAACGGTAAGTCAAGTAAACAACCACGCATACAATGATTGTCTTTCAGATTTCAATATCATTCCTAAGTTCATGGCTTTCTTAACATGTAGCAATCACTGGATATTGGTATTCATTGTTCCAAACAAGAACACAGTATACTACATCGATTCTCTCAGAGAGTCAACAAACGCTAAGGATCTGACGCATGTTCACCAATTCTTGGATAGGCATTGAATTCTATGATGTTGAATTTAATTTGCATTCATATCTGGTTCAATAATTGATGTTGTCAAAATTCATCATCATTTGCAGTGTGCTCGCATTGTGGAAAACAAAACCAGAGAACCTGTTCCAGACGGAACAACCCGTGCAGCACGAGATTGTTTCTCCGGTAACACACCGAAATCCGTTATTTTTGGAAAATTTATCCAACAGTCTGCAAATACCTTTCCTTACGCTAGTCAAATGTTCAAGCTTCTAAATAAACCTCTTTCTATTTTTTCCAAAGAAAAATAATACATCTAACACGGGTTAGGTTGTTCCTAACATGACAAATACATGATTAATTTTGTACAAAAAATTTCAGTGTCCTCAGCAAGAAGCAGGGACCAACCTTTGTGGATACTATGTTTGTAGACACATGATCTCCATTTGCAAATCTGCTGATAGTTGTGACGATCCTCACAAATTAGTACCAGTAAGTCTATCTTAATTAATATTTTCTACTCCACTCATATGGCACATTCTGATCTTAAAAATACTGCATCTCATCTTAAAACCGAGGACCCCTGAACCGCTCCTGGCTGGTGAATTGCTGATGGTTCAGAAATTTATCACCGACTTCTTCCTGGATCACTACATCAATCCCACTGGTGATAATGAAAATTTCATCATGCGTTCTCCTAAAACATTGAGTAAGAGTTAGCCCATAAACATATAATGCATGGATCCATTGTTTTCCATATGATGAGGTCTTCGTATTTCGTACACTATGATTAATTATGTAATGCATATATGTGTGGACAAATCATTGCGATTTAGCTACCATATGTTCAATTGCAATTGTTGAGAAATCTGATGAATGTTCTTCCTGTGGACACTATTTGTTCAATTGAATATTGTGGCGAATTTGCTTTTTGCGTGCCGATTCAAAATGGGATATTTTTGTTCATTTGTTCAATTGAATATTGTGGCGAATTTGCTTTTCGTGTGGCGATTCAAAATGGGATATTTTTGTTTTAACCTGGCAATTGCTCCGCACACGGTTCAACTAAATGAGTATGTGCGATCCACATCGGAAAGCATACGTCAATCCTTGCGGAACCATTGGTGATACACAACATACCGCAAATGATTTGTAGCACTACTACGTGTGCGCAGGTTCTCCGGAACCGTTTGTGATATCGTGTTATCGCACACGAGAACTGGGAGTAAACCGTGCCCAATACAAAATACAATCCCAGTCGTAATTTTTTCCAGTAAACGTGTGGGATCCCAAATGAAAATCACACGTCACTCTTGCGGCAACCGTCGGTGATACCCAACAAATCACAAACGGTCTGCAACACTTGTATGTGTGTGAAGGGGCTCCTCAACCGTTTGTGATAGAACATTATCGCAGGCGGTAATTGTTGGCAAATGTGTGCGATAGAGTCTAGCATGGCAGACGGGTTATGCAAAAAACTCGTGTGCGATGGGGCACAAATCGCATACAGTTCATATGTTGGCTCGTGTGCCTTACATACTGTTTCCCAAACGGTTCATTACGACAGACCGTATGGTTTCACTGCGTCATTAGAAACACTTAATCACCGATACCACACATGCGAAAGAATTTAGTGTGTGGTGCATCACACACGATTACATTTTGGAAGGCCTCTGGATCACTGCTCCATATCCTCGACGGTTTCTAGGTCGTGTGGGAAGGACACCCTATCGCACACACTCACTTGGCGACGGTTCCAAATGCCGTCGCGGAAAGGGGTTAAAACCCGTTTGTTTAGGACCGACGCGCACCAGTGTTCCTAGAGCTAAAGATATTGAGAATGCTGAAACAGATGATATTTCTGAAACTGGTGAAATTATTGAAACTGAACACTTTGAAACACCTATTAGACCTAGCACTCCTAGATATCAACTGCCTGATATACCTGAGGGTTATGTTATGGATGGAGAGGTAGCTTGGGACTTTCTTTCTTGCTTGTAAAGATATAGAGTATCTTAAGAAATTACTAGTCAAGTTGAAAGAAAAACATTTGAATGCTAGAATAAAATATGATCCCAAGTTTGCTACTTCACCTACCTTTGTTATTGATAAGGATTATGAATTCTCTGTCGATCCTGTGTTAATTACTTTGGCTGAAACTGATTCTTTCCATGGTTATGAAACTAAAACTATTGTGGAACATCTTACTAAATTAAATGATATAGCCACCCTATTTGCTCACAAGGAAAAAATTTGCTATTACTATATTCTTAAGTTGTTTCCTTTATCATTAAAGGGTGATGCTAAGATATGGTTGAATTCTCTTGCTCCTAGTTGTGTGTGGTCCCCCGGATATGATTTATTACATCTTTGAAAAAAAATTCCTGCTCATAAGAAACAAGCTGCTTAAAAGGAAACATTAAACTTTGTGCAAATTGAAGAAGATACTCTCCCACAAGCTTGGGGGGGAGGGGGCTTCTCCAACTACATAATGCTTTGCCTGATTATCTTCTCTTGAAAAATGAAATACTTGATATCTTTTATAATGGACAAACTGATGCTTCTAGGGACCACCTAGATAGTTGTGATGGTTGTGTTTTCAAGGAACGAACTATTGAAAAAGCTGAAGAACTACTGAATAATATATTAAGTAATGATAATGATTGGACTCTTCTTGAGCCACCTCCTAAGCTAACTCCGAAGAATATGGGTATTCTATTTCTCAGTCCCGAACATATGCAAGAGGCAAAGAAATCTATGAAAGAAAAAGGTATTAAAGCTGAAAATGTTTAGAATTTACCACCTATTGAAGAAATACATGGTCTTAATACCCCGACACAGGTAGTAGAGGTAAAATTCTGTCTATAGATTTGATGAAGGTGATATTCCTTATACTAAATCTGCTAGTCAATGCTTGGATGAATTTGATAACTTTATTGTTAAACAATAAAACTTCAATGCATATGTTAGTAGACAATTGAAACTAAATGCTTATATGATTCAACACTTGAGTGACTATATGTCTAGAACTGTTAATGATCTCAAGGTTGTTAGTAAACATGCTTCCATGGTAAAAACTCAAGTAGAACAAGTTCTTAAGGCACAAAATGATTTTCTTAATGAGATGAACAATAAAAATAATGATCATGTTGTTAGAGTTATGACTAGAGGCAGTAAAATGACTCACGAACCCTTGTATCCTGAAGGCCATCATATGAGAAATGAACAAGAATCTCTAAGAATTAATACTGATGCACCTAGTCCTTCTAGTAATAAAAAGAAAAAGAATGATTTAGGACTTTGCATGATTCTACTCAACCTATTATAGACACACCTGAGAATCCAAATGATATTTCTATTTCTGATGGTGAAACACAATCTGGTGTTGAATGTAAACCTAATAATAATGATAATGATGATGTTCATGTTGATGCTCAACCGAGTAATGATAATGATTTGGAGATAGAACCTGCTGTACATCTTGATAACCCACAACCTAAGAATAAAAGATATGATTAGAGTGTGACGCCCCAAGACTGGTGCTCCAGACGCCTTCCATGTTTTTCTTTGTCCCCGTTTGTTTTATTTGTTTATTGCATTGCATCATGGCATCATTTGCATTGCATCATGTCATCTTGCAACATTTAAAAAAAACTCAACTAAATAAACCGTATGGATCTTCGATCCATTTAAATTGAGGGAATTCACATGGTGAAATTCTCTTTAAAACATACCAAAGTCTCCTACTATTATTAGGGAGCTATTATAAAATATTCCATTAACTTGGAATCACCCATAACACAATTGCACTACACTTCAACTCTTCTTTTATCCGACTCAACTTCGTATCCTTCCTTTTTGACCTTTTAAGTTAAATTGCAAATTGAGTTCCAATTTTAATTTCGCCATAAATGTTCCAAATCTGCTCATAAATCACATCTAACGTGTGGGATCATCTCCTCAGATCTCAGCCCATTTAGAGTCCTTTTGAATGGGTTTCAAAATTCAAACAGGTTGAATTAAATTCAACATGTGTGAATCTATTTTTCTCCAAATATCCTCTTGTTATTTTATATAAATTCCTCACATTTTTGTGAGTCCATGAAAAAAGACCCTTGCCAAATCCCCATTCTTCACCCCTCTTTCCTTTTTCTTCCACTTCTCTGTTTCTTCTTTTTTTTGCAGAGAGAGAGAGAGTTGTGCCAGCCAGCCAGTTTGGCCTAGACAACTTGGGCCTCCTAGCAGGCTGGCCCACTTAAAACCCCTCACCTAACCCTCTAACCCTAGCTTCATAGCCCGATCCCCTGCACCCCTCCTCCTCGTTCCTCCTCTCGCCACCTCCCGCACATGCACTACATCGCCAGGGAAAGGAGCTCCCCAGCACGCGCGCGCCCCTCTCTTCGATCACCCGCGCTCCCCAGCACGCACAGCAGCAGCACAGATCGGCAAGCCCTGTTGCCTCCCGACGCTCTAGCCCCGCCGCAAGCCCCTGCACCGCGTCGCCGTACTGCCGCCAGCCGGTCGCCTGCTACCCCGGCACCCGCGTCCGACCTCTCCAGTCGCATGCTCCCGGTCTTCCTTCCTTGCCGGGCCTCCTCTGCTTCTCCTCATGCGCGAGCTGCACCCCGCCGAGCCACCCGGTGCCCTCCTCCGTACCTTGACATCGTCCAGCGACCTTGCCTCCACCTCGTCGTCCCTCCTTCTCCGGCTCGCCTCCCTTGGTGCCATGCTGTCTGGTGAGTCCAGGTCGCCACCGCGCATGTCTTGCTTCCTCCACGCCCTGTTCCCTTGTGCCGCCGAGCGTTGCCACTCTTCGGTAGCAAGTCCTCCACGTTTGGCTAGCGGGCCATGGCTTCTTGATTCCGAACTGCTTGCCTCTGTTTGGAGCTCTATCCATAGTTGCACCAGTGGCTCCGTGTTGCACAACCCTCGAAAGTAGGCCACCATGAGTTGCTTAGTTTCGTATCGCAGCCACTCCGAGTCCCTCAGTGGCCGTCACTCCTTCCGCAATGGTGAGCACCCGGAGCTCCAGGCCCGCAGCCCTGTTGCCTTCGATTGCGGTTGGTTTCTTTCGGCCATTTGGACACCGTCTTTGTTTTGCTGCCAAGTACCTGCTTGACCACCGAACCAGGACGCCAAGATCCCAAGTCCAAGACCCCCTCAAGTTCGACTACAGGAAATACCACCAAGTACCCCTTCAGATCGCCATGTTCGACTAGCATGTGTACCACTACCGTCACAAGAATCAAGACCAACATGTCCGAAGCCCCAAGTACCATGACGACCGACGAATAGTACCACTACCTCCTCCACCGACGACCCCATGGACATCAAGTTCCTCGCCGTGACCCGATCATCTACGGAGTGCGTACGACTACAAAACGTGTACCACTACCATCGACCCGCGAAGACCCCGTGGACGTCAAGTTCCTTGTCGTGACCCTGAACATCTACAGACATGAATGACTAGTTCCTCTTCGACTCATGAACCACTACTTCCACTACGACCGTCCCGAGAACGTGTACTTCCCCTACACCACATCAAACCCGATCCGCTTTGAAATCGCACGCTTCAAAGGTATAACCCCGAGTCGAACGCCGATGCGATGAACGAATGCATGTGTTGTACGACATGCATGTTTAGATGTTGTATCCGCCCGTGAACGTTAGTTGTTCCCTCGTTTGACACTGCCGTCGACCCGTGGGAACCCGGCATCCGGGATCACCCCACCATCCTTGCTTGACACACTCCCGCCACACTTCCTTTTACACCGGTATCTCAATCAAGTACCAGGAACCGATATGTTGCCGTAGCATCATTTTCGGATTCATTGTCATGGCACCCCTTTTGTTTCCGCCACGATGACAAATGCTTCATAATTTGCTCTTATCAACATTTTCATATAAATTGCAAAAAATTTGCAAATGTCATCCGCATCATGATAACAACATCAAGAATGTTTAAATTGTTGTTTGCTTAAATTGCTAGATGACATGTGAGGAGTTACCGGAATTGTTGTTTGATGTTTCCGGCCTCATTTGAACTTGCCTAAATAGTTAGTTTAATTATGCTTCACCTCTTTCCATGTTTAACAAAATTTAATATTGTCGGGTACATAACCGAGAGAGAACTAAATAAGTCATGTGGCGTTTCGTCAATATGTAACTTGTTGCATATTGAGCTGCACTTAATTTGTAGTATTGTTTGTTGCACTTTGCCTTGCCATGCCATGCCTCTTTAAACCGAACATGCATCATCCTTGGTTGTGCATCATGCCATGCTTATTTGATGGTTTTTTACCATGATGTTTGCTCCTTTCCGGTGTTGCTACTTCTTGTTAGTTCAGGTAACGTCGCGTTTGTGAGGATCCGTTCGACTACATCCATTTGTCTTCTTCATGGACTCGTTCTTCTTCCTTGCGGGATTTCAGGCAAGATGACCATACCCTCGAAATCACTTCTATCTTTGCTTGCTGGTTGTTCGCTCTATCACTATGTCGCGCTACCTACCACTTGTTATATCATGCCTCCCATATTGCCATGTGAAGCCTCTAACCCACCTTCCTAGCAAACCGTTGTTTGGCTAAGTTACCACTTTTTCTCAGCCCCTCTTATAGCGTTGTTAGTTGCATGTGAAGCTGAAGTTTGTTCCATGTTGGAACATGGATATGTTGGGATATCACAATATCTCTTATTTAAATTAATGCATCTATATACTTGGTAAAGGGTGGAAGGCTCACCCTTATGCCTGGTGTTTTGTTCCACTCTTGCCGCCCTAGTTTCCGTCATACCGGTGTTATGTTCCTTGATTTTGCGTTCCTTACACGGTTGGGTGTTATGGGAACCCCTTGACAGTTCTCCTTGAATAAAACTCCTACAGTAAGGCCCAACCTTGGTTTTACATTTGCCTAACAACCTATTACCCTTCCCTTGGGTCGGCCAACCCGAGGGTCATCTTTATTTTAACCCCCCGGGCCAGTGCTTCTCTAATTGTTGGTCCAAACCGGGCAGCCTGCGGGGCCACCTCGGGGCAACTTGAGGGCTTGTTTTACTCGTAGCTTGAGCTATCCGGTGTGCCCTGAGAGCAAGATATGTGCATCTTCTATCAGGATTGTTGGCACATCGGGAAGCTTTGCTGGTCTTGTTTTACCATTATCGAAATGTCTTGTAACCGGGATTCCGAGACTGATCGGGTCTTCCCAAGAGAAGGAATATCCTTCATTGACCGTGAGAGCTTGTGATGGGCTAAGTTGGGACACCCCTGCAGGGTTTAAACTTTCAAGAGCCGTGCCCGCGATTATGTGGCAGATGGGAATTTGTTAATGTCCGGTTGTAGAGAACTTTACACTTGACTTAATTAAAATGCATCAACCACGTGTGTAGCCGTGACAGTCTCTTTTCGGCGGAGTCCAGGAAGTGAACACGGGTTTGGAGTTATGTTTGAACGTAAGTAGTTTCAGGATCACTTCTTGATCACTTCTAGCTTCACGGCCGTTGCGT
Organism: Triticum aestivum; assembly: GCF_018294505.1. Lineage (NCBI taxonomy): Eukaryota > Viridiplantae > Streptophyta > Magnoliopsida > Poales > Poaceae > Triticum > Triticum aestivum. The sequence continues at coordinate 294,920,027 of NC_057803.1, read as the reverse complement.
TGCTTCTCTTCTCCCTCTTATTTGCATATGTTAGCCACCATATATGCTTAGTGCTTGTTGCAGCTCCACCTCATTACCCTTCTCGTACCCATAAGCTTAAATAGTCTTGATCTCGCGGGTGTGAGATTGCTGAGTCCTCGTGACTCACGGATACTTCCATACAGTTGGAGGTGCCGAGGATACCAGTGCAGGTGACACAACCGAGCTCAAGTGGGACCTCGATGAAGATCTTGGTCATTGTTTTGTATCTTTTCTGGATGATCAGTAGTGGTGCCTAGTTGGGATGATCGGGGATCTAGCATTTGGGGTTGTGTTCCTTTATTTTGTTTCTGTAGTCGGACCTTTGATTCTATTTGGATGATGTATGAATTAATTTATGTATTTCATGAAGTGGCGATTGTAAGCCAACTCTTCATCCCATTGTTATTCAGTACATGGGATTGTGTGAAGATTACCCCTCTTGCGACAAACCTACCATGCGGCTATGCCTCTAAGTCGTGCCTCGACACGTGGGAGATATAGCCACATTATGGGTGTTACAAGTTGGTAATCAGAGCCATCCCCGGCTTAGGAGCCCACTGCTTGATCGAATCGCTGATGTTGTCGAGTCTAGAACAAAATGTTTTGAGTCTTGCCATTTTATTTAAATTCCTCTCCATGAAAAAAGACCCTTGCCAAATCCCCATTCCTAACCCCTCTTTCCTTTTTCTTTCAGTTCTCTGTTTTAATCTTTTTTTGTAGAGAGAGAGAGAGAGACTTGTGCCAGCCAGCCCAGTTCGGCCTAGACAACTTGGGCCTCCTAGCAGGCCGGCCCACTTAAAACCCCTCACCTAACCCTCTAACACTAGCTTCATAGCCCGATCCCCTGCACCCCTCCTCCACGTTCCTCCTTCCACCACCTCACGCACCTGCACTGCATCGCCAGGGAGAGGAGCTCCCCAGCACGCACGCGCCCCTCTCTTCGATCACCCCCGCTCCAGTCCCTCGTTCGATGCCCCAGCCTCCTCACGTGCAGCTGCAGCATAGATCGGCAAGCTCTGTCGCCTGCCGGCGCTCCAGCCCCGCCGCAAGCTCCTGCACCGCGTCGTCGGACTGCCGCCAGCTGTTCGCCTGCTTCCCCGGCACCCGCGTCCGACCTCTCCTATCGCCTCCTCCCGGTCTTCCTTCCTCGTCGGGCCTCCTCTGCTTCTCCTCGTGCGTGAGCTTCACCGCGCCGAGCCACCCGGCGCCCTGCTCTGTACCTCGACCTCGTCCAGCGACCTTGCCTCCACCTCATCATCCCTCCTTCTCCGGCTCGCCTCCCTTGGTGCCCTGCTGTCCGGCGAGTCCAGGTCGCCGTCACGCGTGTCTTGCTTCCTCCGTGCCCTGTTCCCTTCCGCCGCCGAGCATTGCCACTCTTCAGTAGCCAGTCCTCCACATTTGGCCAGCGGGCCATGGCTTCTTTATTCTGAACTACTCGCCTCTGTTTGGAGCTCAGTGCGTAATTGCACGAGTGGCTCTGTGTCGCACAACCCTCGAAAGTAGGCCACCATGAGCTTCTTAGTTTCGTATGGCAGCCACTCCAAGTCCCTCGGTGGCCGTCACTCCTTCCGCAATGGTGAGCATCCGGAGCTCTAGGCCCGCGGCCCTATTTCCTTGGGTTGCGGTTGGTTTCTTTCGGCCATTTGGACACCGTCTCTGTTTTGCTACCAAGTACCTGCTTGACCATCGAACCGGGACGCCAAGATCCCAAGTCCAATACCCCCTCAAGTTCAACTACAGGAAATACCACCAAGTACCCCTTCGGATCGCCATGTTCGACTACCATGTGTACCACTACCATCACAAGAATCGGGACCGACAAGTCCGAAGCCCCAAGTACCATGACGACTGATGAATAGTACCACTACCTCCTCTACCGACGAACCCAAGGACATCAAGTTCCTCGCCGTGACCCGATCATCTACGGAGTGCGTACGACTACGAAACATGTACCACTACCGTCGACCCACGAAGACCCCGTCGACGTCAAGTTCCTTGTCGTGACCCTGAACATCTATGGACATGAACGAATAGTTCCTCTTTGACTCGTGAACCACTACTTCCACTAGGACCGTCCCGATAAAGTCTACTTCCCCTACACCGCATCAAACCTGATCCGCTTTGAAAATGCACGCTTCGAAGGTATAACCCCGAGTCGAACGCCGATGCGATGAACGAATGCATGTGTTGTACGAGATGCATGTTTAGATGTTGTATCCGCCTGTGAACATTAGTTGTTCCCTCTTTTGACACCGCCGTCAACCCGTGGGAACCCGACATCCGGGATCACCCCACCATCCTTGCTTGACACACTCCCGCCACACTTCCTTTTGCACTGGTATCTCAATCGAGTACCAGGAACCGATATGTAGCCGTGGCATCATTTTCGGATTCGTTGCCATGGCACCCCTTTCATTTTTGCCACGATGCCAAATGCTTCATAACTTGATCTTATCAACATTTTCATATAAATTGCATAAAATTTTCAAATGTCATCCGCATCATGATACCAACATCAAGAATGTTTGAATTGTTGTTTGCTTAAATTGCTAAATGACATGTGAGGAGTTACCGGAATTGTTGTTTGATGTTCCTGGCCTCATTTGAACTTGCCTAAATAGTTAGTTTAATTATGCTTCACCTCTTGCCATGTTTAAAAACATTTAATATTGTTGGGTACATAACCAAGAGAGAGCTAAATAAGTCATATGGTGTTTCGTCAATATGCAACTCGTTGCATATTGAGCTCCACTTAATTTGTAGTATTGTTTGTTTCACTTTGCCTTGCCATGCCATGCCTCTTTAAACTGGACATGCATCATCCTTGGTTATGCATCATCCTTGGTTGTGCATCATGCCATGCTTATGTGATGGTTGTTTACCATGATGTTTGCACCTTTCCAGTGTTGCTTCTTCTTGTTAGTTCGGGTAACGTCGCATTTGTGAGGATCCGTTCGACTACGTCCGTTTGTCTTCTTCATGGACTCGTTCTTCTACCTTGCGGGATTCAGGCAAGATGGCCATACCCTCGAAATCACTTCTATCTTTGCTTGCTAGTTGTTTGCTCTATCGCTATGTCGCGCTACCTCCACTTGTTATATCATGCCTCCCATATTGCCATGTCAAGCCTCTAACCCACCTTCCTAGCAAACCGTTGTTTGGCTAAGTTACCGCTTTTGCTTAGCCCCTCTTATAGCGTTGTTAGTTGCAGGTGAAGCTGAAGATTGCTCCATGTTGGAACATGGATATGTTGGGATATCACAATATCTCTTATTTTAATTAATGCATCTATATACTTGGTAAAGGGTGGAAGGCTCGGCCTTATGCCTAGTGTCTTTTCCACTCTTGCCGCCCTTGTTTCCATTATACCGGTGTTATGTTCCTTGATTTTGCGTTCCTTACGCGGTTGGGTGTTATGGGAACCCCTTGATAGTTCGCCTTGAATGAAACTCCTCCAGCAAGGCCCAACCTTGGTTTTACATTTTTCCTAAGAACCTATTACCCTTCCCTTGGGTTGGCCAACCCGAGGGTCTTCTTTATTTTAACCCCCCGGGCCAGTGCTTCTCTAAGTGTTGGTCCGAACCGGGCAGCCTGTGGGGCCACCTCGGGGCAACTTGAGGGCTGGTTTTACTCGTAGCTTGACCTATCCGGTGTGCCCTGAGAACGAGATATGTGCAGCTCCTATCGAGATTGTCGGCACATCAGGCGGCTTTACTGGTCTTGTTTTACCATTGTTGAAATGTCTTGTAACCGAGATTCCGAGACTGATCGGGTCTTCCCGGGAGAAGGAATATCCTTCGTTGCCCGTGATAGCTTGTGATGGGCTAAGTTGGGACACCCCTGCAGGGTTTAAACTTTCAAAAGCCGTGCCCACGGTTATGTGGCAGATGGGAATTTGTTAATGTCTGGTTGTAGAGAACTTGACACTCGACTTAATTAAAATGCATCAACCGCGTGTGTAGCCGTGACAGTCTCTTTTCGGCGGAGTCCGGGAAGTGAACACAGTTTTGGAGTTATGTTTGAACGTAAGTAGTTTCAGGATCACTTCTTGATCACTTCTAGCTTCACGACTATTGCGTTGCTTCTCTTCTCGCTCTTATTTGCGTTTGTTAGCCACCATATATGCTTAGTGCTTGCTGCAGCTCCACCTCATTACCCTTCTCCTACCCATAAGCTTAAATAGTCTTGATCTCGCAGGTGTGAGATTGCTGAGTCCTCGTGACTCACAGATACTTCCAAACAGTTGCAGGTGCCGAGGATACCAGTGCAGGTGACGCAACTGAGCTCAAGCGGGAGCTTGATGAAGATCTTGGTCATTGTTTTGTGTCTTTTTTGGATGATCAGTAGTGGTGCCCAGTTGGGACGATCGGGGATCTAGCATTTGGGGTTGTCTTCCTTTATTTTGGTTCCGTAGTCAGACCTTTGATTGTATTTGGATGATGTATGAATTATTTATGTATTGTGTGAAGTGGTGATTGTAAGCCAACTCTTTATCCCTTTCTTATTCAGTACATGGGGTTGTGTGAAGATTACCCCTCTTGCGACAAACCTACCATGCGGCTATGCCTCTAAGTCGTGCCCCGACACGTGGGAGATATAGCCGCATTGTGGGTGTTACAAAAAGAGACTTCATTGCTAGGAAACATGGTAAGGAAAGGGAACCATTGGTTCAGAAACCCATGCCTTTTCCTCCTAAAGCTTCAAAGAATAAAGATGATGAAGAATTTGAGCGCTTTGTTGAAATGCTTAGACCTGTCTTTTTTCGTTTGCGTTTGACTGATATGCCGAAAATGTCTCCTTATGTTATGTATATGAAAGCTATTGTTACTAATAAAAGAAAGATACCTGAAGCTGAAATTTCGACCATGCTTGCTTATTATACATTTAATGGTGGAATACCAAAGAAACTAGGAGATCCAAGAATACCAACTATACCATGCTCCATTAAAAGGAACTATGTTAGAATTGCTTTATGTTATCTAGGAGCCGGTGTTAGTGTTATGCCTTTCTCTTTATATCGTAGACTTGATTTGAATAAGTTGACACCAACTGAAATCTCTTTGCAAATGGCTGATAAATCAACTGCTATACCCATCTCTTAACGGACTTTGTTATTCTTGATATACCCGAGGACGACAATATGTCAATCATCCTTGGTAGACCATTTTTGAATACTGCAGGGGTTGTTATTGATTTCAATAAAGGCAATGTCACTTTTCATGTTAATGGTAATGAACATACAATACAGTTTCCGAAGGAACAACCTCGAGTGAATAGTATCAACTCTATTGGAAAAAATTCAACAATTACTATTGGAGGTTTTGAATTCCCTATTCCTACCAACAGAAATAAATATGATATTCTTATTGTTGGGGACATGCATATCTCCGTTGAGGTAATCTAGTGCTATACGAAGATTCTCTATTTCATGTCATTCGGAAGAAGTTTGTTAATAAGACTTGATCAACCTTATTAATGGATTCCTTTTGATGAGCATGAGATGGATGAATTTTCTAAACACCACCTTTTGTACCCACCTTTTACTTTCTATCATTTAGAATTAATAAAATAGAAATACTATCATTTTATTGTTTTCTGAATTATCCTTGCAATAAGAAATGACCAAAAAATAAAAGTTCTTCAAATGCCCTGAAAATTTTATATGGATTTTTCTAGAATATTTGAATTTTTTTGGCACTGAACACACCCCAAGGGGTGCACATGTGAGCCACAAGCCCACAGGGCGCACACACCCCCTAGGCGCGCCTGGGTAGCTTGTGGGGCCCATGTAGGCCCCCTCACTTATTCCAGCCATCCATCTACTTCTTCTTCCTCATTAAAAAATCACACCATTGCTCAAACTAGTGTTCTTGCTCATCTTGCTGCTATTGTTGATCTCTTTGCTCGGAGCTCCTTTTCCAAAACAGTTTTAGGGGATTGTTCATCGGTATGTGAGTCCTCCAATGGTCCAATTAGTTTTTGTTCTGTGGTGACCATGTTCTTGAGCTTGCATGTCAAATTTATATGGTTCAAAGTAGTTTTGTTGCATGAAATAGCCTCTAGGTACTTATAGGTGTAGTAGCTATCAATTTTGTTGAGTCTGGTTCACTTTTATTTTGAGACACTAAAAACTTCAGAAATTTTCAGAGAAAAAGAGAACCATGAGGAGGTGGTTAAGGGGCTCATCTAGTCGAGATTCAGAGGACACTCCTAAGAAAAATCCCAAGTACAATCTTTTGCGTGCAACAGAGGTTTGGCCATGTGAATGGCCAAGTGATACATTCTTGAAGGAGACGGGAATTTACGAAGATTTCTATTTCTTGGCGGACAATGCCGGCATCATCCCCTTCCTCAAAGATAAGTTTGACCAATACCTCCTACTCACTAATACCTTCGTGCAGAATTTTCGCTTATATCCTAAGAAGGAACCGCCCATCGTAGAGTTTCATTTGTATGATGTGCCTAGGGAAATGACACTATATGATTTTTGCAATGCTTGCAAATTACCTTATGAGGGCTGTATCATGGAGCCACGTCCTAGAGACGTGGAGGATTTTCTTTTTGAAATAACTGTGGGGGAAGAGAGTGATGTGTTAGAGGCAAGAGTATCCAGTTTACATTTTTTCATTTTAGATTATTATTCATTATTTGTCGGGAGATGTCTGATAGGTCTGCGGGAGAGTGGAGGCCTTAGTGCACCTGATCTTGCTATTTTATGCCACTGACAGAACCTTTAGTTTGGGCGCTATGGATGCTCGACAGTTACACACAAACCGTCCGAAGGGTAGTATTTTTGGTGGTGTCTATGCCTCCCGCCTCTCAACACATTTTGAGATTCCTATTAGGCATGATGAGAAGGAGCACATGCTGCTACCCACTAAATATTTAGACTATGCTAGTATGGTAGCGCATGATTTTATTAACAAAGACAAGCACAAGCGACTCCTCTACAACTTAGTATTCAGCCAGGACACCGGTGAGCTTGTTACTTTGCCTGCACCTTCTTTGTTCGATATTTATTTAGGTAGGTACATTATTATGCCCGAGGACATCTACAAATTTTGGGTTCTTTCGCAACCCACAGCACCTCAGCCAGCACCAACACCTGAGCCATATTAGGAGCCTATTTATTAGTGGGAGCCACAGGAGCTCGTCAACCAGTGGAACCCTCAGGACCCTTCGTAGTATCCAAGAGAGGGTTATTTCCAGATTTGGCCATAGACCAACTTAGGCCAAAAGCCTAATCTTGGGGGAGTACGTCTTTCTCACCGACATTACATTCATGGTCACACATTCATTCCATTTGTCGGTGTTCATCCTTTTCCATTGTATTATCCATGTTAGATTATTTTTCTTGCTTTCTTCTTGTTTGTTTGAAAAAACTTTGATAAAAATCCAAAAATATTTCTCACTTCTTTTTTGTTTTTCTTTCTATTATAATTATTTGTAGTGTTAAAAGAAAACCCAAAAATATTTCTCGTTATTTGTAGTGTTAAAACCAAAAATATTTCTCGTTCTTCTTATGCTTGTTGGGAGCTTTCCAGTGTAAATAGTTTTTCTCGTTTTCGTTTTAATTTCTTCTAGAGAAAAACAAAAACTCAAAAAATATTTCAGTGTGTTTCTTTGAAATTCTTTTCTTTTCTTTGGGTCGTAAGGAGAAGACCACGATGAAAATGTTGAGTGGCGCTCATATACATTATTTTTTATCTAACAAAGAGCCCATATTACCTTGTCTTCTCCTTTGAATAAATGTTTGCAGATTCTAGCTTAGTCCAAAGTACGTGCACTCTTATTATTTTCACATCATCCGGTCGTGCAAGTGAAAGGCAATAATGACGATATTTCATGAAATGATTGAAATGAAGAAAAGCTGGTATGAACTCAACCAATTTTGTTTTTGTAAATATGATTAACTCATCGTTCTTGATTCAGCCTATTATGAATGAAACATGTTTGCAATGACAATTAGAGATTATAGTTATTCATGCCATGCTTAATTTGCTAGGAGTGTATAATGGTTTATCTTGTGTGCCAACATGCATTTAAAATGGTTATGATGTAGTTTGATGGGATGCTATCCTCTTCTGAATGATTCGAGTGGCTTGACATGGCACATGTTCACACATGTAGTTGAATCAAAAACATGTAGTTGATGGGATGCTATCCTCCACGATATTTATGTTCATGGCGATTTATATCCTACTAATGCTTGTATTCAATGTTGAATAACCTCAATGCATGTTTATGACCGTTGTCGCTCTCTAGTTGGTCGCTTTTCAATCTTTTTGCTAGCCTTCACTTGTACTAAGCAGGAATACTGCTTGTGCATCCACTTCCTTAAAACCAAAGTTGTTCCATATGCGTCCACCGTACCTACCTATATGCTGTATTTACCTGCTGTTCCAAGTAAATTTGCACGTGCCAAACTCTAAACCTTCAAATAATAATCTATTTTGTATGCCCTAATCGCTCATGTAGCGATTAGGGACTTCTAGTATCTTCCATGTTAGGTGGGTTATTCTCACGATGAGTGTTTATTCACTTGTCATTCACGAGAAAGTGGATGGTAATCGGGATGCCCAGTTCCATGATCAAAATCAAATCAAAATATAATAATGAAACAAAACTCCCCCAGGACTGTTGTTGGTATGGTCGGTACCCGTGGATTTGCTAGCCGTGCAGTGTGTTTGTTGGTGGAGGGCAAGTAAAACTTTAACATTCTGTTTGGGAACCGCCTATAATGTGTCTAGCATGGAAGATAGTGAGATATCTTGGTTGTTATGTTGACAATCAAAGCATGCCTCTCAAAATTATATTCTTCTTTGTTTCAAAAGATTCGAGCTCTGGCACCTATGCAAATCGATACTTCCCTCTACAAAGGTCCTATCTATTTACTTTTATTGCTGAGTCATCATCATCTTATTAAAAGCACCAGCTGGATAACACTATTGTCATTTATGTGCTTTGTTTTTACTCGATATTGAGTATGATTGTGACTAGATCTCTTTTGCCATGAATTATAATGTGTAGTTAGTGCTTGATCTTCATGTGTGCTCCGCGTTTATGTTTTGCGGTCTCAGAAAGGGCTAGCGAGATACATTTCTGTCATATTATATCATGATTGTTTTGAAAAAGTGTTGTCGTCGGAGATATCTTATTACTACTCGCTAGTTTGTTATCCCACTGATATGAGTAAATGTGAGACCTAAATGTTATTGCGAATATGGTTAGTTCATAATCTTTGCAGAGAACCTAAATATTGGCTAGACATATTTGCAACAACAAGATCAAACAGAGTTTGTAAAAGTTTTTCTTTGTCACTTTCAGTTTGTCAACTGAATTGCTTGAGGTCAAGCAATGGGTTAAGCTTGGGGGATTTGATACGTCTCCAGCGTATCTACTTTTGCAACCTCTTTTGCCCTTGTTTTGGACTCTAATTTGCATCATTTGAATGGAACTAACCCAGACTCACGCTGTTTTCAGCAGAATTGCCATGGTGTTATTTTTGTGCTCAAATAAAAGTTATCGGGTTGACCTGAAAATTTACAGAGAATATTTTTGGAATATAAAAAATATACTGGCGGAGAAAGATACCAGAGGGGAGCCACCTAGGAGCCACAAACCCCAGGGGCACGCCCCTAGATTGTGGGCCCCGAGGACTGTCTACAACCCTAACTCCAACTTCATATAGATCTATTCGCGAAGAAAAAAACCCAGCGAGAAAGATTTATTGCGTTTTACGATATGGAGCCGTCGCCACCTCCTGTTCTTCATCGACAGGGCTGATCTGGAGTTCGTTCGGGGCTCCAAAGGGTGGAATTCGTCGCCATCGTCATCATCAACCTTCCTCCATCACCAATTTCATGATGCTCACCGTCGTGAGTGAGTAATTCCATCATAGTCTTGCTGGACGGTGATGGATTGGATGACATTTATCATGTAATCGAGTTAGTTTTGTTAGGGTTTGATCCCTAGTATCCACTATGTTCCGAGATTGATGTTGCTATGACTTTGCTATGCTTAATGCTTGTCACTAGGGCCCGAGTGCCATGATTTCAGATCTGAACCTATCATGTTTTCAAGAATATATGTGTGTTCTTGATCCTATCTTGCAAGTTGTAGACACTTATTACGAGTTATGATCCGCATACCCCATGGTGACAATAATTGGGATTCTTTCCGGTGATTACCGTAGTTTGAGGAGTTCATCTATTCACTAAGTGCTAATACTTTGTTCCGGTTCTCTATTAAAAGGAGGCCTTAATATCCTTTAGTTTCCATTAGGACCCCGCTGCCACAGGATGGCAGGACAAAAGATGTCATGCAAGTTCTTTTCCATAAGCATGTATGATATACGGAATACATTCCTACATCATATTGATGAATTGGAGCTAGTTCTGTGTCACCCTAAGTTATGACTGCTACATGATGAATATCATCCAACACAATTATCATTGCCGATCCAATGCCTATGAGATTTTCACCTATTGATCTTTGCCAAGTAACTTTCGTTGCTACAATTGTTACAATTACTACAAAACTGCTACTGTTACTATTGCCACTGTTACCGTTACTATCATACTACTTTGCTACGAAACACTTTGCTGTAGATATTAAGTCTTCCTGGTGTGGTTGAATTGAAAATTCAACTACGAATACTCGTGAATATTATTTGGCTTCCCTTGTGTCGAATCAATAAATTTGGGTTGAATACTCTACCCTCAAAAACTATTGCGATCCCCTATACTTGTGGGTTATCGAGTTGCACCTTGTACGCACCTTTCCGGCAAGATGCATTGTAACTTGAGCCCCAAGGGTGGGGGCGTGCCCTACCCCCTGGGCGCGCCCCTGCCTTGTGGGCCCCCTAGCAGGCCTCCGGTGCCCATCTTCTACTATATTATGTGTTTTGACCTGGAAAAAAAATCAAAAGGAAGCTTTCGGGATGAAGCACCACCGTCTCGAGGCGGAACTTGGGCATAACCAATCTAGGGTTCCGGCGGAGCTGTTCTGCCGGGGAAACTTCCCACTGGGAGGGGGAAATCAAAGCCATCGTCATAACGAACGATCCTATCATCGAGAGGGGGCCAATCCCCATCAACATCTTGACCAAACCATCTCCTCTCAAACCTAGTTCATCTCTTGTATCTGGTCATTGTCTAAAAACCTCATATTGGTACCTGTGGGTTTCTAGTAGTGTTGATTACTCCTTGTAGTTGATGCTAGTTGGTTTATTCGGTGGTAGATAATATGTTTAGATCCTTAATGATAATTATTACTCCTCTTATTATGAACATGAATATGCTTTGTGAGTGGTTACGTTTATACCCGGGGACAAGGGAGAAGTCTTGTTATAAGTAATCATGTGAATTTGGTATTTGTTCGATATTTTGATGAGACGTATGTTGTCTTTGCTCTAGTGGTGTTATGTGAACGTCGACTACATGACACTTCACCATGATTTAGCCCTAGGGGAAGGCATTGGGAATTAAGAAGTAGATGATGGTTTGCTAGAGTGAAAGAATCTTAAACCCTAGTTTATGCGTTGCTTTGTAAGAGGCTAATTTGGATCCACAAGTTTCATGCTATGGTTAGATTTATCTTAATTCATCTTTCGTAGTTGCGCATGCTTGCGAGAGGGGTTAACCATAAGTGGGAGGCTTGTCCAAGTAAGGACAGCACCCAAGCACCGGTCCACCCACACATCAAATTATCAAAGTAATGAACGTGAATCATATGAGCATGATGAAAACTAGCTTGACAGTAATTCCCATGTGTGCTCGTGAGCGCTTTGCATTATATAAGAGTTTATCCAGGCTTTTCCTTTTCTACAAAAAGGATTGGGCCACCTTGATGTACCTTAGTTACTTTTGTTACTTGCTACCCGTTACGAATTATCTTATCACACAATTATTTGTTACCGATAATTTCAGTGCTTGCACAGAATACCTTGCTGAAAACAGCTTGTCATTTCCTTTTGCTCCTCATTGTGTTTGACACTCTTACTTATCGAAAGGACTACGATAGATCCCCTATACTTATGGGTCATCGGCTACCTTGATCGATTAAGTAGAAGCCAATAAAGATGACTTGGAGAAGTGAATTCAAAAGAATAAATATAAAAATAGACTCCGAGGTGAGAGCACCCACTTCCTACATCAAGCTAAAAACGAAAGCACTAGGACGATTAAGACTCTTCTTATTACACATCGAAGAACACACGGCTAAGAGAAATAGTAACTACAAAATATACACATCAAAGAACACGAGGCAAAACGAAAGTAATTGAAAGGGTGTTACTTACCAAAGCTTGTGTTACTTGCCACATACCTTGAAGATGTCCCCAATATCCCGTGTTTCATCTTCACCGCTCCTCTGCATGTTTGAATTCGTAGTTTTAAAATCTCAACATGGCAAGAAAATATAGTAATACTGACGCATCTTGTGGGCAACATTAAAGCATTCATCTTCCATGAAGAGCATCTCCAACAGGCACGCAATCTGTGGCGCGTTCAAAAATTGTTTACAGTGCTGGAATTGCCAGTATTTGTGGGCCGCGGAGTGCTGGCTCTAGCGGCTGCTGCAAAAAATTGCATGTGCGCCGCTCCAGCAGACACGCTATATTTTTTTCTCCTTTCTACTCTAACACGATACACATTCGACTCCTAGTCGATACTGGCATAGATAGATACATAGATAGTTCTCAGCATAGATGTCACACCCTAGAATTTTTTTGTAAATAGTTGCATCTGCATCCATGTGTCATGTTCAATGTTCAAGTAAATTTGAAATGGGGGATGTTCATACCCTAGCATAAAATGGAATTCAAATAGGTTCAACCTAAAAATAATTTCAGTGAACCCAAAATGCCCTTAAAAATGTTCATGATTTAGGGAAAGGTGTAAACCTTATCCAGTGATGATGCATATTTTTCATTGGCATTTTTGTCTCTGAATTAAGTCACTAAGTATTTGAATTGCGGCTATGAACCCCTATAAATAATTCTATAGCTCCAATAATTCTGGAACTTTATGTGGGGCTCTGAAGTAATTCAGTTTGCATCCACAATTATTTTCAGAAGCAACAAAAATTATTTGGTTAGGAAGCCAAATTCAAACATACTGCAGAAATAGAAAACAGAAACAAAATAGAAAACACACAGAGAGAGAGAGAGAACTAACCTAGCGTACCTGCAGCAGAGCCGGCCCAACCCACCACCGCATCCCCCTGTCGTCTTCCTCCCTAGACAAAAGGACAAGCGTGCATGGTCTCCATGCGCCGGCACGCGCCCGGCCACCTCCTACTTGGCGCCTTGCCCCGGACCGGCTAGAGACGCCACACATGCCCCTGACCCCCTCGACCACTTGCTCGTGCTCATTCCCTGTTTGTCTCTCTCTCCCGCGACTGTCCGCGAGCGCCCGAGAATGCCGACGAGCACCACCGTGGCCATCGTGGACCCCTCGCCTTGCTGATGCTTCCAGAAGAACAATCGTGTCTTCCTCTTCGTCTCCACTGACCCACACGACGCCAGGCGCACCGCAGCGATGTCTCCGCCTCGTCTTCAACCTCGGGCACCTGAGCTCGCTTCTGGTCGATTCAATGCCACCAGGACCTCCCCGAGCTCGCTGACCTCCTGTTCGACGTAGTTGTGAGCTCCTCTGTAGTTCAACCTTTTCCCCAGCGTTGCGCTCGTCCTCTATCTAGGATCCCCGCCATCCCGTGAGCCTCCTGCTGCCGTGGCTCCTCGCCGCCATGGCCAGGCCACCTAGAGATCGCGTCCGAGCATGTGTACGTGTTCCTAGCATCGTCAGGAACTGAACTAGCATCCCACCTTGTTTTGCCTTGCACCACAGCAACCGCACCATACTCGTCGTGCTCCAGCCACCGCAAAACCCATCGCCGCCGCCGATACAGACCACCCCCGGTCACCCAGAGTCCACCTCTGGATGCGCCGCACTACTAGCTACCTGTAGCCGCAAGCCACAGCTGAAACTGTCCCCTGTAGCGCCTTCCTGCGGCTTCTCCGTGTTTGGTTTTGGTCGCAGCCTGCCACATTCCAGCGGGCTGATGTGGTTGTTTAGCTTAAGTCTAATTACCTTGTCTAATTAACCCCCAGACACTTACAGTGGGCCCTGGTGCCCCTAATATTTTAGCTAGATTAGAAATAACCCCTGTTAGCCTTGTGTCACTGACGTGCGGACCCCACACTCAGGTTTGACCCCAGCCAGCGTCATTGACTTGCTGATCCTTTTTTGGGTTTAAAATAATTCAGGAAATTCCAGAGAATAGCCAAAACTTCAAAAATTCATAGAATTTAAACTGTGGCTCAGATTGAAATAGTTTATACATGAATAATTATCAGAAAAATTCAATCTACCCATCTGTACCATTTTCATGCATGACAAATGAAGCTATACTAACTGAATGTATGAAAACACATAAATTGCATTTTAAGAGGCTTGATTTGGAGTTGCATTTGAACCCTTAGTTCAAATGGACATCATCCAAGTTGAATGCTAGGTGCATTATCTCAAACCACATCATATCTACATGCCATTTTCATGCATCATATTGTGGAATATATTTGTGTATTGATTGCCGGCACTGTCCTTCTCGATAGGTCCTGCTTCGAAGACTGTTCCAGAGTACCTGTATGAAGAGCAGTGCTCTATTGTTGATCTACCAGGAAAGCAACCCCCCCCCCCCTTTGAGAACTCTGATACAATCCCACTGTCTCGCTCCTGCTCTCTTTTAGTGCATCAGGGCAACAACGATTCAACTGTTACATGTTGTGGTAGTTGAAACCATTCCTCTGCATCACCTGTCTTTGCCACAGTAAATAGTTGAAACCCACTAGCATGAGTAGGAGTTGTTTGAGCCATGATGTTTCTACTCATTTATGCTTGCTTGTTACGCCTGCTATGCTTAGAGTTGTCTCAGGTCTGATTCTTCTCGGATGGATTGGAATGGTGTGAACATGTCCTACTATTGAGAGCTAAGTGTGTGAACACGATTTGGTAAAGGTGGCGATGGGAGGCCATGTAGGAGAACATGGTGGGCTGTCTCATTGAAACCGTCCTTAGGAACTGAGTTATGTGTTTGTGATCCAAGACAGTTACTACCACGCATTGGGATACTTAATTGACCCTCTCGACTTATTAATCACCATGATCTCTGTCCAGGAGTTGCAACTAGTTTCTGGTGTTTGTAGGATATGTGTTGGGGGCCGTGGGTAGCGCTGACCATAGGGGTGGGCTATGATGCGGTAGAGACACGAGGCACGGTGTACCAGGATGACACCTGAATGGTGCTCTTAGGAGCCCTGCTCTCATCGTTTGGGGCCGTGAGTGAAACCTCGGCAAGACTACCTTGCGGATGGAACTCACATAGGCGATAAACCTAGACTAGTGACTTGTGTGGTTAGTCAGGTCATGGCTGACACCCTCACCGGGCTTCCAATTGAAGGTTGCCGAGTACTTGTCGTGTAAACGACGATAAGTGGTGAGAGCATATATGAAGAGGTACACCCTTGCAGGGTTAAGGATATATTCAAATAGCCGCGTCCGTGGATATGGACTACTTGGAATGCTTACATTGTTCATATAGAACTGGAAGTGGATACTCTAAAATGCGCAAGATAAGCGTGAGTGCTATGGATGGCCTTCTCATAGGGAGATGGGAGCGGATCCATAGTGGTGTATTGGTATGGTGAATATGTGGACTCGTGTGCGCCACTTCAAATAAGTTACTGGCAATCGTATTTCAAGATAGCCACCGAGTCAAAGCTGGCTTGCTGCAGTTAAACTCCACTACCCCTTTGTTGATACCTGATGCATATGTAATTAGTTCTGATGTTAGTCTTGCTAGGTACATTTATACTCATGTTTTCTTAAATTATGTTTTGCAAAGAGACTTCATTCTTAGTAGTAGTTTCACGTGGGCTTTGACAATTAGCTTGGGAATCCCATATAGAGGTCTGGTTCTTTTGAAGGGTCTTATAGATAGACAAGCTTTCTAGCCTTCTTTCTTTTCAGATGTCTCCACTCAGACATGTTTATGCTTCCGCATGTTCTTGTTGCTTGTATGACTTGAATGTTGGGTCATGAGGCCGATGTTTGTAATACTTGGCTCCTCGGAGCCTATTAAATAAATACTTTCGGTCGTAGAGTTTTGTTGTGATGCCATGTTATATTTACACATATCGAGCATATTGTTTGTATGTTATTGAAATGCTGGGCATGTGTGGGATCTGACAACCTAGTTGTTTATTCTTGGTAGCATCTCTTATGGGGAAATGTCTCCTAGTGCTTCCACTGAGCCATGCTAGCTTGCCACTGCTCTGGAACACATGGACTGATCTGGATGTGTCCTTCTTTGCTCCTGTGTCTGTCCCTTCGGTGAAATGTCACGCCGTGTCTACCGGAGTCCCGTTAGCTTGCTACAGCCCAAATTCACTCGCTGTTGACCGACACGTGCATTGATGTGTCATGTATGCCTATCCCTGCAAGTTAGGGTTGCCTTGGGTTTACGACTAGTCATGTCGGTCTGGGTTCTCTATCATATGGATGCTAGCGACACAGTCATATACGTGAGCCAAAAGGCGCAAACGGTCCTAGCCAAGGTAAGGCTGCAGCCGTGGGAATACCGTGCGTGAGGCTGCAATGTGATGTGATGTGTTACATGCTAGATCGGTGTGACTTAGGATCGGGGTCCTGAAAATAGATATAACATAGATAGATAGATAAAAAATAGATAGTTCAACTACTCCTTGTCGTCTGACTCTGCCTTGGTGATGTCCTCCTCCGACGTCTCAATGAAGGCGTGAAGATACCGATTGTCATCGGAGTCCCAGGGCGACGGTGCTCCTAGCTTGATGCTAATTGAGCGGCCACCTTCCGCGTACGCCTGTCCTCGGGATAGGCGGCTCACTCTGCCCTCCTATTCTCCCTCTCCGCTCTCCTTTGCACGTAGAACTCGCACTCATTGATGATGTCCTGCGGGAAGTGTTAGCGCCACAACACCATGGCTTCCTCGTCCATCTCGGTGATGCCGAGACGATGCTCTCACCTCCGGTTGTCGCAACGATCCTCGTCGATGATAAGCCACAGGGGAGGCGCGAGCTCCTGCGCCCGTTCCCGCGTCGGTATGTTGGGGAAGTTCATATCCCTACGAGGCCACCGGAGGTGCCACGCCGCCATGTCATACGCGCGAGCGGCCTCATGGGCGGTGTCGAAAGTGCTAAGACCGAGGCGCATCTCGCCGAATCGGATCTCAGCAAAGAAGGTGCCGGAGGGGCGCGCGTGGACGCCGCCATAGCCCCAAGTTTCCCGAAGGTACGACGACATGGTGGTGCGGTGGCGGCAAGGTGAGAAAGAGCGAGGAGAGAGGGGTGGTGAGGCATAGAGCAGGTAGAGGGCGGTGGGAGGACACGGGTGGGCGTTGGATTTTATAAAGCGCATCGGACGCCGCTCGCCCGACCGCTTTTCCCCCTGCGCGGGTGATCCTTTCCTGTCAGATTCAGGCCTCCACAGACCCAAGGAAGATTCGAACTCTGGGGTGCGTGAGAAGAACTCAATCTCCCTAGTCTGCCAGCTCATCGATCTCACAGCCTAGCTAGATGAACAAGAAACGAAAGGGACATGATAGTTTACCCAGGTTCGGGCCACCTTGCGGTGTAAGACCCTACTCCTACTTTGTGGTGGATTAGCCTCGAGGTGGGCTGAGGATGAACTCGCACTGAGGAAGAATAACCTCAGGAGATTTTTTCTTGTGTTGGTATGAGCTGGTGAGGGTTTGGATGGCTCGATCCCAGATCCCCTCCTATGGTGGTGGCTAAGCGATATTTATAGTGGCGTTGGTCCTCTTGCCCCAAAATGAAGGCAGGAAGGAATCGCACAATGGCCAAGTTTGAAGGGAGACAAACAGGGCATCTTATCCTGACAAAAGGTGGTCTTCGCCCGCAAAGCTTCTGGTCGTGACGTCGCGGCGGGCTCGGCGATGACCTCTGTCCTGCCGTCCTAGCGGTCCCGGTCTTATAGCACGGAAATGGAAACCTTTAGTTGATTCCTCGGGACTCCGCGCCTGCACTTGCCTCCTTAGCACTAAAGAGGAAACCTGTTGTACTGTGCCTGCTAGTGCCCGCCTGGTCTTGGTCGTCATGGCTTGTGTCACCTTAACCTCACGAGGTGGGTGCTTGCATAGAGATCTCCGCTCCTTGGAAGCCATCCTAGAGAGGCCACTCCCTCCGGAGGTCCGAGCGTCGTCCACCTCGCGAGGCTTGGCCCGCTCGCAAGGGTCTTGTGTTGTCGATGCTGAAGGTGGGCTGTACCAGGCCACTGTTGGAGCCATGCCATTGGCCGCAACCAGGCAAGACTGGGTACCCTAGTTCCCAGAATGCTGACAGTAGCCTAGGGCCCAAGGCTCGCTCGGACTTGGCTTCGAGGCGAAGCCAAAGGGCAAGGGCGAAGCGCCGCGGGGCCCCATCGCCTGGGACCCGGTCGACGAGTGGCGCTTGATGGGACGTGGGTGTCTCCGCTTCCCCATGCTGCCTTAGCAACCGTCCTGGGCTTGAACAAAAGGCTGACGCTTGCCGCTGAGACTTCATTGCCTTCCCTTCATCTTGCTCTAGATCCCTTTCTCTCCCTACTCGGAGCGCCTCCAGATCTGTCGAACATTTCCCCGAGCTCCCATCGATGGCAACCGATAAGGCAAAGCCTACTGCTCCTTCCGCGCGTTTCACCTCCTCGTCCGAGCTGGCCCTTAGTGTGTCCACCATCACTAAGGACAAGCACCTTGCCGCCGTGCTCCCGCCGACGGCAAGCAATGCCAATGAGGGGACGGAGACAGAGCTTTGAGTCGGCACAACCAAGAAGGACACCTTGGCGAGGTCCTTCTACCCCTTCTTTCTACACAACATCTTCGCAGGACCTGTCCCCCTTTCTTTGATTTCTTCTTCGTCGTTCTGGACCATTACTAGATTCGCGCCCTTCATCTCCATCCCAACTCCATCCTCCTCCTGTCGATCTTCGCCTTCTACTGTGAGGCGTTCGTGGGGGTGGCGCCCTCCATTGCGCTGCTCCGCCACTTCTTCTACCTCCGAATGTGCATCACAACCTAGTGCTTCGGGTGCGTCTGCTTCGTCACATCCCATGACAGCAATGCGCTCTCGAGGGCCAGGAAGAAGCTGGACGACTTATGGTGCAAGTGGATCTTCATGGACGCCAAGCGCCTCCATGCTCGACTGGAGCTGTCGACCATGATGCCGGCAAAGCTTGACCGGTGTGAGCACAAGAAGATCAGTGATCCCCGGGCGGCGCAGGTCCTGGAGAAGATGACAGCCAATATGGAGGAGGAGAAGCTAATAGGGCCATGCTCGTCAAGGAGTTCCTGACCCAGCCTGGCTCCGCTCTAGGCGCACTCACGCCCCTTGTGGAGTCTCAAGGGCGCAGAAGACGACCTCCGGCTGCGCCCGAAAAGCTTGAAAGATGAGGAGCTGAGCAAGGTCTTGTGCACCTTCTTGAGAAGGACCTGGGCGGCCTCCCGGAGGCATAACTCCCATTGTACCGCCGCGACAACGGGGCAGGAGTGGCCTCCGCCATGCCTGTCTTCAAAGAGTGGGGGCTTGTGATGCCCATGCTCCCCATCTCCGCGGTGCCGGTGTCCTCTGGCGTAATCTCCGGGAAGGATGGGGAGGACGACTCGGAGGCGACCATGGTGGAGGTCGGGGAGAGCTCTCCTCTGCGGCAGAGCGAGCTACTCCGTGGTCTCTCCGATGATGATGACACTGACAAATATCTGGTCGAGGGTTCCCCGCGCTCCACCGGGGTCGTCACGAGGTCCGGGGGCACCCATCTGCAGAGGCTGGGGCGAGGGACCCCGAAGAAGGGCGAGGTGGAGTTGCTACCCTGGGGCGACGCTCCTGCTTTTCCGCCCGTCGCCACCATTCTAGAGCTAGCCGCCATGCGCCTGGCCAATCCTGAGGGTGTGGCGAGGCTTGTGCTCAAGAAGCTCGGGGGCATCGTGCTCCTGGCCAAGAGGAGGGCGTACATCGCTCATGACGAGTAAGTATTTTACCTTGCTTTTGCTTCCCGTCTTTGATGTCGTGCTCACGATGTTCTCCTCCTGGTGGCCACGCTGAAGCCAGTGGTGAAGAGGAGGAAGGAGGAGGCCAGGGCTTCCAAGGCCACGCGACCTGCTGTGACCGGGGCAACCCTGGTGCGGGCGGAAGAGGCTGCATCGCGCTCGCGTGCGACGGAGCGAGCCCCTCGAAGCTCGGTGGCAAAGCCGTAGGAGACCACCTCTGAGGCCGAGCAGACTCCGAGGTCGCCCGTCTCCGGCGCACCTGTCGGGGGTTTGAGGGCTCCGGAACCCCTTGCCGTCCTTGCTGCTGCAGCAGCTCCAGTCCGGGCGCTGGTGCCAGTTCCTCCCCAAGTCCTCACGCTGGTGGACCATGGCTCCTCTATAAGCCCAGCGCTTTTGAGGATGCCTTTGCCACGCTGGACCAACTCCGGGCTGACCTTCAGGGCGCTGACCGACGCATGGTGACGGGGCGTCTGGGGCTGGTCTCGGGGTGGCTCCAGGCCAACTCGTCCATCAGGACAGCCTGGGGCTAGGCCGAGGCTGCCATCACGGAGGGTAGGAAGGAGTCCGGCAAGGCCACAGCGGCTCATGATGCAGCACTGACCGACGCAGTGTCCGCCAAGGAGCACTGCCGCATGGTGGAAGCGGAGCTGAAGGTCCTCCGCAATGAGCAGGCCGCCCGCGCCCGTTGGCTTGAGGAGCAGGAGGAGAAGCTGAAGGCCCAGGAGACTGTGCTCGCTAAGTGCGACACCGAGCTGGAGCAGCCAGCCCAGGAACAGGCCGCGGAGCGGAGTCGCCTGGGGAAGCTAAAGGAGGAGGCGGAGAAGGCCCAAGCGTTCCACGCCAAGCTTGTCCTCGAGGAGATGGCCCGGCTGGAGGCCAGGGAGAAGTCCCTCGCCGCGGCTGAGAAGGCGGCCGCTGCAGGGCGCGACGCCTTCATCTCCCTCGAGTCAAGGTCCCGCGCGGTGCTGTAGACCCTTTATGGGGAAGGGTACGAGGAGCCGCTAGCGACTCCGAAGGAAGGCCCTGCCGGGCTGCTCCCGAAGCTCGCCACGTTGTTCAAGGGCATCATCACCAGAATGGGATGGATGGTGGAGGGGGAGGCTCGCGCGCTTTTTACCTCAGTCGTGACGTATCTCAAGCCACCTCCACCTTCGGGACCTCATCTTTGACCTTGGCGTGCTGCTCGAACCTGCGGCCCCTGAGTTCCATGACGCTGCTCCCAAGGCCGTGCGGAAGCAAGTGGAGGCCCTGCTGGAGAAGTTCCTTTGTGTTGACCCCACAACCAGAGCCGGTGGCGAGGATGGCGGTGACGTTGTCGGCGGCACCCCCCAGGTGAGCAACGACAGTGTCCAAGGCTGTAGAAGAGGTCCGAAGACATGGCTTTCCTTTCTGTTTTAACCCTACAAAATTTACCATGACCTAAGCGTAGCCCCCTGCCCAGCCCCGTCCTCCTAAGGAGATGTCTCCCCCACCTCCTCCATGGTCTCCTACGAGTCCTCCTCCATCCTCCTCCTGCCGATCTTCGCATTCTACTGCGAGGCGTTCATGGGGGTGGCGCCCTCCGTTGCGCTGCTCCGCCACTTCTTCTAACTCCGGATGCGCACCATAACCCAGTGCTCCGGGTGCGTCTGCTTCACCGTGTCCCATGGCAGCAATGCTTTGTTGACAGCCGGGAAGAAGGTGGACGACTTCCGCCGCAAGTGGATCTTCATGGACACCAAGCGACTCCATGCTCGGCTGGAGCTGCCGAGCATGATGCCGGCGCAGCTGGACCGGTGGGCTCACAAGAAGATCACCGACTCCCGAGCGGCACAGGTCCTGGAGAAGATGGTAGCAGATCTAGAGGCGGAGAAGCTCACGGGGGCCATGCTCATCAAGGAGTTCCCGACCTAGCACCTGGTGATACATCTCCGTCGTATCTACTTTTCCAAACACTTTTGCCCTTGTTTTGGACTCTAACTTGCATGATTTGAATGGAACTAACCCGGACTGATGCTGCTTTCAGCAGAATTACCATGGTGTTATTTATGTGCAGAAACAAACGTTCTTGGAATGACCTGAAACTTCACAGAGCGACTTTTCAGAAAATATGAACAATACCTGCAAAAGATGAAGGCCAGGGGGCCCACCATCTCTCCATGAGGGTGGGGGGCGCGCCTGCCCCCCTAGGGCGCGCCCCTACCTCGTGGGCCCCCTGTTGCCTCTCCGACTACAACTCCAACTACATATATTGTCTTTCGGGGGGAAAAAACCAGAGAGAAGAAATCATTGCATTTTACAACACGGAGCCGCCGCCAAGCCCTAAAACCTCTCGGGAGGGCTGATCCGGAGTCCGTTCGGGGCTCCAGAGATGGGAATCCGTCGCCATCGTCATCATCAACCATCCTCCATGACCAATTTCATGATGCTCACCGCCGTGCGTGAGTAATTCCATTGTAGGCTTGCTGGACGGTGATGGGTTGGATGGGATCTATCATGTAATCGAGTTAGTTTTGTTAGGGTTTGATCCCTAGTGTCCACTATGTTCTGAGATTGATGTTGCTATGACTTTGCTATGCTTAATGCTTGTCACTAGGGCCCGAGTGCCATGATTTCAGATCTGAACCTATTATGTTTTCATCAATATATGAGTGTTCTTGATCCTATCTTGCAAGTCTATAGTCACCTATTATGTGTTATGATCCATTAACGTTGAAGTGACAATAATCGGGATACTTACCGGTGATGACCGTAGTTTGAGGAGCTCATGTATTTACTATGTGTTAATGCTTTGTTGCGGTTCTCTATTAAAAGGAGACCTTAATATCCCTTAGTTTCCGTAAGGACCCCGCTGCCATGGGAGGGTAGGACAAAATATGTCATGCAAGTTCTTTTCCATAAGCACATATGACTATATTCGGAATACATGCCTACATTACATTGACGAACTGGAGCTAGTTCTGTGTCACCCTAGGTTATGACTGTTACATGATGAACCGCATCCGGCATAATTCTCCATCACTGATCCATTGCCTATGAGCTTTTCATATATTGTTCTCCGCTTATTTACTTTTTCGTTGCTATTGCTATCATCACTACAAAATACCGAAAACATTACTTTTACTACTGTTACCTTTTGCTACCGTTATCACTACTATCATATTACTTTGCTACTAAACATTTTGCTGCAGATATTAAGTTTCCACGTGTTGTTGAATTGACAACTCAGCTGCTAATACTTGAGAATATTCTTTGGCTCCCCTTGTGTTGAATCAATAAATTTGGGTTGAATACTCTACCCTCGAAAACTGTTGCGATCGCCTATACTTGTGGGTTATCAAGACTATTTTCTGGCGCCGTTGCCGGGGAGCATAGCTCTATTCTTTGAGTCACTTGGGATATATATCTGCTTATCATTATGAAGAACTTGAGAGATCCAAAAACCAAGATCTATCCCTCAACTATGAGGGGAGGTAAGGAACTGCCATCTAGCTCTGCACTTGATTCACCTTCTGTTATGAGTAAGTTTGCAACACCTACACCTGCTTCTGCTATTCGTTCTGATATGTCACATGCTATTGATGATGCCACTTCTGCTATGCATGATACTTATGATGAAACTACCTCTATGCCTGATACTACTATGCCACTTAGTGATTTTCTTGATGAACAACTTGCTAGGGCTAGAGAGATTGAAAATATTGAATCTGATGATAGTGATGAAAGTGATGATGAAGAATCACTTGTTATTCCTAAGTGTATTTGATCAAGAAGCTTCTTTAGCTATTTTAGCTTGCAAGAATAGAAATGAACTCAAAAGGTTATTAGCTAAATGGAGTAAGCGATCTCTAAATGCTAGAATGAAACCTGACCCTGCTTTTGCTACTTCACCTATCTTTGTTACTGATAAGGATTATGAATTCTCTATTGATCCTGATATAATTACTTTGGTTGAATCTGATCCTTTTCATGGTTATGAATCTGAAACTGTTGTAGCACATCTTACTAAATTGAATGATATAGCCACCCTGTTCTCTAAAGATGAGAGAACTCGTTACTTTTATATTCTTAAAACATTTCCGTTCTCATTAAAGGGTGATGCTAAGATATGGTTTAATTCTCTTGATCCTGGTTGTGTGCGTAGTCCCCAGGATATGTTTTATTACTTCTCTGCTAAATATTTCCCTGCTCAAAAGAAACAAGCTGCTTTAAGGGATATATATAATTTTTTGCAAATTGATGAAGAGAGTCTCCCACAAGCTTGGGGGAGGCTTCTCCAATTACTTAATGCTTTGCCTGATCATCCTCCTAAGAAAAATGAAATACTTGATATCTTTTATAATGGACTAACCGATGCCTCCAGAGATTACCTAGATAGTTGTGCTGGTTCTGTTTTTAGGGAAAGAACACCGGATGAAGCTGAAATTCTATTGAACACTATGTTGAAAAATGAAAATAATTGGACACCTTCGGAGCCAATTCCTGAGCCTATTCCTAAACCAACTCCGAGGAAGAGGGGTATTCTATTTCTCAGTCCTAAAGATATGCAAGAGGCAAAGAAATCTATGAAAGAAAAGGGTATTAAAGCTGAAGATGTTAAGAATTGACGTCCTATTGAAGAAATACATGGTCTTAATTTACCACCTGTCGAAGAAACATATAATCTTAATTCATTACCTATTGAAGAAACTATTGGTCTTGATAACCCGACACAGGTAGTAAAGGTAAATTCTCTCTATAGATATGATAAAGCTGAAATCCCATTTACTAAGTTTGCTAGCCCATGCTTAGATGAGTTCGATAAATTTATGGCTAAGCAAGAAGACTTTAATGCTTATTTTGGTAGACAATTGAAATACAATTCAAATATGCGTGAACACTTGGGTGATTATATGGCTAATGTTAAAGGTGAACTTAAACTTATTAGTAAACATGCTTCTATGGTTACCACTCAAGTAGAACAAGTACTTAAAGCTCAAAATGATTTGCTCAATGAATTGAATAGTAAAGATAATGATTATGTTGTTAGAGTGGCTACTAGAACTGGTAGAATGACTCAGCAACCTTTGTATCCTAAAGGCCATCCTAAGAGAATTGAGCAAGATTCTCAGAGAAATAATATAGATGCACCTAGTTCATGTAAAAAGAAGAAGAAAAATGATAGGACTTTGCATGCTTCTAGTGATCCTATTGTTGAAACACCTGAGAATCCAAATGATATTTCTATTTCTGATGCTGAAACTCAATCAGGTAATGAACCTGAAACTAATAATAATGCTAATAATAATGTTCATGATGATGGTCAACCTAGTAATGATAATGATATAGAAATTGAACCTGCTGTTGATCTTGATAACCCACAATCAAAGAATCAACATTATGATAAGAAAGAATTTGTTGCTAGGAAAGATGGTAAAGAAAGAGAGCCTTGGGTTCAAAAACCCATGCCTTTTCCTCCCAAACCATCTAAGAAAAAGGATGATGAGGATTTTGAGCGCTTTGCTGAAATGATTAGACCTATATATCTTTTTGCATATGCGATTAACTGATATGCTCAAAACCAATCCTTATGCTAAGTACATGAAAGACATTATTACAAGTAAAAGAAAGATACCGGAAGCTGAAATTTCCACCATGCTTGCTAATTATACTTTTAAGGGTGGAATACCGAAGAAACTTGGAGATCCCGGTGTACCAACTATACCATGCTCCATTAAAAGAAATTATGTTAAAACTGCTTTATGTGAGCTTGGAGCTGGTGTTAGTGTTATGCCTCTCTCTTTATATCGTAGACTTGATTTGAATAAATTGACACCTACCAAAATATCTTTGCAAATGGCTGATAAATCAACTGCTATACCTGTCGGTATCTGCGAGGATGTGCCTATTGTAGTTGCAAACATTACTATTTTAACGGACTTTGTTATTCTTGATATTCCCGAGGACGATATTATGTCTATTATTCTTGGAAGACCCTTTTTGAATACTACAAGGGCTGTTATTGATTGCACTAAAGGCAATGTCACTTTTCATGTTAATGGTAATGAGCACATGGTACACTTTCCGAGGAAACAACTTCAAGTTCATAGTATCAACTCTATTGGAAGAATTCCATCAATTATATTTGGAGGTTTTCAATTTCCTCTTCCTACTGTATTATTGGGGATGTGCATATCCCCGTTGAGGTAACATAGTGTTATTCAAAATTTCTCCGGTTCCATGTTATTCGGAATGAGTTCGTTAACAAGACTTGATCAACCTTGTTAGTAGATTCCTTTTGATGATCATGAGATGGATGAAACTAGAAGGCACAACCTTCTATACCCCACTTTTACTTTTTGTTATTTATATTAAATAAAATAAAAACAAATATTTTTCTGTCTGTTATCTGATTATCCGTGCAATATAAAAATACCACGAAAATAAAAGTTCTCCAAATGCCCTGAAATTTAAATATGATTTTTTCTAGAATATTTGAGAATATTTGGCACTGAGAACACAACAGGGGGGTCAACCACCTGCCCACTAGGGTGGAGGGCGCGCCCTACCCCCCTAGGCGCGCCCCCTGCCTCGTGGGCCCACGGTGGCCCTCCTCCACTTATTCCTGCACCCACACACTTCTTCTTCCTCCCACAAACACGAATATCCAGCTCAAGCACGAGTTCTAGCTCACTTTGCTACCATTTCCGATCTCCTTGCTCAAAGCTCCTCTCACAAAACTGCTTGGGGAGATTGTTCCTTGGTATGTGACTCCTCCATTGGTCCAATTAGTTTTTGTTCTAGTGCTTTATTCATTGCAAATATTTGCTACTTAGGTGAACCTGTTCTTGAGCTTGCATGTCAAATTTATATGGTTCCAAGTAGTTTTGATGCATGATATAGGCCCTAGGCACTTGTAGGAGTAGTTGCTACCAATATTATTGAGTTTGGTTTACTTTTATTTTGAAGTTACTAAAAATTTCAGAATTTTTCAGAAAATGATGAGGAGACTTTCGAGGGGCTCATGGAGCCAAAGCTCGAAGGAAAAGGAACCGAAGCCTAAGTATAATCTGCCTCGCACCGCGGAGGTTCGAGCGTGTGAATAGCCTTTCGAGAATTTCTTGAGAGCAGCCGGGATTTATGAAGATTTTCATGAATTGGCTAAGAATGCAGGCCTCACCGCTTTCCTCCATGACCAATGCGATCAGTATCTCTTACTCACAGATATCTTTGTGCAAAACTTTCATTTCCATTCTAGGAGCTCACCACCTACGGTGGAGTTTTATTTATATGATGAGCATAAGGAGATGACACTTTATGATTTTTGTCGGGTTTGTTTACTCCCTTTTGAGGGCAGGACAAAAGAACCACATCGTGATGATGTGGAGGGGTTTATTGATACTATCACTGTAGGGGAAACAAGGAAGGTTTTCGATGCACGAATCACTAGCATACATTTTCTTGTTTTACGTTATTTTGCATTATTTGCTAGTCGTTGTTTAATTGGTCGTGGAAACTGTGGAAACCTTAGTATCCCTGATATTATTATTTTGCTCCACGGTTTATACGGTGATAACTCTATTAGTATGGGCGGCATTATTGCTAAACGGTTAAGTCTGAACCGTACAAAGGGCCCCATCTTTGGAGGCATCTATGCTTCACACCTAGCTGCACATTTTAACATACCTATTAGGCATTATGAGAAGGAAGAAAAAGTGCTGCCTCGTGTTTATCTAGATTATAAAAGTATGGTGGCACATGATTTTATTGTTAAGAATGGGGAAGGAGAGCTTAAATATCAATAGATCTTTAATAAACATCATCCTGAGACTATTACCCTGCCTGCTCCTTCTTTGTTTGATTTATCTGTAGGCCAATACTTTGTTCCATTGAAGGCTATTCACGCCTACCGGAACCCTGCGCCAGCCATGGAGCCAGAGCCGGAACCACAAGTTGACCCTTCACGACAGTCTAATTACTAGTGGGATCCGGAGATGATTATCAGCCAATGGCAATCGGAGTCTTCCTCTTCTTCATCTCAGTACGACCCCAACTACTATTATGGATATCTGCCAGGCCAGCCGTGGCCATAGACCAACTTAGGCCAAAAGCCTAAGCTTGGGGGAGTACGTATTTCCCACCGACATTACATTTATGCTCACACACTCATTGCTAGATGTCAGTGCTCATACTTTTTCATTGTATCATCCATGCTAGTTTATTTTCCTTTTTATGTCTTCTTCTTGCATGTTTAATAAACCTTAAGAAAACCAAAAAATAGTTGTAGCCTTTAGTCAATTTACTTTCCATGCTTGTAGTAGTAATTAAAAAGAAAACCCCAAAAGATTTCCTGCTCTTCTTTTGCTTGTTGGGAGCTTTCCCGTGTAAATAGTTTTATTTCTTTTCTTTTCTTTGGGGGTCAATAGGAGAAGACCATAATTAAATTGTTGAAGTGGCTCTTATATGCATTATTGTTTATCTGACAAAAGAGCCCATATTGCCTTGTCTTCTCCTATTTATTGAATGCTTGCAGATTCCAGCTTAGTCCAATGCACGTGCACTATTATTATTATTCACATCGTTCGGTCGTGCAAGTGAAAGGCAATTATGATGATATATGATGGACTGGCTGGGATGAGAAAAGTTGTTATGAACTCGACCTCTTTTTTTGTAAATATGATTAGTTCATCGTTCCTGATTCAGCCTAATATGAATAAATATGTTTGCAATGACAATTAGAGATCATAGTTTCTTATTCCATGCTTGATTAGCTATGAGTTATAATGGTTTACCTTGCATGTCAACATGCTATTGAGATAGTTATGATGTGGTACGATAGGGTGGTATCCTCCTCTGAATGATTTAAGTGACTTGACTTGGCGCATGTTCACACATGTAGTTGAAACAAAATCAACATAGCCTTCATGATATTTATGTTCATGGTGGATTATATCCTACTCATGCTTGCACTCGGTGTTGATTAATTTTAATGCATGTTCATGACTGTTGTCGCTCTCTAGCTGGTCGCTTCCCAGTCTTTTGCTATCCTTCACTTGTACTAAGCGGGAATACTGCTTGTGCATCCAATCCCTTAAACCCCAAAGTTATTCCATATGAGTCCACTATACCTACCTATATGCGGTATCTACCTTCCGTTCCAAGTAAATTTGTATGTGCCAAACTCTAAACCTTCGAATAAATATCCTGTTTTGTATGCTCGAATAGCTCATGTATCAACTAGGGTTGTCTTTATCTCCCATGTTAGGCGGGTTATTCTCAAGAGGAGTGGACTCCGCTCCTCACTCATGAGATAAATGGCTAGTCACCAGGATGCCTAGTCCCATGCTTTATGCAAATTAAATCAAAATAATTGCAAACAAAACTCCCCCTGGGACTCTTGTTAGTTGGAGGCACTCGTTGTTTCGAGCAAGCCATGGATTGATGCTTGTTGGTGGAAGGGGGAGTATAAACTTTACCATTCTGTTTGGGAACCGCCTATAATGTGTGTAGCATGGAAGATATCGCCATCTCTTGGTTGTTATGTTGACAATGAAAGTATACCGCTCAAAATATTATTCACCTCTGTTTCAAAACCGAGCTCTGGCACCTCTACAAATCCCTGCTTCCCTCTGCGAAGGGCCTATCTATTTACTTTTATGCTGAGTCATCATCCTCTTATTAAAAAGCACCAGTTGGAGAGCACCGCTGTCATTAGCATTCATTACTTTTAGTTTATGTTGAGTATGACTTGACTAGATCTCTTTTACCATGAATTACAATGTATAGTTAGTCCTTGGTCTTTAAAGGTGCTCTGCATTTATGTTTTGCGGTCTCAGAAAGGGCTAGCGAGATACCATTTTGTTATATCATATTATGATTGTTTTGAGGAAGTGTTGTCATTTGAGATTTATTATTATTGCTCGCTAGTTGATTATGCTATTGATATGAGTAAACTTGAGACCTATGCGTTATTGCGAATGTGGTTAGTTATCATCTTGGCTGAAAACTTGAATGTTGGCTTTACATATTTACAACAACAAGAGCAAACAGAGTTTGTAAAAGTTTTTCTTTATCACTTTCAGTTTATCAACTGAATTGCTTGAGGACAAGCAAAGGTTTAAGCTTGGGGGAGTTGATACGTCTCTGTCGTATCTACTTTTCCAAACACTTTTGCCCTTGTTTTGGACTCTAACTTGCATGATTTGAATGGAACTAACCCGGACTGACGCTGTTTTTAGCAGAATTACCATGGTGTTATTTATGTGCAGAAACAAATGTTCTAGGAATGACCTGAAACTTCACAGAGCGACTCTTCAGAAAACATGAAAAATACCTGCAAAAGATGAAGGCCGGGGGGCCCACCACCTCTCCACGAGGGTGGGGGCGCGCCTACCCCCCTAGGGCACGCCCCTACCTTGTGGGCCCCCTGTTGCCTCTCCGACTCCAACACCAACTCCATATATCGTGTTTCGGGGAGAAAAAACCAGAGAGAAGAAATCATCGCGTTTTATGATACGGAGCCGCCGCCAAGCCCTAAAACCTCTCAGGAGGGCTGATCTGGAGTCCGTTCGAGGCTTCGGAGAGGGGAATCCGTCGCCATCGTCATCATCAACCATCCTCCATCACCAATTTCATGATGCTCACCGCCGTGCGTGAGTAATTCCATCATAGGCTTGCTGGACGGTGATGGGTTGGATGGGATCTATCATGTAATAGAGTTAGTTTTGTTAGGGTTTGATCCCTAGTGTCCACTATGTCCTGAGATTGATGTTGCTATGACTTTGCTATGCTTAATGCTTGTCACTAGGGCCCGAGTGCCATGATTTCATATCTGAACCTATTATGTTTTCATCAATATATGAGTGTTCTTGATCCTATCTTGCAGGTCTATAGTCACCTATTATGTGTTATGATCCGTTAAGCCCGAAGTGACAATAATCGAGATACTTACCAGTGATGACCGTAGTTTGATGAGTTCATGTATTCACTATGTGTTAATGCTTTGTTCCGGTTCTCTATTAAAAGGAGGCCTTAATATCCCTTAGTTTCCGTAAGGACCCCGCTGCCACGGGAGGGTAGGACAAAAGATGGCATGCAAGTTCTTTTCCGTAAGCATGTATGACTATATTCGAAATACATGCCTACATTACATTGATGAACTGGAGCTAGTTCTGTGTCACCCTAGGTTATGACTGTTACATGATGAACCGCATCCGGCATAATTCTCCATCACTGATCCATTGCCTATGAGCTTTTCATATATTGTTCTCCGCTTATTTACTTTTCCGTTGCTATTGCTATCATCACTACAAAATACCAAAAACAGTACTTTCACTACTGTTACCTTTTGCTACCGTTATCACTACTATCATATTACTTTGCTACTAAACATTTTGCTGCAGATATTAAGTTTCCACGTGTTGTTGAATTGACAACTCAGCTGCTAATACTTGAGAATATTCTTTGGCTCCCCTTGTGTTGAATCAATAAATTTGGGTTGAATACTCTACCCTCGAAAACTGTTGCAATCGCCTATACTTGTGGGTTATCAAGACTATTTTCTGGCGCCGTTGCCGGGGAGCATAGCTCTATTCTTTGAGTCACTTGGGATATATATCTGCTTATCATTATGAAGAACTTGAGAGATCCAAAAACCAAGATCTATCCCTCAACTATGAGGGGAGGTAAGGAACTGCCATCTAGCTCTGCACTTGATTCACCTTCTGTTATGAGTAAGTTTGCAACACCTACACCTGCTTCTGCTATTCGTTCTGATATGTCACATGCTATTGATGATGCCACTTCTGCTATGCATGATACTTATGATGAAACTACCTCTATGCCTGATACTACTATGCCACTTAGTGATTTTCTTGATGAACAACTTGCTAGGGCTAGAGAGATTGAAAATATTGAATCTGATGATAGTGATGAAAGTGATGATGAAGAATCACTTGTTATTCCTAAGTGTATTTGATCAAGAAGCTTCTTTAGCTATTTTAGCTTGCAAGAATAGAAATGAACTCAAAAGGTTATTAGCTAAATGGAGTAAGCGATCTCTAAATGCTAGAATGAAACCTGACCCTGCTTTTGCTACTTCACCTATCTTTGTTACTGATAAGGATTATGAATTCTCTATTGATCCTGATATAATTACTTTGGTTGAATCTGATCCTTTTCATGGTTATGAATCTGAAACTGCTGTAGCACATCTTACTAAATTGAATGATATAGCCACCCTGTTCACTAAAGATGAGAGAACTCGTTACTTTTATATTCTTAAAATATTTCCGTTCTCATTAAAGGGTGATGCTAAGATATGGTTTAATTCTCTTGATCCTGGTTGTGTGCGTAGTCCCCAGGATATGATTTATTACTTCTCTGCTAAATATGTCCCTGCTCATAAGAAACAAGCTGCTTTAAGGGATATATATATTTTTTTGCAAATTGAAGAAGAGAGTCTCCCACAAGCTTGGGGAGGCTTCTCCAATTACTTAATGCTTTGCCTGATCATCCTCTTAAGAAAAATGAAATACTTGATATCTTTTATAGTGGACTAATCGATGCCGCCAGAGATTACCTGGATAGTTGTGCTGGATACGTTTGTCCCATTATCTTTGGTATACCTTTCTTGAATACAGTTAATGCTAAGATAGATTGTAAGAAACAAATTGTTGGTGTTAGCTTTGGTGATGACTCTCATGAGTTTAATTTTTCCAAGTTTAGTAGGAATCATCATGAAAAAGAATTGCCTAGAAAGGATGAATTAATTGGTCTTGGGTCTATTGCTGTTCCACCTACTGATCCTTTAGAACAATATTTGCTAGACCATGAAAATGATTTACATATGCATGAAAGAAATGAAATAGACAAGGTTTTCTTTGAACAACGTCATCTTCTTAAAACACAATTTGCCCATTGAAACTCTAGGAGGTCCTCCTCCACCTAAAGGTGATCCTGTGTTTGAATTAAAACAATTGCCAGACACTTTGAAATATGCTTATCTCGATGAAAAGAAGATACATCATGTTATTATTAGTGCTAACCTTTCAGAACATGAAGAAGAAAGATTATTGAAAGTTCTAAGGAAGCATTGGGCTACTATTGGATAAACTCTTGATTATTTAAAGGGCATTAGTCCCACTCTATGTCAGCACAAAATTAATATGGAACCTGGTGCTAAACCCGGTGTTGATCACCAACGTCGGTTGAATCCGAAAATGAAGGAAGTGGTAAGAACGGAAATCTTAAAACTTTTGGAAGCAGGTATAATCTATCCTATAGCTGATAGCAGATGGTAAGTCCTGTTCATTGTGTCCCTAAGAAAGGAGGTATTACTGTTGTTCCTAATGATAAGAATGAACGTATTCCACAAAGAATTGCTAGAGGCTATAGAATGGTAATTGATTACAGAAAATTAAACAAAGCAACTAGAAAAGATAATTACCCCTTGCCTTTTATTGATCAAATGCTTGAAACATTATCTAAGCACTCACACTTTTGCTTCCTAGATGGATACTCTGGATTTTCACAAATACCTGTTTCTCAACCTGATCATGAAAAGACAACCTTTACTTGTCCCTTTGGAACTTATGCTTAGAGACGTATGCCTTTTGGTTTATGTAATGCACATGCTACCTTTCAAAGATGTATGACTGCTATATTCTCTGACTTTTGTGAAAAGATTGTTGTTGTTTCATGGATGACTTTTCTGTTTATGGGAATTCTTTTGATGATTGTTTAAGCAATCTTGAGCGAGTTTTGCAGAGATGTGAACAAACAAGTCTTGTCTTGAATTTGGAGAAGTGCCACTTTATGGTTAATGAAGGCATTGTATTAGGTCATAAAATTTCTGAAAGATATATTGAAGTGGACCAAGCTAAGGTTGATGCAATTGAGAAGATGCCATGTCCTAAGGACATCAAAGGTATTCATAGTTTCCTAGGGCATGCTGGTTTCTATAGGAGATTTATCAAAGACTTTTCTAAAATTTCTAGGCCTCTTACTAATCTTTTGCAAAAGGATATTCCTTTTGTTTCTGTTGATGATTGTTTAGATGCCTTTGAAACACTCAAGAAAGCCTTAACATCTACACCTATTATTCAACCACCTGATTGGAACTTGCCTTTTGAAATTATGTGTGATGCTAGTGATTATGATGTTGGTGCTGTTCTAGGACAAAGAGTTAATAAGAAACATAATGTTATTCATTATGCTAGTAAAACTCTAGACAGTGCTCAAAGAAATTATGCTGCTACTGAAAAAGAATTCTTAGCAGTGGTGTTTGCTTGTGATAAATTTAGATCTTATATTGTTGATTCCAAGGTAACTGTTCACACAGACCATGCTGCTATTAAATATCTTATGGAAAAGAAAGATGCTAAACCTAAACTTATTCGATGGGTTCTCTTGTTACAAGAATTTGGTTTACAT
Organism: Triticum aestivum; assembly: GCF_018294505.1. Classification (NCBI taxonomy): domain Eukaryota; kingdom Viridiplantae; phylum Streptophyta; class Magnoliopsida; order Poales; family Poaceae; genus Triticum; species Triticum aestivum. The sequence continues at coordinate 294,885,536 of NC_057803.1, read as the reverse complement.
ATCATTGATATAGAAGGAGTTGAGAACCCGTAGCTGATAATTTGTCTAGGCTTGAAAATGTGCTTGATGACCCACTACCTATTGATGATAGTTTTCCCGATGAGCAGTTAGCTGCAATAAATGTTTCTCGTAGTACTCCTTGGTATGCTGACTATGCTAATTACATTGTTGCTAAATATTTACCACCTAGCTTTACATACCAGCAAAAGAAACAAATTCTTCTATGATTTAAGACATTACTTTTGGGATGACCCACATCTTTATAAAGGAGTAGATGGTATTATTAGATGTTGTGTACCTGAGCATGAACAGGGACAAATCCTACGAAAATGTCACTCCGAAGCTTATGGAGGGAATCATGCTGGAGATAAAACTGCTCACAAGGTATTGCAATCTGGATTTTATTGGCCTACTCTCTTCAAGGATGCCCGTAAGTTTGTCTCTTCTTGTGATGAATGTCAAAGAACAGGTAATATCGGTAAGTGTCAAGAAATTCCTATGAATTTTTCACTTGCTGTTGAACCATTTGATGTTTGGGGATTTGATTACATGGGACCTTTTTCTTCCTCTAATGGGTATACACATATTTTGGTTGTTGTTGATTATGTTACTAAATGGGTAGAAGCTATTCCAACCAGTATTGCTGATCACAACACCTCTATTAAAATGCTTAAGGAAGTTATTTTCCCAAGGTTTGGAGTCCCTAGATATTAAATGACTGATGGTGGTTCACACTTTATACATGGTGCTTTCCGCAAGATGCTTACTAAGTATGATGTTAACCATAGAATTGCGTCACCCTATCATCCTCAGTATAGTGGCCAGCTTGAGCTTAGAAATAGAGAAATAAAATTAATTTTGCAGAAGACTATTAATAGGTGCAGGAAAATTTGGTCTAAGAAATTAGATGATGCACTTTGGGCTTATAAAACAACATATAAAAATCCTATGGGTATGTCTCCTTATAAAATGGTTTATGGGAAAGCTTGTCATTTGCCTCTTGAGTTAGAACACAAAGCTTATTGGGCAGTTAAAGAACTTAATTATGATTTCAAGCTTGGTGGTGAAAAGAGGTTATTTGATATAAGCTCCTTAGATGAATGGAGAACCCAAGCTTATGAGAATGCTAAGTTATACAAAGAAAAAGTTAAAAGATGGAATGATAAAAAATCCAAAAGCGTGAGTTTAAAGTTGCAGAATGTGTTCTTTTGTACAACTCTCATTTTAGATTTTTTGTAGGGAAGCTCCTCTTGAAATGGGAAGGCCCATATGTCATCGAGGAGGTTTATCGGTCTAGAGCCATCAAAATAAATAACTTCAAAGGTATTAACCCGAAGGTTGTCAATGGGCAACGAATAAATCATTATATCTCAGGTATGCCTATTAATGTTGAAAGTAATATTATCCAAACTTTGACACTAGAAGAGCACATAAAAGAGTCCTTCCGGAACACTCCAGAGTCGTGACAATAAAGAGGTACTTGATACGGTAAGTAAACGGACTCCAAAAAATCCGCAAAAATATTTTTTACCAGTTTTGGAATATTTTAAAATTTTGGAAATAAAGAAAGTTCCAGGAAGCGTCCCCTGGTGGGCACAAGACACCAAGGTGCGCCAGGCTTGCCTGGCGTGCCCAGGTGGGTTGTGCCCACCTGGGACACCTTCCGTACTCCGTTTTTCTTCCATATACTTCTCCTCCAAGATAAAAAAAATCTATATATACTTCCTGAACCTGTTGATCAGCGTATCGCGAAGAAATCCTCTGTTCTCATTTTCCTTGCTATTTTCTGTCAGATCCCATCTAACATGGCCTCTTCAAGCTCCTCCAATGATAAGTTCTTCAAGAACATCATTAACCCATATTTGCGGGAAGTGGTGCAGCACCCTTAGGTCATCCAGGTGCATGAGGGGGTGCTTCACCTCCGCGATGTGCCGTGTCCCAAGGGGACGGGAACCATGGAGGCCAGGCTTGAAGCTGTGGAGAAAGACATATTTTCGGTGCAAGGGAATGGTGGAGCGTGGGCTCAATGCCAATCACCTCATGATGCGGGCAGAAGAGGCCGCATCGCGTTCGCCTGTGACAGAGCGAGCCCCTCGAAGCTCAGCAGCCAAGCCTTAGGAGGATACCACCTCTGAGGGCGAGCAGACTCCGGGGGTGCCCATCTCCGTCGCATCTGTGGGGGGGGGTCGAGGGCTCCGGAACCCCCTGTCGTCCTTGCTACTGCGGCAGCACCATTCCAGGTGCCGGTTGACGATGACATGTACCTAGGGTAGTGTAATAAGCCTGACCGAGACGCCCTTCCCAAGGACACTACCCTAAGATCAATAGCATTCAGAGCACAGCAGCATCCACCGACTGGAATCACCTCAGAGTGGAACCCACTCGACCAATAACTCCACTCGGATAACCCAATTCAATTCGATCAGTATATCACCATTCAACCGTACGAGAAACCACTCGGAGTACAGAAGATCTAACACTACCAGGGAAAAGGCTAGCAGCGGCGCGGGTTCTAGGTATATCAGTAGTGCGGGGACCGACACTACTAATAAGACGCTACACCCGCGCTACTGCTATACAAGTGTAGCAGCAGCGTGCTCCGTGGAAGCTCGCTACTGGTAATATCTCTAGCGCGCTTTTCCTGGATGCGCTACTGCTACTGTGGCGCTGCTGCTAACTTTTCTCCACTCGCTACTGCTAATTTTAGTAGTTTTTGTTTTTTTCCTGCATATTTGTTTTGTATTTGAACATGCTTTATACAAGAATATTTAGCAGATACAAATGCCATCATGATACACATACAAATGGCTGCGAGACCACAAATGTAATCATAGCATATACATACAAATAGTCTCATCATAATCATCATCCAACACAAAGTTGTATCTTGTCATCATCTCAAAAATAGCGATACATGCAAGTCTCGAATACTTGCAACTACAAGGTCATCCATCTAAACAATGGTATACGCGAGAAGAGCTATAACTATGAGTGAGAGCGGAACTATGCAGTACATGAGGCGGCGGTTACGAGTCCTCTCTCGCGCTAGCGTGAACCTCAAGTAACTAGCTTCGGCTCTTGTCTGGTTTTGAAGCCTTTATGGATGGCGCCCGAGACCCCATTCACTTGCGCCTGACACTCAGGCCACTCGTTGTACACCCCCAGAACCTTCCCTTTGTACACGACATAGCACCGCCATCTCGCCATCAAGAAACTAGGCACCTGTTAGAGATGCATGTTCATCAAGAGGATGTACAATCATATGCAAGAAAATATATTAGAGCAACACGAAAAAGAAAGGGTTAATAAGCAACTAGATGCAACATACAGTACGCAAACTAATTAACTAGTGGTACGCAGGTTATCCTACCCAAACAAATAAAGTAGAGTTACACAAGTTCAGTAGGGACCATGGACATCACAAAGTTTCATTGCTACAGAAAGCATACAAGTTCAACCGACACATATCATCATCATCGGCATCGTAAATCACTAGAAGTTCCGTCCTTCCATATCATCGAGGATGGACCCTAGCTTCTTGAACGGCGTGAGGTCTTGATGTTGCATGCCTATGCGAGTTCGGATGTCAGCTCGCGATATAGGGCCGTGGTGGAACATCCCCTTCTCATTGACGACTTCTTTCATGATGATCGTCACAATGTCCCTTTGGATGCGAAAGAAGACATCTCTAAGTTTATAATCCGCTTCTCCATGAGATTCTAGCCACTTGTGGATATGTTCATCATTTCTGCTTGTCATGCGAAGCTTTTGGTGATCCGTGTTGAACTCAATCATGAGATGGAGGATGTAGAATCCATCCTTTTTGCTTGGTTTTGGGACATGGATGCGGCAGAAGTTAGTTTTATGCGCGAAACCCATCTTCTTGTTCCTTTGTTTCCTAATCTGCATGTGGCCACCTCTAATGTTGAAGCCTTGGAGAGCATCATCTAGCATATTCATTTTGTGGGTGTAGTCCTTCTTCTCGTAGTCTCTGGAAGGGTCGAAATATACGGCGTGGGAGACTCGCAGGTAAAGAACGATAAGGACGGCACGCCCGTTGCTGCGGGGAAAAGACACCTCAAATTATTCTCCATATGAGTGAGAAGGAATGATTGAAATGTACGAAAGGGTTGTCCGGAACTGACTTACTTTGGATGATAAGGTAGGAGGACAATTTCCTGGTCCTTATTTTGTACCATGAAGTTTTGGAGGTAGTCCCTAGCAGTTTCACACTCAAAGTCGCCGAGACTCAAGAAAAACTGGTGCATGTAGTACGGATCTGCCACACAGATTTGCGAGACTTCTTCTCTCTTCATGACGGAGCTCATATGTAGCGCAAAAAGGCGTATGATTGTAAAATCGAGCCGCCTTGTTAGAAACATCTCAAAGATAAGGTCAAACCGCAAGAAGAACACCTCCGCGGGCCGTGTGTTGACGTAGCACTTCTCCTTAGGCATACGAGACGCGTATGTTGGATATCCTGGATCCTTCGAGGCTAGTAGGCTTTTCTCAGTCGACACCACATGGTTGTGCAGTCTCCTGAGATCCCCTTATAGTGCCTCCAGCAGTTTCGACGGTAGCATCGGCTCGCCCGTGAGATGGAACATGGCCGCACCTTTCACGGGTACACGCTCTTCAGAATCCATCATCTGCGTGCTATGTGCTCTAGCTTGTTTGGAGGCAGCTATCTTCCCCAATCTCTTCCTCTCCTTTTTCTTGGGCACACCTTCCAGACCCTTCCTTAACCCCTACCCCAGTGTTCTCGGGCTAAGCACTGTATGACCCTCGGCTAGTTGAGCCTGTGTTGAGGCGGCATCTTCAGGCGTGTCCTGTGAGGATTTCATGAAGAGAGACTTTTTGCAATCCCTTCTACGACATTCCTGCCTGGGCAGATCATCCATATCCTCATTAGCATGCTGATAGCCCGATTCATCATATGGTTGACTCATCATATCTATGTCACAATCGTACGCGTTTGTATTGAGGAAACCCATTGGGTCAACCTCCGACTCATCATCCATTCTATGTTCTGCAGGACCGATTACATCAGCCAGTACTATGGCACCCCGTTCATCACGTCGTCCGCCACTCTCACCCGGCACTACAGGAGCTAGTAATTGCGTAGGCAGGGTGGTGGTCTCCGCACATGGTTGTTGATGTGTGGTTATTGGTGTGCTCTCGGCCGGCTCTAGACGAGTAAGATTCTTTATCCATAGCAGCACCCAACCCTTACAGTTTCCAATCCGCGGTGGGGTCTCGTCGTCCTCTCCCACTGGCTTTACTGGAGGAGGAAAATGCCCGTGCCCCAATTTCACACTGGACAAGTTAACTCTAAAGTGCCCAACGGGGATCGGGTGGTTGTGGAACGTGGGTTGCAAGGGGTTCATTATCATCCCCTTTCCCACGTCCACCTTCTAGCCTTTGCTTAAGTAGAGTATGGTGCACGGGGTTTCTTCAGCCTGCAAACACATGTCTGTGGCGTAAAACATCAGAAAGGCAACGAAAAAGGAATATTCTATGTTGGTGCGACATGTAATTACCGTGATGGCGTCGAGCTCAGCCAAAGACGAAGGCCCACCTAGCACGCCAGAGACTGAGGACGGGTTGCTATGAGCGGGAGCGAGTGCGAGAGGAGTCCTGGTTGCGTGAGCAATTGATGGTGCGATGGTGTTGTTGTTCACGGAGTTGCTCCCGATGAAACTGGGCAACAGGAAATCATGTACCATCTTGTCTGGATTTTCCTTCGTCCAGTTGATGATAGCTGGAACCAAGTTAGTAGAGAAATGATTTCTGCAGGCAGTTACAGCTGCATTGACTGCCTGCAGTAGAAACTCAATTTTCTCCTCGGCTGTTTTTTTTTGCGTCCTCAGCTGCTTTTTTCATGACCGCAAGCTTCACCTTCTCGTCGATGTCCGCCTGACTAAACTTCTTTTTCTGCTTCTTGGCCTCCGGGCCGTCGTTGTAAAACACCTTCCACGTGGCGCCATCTCCAATGCCGTGCACACGACCATATTGTGGCCGCTGGCCCAAAGGGAGTCCCTTAAGTTCGTTCAAGGCCTGGTTGAGATGGGTGTCCCACTTGGGCCTCATCGGAGAAGTAGGGCTTTTGGCTGCAAGCTGGTGTTACTTCTCCTGCAGAAGGATCGTGAACCGTTTAGGAATGTGTAGTAGACTAGATCTGGAGCTAAATGTATGGTGGTAAAAGAATAATTACCAGTAGTCTAATCAATTTCCTCGTGATCTGGTCCGTGTAAAAACCTTCTTTTCCTTGTCCCACTTGTAGCGGGCCCTGATGAAGTCATGCTCCAAGGGGTTGGTGAATTTAGCGAAAGGGGTCTGGGATACCCGCGGCTTCATGTTCCGCGTCCTCCTTATCCCATCTGGGCCTTTTACAGAGGTAGCCACGGATTCCAAGGCAATGCTTCCCCGTGTTCCTTTGCTGAAGGCTCTTTAATTTCACAGCCTTAGTCTTGGCTGCCACGGTAGCGCAAGTGTCCTTGAACTTTTCATACTCCTCTACCGTAAGTGTCGGATTTTCCTCCAGAATCTTGGACGGGGGTTCCTTAGCCTCAATAGCTCGTTTCACCCTCCCTTTCCAGGAGGCCAAATCATTGCTGAACATGCCCATGGCGTGATTGTTAATCTTTTTCATCTTCGGATCATCCCACGGTTCTTCTATGTTATCATCCCGGTCGGGGAACTTGAATCTCTTGTACAACTTCATCAGGAGCAACTGTGTCAAATGTTCTTTACTCCTTAAGTCATCATCGTTGATGCTCGTGCATTCCCGTAGGATGCATCCTACTTGGTTCCCATAGCACTTGCGAGGTTCTTCTGGCTCTAATGGCTCAAACTTGCCAGGTGCCATCTTTGTGATCACCAGTCGTCCAATCCCTAGTTTGTTAGGTTTTCGTATCCTCTGCTTCTTCTTTTCGGTAGTAGCCTCGGCGCCGGTACCTTCCCCGCCGGTATCTTCCTCGCCGGTAACTTCCCCGCCGGTATCTTCCTCGCCGGTACCTTCCCCGCCGGTCTCGGCGCCGCCATTGCTGCCGGCGCCGTCGGTGTCGATGTCGGTGTCAGTACCACCATCGAGGCCGACCTGCAAACCTTGACTTTGCATTTTCTTAGCAGTCAAATAGTCGAGGTAATCTTGTTCACCCTCATAATCCATCTCGTCTGCATCTTGGTCAGAAGGCTCAGTTTCTTCGTTGTTCGACATGTTTCCTATGATTAAGTCTCCTCGTTTAATTCTAAAGCTATGAAAAAATTGACGGAATTGACAGAAAATTTATGGAATCACTGGCACTCGATATGCCTACTTATCTAGCACAAATCATGCCAAAATTGACGGAAAATTCCGGCAAGACCTTTGCTAAAAATTGGACATACCGAGCGCCTGAAATTCACCGGAACAAAAATGAATCAACATTCCCGCGTAACATAGGCCACTCGGATCATTTACCATGCACATAATCATCATGTCCAAATGACATATCCAAATTTCCAAATATGACATGTCCACATATATAACCTAATTAACCATCTTCCCTAACTAAAACCTAACTAAATTAACCAAAAAACCTAGCTACTAGAGAGAGGAGGAGAGGTGGGGGGCTTACAGAGGGTGCAGGCCCGAGGACGACCGAGGTTGGGAGGGGTCGGGTCGGGGTGGAGCGCTGGGGCCGAAGCCGAGGTCGGGGTCGGGGTCGGGGCCGTGGGCGAGCGCCGGGGTCGGGGTCGAGGGCCGTGGGCGAGCGCCGGGGTCAGGGTCGGGCCGGCACCGCCGCCGGGATCGGTCGGCGTCGAGGTCGGGGGCAAGCGCAGAGGTGCGGCGAGGGCTCCTGCGGCGCGACGGGGGAAGAGAGAGTGTGGGGATTTGGGGGAAAAGAGACGGGATGAAGAGAGGAGTGGGGATTTTCGGGGTTAAGTGGGCATAGTAGTAGCGCGTTTAGGCAAAATGCGCTATAGCTACTCAAGGTACCTATAGCGGTTTCATGTAGAAACCGCTACTGCTACCTTGACTAGTTGTAGCTCTTTTGTAAAAAACGCGCTCCTACTATAACCAGTAACAGTTTCCCGTTTGTTTTCCTTTATTTTCTCTCACTTTTTTTCCGAGAGCAGTTAACTAAGTGTGTATACAAAATAGGAACATATATATTACATCATTTTTCCTCTATTTTCTCTCACTTTTTTTCCGAGAGCAGTTAACTAAGTGTGTATACAAAATAGGAACATATATATTATATCATTTGACCGATAACATACGGTTCCTCAGCGTTGACGTTTTCGTTTTTGAGTTAGCTTCTTTCCCTTCTTGTTCGTTGAAGAATAGTTGAGCCCCTCATTGTGACTTTGCCTTTTCCATGGAGTACAATTTTTGTTAGGTAATGTAGTATTGATTCTTCTTTTGACGTATACTTCACCATCATCATCATTTTCCGTCATTAGGTTGTCGTACTGATCGTAGTCTTCCTCGTTGGCGACTCCATCCATTCCAATGATGTTCCTTTTGCCTCTCCTCACGACAACACGACTGGGATTGCGCGGGTTGGTTATGAAGAAGCATTGTGTCATGTGCTTAGCATGTACCCATGGCTCATTTTTGCGATAGCGTTCACAGTAGCGCTCTTGGCGTCGGGTATAGTCATGGTAGTGAAATTCCAGTTTTATATTTCGACATTCTTAGCCCATCTGACACGGAACATCATCGTGTTGTGCAGTCCAGAGTAGTCAAGCTCCCAGATCTCATCGACCCTTCCATAAAATCTTTTAGTTGCGCCATTGTTGCTGCCGGTCATGCATTCCATCGTCACCCCTGAGTTTTGATCATCACTGTCCATATCTTTGGCCTCCATGTAGAACGTGTATCCATTGATACCGTAAGACTGATAGGTTAGGAGGTTGGGCGCGGGGCCATGTGCTAAGGCGTATATAAGCAATCTGTCCTTAGAGCCCTCCTCCGGGGGATTAGCAATAATATGCTCTTTGAACCAATGCAGGAAAGTGGAGTTGTGCTCTCTAGTAACTTCTGCGTCCGTCCTGCATACCCCCGTTCACGATACTTCTTTGCGATAATTTCTTTGTGCAGTGCCACGAAAGGATCTACCTCGTCTAGGTGTTGTAGCACTACCAAGTTTGCTATGTCAAAGTCACTGCGTCGATCTTAGTATGCCACGTGCGGTTCCCTGCGACCATTGGAGTGACCTTCTCCTTCGAGCCTCCCATCGTGCTTGTTAACAGGCAAACCAACACTAACATCAGGTGGCTGGTCTGCGCCATATAGAAAATTCTCATAGAAAGAGATGCACTCCTGTGTCAGATAGCCCTGGACGATGCTTCCATCCGAATGGGACATGTTACGAATGAATCCTTTGATGATCCCATTCATCCTCTCAAACGCCATCATGTTGTGCAGAAATGACGGCCCCAAGTCTATTATGTCATCCACAATATGGACACACAAATGCACCATCACGTCAATGAACGCGGGCGGGAAGTACATCTCAAGCTCATTCAGTATCACAATGATCTCTTCCTATAGCCTTCGGAGCTGCTTCTGACTGATCACTTTCGAGAGATGACGTCGAAAAAGTTGTAGAGACCAAGAAGCGTGTCACGGATGTGCTTGTCCATTATCCCTCTAAGGGCAACATGTAGTATCTGCATCATCATCACATGACAGTCTCAGGACTTCATCCCGCTGAACCTTTTCTTGTCCGTGTCTAGATATCTGCTTATCTTGCCACAATAACCGGAACTAACTTTGACTCCGGTAAGGCACTTAAAGAATTGATCGATCTCAGCCTGACTTAAGGTGAAGCAAGAAGGGGGGCAATAATCCTCTTTCTTTATTTTCTTACCCCTCTTATCCCGCGCCTCTATCTCCGTCTCTGTCTCGTCTGACTGTTTACGGGGCGGCATGTGCAGATCTTCCCTGATTTTCAAATCTTGCAAGTCTTTTCTTGCCTTCAGCCCATTCTTGGTCTTATCCGGCATGTTCATCAGTATCGTGAGCAAACTCTCAAGGACATTCTTACATATGTGCATTTGATCAAGGCAATGAGGTGTATCGAGTTTGTGCTAGTACTCCAAGTCCCATAACACAGACCTCGTCTTCCATACCTTCAGCAGCGGCTCCGACGCCTTTTTCATCGTCTTTCCCGGCGCGGGGCACTCCTTCTAGTTTTTCAACAGCTCATCGATTTCGGCACCGCTCCGCTTACGTGGAGGTCCTCGATGCTCAGTGTGACCATTGAATAGATCTCCACGGTTTCTCCATAGGTCATCCTGTTCGAGCCATCTTCGATGCCCCATGTACACGATTTTCCCAGACCCGCCATCTTTCCTTGACGTTAGCTGCTGAGACATCGTATCATCCATGCACCGCGTGTATCCACAATATCCATGGCACACCTGGCCTGCAACATATCTGTAACCGAGATAATCGTGCACCGTCGTGATCAGCGCGACCCTCATGTAGAAATACTCGCCTTTGCTGGCGTCCCATGTCTTGGCCGGTGTTTTCCATAAAGTGTCTAACTCCTCTTGAAGTAGCCCCAGATACAAATTAATATTATTTCCTGGTTGTTTCGGCCCTTGAATAAGCATGCTCATGTGAATGTACTTCGACTTCATGCACAACCACGGGGGAGGTTGTACATCCATACAAACACGAGCCATGTGCTATGGTTGGTGCTCTGGTTGCCAATCGGATTCATGCTATCGGTACACACGCCAAGGACGATGTGCCTTGCATCACATTCCAAATACTGATAGAAGTTGTTCAACGCTCTCCACTGGCTTCCATCCTTGACGTGTCTCAGCTTCGGGTCATCTCCATCGTTGGGCTTCTTCCTCTCCGCATGCCAGCACATTAGCTTTGCTTCCTTAGGATCTACGAAATACCGCTGGAGACGGGGAGTGATCCGTAAGTACCATACAACTTTTTGGGGACATTTCTTCCCGACCTTGTTGTATCGAGAAGCATTGCACACTGGACAGTTTTTTTTCCGCGTGCTCCTTTAGATAAATTATGCAATCTTTGACGCATGCATGGTATCTAACATGCGGCAGATCAAGACGGCACGCGATCTTCTTGGCCTCATCAACACTAGTAGGACATAGATTCCCCGCAGGAAGAACATCCATTAGGTACTTGAGATGCTCATCGAGGCTAGTGTCGGTCCATTTGTTTTTAGCCTTCGTCTTCAGGAGTTCGAGCGTGAAACTCAAGCGGGTCACCTCAGGATTGTAACCATCATACAATGGAGTGTTTGAGTCTACCACCAGTTGCTCCAGCTTAGCCTCCTCTATAGAAGCAGCTCTCTCTGTACTCGTCTCCTTTGCGAAGCAGTGCTTGAACATGAGGGTCCTGCACAATTGAACTTAGTACTGACAAACTCTTCTACGTGGAGTCCACATTCTCTCTGCCGCCATGTCCGACCCCTTCTACTCCGCCATGTCCAGCCCCTTCTCCGCCGCCATGTCCGGCCTCTTCCCCGCTGCCATTATCGATCATCTCTTCGTCTTGCCCCGTGTCGTCATTGCCTGCCCCGTCGGCGTCCTCAACATCGTCGTCCTCATCTTCAATTACCCAACGAGTATAGCCATCCATGAAACCAGTCATAAGCAGGTGCACTTCAACACGACCATCGTCATAGGGGTCGAGACAAACTATTCCTTTGCATTTTTGACATGGACATAAAACCTCTGCCCGGTTGTTTTCTTTCATGTCCTGCACCGCCAACCGCAACCACCTGTCCACCATCGTTCCACTGACCATCATGAACATCTGCATAGTAATAATAAACAAATTGATTATAAAAACGCGTGCATGCGTCAAAGTCATACAAAAATTCAACATGACCTTCCCGAAAAATAGGACATATGTAGATCTAGAGAGTTTGCTCGGAATTCGCCGAAACAGAAATAAATTGACATTTCGGCAAAACATAGGCAACTCAAAAGCACAATTTGGCGCAACACATGCCACACACACAATTTCCATCATATTGCCCAATTATCATATCACACACACATACACATATTTCCATTTTGCAAGCATGAAATTTTAATCACCTCTATCTCGAGATCGAGCACACGGTGGAGATGATGATGTACGGAGATCAAAAGTGTAAGAAGCTCTTATTGACAAAGAAAGATCTAGTTAGGGGGCAAATAGATCACTTAACTAAATGCTATACATCTACCTAGCTACCTAATTTGGGAGGAGACAACTTCAACTAGTGGAGGGGGAAGGAAAAAGAGAAAGGAGATGCATTAATGGAGGTGGTGTAGTTAGCTAGGAGTAATGAAGAGAGAGAAAGGTAGGTAGAAGAGGGAGAGTAATGGGGGAGAAGTGTTGAGGAAGAAGAGTGAGAGAGGGAGGATGTGGGAGGTAGGGGAAAGGGAGGAGACGAGATGGGGAGAGGGGAGGTGGAAAAAGGTGGTGGGTCCTACGTCTTAGCAGTAGCGCGGGAGGAAAAATGCGCTGCTGCTAAGAGCGTAGCAGCAGCGCGCTTTCCCACCATGCGCTACTGCTAAACGAGCCAACCGTGTGGACAATTTCAAAATTAGCAGCAGCGACGTGACTAAAAAGCGCGCTACTACTACTGCATTAGCAGTAGCGCGCTTCGCGACGCCGCGCTGCTGGTAAACTTATGTCATTGTGTTCTGTTGGTGGATTTTTGTAGCAGCGCGGTTTAGACATCAAGCATTACTGCTAAATTTACATCAGTAGCGCACTTCTCCCAACCTTGCTGCTGCTAAGATTCTGTGTATAAGGTTTTCCCTAGTAGTGTAAAGTCACTCAGGATGTCAACGGTCAGGCGTTCACTCCTAGTGTTAATGATCATTTATATGTCTTTATTGCTGGCGTTACCAGTAACGCCTCACCTTTATGTACATTGAACTCCTTGTAACGTGGGCTGGTTGGGGTCCTGGCGCACTCTATATAAGCCACCCCCTCCAGTGAGACAAGGGCTCGCACCCCCTGTAATTTCACGCATAATCCAGCCGACCACCTCAGGGCACCGAGATGTAGGGCTTTTACTTCCTCTGAGAAGGTCCTGAACTCGTAAACCTTGCGTGCACAATCTCACCATAGCTAGGATCTTGCCTACTCCTATGTACCCCCCTTTCTACTGTCAGACTTAGAACCACGCCAATTGGCACCCAACGTGGGGCAGGTGTATTAGCGACTTCCGGTGAGGTTGCAATTTTTTCGACTCCCATGATCATGGTTTCTGGCGGTGGTTTGGCTGAGGGCCGTGAGATCCATCTCGGTGCGCTCGTTTCATCGCCGATGACTCCGCCTGGCTCCAAGAGGCTCCTCTTGACGTCGAGAGGCTCCCCGTCCGCGGGACGACACACTTCCGCGCATGCGTCTGCGGCGTCCTTCTGCGGCAGCCGTCGACCTCGTATCTGTAGACTCCCAGAATGTCTTCGCTCCCCGCTGTTCACCGTCGCAAGCGATCCGGTCGATCGCGGATTCAGTGGTGGATCAAACACGCGGTGGCTCGTCAATCGGCCACCCCTGAAGTCACGGCAATCGAGCTCCGTCGAGACCTTGTCCGAGTGTGACAGCAGCGACCCTGCGGCAGAAGTCCAGATGGTCGACACGCCACGCAGCCCACCTGGTTTCCGCCATAGCGATGGCAGCGATGGTGGCGGCGGTCCGTCGCATGTTCATGAAGAATATCGTCCTCAAGCCCTCACTTCACAGCAGAGGGTGGAGCTGCATCGTCGCAACACGAAGTCACTCCACACTCCCATCGTCAGGGAAACCTCTGAGGCTCGGGCCTTGGAGGCTGTGCACCTGGCCACATTGGCTGAGCGTGCGCGACTGGAGAACCTTCATCATTCACTCAACGAACGCGCTTGGCGACTGATTCCAAAATCTAGTCGACAACAACAACATTTGTTCCAACCCGAACGTTAGGTATACCGCACTCCAATTCAGAACTTTACTGCTGCGGCCCGCATAGCAGAGTCGATCCAGCTATACCAATCAAATGCCGGAAGGGGTTTGATGCAGATTCAGGCGTTGCTCCGAGCAGCGGGGGAGCAGAACATAGCAGTTTCCCAGTCGCACAACAGGATCCATAGCAGATCCGTGGTGGTGGACACCATTCAGTCGGCCCACAGACCAAGATCGCATCCGCGGTGTGAGGTCCTAGGACACCATCAAGAGCAGTACATGGGTCGGAACCACGAGCAATATGATCATCGGTTCAGCCGTGAAGACCGTCGTCGAGTGTCCACGTCCCCTCTGACGGACGAATCATATGCACCCCGGTGACCCGATTATAGGCGTCGATATGGTGACGAGCGAAGACATCCAGTCGACCCCTGAGAACCTAGATTGGATGCAAGGTCAATTTTGGTACAAGGACTGGTCGACCGGAACAGAGCCACAAAGAAGGAAAGGACAAAGATCATCCAACGAGCAGCCGAGTGCATGTATCTGGACCTGAGTATTTCAGCAGAGCCATCAGGGCCGTGGAAATCCCTCCCAACTTCAGGTTTGTGACTGGGGTAAGTAAGTTTACCAGTGAATCAAAACATGACACTTGGGTGGAAGATTATCGAGTGGCTGTACAGATTGGTGGTGGTAGTGATGAGGTAGCCATGAAACATCTTCCTCTGATTTAGAAGGGTCGGCCAGGGCTTGGCTGAATCAGTTGGCTACTGGCAGCATATTCAGTTGGGACGAGTTGGCCCGAGTGTTTGTTAGGACATTTGAGGGCACCTGCAAGCGGCCTGTAGGGCTGGCAGAATTACAATATTGTGTTCAGAAACTGAATGAAACTTTGACGGATTATATCCAGAGGTGGACCAATTTGCACCATATGGTGGAAAACGTGTCACCACACCAAGCAGTTTGCGCCTTCAAAGAGGGCGTTCAATACAAAGAGCTTAACCTGAAATTCAGTCGGACAGGAGATATGACTCTGACCCGAATGATGGAAATAGCCACTCGGTACGCTAATAGTGATGAAGAAGACTGACTCCTCAATGGCAAGAACAAACCAGTCGCCCAAGACACCGGAGGGGGTAATTCCAATCGAAAACAGAAGCACAGAGCGAACCTTCCGCTGCTGGTGAAACCGCAGTGGTGACCCAGGGAAAATTCAAAGGAAAACCTAAAGGACCATGGGTCCCCAAAAAGGTGAAAGACTCAGCAGGAAATGATGTGCTAGATTTACCATGTCATATACACAACAAGGTGGATGAAGAGGGGAACCTGATTTATCCCAAGCATACCACTCGACAGTGTCGACTCCTTATACAATACTTCCGAGAGGGCCACCCCAGTGAGAAAGAGAAAGAATCCGATAAGGATGAAGACAAAGAGGAGGATGATGGTTTCCCCAACATCAATGCCACTTTGGTGATTTTTGCTGACATAGAGAGCAAAAGTCGACTGAAAGTCATTAACAGAGAAGTAAACATGGTTGCCCCGGCAACGCCAATGTATTTGAAGTGGTCTAAGACTCCCATTACATTCGACCAATCTGACCATCCAACACGCCTTGCTACCCCAGGGCGGAAAGCGTTGGTGGTCGACCTAGTCGTTGGGGGCACTCGATTGACCAAGGTCTTGATGGATGGCGGCAGTGGCTTGAACATTTTGTATGCTGAGACTCTCTGAGAGATGGGCATCCCGATGTCCAAGCTCAGTGAAAGCAATATGCGCTTCCACGGTCTCATCCCTGGGAAGAAAGTTGATTCACTCAGCCAGATCACTCTTGACATGGTTTTCGGCGATTCGAAGAATTATCATGAGGAAAAGTTGACATTTGAAGTTCTGGATTTTCACTATGCTTATCATGTTATTCTGGGTAGGCCTGCGTATGCCCGCTTCATGGCTCGACCATGTTCCGTATACCTCAAGCTGAATATGCCTGGTCCCAAGGGTGTAATCACGATCACTGGTAATTGGCAGAGAGCGGAGGAGTGTTTCTAGAAGGGCTCAAAGATTGCCGATGAACAGATAGCAGCAGTGGAAATGCAAGAATACCAGAAGAATACAGATCTAAGTGATTTGCTACGTGCAGAGAAGCCTGCTTCAGAATCTACGTTTCAGTCGTCTGGTGAAACAAAGCAAGTTCATATTCACCAGACTGATCCTAATGCTGCTCTGACTCAAATCTCAACAACACTCGACAGCAAATAGGAAGAAGCGCTCATCTAGTTCCTCCGTGAGAACTGGGACATCATTGCATGGAAGCCTTCTGACATGCCAGGTGTACCCAGGGGATTGGCTGAGCACCGTTTGCGAGTACACCCAAAAGAAAAACCTGTCAAAGAGCATCTCCGTCGATCCGCCATGGAGAAGAGGAAGGCAATTGGCGAGGAGGTGGCTCGGCTTCTGGTAGCTAAGTTCATCCGCGAGATATACCACTCCGAGTGGCTCGCCAATGTTGTTATGGTCCCCAAGAAAGAAGATTCACTTCGCATGTGCATCGACTTCAAGCATATCAGTCGGGCCTACCCGAAAGATCATTTCCCTCCGCCCCGCATTGATTGAATTGTTGACTCAACTACGAGATGCGAGCGTTTGTCCTTTTTGGACACTTATTCCGGGTACCATCAGTTCCGACTATATGGACCTGACAAAATAAAAATAGCTTTTTTCACCCCATTCGGGTGCTTTTGCTATGTTACCATGCCCTTTGGTTTCAAGAATGCTAGTGCCATTCATGTGCATGATTCAGAAGTGCCTGCTCACTCAAATCAGTCGGAATGCGGAAGTATATATGGATGACATCGTGATCAAGTCACGTAAAGGTTCCGTCCTACTGATTGACCTCGCCGAAACCTTTGCCAATCCGAGAAGGTATGATATCAAGCTTAATTCGACAAAGTGCACATTCAGAGTCCCAGGAGGAAAGTTACTCAGTTTTGTCATTTCCGAACGAGGGATTGATGCAAACCCAGAAAAAGTTGGTGCAATCCTCTTAATGAAACGCCCTGTGCGTGTGCATGATGTCCAGAAGCTTACTAGTTGCCTGGATGCATTGAGCCGATTCATTTCTCGTCTCAGTGAAAAGGCATTGCCTCTTTACCGACAGATGATGAAATCTGACAAGTTCGAGTGGATTCCTGAAGCTGACGTAGCGTTTGCGAAGCTCAAAACCTTGCTTTCCACCCAGCCGGTGCTTGCCGCTCCAATCAGCAAAGAGCCTTTACTGCTTTATATGGCAGCCACTAGACAAGTTGTCAGTACGGTGCTCACGGTCGAGCAGGAAGAAGAAGGCAAAGCCTACAAAGTTCAGTGCCTAGTGTATTATATTTCTGAAGTCTTAACTCCATCCAAGCAGAGATTTCCACATTATCATAAGTTGGTTTATGGGATTTATTTAACAAGGAAGAAAGTTGCACATTACTTCTCATATCACTCGGTTTCAGTCATTAGTGATGCTCCATTATCAGAAATTATGAACAACAAAGAAGCAACTGGTCAAGTGGCGAAGTGGGCGATTGAACTCCTTCCGTTGGATATCAAGTTTGAGGCAAAGAAAGCAATCAAGTCCCAAGCAATAGCAGATTTCCTCACTGAGTGGAGTGAGCAGCAACAACCGACTCAAATTCAAACGAAACACTGGACTATGTTCTTTGATGGGTCCAAGATGCTGAATGGTTCTGGTGCTGGAGTAGTCCTGGTATCCTCGCGAGGCGACAAGCTCAGTTAAGTTCTCCAAATTCACTTTGATTCCTCCAACAAAGAGGCTGAATATGAGGTATTTCTGTACGGGTTGCGTATGGCCATTTGACTCGGCGTCCGTCGCCTAATGGTGTACGGCGACTCAGATTTGGTGGTCATTCAAGTGATGAAGGAATGGGATATCAGGAGCCCAGCTATGACTGGCTATTGCAATGTAGTGAGGAAGTTGGAAAAGAAGTTTGAGGGGTTAGAGCTCCACCACATACCCCGAGTCAAGAATCAAGCAGCTGATGATCTGGCTAAGATAGGCTCCAAGTGCGAGCCTATTCCCAGCAATGTGTTTTTGGGGTATCTCCACACTCTGTCAGTTCAAGAGGATCCTTTGTCAAAAGAGCCCCCACAACCAAAAAGTTCAATCTATCCGACTCAAGTTGAAATCCCAGCCGTGGTTGACCTGATCATGGAGGTTTTGGTCATCACCCCTGATTGGATGGGGCCGTATGTTGCATACCTACTAAGAAAAGAGCTCCCGGAAGATGAGGATGAGGCCCGTCAGATCGTCCGTCGATCCAAAGCCTTCACCGTGATTGGTGGATGACTATACATAGAGAGTGTTACTGGAGTTGCTCAACGATTCATCACACCAGAAGAAGGTCGAATGATTCTCAATGATATCCACTCGGGGACCTGTGGTCACCATGCGTCCTCTCGGACAATCGTGGCCAAAGCATACCGAGCGGGTTTTTTCTGGCCATGAGCAAATGAAATGGCAAAGGAAATAGTCGACAAGTGCAAAGGCTGCCGGTTCTACTCCAACATGTCCCACAAACCAGGATCAGCCCTAAAGACCATTCCAATCGTCTGGCCATTTGCTGTTTGGGGATTGGAAATGGTTGGGCCCCTGAGGACCGGCAGAAGTGGTTTCACTCATTTTCTTGTAGCAGTCGACAAGTTCACTAAATGGATCGAAGCCAAGCCTATCAAGAGGCTCGATTCATGCACTCCCATCAGTTTCATCAGAGAGATGACATTCAGATATGGAGTCCCTCATAGTTTTATCACAGATAATGGCTCCAACTTTGATTCTGATGAGTTCAGAGCATTCCGCGCCTTCCAAGGAACTCGGGTCGACTACGTGTCTGTCGCGCATCCGCAGTCGAATGGGTAGGCAGAGAGAGCAAATGGTTTGATCCTCCAAGGGCTAAAACCCTGGTTGATGCGTGACCTCAAGCATGAAGCAGGTGCTTGGGTAGACGAGTTACCATCAGTCCTTTGGGGGCTGAGAACAACACCAAATCGGTCGACCGGAAGGACTCCCTTCTTCATGGTCTACGGGGCTGAAGCTGTGCTGCCAAGCGATTTGCTTCACAACGCACCCCAAGTGGAACTTGTCTCAGAAGCTGAAGCAGAGCAAGCTCAGCAAGATGTTGTCAACCTTCTAGAAGAGGAAAGAGAGATGGCCTTGATCCAGTCGAGCATTTCAGGAAGGAGACATGGTGGTCCGAGTGGATCAACAACAGCTCACAAGCTTGCTCCTTCTTGGGAAGGTCCCTTCATCATCACCAAGGTGCTCCACAATAGAGCGTATCACCTTTACAATGCGGAACACAAGAAAGACGAGCCACACACTTGGAATGCAGATCTCCTCCGCCATTTTTACACTTATACACTTGAGTCGACGAGTTGTAATAAGAATCATTCAGTTGGCTTACCAAAGACAAGATTTTTGTGGTACCTTAATAATTGTTATCCTGTCAAGTTCTACCTTCAAATCCCCCAGTGGGTGGCTTAGCCGCGAACCTGATTCGCCTAAGTTTAAAAACTACTCCGAGTGGTGAACAATCCTCCCACTCCGGGGCTTAGCCGCGAACCTGATTCGCCTAAGTTTCTAAAATCCTACCGAGTGGAGAGCAATCCTCCCACATATGGGCTTAGCTATAGTTCCGTACTCGCCTAAGTTTTTGAAATCCTACCGAGTGGAGAGCAATCCTCCCACTCGGGGGCTTAGCTGCAGTCTCGTACTCGCCTAAGTTTCTAAAAACTTACCGAGTGGAGAGCAATCCTCCCACTCGGGGCTTAGCTGCAGTCTCGTACTTGCCTAAGTTTCTAAAAACCTACCGAGTGGAGAGCAATCCTCCCACTTGGTGGGCTTAGCTACAGTCTCGTACTCGCCTAAGTTTCTAAAATCCTACCAAGTGGAGTGCAATCCTCCCACACGGGGTCTTAGTTGCAGTCCCGTACTCGCCTAAGTTTCTAAAATCCTACCGAGTGGAGAGCAATCCTCCCTGTCGGGGATATACTCTGCAGTATGACCCGGCCGTAAATATGAACCAGCTGGACTTGGCGACTCACTAGTGACCCGCCGTGACTTGGCGGATCACTAAGTTACCCGCCCGGATCTCTCCACTCACTGATGACCCGGCCGGACTTGGTGACTCATTGGTGACCCGGCAGGCGGGTCAGAGGAGCGACAAGACCCGGAAGCCCAGAAGGTAGATCATGGAAGGCCGGCTCGCGTTATGGTGGGCCAGCTTAAGGAAAGCATAAGTAATATTCCCTTACAAAGGAAGTAAGACTAGGACTCCACTTGTAATAGAGTAATCCTAATCCTACTAGGACTAGTCATGTAACCCGCCCCTTCAACTTACATAAGGAGGGGCAGGGCACCCCAAGAGGGACAAGTGACACAAGTTTAGACAGATCAAAGTAGATGCTCTCGATATAGATGTAGCGAAACCTTGCCCTTTTATCCGAGATGGTCATCATTGTCAATATCAGTGAAGTGGGATGTAGGCTTTTACCTCCACCGCGAGGGACCAAACATGGGTAATAACATCACGTCTCTCGTACCACTCAACCACTCACAAGCTACCACATAGATGCGTTGGCCTCACAACTAAGTCCTGACACGAAGGACATCTGCCGTGACAATTCCATGATAGTTGGCGCCCACCGTGGGGCCTGCGCACGGTGGTGTTGAGTTCTTGAAGGGATTTCTCTAAGGGGTCGAGAAGTTCACAATTTTTTCGGGTGAAGAATAGCCGGTTTGAGAGGATCTACACCAGCTTGAAGATCATGAGTCCAGATTTACAATCTTTGAGATTTAAAGTTTGAGTGGAATTAGGGTTACGCGGCAGATTACAAATCGAGCCACCGTTATGACTCGGATTCGCTATGGTGATTTTTGGTCAAAGCCGCCTCCGTCGCCGAAAGCGGGTTAAGTTTTTCCAATTCCATGTGTCTTGTTTACAAAACTACCTTAGAGAGGAAAATCCCTGCGAGGCACTGTATTAGATTCCAACTTGAGCCAGACTCGGACTCGCCGGCCACGCGCCCGTCTCCCGAGTTGTCGGGCGGCTCCGACTCGGATCCGACCTCAGTCGCTGTTGTCCTTGTTGTCAAGCTGCCCCGGTCTCGGCTACGTGCCGCCCTGACCGCCATCGCTTTGGTCTCGTTCCTTCTTGGCCGTGTCCGATCCGTTGTCGCGTCACCTCCGTCCTGAACCGCCGCCGAAGCCTGCCGTTGCCTCCACGACCGTGGCCTGCCGCAGTTGCCGTTGTCTGAGCTACGGCCCTCGCGCGAGCTGCCGGTCTCCTTCATGGCGCATCCATCTCTGTTGCGACGAACCGCCACCACTGCGACCTTGAGTCGCTGACCAACCTCACTCATCCTCCATGGTCAGGTCCCGAGCCGGCCCTCACCTGCTAAAGCGGCTGTCAGTTGCCGAGCCGGTCGTGCCGCGCCATTGCAGAGCCGCCCCCGTCCAAAGGAGAATCCACCTCTACTGTGCCCATGGAAACTCGGCGCCCCTCTACTATTAATCAGGCTCTCTCAAAGATCCACACATACAGCCTATGGTCCGGTCAACACGACGGCAATACCCAAGCAAGGCAAGTTGGACTTTTTCGAGGGAGTTCACAATATTGATGAGGTCAGATTTTTGAGAGAGTTTGACGCCTTGCTGTAGCCCAAGTGGTTTCTCATGTTAGTTTTTAGTTTTTAAATGCCATACCCGATGTACCCGACGTTTAAAGAGTTCAGAGAAGATTTCCATCTAAGCCCTATACATCGATCTGCTAGCCGCAAGTTGCTGCTATTGTTTTCTTTATATTCGTGGCCGCTACTGCTCCTAAGAAAAATTGCAGCAACACACGTATGGACAATTGCTACGCTCTACATGGAAGAGATACATTATGTCTACTCAGGCCCTAAGTAAATTAAAGGAAAAGAGGAGACCTCCCGTTGCAGTTCCATCGACTGGATTAAAAGAAAAAATAAAATGTGCCATGATGGCGTATCTGGCTAGAGGATCAGCGGCTACTAGGCCCATGAAAACTTCTATCACTGTTGCAGCCTACATAGGGCCGAGAGTTATAATTTTCTACTGTTTGCGTAAAGTGACTTGGGCACGGAATCCTATGCTTTGGAAGAACAAGCCTAATTACGTTGAAAACCATGTACTATCACACAAGGCCAAGTACTGGTAGTGCTTTTCTATGTTCAAAAGTTGAAACCGCAGTACGGTTAGCAAGACATCCTGGACAAAATTCTCGCAAACGTTTCACATTTACTGCCAAATAAACCATCTGAAGTCCAAAGAAAAGACAATCGACTGCAACAAGTACTGTGACGGCCATTCAAATCCTTGGTCGTGATCTAGCAGATGTTGCGTCCATCATCGGAGAGCATGTACATGCATACGTTGCAACCAGCGTCTGCGTTCATCCGATAAAAGTATCAAATGCTATTCGCCCTATCTATATTCAATACATATTAAATTGTTTGAGAACAATTACTCTGGCTGGTGGTATTTTTTTGCAGGACCATTATTCACTATAAAGGTGGTGTCATGTCGTGCCTATGGAGTGTGCATTAGCATCATCATGCACTGGCGTCTGCCCCCGCTTGCTATTGAACGGGTTTGCGCAAGCCACCGCCCTTGCAGCTCGATCTGCATCAGCTCATCGGGACCGCCCCCGTGGTCGACTCACCCGTCTCTCCGGATTACGACTCGGTGATTGACTCACCGTCCGTGTGGCTTACCATGCCGGTGGTTGACTCACCCGTCCACGCACCGGCGATTGACTCGCTCGTCCGCACCGGCTTACAACATCGCGTCTGACTCATTTGTTCGTGCCCGTGGCCGACTCGGCCGTGCTTGATTTCAGCTTCACCATGGTGATGATCAACTCCGCGGTGGATAATTTCTGGCCTAACATATTAGGTGAAATCCATCTAAATCTATTTTTGACACATATTGTTTTTGTCAAAGGACAATTATTTAAAAATGGCGTTATATCGCCGATTATTGTCCTTGTCGTGCCGCTCAATAGAAGCGCCTAAGTTGCCGCTCTTGCAGACCAATTTATATCAGCACATCAAGGCCACACCCACTCATGCAAGCTATCCAATGGATGTGTGCAAACCGCCGCCATGTGGTCTGGTCTATATTATCAGCCGCCGTCTGCACCGTCTACATGAGCTATTTATTGAGGGCAAGCAAGTCACTGCTCGGGTAGCCCGGTTTTTTCTTCCAACAATTTGAAGGCCAACTATAATATATTATCAGCCACCATCTGCACTGGATGGCTCAATGAGCAGACGCACGAGTCGCCGCCACTAAAGTTTGGTTAACTTCAAAACAACCAGTTGGGATGAACCATTGGCTGAGTTGCTGACACAGCTCATACATGATCATTTATAACACGCTGAAGTCACCTCATCCTTCTGTGGATTCACATCGCATTATCAATGCCAATAATACATATCTTATGCTATGGTCAAAATATGAAGAATCTCAAGCCAACTCATCGGGTCGTCTTTAGACTCGGGGGCTATGATGACATGACTCACCCGTCTCAACCACGTCCGCATGGGACTCCCCGAGTTTTCAAATGCGCCGCTGAAGAAACGCCATAGCTGGCATCCTCGGAGCCTCGAGGAAGAGGATAGTGCAGAGATCAGCCTGCTGCTAGGCAAGATTAAGATGCTTGCCCAGTCTGAATTGTCAATAGTCGAGGTAATGGCAATCTCTATAACGCGGGGGGTCCAGCCACTCCAATATAGAGGGCTGCCCATGTGGCATTATAACGGGGAGGACGACACCTCACACTATGGTTGGAAGGGCTCGAAGACCCCCGCCGCCCTGGCCAAAATAGTGGTCGGGCTGTATAAAGGGGAGTAGGAGGAGTTCACCCGTCTCCAATATCGAGACGGATTTTCCATGTATAATCCTCCTAGCTGGGTAATCTTCAGCTCCACTATTTTACTCCTATCCCAGAATCATCCTTGATAGGCAGTATCTTATCCACTTATGACAGGAATGGCGAAAGGCTGTCGAGGGGATCCATGACCCTGCCCCTCAGCCGGAGAATCGCAACCGGGATCTTGACCCCGGATATGAGGAAGATCCGGACATATTTGTGGTGCTCGAGGATGGAATGTTCTATCAGACGAGCTATGACGGTACAGATGTACCCATCAACGCCGGTTACCCTGGCCTCCTTCCTGCCTCACATGTAAGTAATCAGAGATACCTTGTCCAAGAGAGTTTTCTCATTCCTCCTTACCCACCGCACTGTCCTGTGCTCAAAAGGGGAGGCGTTCGGTGCATCATGCTGCACCGGGGACATCTCCAGAGAGAGCGTCCCCCACACTAGGCAAGCCTTCGAAGAGGAAGGCAAACGAAGATACGACCGTGCCTTCATCAAAGAGGTACGAATTTGCAAATATGCACCTTGGCAGTCACATCCAACTGTGACCTTTCCGTTTACCCTGTATCAGGAAAAAGGTGTGTCGGAGTACATCCGGGGGTCCGACTGGCCATACTTCCCGCAGCCAGGATCTAGATCTTGCCGTGAAGACGGGGGCTGACGCGGGTGTAACGCCCTCGATGCGGCTATATCTCCCACGTGTCGAAGCACGACTTAGAGGCATAACCGCATTGAAAGCAATGTCGCAAGTGAGGTAATCTTCACACGACCCATGTAATACATAAGGGAAAGAGATACATAGTTGGCTTACAATCGCCACTTCACACAATTACTTGAATAAAGAATTACATCAACCAGTTACAATCAAGGCCCGACTACGGAGGCAAAATAAAATAAGAACCCCAAATGCGACAAGGTTCCCGATCGACCCCAACTGGGCTCCACTACTGATCAACTAGAACGAAACAACATAAAGGACAAGATCTTCATCGAGCTCCTCCTTGAGCTTGGTTGCGTCATCTGCACGGGCTCACGGGGACTCAGCAATCTCGCACCCTCGCGATCAAGACTATTTAAGCTTATGGGTAAGGTAAAGGTATGAGGTGGATCTGCAGCAAGTGGCTAGCATATATGGTGGCTAACATGCGCAAAAGAGAGCGAGAAGAGAAGGCAAAGCATGATCGAGACACTATGATCAAGAAGTGATCCTAGAACAACCTACGTCAAACATTACTCCAACACCGTGTTCACTTCCCGGACTTCGCCGGAAAGAGACCATCACGGTTACACACGCGGTTGATGTATTTTAAATAAGGTCAACTTCAGGTTTTCTACAACCGGACATTAACAAATTCCCATCTGCCCATAACCGTGGGCACAGCTTTCGAAAGTTCAAATCCCTGCAGGGCTGTCCCAACTTAGCCCATCACAAGCTCTCACGGTCAACGAAGGATATACCTTCTAGCGGGAAGACCCGATCAGACTCGGACTCCCGGTTACAAGACATTTCGACAAGGTAAAACTAAACCAGCAACACCGCCCGAATGTGCCGACAAATCCCGATAGGAGCTGCACATATCTCTTTCTCAGGGCACACTCAGATTGTCCAAGGTACGGGTAGGCCAGCCCAGAGTTGCCCCTGGTAGTCACTGGTAGCTGACAGGTTGGACAAACACTCAGAGGAGCACTGGCCCGGGGGGGTTAAAACAATGATGACCCTTAGGAGCGCGACTCCCAAGGGAAAAGAAAAGGCTTGGTGACGAATGGTAAAACCAATGTTGGGCATTGCTGGAGGAGTTTTATTCAAGGCAAACTGTCAAGGGGTTCCCATTATTACCCAACCGTGTAAGAAACGTAAAATCCGGGAACATAACACTGGTATGAAGGAAACTAGGGCGGCAAGAGTGGAACAAAACACCAGGCATACGGCTGAGCCTTCCACCCTTTACCAAGTATATAGATGCATTAATTAAAATAAGATATATTGTGATATCCCAACAAGTAAACAGGTTCCAACAAGGAACAACATCTCCATGTTCCAACAAGGAACAAACTTCATCTTCACCTGCAACTAACAACGCTATAAGAGGGGCTGAGCAAAGCGGTAACATAGCCAAACAACGGTTTGCTAGGACAACGTGGGTTAGAGGCTTGGTTGAACAATATGAGAGGCATGATCAGCAAGTGGTAGGTATCGCAGCATAGGCATAGCAATAGAGCAAGCATCTAGCAAGCAAAGATAGAAGTGATTTCAAGGGTATGGTCATCTTGCCTGAAATCCCGCAAAGAAGAAGAACGAGCCCATGAAGAAGACAAACGGACGTAGCCAACAGATCCTCACAAACACGACGTTACCGGATTACTGAGAAGGAGTACACCGAAAAGAAAAACAAACAACATAGTAAACAACCACCACATAACATGGCATGATGCACAATCAAGTATGATGCATGTCCGGTTTAATGAAGCATGGCATGGAAAAGTGCATAAACAATCCTACAAATTAAGTGGACCTCATTACGCAACGGAGTTGCATATTGAAGAAAACACCACATGACTTATTTAGTTCTCTCTCGTTTATGTACCCAACAAGATTAAACGTTGTTAGCATGGCAAGAGATGAAAGCATAAAGAAACTATCTATCTAGGCAAGTTTAAATGAGGCCGGAAATAACAAACAACAATTCCGGAAAAACCTCATGTGCATATTTTACGGTTTGGTACTGTTCTGCCCTAAACCATATTTTATAGTTATTAAACATGCAAGATGATGCCACCATGTTAAACTCGGCATTTTTTTACCCCATTTACATATAAAGTTTGTTAGGTTTGGAGCTACGGTTATTTAGTTATGAAATAAAGCATTTTAGCATGGCATAGGAGCAAGTTTAACCAAACAGCATTTTAAACATTTCAAACATGGATCAAAGTTGCAAATTATTAAACTAGACAAAATTCTAAGCAACTTTCATATATAATTTATTTAGATCCGATGCACGGTTGTGAAGTTATTAAATGCATGAAACTAGGGGGGTTTTCTGTAAAACTGCAATTCCCTGGAAATTAGCTAAATTCACAGAGCCTCAAGAAAAAGATACTGGGCCAGATCTGCTGGCCCAACAACAGGGAAAAAAAGGGGGTGGGCACCAGGGGTGTTCTCACCATGGGCTTGGCCCATTCGGTGGGAGGAGGGAGGACTGGCGCTGGCTTGCTCACGCGGCCCACGATGGCGCTGGAGGTGGGCCTTGGCGAGGGGCGCTGGAGTCAGATCACGATGCGAGGCAGGGAGGCGCTCACGATGCTCGCGCGATCAACGGCGCTGAACGAGGCATCATCCTCCCCTGCTCGCTCGACAGGAAGCAGCGGTGGCGCGTGACTGCAGGGACGCGGAGGTGCGGGATGGCAAGGGCGGCCGGATCGAAGGCGGGAGAGGCGCATTGCAGGTGAGGCGCGGCCAACATGAGCAGAACTTGGCGGGGCGACGTGCTCATCCAAGGTTCGACAGAAGCAGTGCTCGACAGTAGCAGAACTTGGCGAAGGGCGGTGGCTTGTCTCCTGCTGGGACGGTAGAAGCAGGGGGGTCGGCGACGAGTGTCAAGGAAGGAGCTCCGGTCATGCTGTGCTGCGGCTCCTGCGCGAAGAAATAGAGAGAGAGGGAACCAGGTGAGAGAGAGAGCAATGAGGGAGAGAAAGGGAAGAAGAGGAGCGGGACGAGGCGCTGCAGGAGGGCCGGCCTTGGAGCACTGGGCTCGGGGCGACGGGCATCAGGGAAGTAGGAGGCCTCGGGAGGAGCTCGTTTCCTTGGGTCGATGAGGATGCAGGGACTCCAGGAGGTGCTCGCTGGCGATCCTTACGGTGGCGGAAGGGAGGCAGCCCGGGAAGTAGAGGAGGTTGCGGGCTCGGGCGACGAATGGATAGAGGGGAAGGTGGTGGCTGGTTGGCTCTTGTCTGCTGTGATTTGGGTGCAGCGGAAATCAAGGAGGGACATGAGGAGCGCTGGTTGGTGGATGGATGCATCGGGAGGATCCCAAGGTGGGAGAGGAGTGGCGGCGGGGAGAAGGATTGGATGGGAGAGCCCTCCTAGGATCTAGGGTTAGACTAGTTATATATAGCGGGTAGGTTAGGTTAGGGGCTATCTTGACCCTACGATCTCAAATGGACGATCGCGGATAAAATATGTTAGGAAGTTCAAAAACCAAAACGGAGATGTTTTGTAGATGTTTGGGGTTGATCTAGATCCATCGGTGATGACTGCCCGGGTCGGGTCCGGGACATATTTCGGACGCGCGCGCGAGGAGGACCGCGGGCTGACGAGAGAGGTTAGGTTGGATCTGGCGGATTGTGAAGAGCAGGTTGGTCCGAGAGAAGAGGGGAGAGATGCAGCCCGTCACGGTTTTCGGAGACCGAAAACGTCCGACGATAGACCGGCTGTAATGCCGCTATAGTTTAACGGTTGGGCTATCGAACGAGCTCCGAATGCGATGAAACTTGGCAGGAGGTCTACCTACAACAAAACAACACTGCACGCCAACTTTCATCCCATTCCTAGAACTTTTTCTAGCCACTTATAAAAATACTATTTCGGACATGCCGCGGGCGCGTGCAAGTGTGGTTGGGCTCAGAACGGACAACGGACGGAACGAGGAGGCCGGGACAGATGCAAGTTTTGAAAACATGATGATGCAATGCACATGATGACATGACAAGACGCAACACGCAAGCAAATGACATGGCAACGACAGCGAAATAACTGGAGGACACCTGGCACAACGGACTCGGGGCATTACAAGACTCCACCACTACGAGAGGATCTCGTCCCGAGATCTAGAATGGCACCGGAGGGACAACGGAAGAGAAAGAGAAGAGGTAAAGCTAAGTTGCTTGTTTGACAAATGAGTGAAACCACGAACCTTGCAAATATTAAACCATATAAAGAAAGAATGCAACGAAGAAGAACAAAGTTGAAAGCACTCCGGTAGGGAAGAGGAACAAGGAATTACAAATTCGGACAACACTTCGGTTGAAAAGAGATGAAAGACTTGATAAAATGAAAGAGCTTGAGCAACGGGGCACAACACTCCGATTAAATGGATAAACCAAGAAAACAACAGGATCCTGACAAGAACAAGAAGAAGGTTTGAAGAGAGCCGCAACACAATGCCTCCGGAACAAAAGTAAGAATTTAAAGAACGAAGGGAAAAAAACAAGAGCACGCTTACAACAATGCTAGAGCGGAGTTGTTGGAAAACCAACAACGAAAAGAATAGGATTGATATGGTCTTATGGAATACATCTCAACTTATGAGGTGAAATTATGCCACTGACGAAAAATAATAGATTGGATTGATATCAACAAGGAGACGAGAAACTAATTTCACCGGGAAGGATAGATGAAGAACTTGGATCATATATTATCACCATTAATAGCATTAATCCTTAGGAAAAAGCTTTAGGTGAAATATAACTCCAGATAACTCCAACGAATAGGTTGATGGATTTAAAATATCTCAATCTTAACAATATGTGAATCATGAAACATGAACTCAAATTATCAAGAATGACATAATACCACCTCCAAAGGTACGGTAGAAAGAAATTGCACTCCGGATTGCAAGATGAAGAACGCTTGAGCTCCTCTGAAAAGAATCTTGATGAACACTTCGAGAAGAAATTAAATCCTTTATGAACCATCATGTAGAACCTTGATGAAGAACTCCGGTAAACAAAAGAATGGTAAAACGAAAGGAAAGAGAAGTCGAAAACACAAGTTGAATCCTTGTAACGATTTAGATGAATCTCCATGGTGAAATAATTGAGAGAACTTGGAACTCCGGGAAAAGAATACATAAAACATCTTGAACCGATAATTTGATGAGCCTCCGGAATAAAGAATTAATCATTTGGGTGAATCAAGAATAAGAATTATGTAATGCTCCTCCTTCACCAATTAAATTGATGACGAGCAAACGAATTACATACAACTTATTCTCGAAGAAAGGATTAGGATAGATATGGCGCCAACTTGAGAAGGTCTTCAACGAACCACCGGTAGAATTGAAACCACGAATGAATTGATACGGAAGAGAAATCTTGAACGAACCACCGTAAGAATTGGTTATGAATGAAGTAAAGATAAAGAAACACCGGGAAGAATTGTATAAAGAACGAAGATACTTGAGAGAATTTAGATCCATGAAAACGAAGAGATTACGAGCTGATTAGAGAATCCTTGATTTAGACACCGGCATGATTTAGAGTATGAGAGCTGAAAGCTGGAATGAATAAATCTTAGATGATGGGCTCCGGATAATCAAACTGAACAGACTCTTGAATTGCTCCAGATAGGTGGAAAGAATTCTCACAACCGAAAATAATTATGAGAGAATAGTAGTAAGCTAGCATCACGAATCTTAAAGAGAAAGGAGCAAGATTGAGAGAAAAATCTTCTTCGGTCTTCAAATACAGAGAATGACGATGAGAGACACCACCATGAATTATTGAGACACTCCGGGATGATTAAAAGAGGAGAGGTTGAGCCAACGATGACAAGAATTGTGAAAGATCTAGGAGAAGGCATTTGACTAATGATAACTCATTCTTACGTCAAACTTGGAAAAGAATTTGACAGTAACGCCGGGAAAATAAGAAGAGTCAGGTAAGATCCTGGGAAAAGACCTGTGGGTTAGGGCCCACTAAAAAGATACACCGTTGAAAAGATTACTTGAAAAGGAGAATGCACCGGTTGAATTAAATGGTTTGAATGAGAGAACATCCTCGAAAGATCTTGAACGAATGCAGAGTGGAAACACGAACCTTCGAGATATCTTGAGCACTCCGGAACAATTGAATAGCGAGAAATGACTGAATATGAGGTGCACCGGCATGAGAAGGTATTTGCAACGAGGAAAGGATATAATTGGCAAAGCTTGAATTGAATTCATCGGATAAAAAGAACGAAGAATGATGAACTACATGCTCCGTTAGCATCTTCCTGAGAATCACCGGATAAGAACATTGATGGAAAAGAATGGAGAGACTTCATATGAATAAAAGGATACTTGATTAAGAATTCCGAGTCCTCGAAGAAAAAGGGGTGGGTGGGCGGGAAAAAAAAGGCAGCTTGGGACGAATGAAACAAACAACATTGAGAAGAAATGATAATTGATCTTGCTGATGGGGAGAAAGATGGGATCATCTCGAAGAGAAGCGCATCGGTTGGAAAAAGGATTGACATGACAATCTCGATTATCAGGAAGGATTATTATTCACATAGGAGTATGAGAACACCGCTTAGGAAAGGTATGGAATCAACATTTGACTTCGAAGCAACTCGAATACCACAACTCAAAACAAAAACAAAGGATTGGCTTTCAGAATAAGCCGGAACAAACATATGATAGAGATTTTCGTTCGAAGTTTTCGTGGTGGGGCCTACACGGGCTCGATCGTACATCACCATCATGTACAAGGCAGTGCACATGACATACGAAGCGTCCCCGAGTCGGCATAGCCAAGGACTCTTTAAGACACAACGAGACCACTATAAAACCAACCGTGGATAGGCGGACCACTAGACGTCGAACCCCAATTTCATATCATACATCTGTCGGAAAGATATCCTAAGAGCTACTTGATTTCCCACTTCTAAACTCCCAAAATTTTCCGGTTATGCAATCAGGTGTTGGGGATACAGGGGAAGCATAATATCTCACCCAAAACTAACAAATCCTACATCCAGCTATATCCATCCTTCAACACATAACCAAGAAACCTTCGGAAATCGTCTACCTCAACCTTCGAAAAGCACCCATTATACAAGTTATGGCAATACTCCCGAACTCCCGCCCCAGTACTGGGTGGCGTCGAGGTTATCTCACCAACAACTGCATAAAAGAGATTTTCGATGTCGGCGAACTAAACTCAGGTATTCCAGAACTGAATGATAAAATTGTGACGACAACACCTCGGAGCTCAACTCCCCGGGACACTGCCACAACGCCTAAATGTCAGGAGGCACCAAGAACAATGTTCTCGTCATAAACCCATCAGAACGATTCCAAGATACCCGCGTGATCCTAATTTTTTTAGTGAAATTTGAGAAGAGAAGAGTCAAAACTCTACGTCAGGATGCCTTACCAGAGCGATGAAGGGA
This sequence comes from Triticum aestivum, assembly GCF_018294505.1. Classification (NCBI taxonomy): domain Eukaryota; kingdom Viridiplantae; phylum Streptophyta; class Magnoliopsida; order Poales; family Poaceae; genus Triticum; species Triticum aestivum. Next base: position 294,853,504 of record NC_057803.1, on the reverse strand, counting down.
CTGGGGAGTAAAAAGAATTCCTAAACTCTCTGATATATAATTCCTAAATGACTCAAAACATTTTTCTAGACTCAACTCGTCAGCTAATTCGATCAAGCAGGGGGGCTCCTAAGGTCGGGGAAGGCTTTGATTACCAACTTATAACGCCCTCGATGCGGCTATATCTCCCACGTGTCGAAGCACGACTTAAAGGCATAACCGCATTGAAAGCAATGTCGCAAGTGATGCAATCTTCACACGACCCATGTAATACATAAGGGAAAGAGATACATAGTTGGCTTACAATCGCCACTTCACACAATTACTTGAATAAAGCATTACATCAACCAGTTACAATCAAGGCCCGACTACGGAGCCAAAATAAAAGAAGAACTCCAAATGCGACAATGTCCCCGATCGACCCCGACTGGGCTCCACTACTGATCAACTAGAACGAAACAACATAAAGGACAAGATCTTCATCGAGCTCCTCCTTGAGCTTGGTTGCGTCATCTGCACGGGTTCATCGGCACCTGCAAGCTGGTATTTGAAGTATCTGTGAGTCACGGGGACTCAGCAATCTCGCACCCTCGCGATCAAGACTATTTAAGCTTATGGGTAAGGTAAAGGTATGAGGTGGATCTGCAGCAAGCGGCTAGCATATATGGTGGTTAACATACGCAAAAGAGAGCGAGAAGAGAAGGCAAAGCACGATCGAGAAAATATGATCAAGAAGTGATCCTAGAACAACCTACATCAAACATTACTCCAACACCGTGTTCACTTCCCGGACTCCGCCGGAAAGAGACCATCACGGTTACACACGCGGTTGATGTATTTTAAATAAGGTCAACTTCAGGTTTTCTACAACCGGACATTAACAAATTCCCATCTGCCCATAACCGTGGGCACGGCTTTCGAAAGTTCAAATCCCTGCAGGAGTGTCCCAACTTAGCCCATCACAAGCTCTCACGGTCAACGAAGGATATACCTTCTAGCGGGAAGACCCGATCAGACTCGGAATCCCGGTTACAAGACATTTCGACAAGGTAAAAATAAACCAGCAACACCGCCCGAATGTGCCGACAAATCCCGATAGGAGCTGCACATACCTCTTTCTCAGGGCACACTCAGATTGTCCAAGGTACGGGTAGGCCAGCCCAGAGTTGCCCCTGGTGGTCACCGGCAGCTGACAGGTTGGACCAACACTCAGAGGAGCACTGGCCTGGGGGGGGGGGGGTAAAACAATGATGACCCTCAGGAGCGCGACTCCCAAGGGAAAAGAAAAGGCTAGGTGACGAATGGTAAAACCAATGTTGGGCATTGCTGGAGGAGTTTTATTCAAGGTGAATTGTCAAGGGGTTCCCATTATTACCCAACCGCGTAAGTAACACAAAATCCATGAACATAACACCGGTATGACGGAAACTAGGGTGGCAAGAGTGGAACAAAACACCAGGCATACGGCCGAGCCTTCCACCCTTTACCAAATATATAGATGCATTAATTAAAATAAGATATATTGTGATATCCCAACAAGTAAACAGGTTCCAACAAGGAACAACATCTCCATGTTCCAACAAGGAACAAACTTCATCTTCACCTGCAACTAACAACGCTATAAGAGGGGCTGAGCAAAGTGGTAACATATCCAAACAACGGTTTGCTAGGACAAGGTGGGTTAGAGGCTTGGTTGAACAATATGTGAGGCATGATAAGCAAGGGGTAGGTATCGCAACATAGGCATAGCAACAGAGCGAGCATCTAGCAAGCAAATATAGAAGTGATTTCGAGGGTATGGTCATCTTGCCTGAAATCCCGCAAGGAAGAAGAACGAGCCCATGAAGAAGACAAACAGACGTAGCCAACAGATCCTCACAAACACGACGTTACCGGATTACCGAGAAGGAGTACACCGGAAAGAAAAACAAACAACATAGTAAACAACCACCACATAACATGACATGATGCACAATCAAGTATGATGCATGTCCGGTTTAATGAAGCATGGCATGGCAAAGTGCACAAACAATCCTACAAATTAAGTGGAGCTCATTATGCAACGGAGTTGCATATTGAAGAAGACACCACATGACTTATTTAGTTCTCTCTCGTTTATGTACCCAACAAGATTAAACGTTGTTAGCATGGCAAGATATGAAAGCATAAAGAAACTATCTATCTAGGCAAGTTTAAATGAGGCCGGAAATAACAAACAACAATTCTGGAAAAACCTCATGTGCATATTTTACGGTTTGGTACTATTCTTCCCTAAACCATATTTTATAGTTATTAAACATGCAAGATGATGCCACCATGTTAAACTAGGCATTTTTCTACCCCATTTACATATAAAGTTTGTTAGGTTTGGAGCTACGGTTATTTAGTTATGAAATAAAGCATTTTAGCATGGCATAGGAGAAAATTTAACCAAACAGCATTTTAGACATTTCAAACATGGATGAAAGTTGCAAATTATTAAACTAGACAAAATTCTAAGCAACTTTCATATATAATTTATTTAGATCCGATGCACGGTTGTGAAGTTATTAAATGCATGAAACTAGGGGGGTTTTCTGTAAAACTGCAATTCCCTAGAAATTAGCTAAATTCGCAGAGCCTCAGAAAAAAGATACTGGGCTGGATCTGCTGGCCCAACAACAGGGAAAAAAGGGGGTGGGCGCCAGGGGTGTTGTCACCATGGGCTTGGCCCATTCGGTGGGAGGAGGGAGGCCTGGCGCTGGCTTGCTCACGCGGCCCACAATGGCGCTAGAGGTGGGCCTTGGCGAGGGGCGCTGGAGTCAGATCACGATGCGAGGCAGGGAGGCGCTGACGATGCTCGCACAGTCAACGGCGCTGAACGAGGCATCATCCTCCCCTGCTCGTTCGACAGGAAGCAGCGGTGGCGCGGGACTACAGGGACGCGGAGGTGCGAGATGGCAAGGGCGGCCGGATCCAAGGCGGGAGAGGCGTGATGCAGGCGGGGCGCGGCCAACAGGAGCGGAACTTGGCGGGGCAACGTGCTTGTCTGATACGTCTCCAACGTATCTATAATTTTTGATTGCTCCATGCTACTTTATCTACTGTTTTGGACTATATTGGGCTTTATTTTCCACTTTTATATTATTTTTGAGACTAACCTATTAACCGGAGGCCCAGCCCAGAATTGCTGTTTTTTGCCTATTTCAGTATTTCGAGGAAACAGAATATCAAACGGAGTCCAAACGGAATGAAACCTTCGGGAACGTGATCTTCTCACCGAACGTGATCCAGGAGACTTGGACCCTACTCCAAGAAGTTTCCGGGGAGGTCACGAGGGTGGAGGTCGCGCCCCCCCCTGGGTGCGCCCCCTGCCTCGTGGGCCCCTCGGAGCTCCACCGACGTGCTCCTTCTGCCTATATATCTCCATATACCCTAAAAACATCCGGGAGCAACATAGGTCGGGAGTTCCGCCGCCAGAAGCCTCTATAGCCACCAAAACTCAATCTAGACCCGTTCCGGCACCCTGCCGGAGGGGGCAATCCTTCTCCGGTGGCCATCGTCATCATCCCGGTGCTCTCCATGACGAGGAGGGAGTAGTTCTCCCTCGGGGCTGAGGGTATGTACCAGTAGCTATGTGTTTGATCTCTCTCCCTCTCTCTCTCTCTCGTGTTCTTGAGATGATACGATCTTGATGTATCGCGAGCTTTGCTATTATATTTGGATCCTATGATGTTTCTTCCCCCTCTTCTCTCTTGTAATGAAACGAGTTTCCCCTTTGAAGTAATCTTATCGGATTGAGTCTTTAAAGACTTGAGAACACTTGATGTATGTCTTGCCGTGGATATCCGTGGTGAGAATGGGATACCACGTGCCACTTGATGTACGTTTTGGCGACCAACTTGTGGGTTTCGTGACATTGGGAACCTATGCATAGGGGTTGGCACACGTTTTCGTCGTGATTCTCTGGTAGAAACTTTGGGGCACTCTTTGAGGTTCTTTGTGTTGGTTGAATAGATGAATTGATATTGTGTGATGCATATCGTATAATCATGCCCACAGATACTTGAGGTGACATTGAAGTATCTAGGTGACATTAGGGTTTTGGTTGATTTGTATCTTAAGGTGTTATTCTAGTACGAACTCTAGGGCTGTTTGTGACACTTATAGGAATAGCCCAACGGATTGATTAGAAAGAATAACTTTGAGGTGGTTTCGTACCCTACCATAATCTCTTCGTTCGTTCTCCGCTATTAGTGACTTTGGAGTGACTCTTTGTTGCATGTTGAGGGATAATTTTATGATCCAATTATGTTAGTATTGTTGAGAGGACTTACACTAGTGAAAGTATGAACCCTAGGCCTTATTCCCTATCATTGCAATACCGTTTACGCTAACTTTTATCATTAGTTACCTTGCTGTTTTTTACATTTTCAGATTACAAATACCTTTATCTACCATCCATATTGCACTTGTATCACCATCTCTTCGCCGAACTAGTGCACCTATACAATTTACCATTGTATTGGGTGTGTTGGGGACACAAGAGACTCTTTGTTATTTGGTTGCAGGGTTGCTTGAGAGAGACCATCTTCATCCTACGCCTCCTATGGATTGATAAACCTTAGGTCATCCACTTGAGGGAAATTTGCTACTGTCCTACAAACCTCTGCACTTGGAGGCCCAACAACGTCTACAAGAAGAAGGTTATGTAGTAGACATCAAGCTCTTTTCTGGCGCCGTTGCCGGGGAGGTGTATCTTTAGATATTTCAATCGAGTCTTTTAGTTTCTTGTTTTATCACTAGTTTAGTTTATAAAAGAAAATTACAAAATATGGAATTGAGTTTGTCTCATACGCTTCACCTTTTTAATATCTTTCGTGAGTATGATGGAAAGGATAATTGTGCTCAAGTGCTAGAAGAAGAAATCTACAAAATGTTTGGCACTAAATCTTTGAATGATGAGCATGATTGCAATGCTGTTAGTACGAATTCTTTGAATATCCATGATGCTAATGATGATTGCACTAATTATGATGAAAATACCTCCTATAAACATGTCAATTTTTGTGGAGTAGATTGGGTTTGCAAGTACACACCGAATAGGGAAGATAGATATTGTAAGAGGCATAAGTACTTAGAAACTAAATTGTTGCAAGAAAGTCTAGATGAATGTGCTGAAAGATTCAACATTTTTCGTGCCCCTTGTGAACTTTGCAATGAACATGGTCATTTAAAGCTCCGATGCTATTTGTTTTATGATCAAGTCGTGTCCAAACATTGTGATAATTTGATTACCCTTGAGCATCATAAAGAGCTTAGCCTTCTTTTGGGTTATGAAGAAATGAAACGTATAACTGAGGGTATTCCAAAGTTTAATCTTGATAGAGTTCTTGATTTTGGTCTAGAGAATATTTATATGTATTGTGTGGTGAATTGCATTGAAAATCCTTATATTGCCAACTACATAAAGAAAAAGGAAACAAATAGAAGATGAAGAGAATACTAATGAAAGGGAAAAGACTTCCCAATATCCTCCTATTATCTCTTATGATGAATCAGGCAACGAGGAGGAGCCTCCTATTCAACCAATCTCATTAATAAGGAGCTCCAAAAAGAGGATTGAACCCACACATGATGTGGTAAAGAAGAAGAAAAGAAAAAGGAAGAGAGGTAAAAAGGTATCTCTCCCAAATAAAGTTGCTCCTATTATTGCTGTGCCTCATGAAAATGAAGATGATACACTTGATGATGATCTCGTTATGCCTATTGCTTGTTGTGATGATTATGATTGGGAAGATAATGATACTTCTTATGATCTTGAAAATCTTTTTGGCACATGCTTGGAAGAATATAATAATTGCTATACTATTGGTGCTATCCATGCTATTAATGATGAGAGTGATTATGCTTATGATACGAAAAGGCCCAAGCTTGGGGAAGCTATGTTTGATGAGGATGACATATTTGAGAATATATTTGCTGCAATTAATGTCTGTCCCAAGCTTGGGGATTCTATGTTTAATAATGATGATATTTTTAGCCTTCCATGTTTTGATATGCAAAGTGATTATGATGAGAACAAAGTTGCTACTTATGATGATTATTGTGATGAAACTTATGCTATAAAAAGTAGTGATGATTATATTTATAAAACTTGTCATGATTATGATTACCCCTTCTCTGAACATTACTCTTTTAATATGGAAACAATTTATAGTATTCGACTTTCCTATGATACTCCCACTATTCCGAATGAGAAGAATTTTGCCTATGTGGAGAGTAATAAATTTTCTATGCTTGTAGATCATGAAAAGAATGCTTTAGGTGCTGGTTATATTGTTGAATTCATTCATGATGCTACTGAAAATTATTATGAGGGAGGAACATATGCTTGTAGGAATTGCAATAATATCAAGTTTCCTCTCTATGTGCTTAAAATTTTGAAGTTATGCTTGTTTTACCTTCCTATGCAAGTTGATTCTTGTCCCCACAAGTTGTTTTCTCACAAAATACCTATGCATAGGAAGTGGGTTAGACTTAAATGTGCTAGTATATTCTTCATGATGCTCTCTTTATGTTACAATTCTTATCTTTTATGTGAGCATCATTGAAATCATCATGCCTAGCTAGGGGCGTTAAACGATAGCGCTTGTTGGGAGGCAACCCAATTTTATTTTTGTTCCTTGACTTTTGTTCCTGTTTAGTAATAAATAATCCATCTAGATTCTGTTTAGATGTGGTTTTATCTTTTAATTAGTGTTTGTGCCAAGTTAAACCTATTAGATCTTCTTGGAAGATAGTTATTTGATCTTGCTGTAATTTCCAGAATCTTTGCGCTCAGTGCCCGAATTGTCAAAAATCACAAGAACGTGATAAAATAGTGCTTCCAATTTATGCTGATCAACAAACAAATTTCCCAGGTCGTCTAATTTTGGTAGAATTTTTTGGATTCCAGAAGTTTGCGTTAGTAACAGATTACTACAGACTGTTCTGTTTTTGACAGATTCTGTTTTGCGTGTGTTGTTTGCTTATTTTGATGAATCTATGGCTAGTAAAATAGTTTATAAACCATAGAGAAGTTGGAATACAGTAGGTTTAACACCAATACAAATAAAGAACAAGTTCACTACAGTACCTTAAAGTAGTCTTTTGTTTTGTTTCTCTAACGGAGCTCACGAGATTTCTATTGAGTTTTGTGTTGTGAAGTTTTCAAGTTTTGGGTGAATTCTTTTGATGGATTATGGAACAAGGAGTGGCAAGAGCCTAAGCTTGGGGATGCCCATGGCACCCCAAGATAATCCAAGGACACCAAAAAGTCAAAGCTTGGGGATGCCCCGGAAGGCATCCCCTCTTTCGTCCACTTCCATCGGTAATTTACTTGGAGCTATATTTTTATTCACCACATGATATGTGTTTTGCTTGGAGCGTCTTGTATTATTTGTGTCTTTGCTTGTTAGTCTACCACAATCATCCTTGCTGTACACACCTTTTGAGAGAGCCATGTATGAATTGAAATTTGTTAGAATACTCTATGTGCTTCACTTATATCTTTTGAGCTTGATAGTTTACTCTATGTGCTTCACTTATATCTTTTTGAGCGTGATAATTTTTGCTCTAGTGCTTCACTTAGATCTTTTAGAGCACGGTGGTGGTTTGTTTTAAAGAAACTTGATCTCTCATGCTTCACTTAGATTATTTTGAGAGTCGTTAATAGCATGGTAATTTGCTTAATGTTAATATACTTGGTATTCAAGATATGTGAAACTTTCTTTTTAGTGGGTTGAATACTAAGATAAGTTTGATGCTTGATAATTGTTTTGAGATATGGAGGTGATAATATCATAGTCGTGCTAGTTGAGTAGTTGTGAATTTGAGAAATACTTGTGTTGAAGTTAGCAAGTCCCGTAGCATGCACGTATGGTTAAAGTTGTGTAACAAATTTGAAGCATGAAGTGTACCTGGCTTGTGCATCCTTATGAGTGGCGGTCGGGGACGAGCGATGGTCTTTTCCTACCAATCTATCCCCTAGGAGCATGCGCGTAGTACTTGATTTTTGATGACTTCTAAATTTTTGCAATAAGTATATGAGTTCTTTTGACTAATGTTGAGTCCATGGATTATACGCACTTTTACCTTTCCGCCATTTGCTAGCCTCTTCGGTACCGTGCATTGCCCTTTCTCACATTGAGAGTTGGTGCAAACTTCGCCGGTGCATCCAAACCCCGTGATATGATACGCTCTTTCACACATAAACCTCCCTATATCTTCCTCAAAACAGCCACCATATCTACCTATCATGGCATTTCCATAGCCATTCCGAGATATATTGCCATGCAACTTCCATCATCATCATCATCATCATCATCATCATGACATGCTTTACTTTTGTCATATTGCCATTGCATGATCTTGTAGTTGACATCGTATTTGTGGCAAAGCCACCATGCATTATTTTTCATACATGTCACTCTTGATTCATTGCACCATCCCGGTACACCGCCGGAGGCATTCATATAGAGTCATATCTTGTTCTAGTATCGAGTTGTAATCATTATGTTGTAATCAATAGAAGTGTGATGATCATCATTATTAGAGCATTGCCCAATCAAAAAAAAGAGAAAGGCCAAAAAGAAAAAAAGAAAGGCCCCAAAAAAAGAGAAAATAAAAAGGGCAATGCTACTATCTCTTTTTCCACACTTGTGCTTCAAAATAGCACCTTGTTCTTCATGTAGTGAGTCTCATATATTGTGCTTCAAAGTAGCACCATGATTTTCATATAGTGAGTCTCATAAGTTGTCTTGTTCATACTAGTGGGAATTTTTCATTATAGAACTTGGCTTGTATATTCCAACGATGGGCTTCCTCAAAATGCCCTAGGTCTTCATGAGCAAGCAAGTTGGATGCACAGCCACTAGTTTTCTTTTGTTGAGCATTCTTAGCTCTAGTGCATCCGTTGCATGGCAATCCCTACTCCTTGCATTAACATCAATTGATGGGCATCTCCATAGCTCATTGATTAGCCTCGTTGATGTGAGACTTTCTCCTTTTTTGTCTTCTCCACACAATCCCCATCATCATATTCTATACCACCCATAGTGCTATGTCCATGGCTCGCGCTCATGTATTGCGTGAAGGTTGAAAAAGTTTGAGATTATTTGAGTATGAAACAATTGCTTGGCTTGTCATCGGGGGTATAGAAGTTGGGAACATCTTTGTGTGACGAAAATGAAGCATAGCCTAACTATATGATTTTGTAGGGATGAACTTCCTTTGGCCATGTTATTTTGAGATGACATAATTGTTTGATTAGTATGCTTGAAGTATTATCATTTTTTATGTCAATATGAACTTTTGTCTTGAACCTTTCGGATCTGAATATTCATACCATGATTAAGAAGATTTACATTGAAATTATGCCAAAGTATCACTCCGCATCAAAAATTCTCTTTTTATCATTTACCTACTCGAGGACGAGCAGGAATTAAGCTTGGGGATGCTTGATACGTCTCCAACGTATCTATAATTTTTAATTGCTCCATGCTACTTTATCTACTATATTGGGCTATATTGGGCTTTATTTTACACTTTTATATTATTTTTGGGACTAACCTATTAACCGGAGGCCCAGCCCAGAATTGCTGTTTTTTGCCTATTTCAGTATTTCGAGGAAACAGAATATCAAACGGAGTCCAAATGGAATGAAACCTTCGGGAACGTGATCTTCTCACCGAACGTGATCCAGGAGACTTGGACCCTACTCTAAGAAGTTTCTGGGGAGGTCACGAGGGTGGAGGGCGCGCCCCCCTGGGCGCGCCCCCTGCCTCATGGGCCCCTCGGAGCTCCACCGACGTGCTCCTTCCGCCTATATATCTCCATATACCCTAAAAACATCCGGGAGCAACATAGATCGGGAGTTCCGCCGCCAGAAGCCTCCGTAGCCACCGAAACTCAATCTAGACCCGTTCCGGCACCCTGCCGGAGGGGGCAATCCTTCTCCGGTGGCCATCTTCATCATCCCGGTGCTCTCCATGACGAGGAGGGAGTAGGTCTCCCTCGGGGCTGAGGGTATGTACCAGTAGCTATGTGTTTGATCTCTCTCTCTCTCTCTCTCGTGTTCTTGAGATGATACGATCTTGATGTATCGCGAGCTTTGCTATTATATTTGGATCCTATGATGTTTCTTCCCCCTCTTCTCTCTTGTAATGAATCGAGTTTCCCCTTTGAAGTAATCTTATCGGATTGAGTCTTTAAAGACTTGAGAACACTTGATGTATGTCTTGCCGTGGATATCTGTGGTGACAATGGGATACCACGTGCCACTTGATGTACGTTTTGGTGACCAACTTGCGGGTTTCGTGACATTGGGAACCTATGCATAGGGGTTGGCACACGTTTTCGTCGTGATTCTCCGGTAGAAACTTTGGGGCACTCTTTGAGGTTCTTTGTGTTGGTTGAATAGATGAATTGAGATTGTGTGATGCATATCGTATAATCATGCCCACGGATACTTGAGGTGACATTGAAGTATCTAGGTGACATTAGGGTTTTGGTTGATTTGTATCTTAAGGTGTTATTCTAGTACGAACTCTAGGACTGTTTGTGACACTTATAGGAATAGCCCAACGGATTGATTGGAAAGAATAACCTTGAGGTGGTTTCGTACCCTACCATAATCTCTTCGTTCGTTCTCCGCTATTAGTGACTTTGGAGTGACTCTTTGTTGCATGTTGAGGGATAATTTTATGATCCAATTATGTTAGTATTGTTGAGAGGACTTACACTAGTGAAAGTATGAACCCTAGGCCTTATTTCCTATCATTGCAATACCGTTTACGCTCACTTTTATCATTAGTTACCTTGCTGTTTTTTATATTTTCAGATTACAAATACCTTTATCTACCATCCATATTGCACTTGTATCACCATGTCTTCGCCGAACTAGTGCACCTATACAATTTACCATTGTATTGGGCGTGTTGGCGACACAAGAGACTCTTTGTTATTTGGTTGCAGGGTTGCTTGAGAGAGACCATCTTCATCCTACGCCTCCTACGGATTGATAAACCTTAGGTCATCCACTTGAGGGAAATTTGCTACTATCCTACAAACCTCTGCACTTGGAGGCCCAACAACGTCTACAAGAAGAAGGTTGTGTAGTAGACATGATTGTCCAAGGTTCGATAGAAGCAGTGCTCGGCAGTAGCAGAACTTGGCGAAGGGCGGTGGCTTGTCTCCTGCTGGGACCGAAGAAGCAGGGGGGTCGGCGACGAGTGTCGAGGAAGGAGCTCCGGTCATGCTGTGCTGCGGCTCCTACGCGAAGAAACAGAGAGAGAGGGAACCGGGTGAGAGAGAGAGCAACGAGGGAGAGAAAGGCAACAAGAGGAGCGGGACGAGGCGCTGCAGGAGGGCCGGCCTTGGAGCACTGGAGCTCGGGGCGATGGGCATCAGGGAAGCGGGAGGCCTCGGGAGGAGCTTGTTTCCTTGGGTCAATGAGGATGCAGGGACTCCAGGAGGTGCTCGCTGGCGATCCTTATGGTGGCGGAAGGGAGGCAGCCCGGGAAGCAGAGGAGGTTGCGGGCTCGGGCGACGAATGGATAGAGGGGAAGGTGGTGGCTGGTTGGCTCTTGTCTGCTGTGATTTGGGCGCAGCGGAAATCAAGGAGGTACATGAGGAGCGCTGGTTGGTGGATGGATGCATCGGGAGGATCCCAAGGTGGGAGAGGAGTAGCGGTAGGGAGAAGGATTGGATGGGACAGCCCTCCTAGGATCTAGGGTTAGACTAGTTATATATAGCGAGTAGGTTAGGTTAGGGGCTATCTCAACCCTACGATCGCAAACGGACGATCGCGGATAAAATATGTTAGGAAGTCCAAAAAACAAAACGGAGACGTTTTATAGATGTTTGGGGTTGATCCGGATCCAACGGTGACGACTGCCCGGGTCGGGTCCGGGATAGATTTCGGACGCGCATGCGAGGAGGACCGCGGGCTGATGAGAGAGGTTAGGTTGGATCTAGCGGATTGTGAAGAGCAGGTTGGTCTGAGAGAAGAGGGGAGAGATGTAGCCTGGCACGGTTTTCGGAGACCGAAAACGTCCGACGATAGACCGACTATAATGTTGCTATAGTTTAACGGTTGGGCTATCAAACGAGCTCCGAATGCGATGAAACTTGGCAGGCGGTCTACCTACAATAAAACAACACCGCACGCCAACTTTCATCCCATTCCGAGAACATTTTCCGGCCACTTATAAAAATACTATTTCGGAAATGCCGCGGGCGCGTGCAAGTGTGGTTGGGCTCAGAACGGACAACGGACGGAATGAGGAGGCCGGGACAGATGCAAGTTTTGAAAACATGATGATGCAATGCACATGATGACATGACAAGACGCAACACGCAAGCGAATGACATGGCAACGGCAGCGAAATAACTGGAGGACACCTGGCACAATGGTCTCGGGGCGTTACAGCGGGGGTGACACCGGACTATCCTCCAACCGAGAATTTGGACGACGTATCCATCACCAACTCGGAAGTGGAGAGCGTCACGAATCATCGGCGCCGCACGACCATTTTACAAGACCCTAGCTTTTCAGAAGAGGCATTTAACGCCTTCAGCTCGGCTGATGCATATATCCGAGTTGCTCGAGATGGGCTTAACAGAGCCACAAAGCAGCATTTAAAAGATGTGCAAGTAAGTTTACTTTGTCTGACTATGATAACCATATGCCAGTAGCCCCCGAGACTTAAAGTAGTTGGGACAACTGACTTGAGGATCACTGCATGACCAGATTCATTCGGAGAAGAACGACGTGCTAGTCCAAGAGCTAGAAAAGTGCTAGACGCAGTTGAACGGAGTGACCGCCGATCTAGAAAAATCCAAAGTGGCGTCCTTCGGTGATATTTCCCTCCATCGAGAAACAGTTATTGCATAGCGACCGTGTTAACACTGCAGCTTTATCTCATAACAGGATCATCGGTTCAATTGGAGGAAAAGGAGTCAAAAAGACTGCATGCCGCAGGCGAGCGGGTTTTGACCCGTGTCAGATAGGAGAAAAACAAACTCCAAGATGCAAACACCCAGCTGGGCGAAGAGCTGAAGGATGTGTGGGCCCAGCTAGCCGACTCTGTGAAGGAGAACAAAAAACTAGGAGGCGGCATATTCAGTATGTGGCCGATTTACTTTATAACAGGTTGGAAGTAAAAAGTAGCTGATATAGCTGTGATTGCAGGTATATTGACGAGCCATCCCGAAGAGGAGGTGTCTAGACAAGTGATCTTCTGCAAGGGCTATCGCATTTGCACGAGCAAGCTCGGCTGGCAATGCGGAGTGTAGCCAAGGCCTTATGTCCATCCGACTCCCCTCCAGGGAGTATGGAGAAGCTTGTAGAGCTGTTCAAGGGAGCGCGATAGCATATCTGACTATAGAAGATATCGGCCTACCGAGAGGGTGCGCGAGAGGCCTGGGCCATGGTAAAAACATGATATACCAAGCTGGATCTGAATCACATGGCCCGGGTCGGACCACTAGGGTCAAATGGAGAAGAAATTCCCGTTAGTTTAGTATATGGCCAAGTAGAGGTGGCTGCTAGATACTCCCAACAGGATTGTAAATTAGACCGCCAGTTGGATGGTATAGAGGAGGAAGTTTTTGAGTCCTAAGTGACTATGTACTTTCCTTCTAGCTGGCTAATAAAAACAATTGTCATGGCCGACCTTTTCGCTTCAACCTGTGGACCCGAAGGTGAGGAGTGTTTCCGAATACCCTAACGGTAGAATATACCGGGGTATGCATGGGAACCAGGCGTACGGGTCATAGTTGCTTGAACAGACAATGTGTATCCGGCTAGTTATGTTATATTACATTATGTAATAAACATCTTCCAGAGAGAATAGTTCCGTTAAGGGTTCCTTTCCCTGGGTGTGCATGCGTTTAATGTGCATGTCCGAACTATGATTGAACAAATCGCAGAGTAAGTAACTTCTAGGGTTTCACAATGGAGTGAATGCGGAAACATCTTTAATTTGCGGACTGAATATTACCTTAAGAACGCTAGCTTTCGGCTTCACCCAGTCTGAGGTTCACATCCGGATGACCTGGCAGTAACAATCGCGGAGGTGCTCTGTTTATGCCCTAGCCGAACTAACGGGAATGTAGGGCATAAGAAGGGGAGCCAGATAACCCATCTTGGCCAAAACTTAAGTCATATCGATGCATATAATGGCGAAGAAAAGGTACATATGGAAAAACACATATGTGGTGAGCTTGATGCTCAAAGAATAATAGCAAGCTTCTATACGAGAAGCCCCCAGGTATAATGACTGTACGCATCAAGGGAGGACGGTCTAGCCATACTAAACCCGTTGGGCTAAAGAGAAAAACGAAAAAAGATAAAAAAATGAAAAGAGAGAGAAAAAATAACGTTAATAAGAACAGGAGGAAAGGACCGAAACTACAGAGTTAGGCGCTAGGCATAAAACGTCGAGTCTAGGCCACTTCCAAGGGGTTCGACTCCAGGTGATTGGTCTGACGCATCATTACGACAGGCGGTACACGCTCCTCCGGTGAGAGCTTCAATCAATGATGAAGGAGCCTCCCACTGGGCTTGAAGTTTGTCCTTTTCTTCTCCGCGGTAGGGCGAGAACGAGTTCACCAAACGTTTATACAGTCTTGGCCCGCACTTCTCTGCTTTGAGCCAATGTGAGCCTGCTATTGATAAAATGCGGACTGCGGCTTTTTGCGACGTTTGCGCTCCTGCCTCCCAGGGCATCTTAAGGTTGGTCTTGTCGTCTATCAAGCTCCGGCTTCTTTCTCTTTCGTCATGTGCACTCCCGAAGTGAGTCATCGAATAATATGGCAGGCTAAAACTGCTTCTGCAACCGTACACCATGAAGAAAGGTGTATTCCAGTAATGTGGTTGGGCGTGGTCCGCAGCCCCCAGAGTACGGAGTCAAGTTCCTCCACCCAGTGCTTCAATGATTCTTTCAAAGACCGCACTAGTCTAGGTTTGATGCCGCTCATAATAAGACCATTAGCCCGTTTGACTTGACTGTTTGTCTGCGGGTGATAGAGGCGTAATCGAGCTTAATGCCCAGATTAGCACATCAGGTTTCCACTTCATCAGCTGTTAAATTAGAGCCATTATCGGTGATTATGCTATGTGGGACACCATAACGGTGTACCATGCCGGATATGAAATCTATTACCAGCCCCGCTCCGGCTGTTTTGACTGGTTTGGCCTCTATCCACTTAGTGAATTTATCCACCATGACCAGCAGATACTTTCTCTTATGGCTTCCTCCTTTAAGGGGTCCGACCATATCGAGTCCCCAGACCGCAAAAGGCCAAGTGATGGGGATTGTTTGTAAGGCAGTGGGGGCATATGGCTTTAGTTGGCAAAGAGTTGGCATCCGATGCAATGTTGGACATGGCGCTATGCATCTCCTCAGGCTGTTGGCCAATAAAACCCTGTACGGAAGGCCTTGCTAACAAGGGCCCGAGTTGCGGTGTGGTGACCGCCGAGTCCGACGTGAATTTCAGCCAAGAGCTGCCGCCCCTCTTCCTCGGAGATACATCGTTGAAGAACTCTGGTAGCGCTTTTGAGATATTGCAAGGTTTGAGTCCCCGCGCACTTCTAGGCATTGTATGCCCATGGAGACAGCCATCCGAAGACCATGCAATAAGGCCTCATATTTGGCTGCGTTGTTGGAGTCTGTGTATAGTATTTGGAGTACGCACTGAGTAACATCTCCAGTAGGTGACGTTAAAACGATGCCCGCCCCTAGCCCTTCCAGCATTTTGGATCCATTGAAATACATAACCCAATTCGAATATTGCTACCTCTTGAGCACTGCGTTAGTTTTCCTCGAAGAGGAAGGGATGATGCAGCAAAGTAGCATAAGTATTTCCCTCAGTTTTTGAGAACCAAGGTATCAATCCAGTTGGAGGCTATGCGCGAGTCCCTCGTACCTGCACAAAATAAATAAATTCTCGCAACCAACGAGAATAGGGGTTGTTAATCCCTACACTGCCACTTACGAGAGTGAGATCTGATAGATACGATAAGATAATATTTTTGGTATTTTTGTGATAAAGATGCAAAGTAAAATAAAGGCAAAGTAAAAAGCAAAGGAAATAACTAAGTAGTAGGAGATTAATATGATAAAGATATACCCGGGGGCCATAGGTTTCACTAGTGGCTTCTCTCGAGGCATAAGTATTCTACGGTGGGTGAACAAATTACTGTTGAGCCATTGACAAAATTAAGCACAGTTATGAGAATATCTAGGTATGATCATGT
This sequence comes from Triticum aestivum, assembly GCF_018294505.1. Taxonomy (NCBI): domain Eukaryota; kingdom Viridiplantae; phylum Streptophyta; class Magnoliopsida; order Poales; family Poaceae; genus Triticum; species Triticum aestivum. Next base: position 294,837,243 of record NC_057803.1, on the reverse strand, counting down.
ATATAGGCATCACGTCCGAGACAAGTAGACCGACTCCTACCTGCATCTAATACTATTACTCCACTCATCGACCGCTATCTAGCATGCATCTAGAGTATTAAGTTAAAAACAGAGTAACGCCTTAAGCAAGATGACATGATGTAGAGGGATAGACTCATGCAATATGATGAAAACCCCATCTTGTTATCCTCGATGGCAACAATACAATACGTGCCTTGCTGCCCCTACTGTCACTCGGAAAGGACACCGCAAGATTGAACCCAAAGCTAAGCACTTCTCCCATTGCAAGAAAGATCAATCTAGTAGGCCAAACTAAACTGATAATTCGAAGAGACATGCAAAGATAACCAATCATACATAAAAGAATTCATAGAAGATTCAAATATTATTCATAGATAGACTTGATCATAAACCACAATTCATCGATCTCAACAAACACACCACAAAAAGAAGATTGCATCGAATAGTTCTCCACAAGAGAGGGGTAGAACATTGTATTGAGATCCAAAAAGAGAGAAGAAGCCATCTAGCTAATAACTATGGACCCATAGGTCTGAGGTAAACTACTCACACTTCATCGGAGAGGCTATGGTGTTGATGTAGAAGCCCTCAGTGATCGATGCCCCCTCCGGCGGAGCTCCGGAACAGGCCCCAAGATGGGATCTCGTGGATACAGAAAGTTGCGGCGGTTGAATTTGGTTTTTGGCTCCGTATCTGATCGTTTGGGGGTACGCAGGTATATATAGGAGGAAGCAATACAAAAAAAATACAGTTCCATGATGATATGTGTTTGTCACAGTAGGTCGCATTTTTTGTCATGCATGTACAGCCATGACGATTTTATGACAGAATCAAGATAGTCATACCTGTGCTGTCGTAGAAGTGTTCCATGACATTACGAAAATTATCATCACGGAAGTGTCAACTTCCATGACGATAAATCGCGCGTCATAGAAGTGCTTTCGTCAAGGGTGACCGACACGTGGCATCCACCGTAACGGAACACCATTAAGCTATCGGGTCGGGTTTTGGATCCGATAACCCGTTAACAGCCCCGACCAATGGGGATTTTCCACGTGTAAAATCATCATTGGCTGGAGGAAACACGTGTTGGCTCACCGTTGGGACAGATGTCATCCGCTCATTGGACCGAAGGCGCCTATGATACGGCGACACATGGCATGGCCCAACAGAGGCACATTCCTGTGAAAAGGCCGGCCCGTTTGACTTGGTCAAAAGGTGGCGGGCCTGCCCACAGAAAGCCTGTTAACGGCCTATTCGCATATAGCCCATTTACAGCCCACTAACCCAGGGCCCGTTACACCCTATCCAAATTAGGCCCAGTAGCGTCATCTAGGCCGTCCAATATGATTCAGCCCGTTTTAACTTCCGGCCCATGTGTGGCCCATGACTTCTTTCGGCCCATATGAGGACCTTTGTAACTCTTGGCCCATTAACGGCCCATGGTGAAACTGGCCCGTAATGAACAGTGTATCACTTTATACCCATTAACGGCCCGTTATTCCACTGGGCCGTTTCCAGCCCAAGTTATCTTTCGGCCTTTTCAGGGCCCATTGATTCTTGGGCTCATTTGCAGCATTCGGTTACATGCGGCCCGTAACTGTCATTTTCTGCTTGTGGGCCAAATTTTGCCCGTCGTTACAGTCGGCCCATTTGTGGATCGTTAATACGTTGGGCCATTTTCATGTAAAAAAAACCCCGTTGGGCTGTTTTCATAGAGTTATCAAATACGGCCTATTAACGACCCGTTATGGTCCATGAATAGTACGGCCCATGATTGGCGAAATGATGATACGCCCCGTAGAAGGCCCATGGATCCTACGGCCCGTATGAGGCCCGTGGATAGTACGGCCTGTAGAAGGCCCATGGATCGTACGACCCGTAGAAGGCCCATGCACCCTACGGCCCGTAGAAGGCCCATGGACCCTAAGGCCCGTATAGAAGGCCGATGGATCCTACGGCCGGACGAAGGCCCATGGATCATACGGCCTGCAGGAGGCCCATGGTTACAACAGTCCGTGTGTTGCCATGATTATTTTGCCCTAGTTACCAAAAATAGGCTATTGTGGCCACTAGAAAAAAATAGAAAAAGAACAGAAGTGACTACAAGCAAACAACTAAACAAGACAATAAGGAAATAAATAAGCAAGCAATTAACGCTAGCCTATTACCGCTATTACACATATTACATCCATTGGGCATCAAAGTTCACCACCAGTGCAAATATAGGGAACAAAGCAGCACATTACATACACTGGCCATCAAAATTGGCCACTAGTGCAAATAAACGCGACAGCAAAACAAGAGCATAACTGAAACAACTTCAGAAGAGCTCAAGAAACGTTATCCTGGGTATCCACCATGCTGGCAATAAGCTTAGCAAGCTGATTAGCTTTGTCCTGTTTGGCACTAAAATCCTCCAATGCTTGCTGTTGCACTAGAAAGTATGCATCTGAATGCTCTATGGACTTCCGCAGTCCTTCCGCTTCTTGTCGCAACATAACTGATCGATGTCTTTCAGCTTGTAGTTGAGACTCGAGAAACCGAGCTAATTCAGATAGTGAGTCTGAATAGCTTGTGCAAGAGGGAGTGGCCAGTAACTCGAACTCTAAATCAAGACAAGACTTTGGGGTTGTCTCGCTGTCTTCAAGATAGTCTTCCTTAGCTGTTTTATCAGCTTTGTTGGAGAGCAACAAGGATGTGTCACTATCATGAACCTTATTTGCATTACTTCCTTTACCATTGCTTAATAAGGCACTCTTCCCCAATATTCTGCCAGCATTCTAAAAGAAGAAACAAGCAGACACATACGAAATTTAGCATGTACTAGTATATGAAACTCATTTCAGTGAACCAGTTCATTAGTAAGGTGGACAGGATTAAACTACCAAGTCTTCTATTGCCAAGTAGTAGTACATAATAAAAGCATCAAACAATGTCATATGGTCACTGCATTGTCTTGCCAAATCAAAATAGAGACACGGTTCAAATCATATCAGTTCAAGACAAAGCAGCAGTGAAAGAATACAACGCATGGGAAACTACACGGCACAACAAGATTTTAGATGGGTACCACGGGTCTACATGTACAACAACACTATTGGCTCTATTTTGATGGTAGCAATGTGCATGATATGAAAGTCAACTGTATGCACAATTGAAATTGAAATCAACAGAGCTATTGATAAGAGCAAGCCTGTTAAAGAAACATGCGTGAACATACCTGCTGTGCCATTGGAGTTTCGATTGGATCCTTCAATTTAAAAATAAGTTTGTATGAGTAAATACAGTGATACAAGAGCAAAGCAATCATAGTTAAAAAAGGCGTGCCTAAGCGAGTGCTTAAGCGCGCCTAGGCTCTAGGCATTGGCAAAACGCATTGCGCATAACTATGCATAATCTATGCATAACTGCGCATAAGCATGCACTTTGGTCAGTAAAGCGCAAGGCGGTGGCAAAATGCACAATTAACGCCTAGCGCTTTTTTGAACTATGATAGCAATGGAATCTTAAATTAGAACAGTTGTTCTTCAGGTTTAGGCACTTGTTCTACATGAACAGAGTACAGTAAGACGCAAGAATATAATACTTAAAAATAGAAAATGAGCTCATAGACCTTACCACATTCTTGGTTCGGGACCAGTACAGAACAAGGCATTCCCAGTCATCGTCCAGTAAATGTGTCTCAGGAGAACGTAAGGGAATTTGATGAGTTTCTTTGCCGGTGAAGTACGTTTTCTTCAGGTAATTCCGATACTGCCACCAAGCATTCTTGAAGATAGCAGAGGTATTAGCACAGGTTACCTCATCCTGAGTTTCCAAATCAGTCCTTCTCTATAGAGAAAAATGGGATAGTTTGCTGTATTATAACCATCATGGAGGTAGGATGTATGGGACGAAGCAAAGTAATTGCCATGAATAACATTACTTACACATAACTCCTGGACAAACACCTACAACTGGCATTTTCCTTCATTTTCAGTATAATATTTCCAAGATGGGAAGATACACACATACGATTTAACAACATCAAATGTGATAGATGCTAAACTACGACTAGGTGGTTGTGCTTCCTCCACAGGAATAGGCGTACTAACTGGTGGAGTTGGGGTTCGCCGTGATAGTACTGGCCCTTTGGGCACTGGAGCATCCTTACTAACTGCTCTTGTTTGGGAGCTCTGTGGTGGAGATGGTGCTATGTCAACAAGACCTCGGTTACTATCGGCTGGGGTTAGGGTTAGATTGGGTGAAGCTGGTTCTCTGTCCATCACAATAGGCGTACAATCTGCGGGAGTTTGGGTTATGTGTGGTAGGGCTGGTTCTTGTGCATGTACAACCGGGGTGCTGTCTCCACCAAGAGGTAGCGCTGTTTTATTTGAAGACTGTGTTTTTAGTCCGCTAGATACTAGCATCACCTGCTCCAATTCAAATGGCTGATAAACAAGAAACATAGTTGAATGTACATACATTATATGAGAGACAGACGCAATAGATAGTGTGGATAAAGAGGGCATGAAATAGTTGACATGTATATTGTTTAACTAAAACGGATAGCATGACATAATTTCACATATATGATGTCTATCTAAACTGGATAGCATAGCGTAACATAATTCAAAGATATGATGAATAACTAAACAGGATCGCATGCCATAATTCACCTACATGTTATCTATGTAATCAGGATCGCATCATTTAATTCACATATGTGATTTATATGATAAACAGAAGGCATTCGATACGATGCCTGAACTAAGAACATGGTGTTGAACATTGTGTATATGATGTCTAAACTATGCAATGGAAGACAATGTTGCATGATATGAGCAGCATAACCGTGCCAAGTTAGAGCATACACCTCAGTGGGCGAATAGGACTGGCCATCTGTCTCTGAATCCATCTCTGAGGAGCTATCAGGACGCAACAAGAGATCTGCTTCGACAGGTAGCACTGTCTGCTCTGAAGGCCTTGTTTTCACTCCAGATTTTTCCATCTCCCACCCAAATGGATGATTCACAGGAAGAGTAGTTTAATGTACAAACATTTTCGACAAATGGAAATGTAATGAAGAAAAGGATGGGCAAGATATCATTCAAATATATGATGTCTGGTTAAACGTGATGGCATTGCACATATCACATATATTATGGCTGGCTAAAAGACATGAGACTGCATAATTCGCATATATGATATAGAAACTAAACAGGTGGTATTATAGAACATGTCTAAACTAAGCGGATGACATATATGATGTCAAAAGTAGGCACTGCAAGGCAACATATGCATGATATGACTAACATCATCATGCCAAGGTAGAGCAAACACCTTGGGAGTAAATAGGAGTGGTCAGCGGCGTCTGAATCCGCCTCAGAACAGATATCTTCCTCTGGATTACAATCTGGAGAGGGGTGGGGAGGGTTTGCCATTGAACCCACCATGGAGCGATGTCTGCATGACATTGTATTGCCGCGCAAAACTCTTCTCTTTTTCTCTACATGTTCAGCATGACTGTGTACAATATCTGACATGCATACAAAAAAATATGGTGATATTATGTAAGGAGAGCATGTAGAAATTTAGAGTGATGGTAACAACCAGTGGATCGACGTTTTTCCGTTGAACCAAAATAGTCCAAATGGATCGACGTGAATGTATAGTAATAAGTGATGCAACAAGTGTACAACCTCTTTGCCGTAGCCGTGTCGACCTCAGCATCATTGGGTTGGTCGCTGAAGCAGTTGAGGCAGAGGTGGCTATCAGAGGTGTGGAGGAAGATCTAAGGAATCTGTAGACAGCGTCCAGGGCACTGCTCTGTTGTGATGGATCATTCTGTCGTTGGTGCATCTCCGGTGAGCCGTAAGACGTCAAGGCTGAAGCATCACAAGACAGACATCGTCAATCTCAAGTGGGATTCTAATAGCATCTCCAATAGATGATGTAAAATGGATGTAAAATTAACATCACCAAAAACCACCTGACTACAACAGATGAGGTAAAAAATGTTGACTCTGAACTTAACTGTCGAAACCGAAATTTACTGTGGAATCTGAATGCTACTACCGAAACTGAACGCAATGGTAGCAGAGAGGCACTTGACATGTAGTTTACGGAGGGCCTGCAGTTCATCTTCAACCTGCACCCCCCTGAGCCGCCAGCCACAACCGGCCGAACCGACGGCCCCAGCGCCGCCTCGCCGCCCCGAAACAACTCGCCATTGCCACCCCGGCCAGCCCTCTAGGCCCCTCGCCCCCACCCTGAACCCTAAGATTGATAGTGGGGTACCTCTCCGGCGAGCCCCCGTCCCCGCTGCGGGTGGTTCTTCCTTAACCCCTGAAAATCGACTGACCCAAAAGTCGATTCAGTTGACTGAAGTGTGGCTTAATCGGAGCAGAGCAGTAGCACGAGCGAGGGGGAGAGCAGCAGCAGCAGCTGGGCGAGCGAGCGATCGAGCGAGAGCCAGAGCAGCAGCAGCAGCGCGAGCGAGCGAGAGCCGGAGCAGCAGCAGCAGCAGATCCGGCTGGTATGGCCGCTGCCGCCAAAGGGGCCTCGCACTGGGAGAGAGCCGCCGTGGAGATGTCGCCTGCCGCACCGGCTTCAAGGTAGCCACTCCATGGGGGTGCGGGATGGAGCACCGTCGGCGCCGGGAGGTCGAGTTAAGGAGAAGGCGCGGTGAGATGAGTGTACAACATCTTTGGTGGTGCCTAGTAGGCCTCGGCTTCATCCGAGGAGTCAGTGAGGATGCTGCGGTTCCGGTGGAGCAAGTTAAGGCGGCGCTGTGGGGATGGAGCAGCCGCAATAGACGAGGCGATCATCCGGGGCAGTGAGATGGACGACGGATCCTCATCCGGGGAGGTGGACGAGGGACGTCGAGCTGTTGCGGTGGACGTCGTTGTTGGAGAAGAGGCTCCGGCTGGGCAGCGGTGACGTGGCGGACGGAGGAGGGTGGGGTTCTGCAGCTGGAGCGGAGAGGTTATGGCGGCCTGGGATTTCGAATGGCGAAAAGGGGGCGATGGGAGGGGTGAAGCATGACTTAGGGACGCGCTTATCCAAAATGTAGGGTGTGTTACAAAAGTACCCCCCACCGATTTGAACTAGCGACCCTTTCGGCTCAGGGTTAGAAGGGGGATTTCGCGTGTCGGTATTTGGCAGATGGAGGGAGTTTTCACGCGCGTTGTAATTTCGGGATAGCAAGGCACGGGTTGTGACGGCGCCAGTTTTGGGAGCACGATATCTGAATTTTCGGGATATAACAAGACGCGGGTTGAATTTTAGGGACAAGCCTAACGTGTAGTAATATTGTACTTGTATGTACCAAATCAATTCACACTTCCCTCAAACAAAAAGAAAACGAAAAAAATAAAACAATTCACACCACACAAAGAGAGAGTCTTGCCCCGTTTTACTGGATGAAAATTCGATGGTGCGGGAGTACGGATCGGAGCACAGCAGCGGAGCAGGAAAACCACGTCCAATCGGGTGTGTCTGTGGTAGAAAGTTGATGGTCGCCGCAGTTCAGCTGGCCCACATGTCATGCACACAAAGGCAGAGGAGCGGCGGGGCCGAGAGGGATGAGGGGCATGTCGGGGGGATGAGGATCCCCTAACGCGAACAATCCAACCATTCTGTCACTGACATGTGGGACCCATAAGCGTGTGTCCCACCTGTTAGCGAAGGAAAGGCAGGGCAAGGCAGTGATAGCCACGTCAGAGGATCCATGTCCATGTCAGGGGACGTCGTGCCATGGGTTGGAGCGGTGTCATGGGAATCGCGTGTGGGTGTGGCAGTGGTAGAAACAAGAAACGTGATGGTCGTCATGGTTCAACTTCCATGGACAAGCTGTCATGTCTACTGACACATGTATATCAAAACTAGAGTGTGTATATTTCAAGCACGTGAACAAGTATTATTCTACTAATTTGGATCCATTGCAACGCACGGTCTAGGACATTGGTAATAGTAGTGTCCATATCTATCTCTAGAGGCCTTCCCTCATTCATCCTTTTCTCTCACAAGATAAACTACTCATACAAATGCATCCTAGTGTTCCGTGGAATGCACGAGGATGTTTCCTTGGGGGTCTCTCCAGCGCGGCATGGCTGTAGTTGCAAGTTGACGCCCCTTGAGATGCCGACGTTGAGGGGCACTCGGATTTCCTCCGATGAGCAGGTAAGATGAGATTGATCACGTAGTAAATGCATTCTAAAGACTACTTTCGTGTCCATTTCCTAATTCTCCCCCTGCCCACTATTTCATAGGTTAGGCTTGGTGCGAGTGGAGATTGGCTTGCATATGTACAGGAGGGTACCAACATCAATTTGCAGAACATTTACAATGGTGACACCATTCCCGTAGAACCTTTGTCCAACATTGGGATCAGCCATGCAATGGGCCACCGCATGAATTGGTACGATGGAACCACGGTGAGATTGAATAAGATAGCACAAACCTTGCACATGGTGGTCAAAGGCGGACCATGTTGTCTGCGGCCAATTTGTTGCCGTATGAGTAGGAAGACGATGTGCTCCTTTCTAACCGCATCTTCACGGTGACAAACCAGGGGACTTATTTTGTATGGGACACATCCTATGATATACTCCCTCTCTCCCAGTTTATTTGTTTTGAATATTTTCGTTTTATAAGTTTCAAATTCAAATTTAGAGCTCCCCATCGCATGTTGAGATTACAATGTCCATTAAATCGTTGCGTGCATGTATAGTAAAGAAACAAATCTTGAGTTTGGCACGAGTTCGTGCTACGGGAGCACCACAAGCCCTGGCGTAGGAGTTACATTTCAGGGCCGTCGGGACTGAGCTTCAGCGCCTTACTACACCTACCTTTGAGTCAATAACACGCGAATGATAGGTGATTGGTCCACATGTAATGGTCCCGTAGGCAGAGGGGCAGTGGGACCAAGAGGGGTGAGCCGCAGGTTGGGGGACGTGTGGTTTCATGGGTTCGAGCGGCGTCGTGGGAATCGCGGGTGGCTGTGGTAGAAACTTGATGCTCGCCGCATTTTAGGTGGCCCACATGTCATGCACACAAGCTGTCATGTCTACGGACACATGCACTGCATACCGATCACTGGAAGGAGTAGTAGAGAAAGCTATATATGCGAATAAATAGTTCCCTATAGTCAAGTGGACCCACACTAATACTTTGTTCCAAAGACATGCAGACCATCGAAATAGTCCATCTATATCAATATACACCGAGAGGGAATAAATTTTTTTACAAGAGAGGAAATAGTTCATCCATCCATAATGCCCTCCTGCTGGTGTAGCCTTTTCTTCTTCTTCTTCTTCTTCTTCTTCTTCTTCTTCTTCTTCTTCTTCTTCTTCTTCTTCTTCTTCCTCTTCCTCTTCTTCTTCCTCTTCTTCTTCCTCTTCATCTTCCTCTTCTTCTTCCTCTTCTTCTTATTCTTCTTCTTCTTCTTCTTCTTCTTCTTCTTCTTCTTCTTCTTCTTCTTCTTCTTCTTCTTCTTCTTCTTCTTCTTCTTCTTCTTCTTCTTCTTCTTCTTCTTCTTCTTCTCTGTGGGAGACGGCTTCACAACAAGCTCTTTGGACCTTGCAGCTATCTCGAAACTCACACGGGCATCGAGGGAAGCATATTTTATCTGCTCATACATCAAGGGATAATTCTCCCATCCAGACGACCTTAATGCCACCGTCTCGTCACCCTTCTGAAGATTTGTACCGAGCACAAAATTTGCTACGTCGAATAGGGATGGTGTCTGTTTATCACAATCTTCTACATGAATTTTGATTCTGGTTTGTAGGTCAGCGATGCTTTTCAAATCAAGGTTGTACAGCACCAGCTTCTGTTTGTCCCCTTCGATGGCTGCCCCACAGAAGTATACGTCCTCCCGAGACAAGAAATCATGAAGCTCACGTGGTATGGAGGGAGAGTGTATGATGTGGTACACCAAAACATCATCTTCGTGGTACAGCTGAAGGACGGCGGCATGCTGGATCTTCTCAGGGGCACGCTCCGTGTACTCGGAGTCGAGACCGATGACCTTGGTCTCTACCTTTTCGAGGGAGTTGGATACATTGTTGATCCACTGCCGAACAACCCATGGGAGGACGGTGACGGTGGCAACTATGCGCATCGAGCCTTCGACGAGGACATGTTGGACGCTAAAAACCTGCATCTTGATCTCTTCCGCCATTTGGAACCGCTGGAGTAGAGGGCTACGGTTTGGAGAATTAGGATTAGATGGCTAGTCTAACTGAAGTAGTAGATGATTATTTAAAGAGGTTAAAACAATGTGAACGCAGTGGAGTTTGGATGCAAATGAAGATGAAGGGGAGGTGAAGAAACCAAGGAGAATCGGTTCCCAATGGAGAAGTAAATGGGAGAAGTGGCATGCAGGTAGTTGATTAGATGGCTAGGTAGACTAATCGAAAAAGCTATGCGGGTAGACTGATGAGTCGTACCTATTCGTGTACGTGCCCATCCTTCCTGATAGGTGGGACCTATGCAAATAGATTAAAAATGTGTCATAGTTTTTTTGAGCGTGTGAGTGGGAGACACAACATTCTCCATTTTTATTTTCACTTTTTAGTTTTACATGTAGATTTTGACCCCAAAAAAAACATGGTCTTTTTAACACTTTTCAGTTTGCATTATCGTGGATATAGAACATGGATCTCTGAATAATTTAAATATTCTGAATAATTCAATAATTGACAGAGGCATAACAATTGAAATGTAGCTTCAAATGTCAAATATTAGTGTCCTGGATATAGAACATGGATCAGTTTTCAGTTTGCGTAACACTTTTCAGTTTGCATTATCCTTCTCTGAATAATTCAAATGTCCTGGATATAGAACATGGATAACACTGTATATTTAGTGTAGAATCTTTTTAGTACTTTGAATTTTGGCCACTACTTCTGCTGTTTAGTAACTTTTCTGAATTTTGGCCACTACTACAGTAAGTTCAAGTGAGTAACTATAGTAACTTCAAGTGAGTAACTCCATTTCTCATTTTTTACATAAAACTAACCATGATATTTGTTCCTCTGTTCTGGTCATAATTATAATCTAATTGTGAACCCTTAATCATTCTCATAATATTTACATGATGCACAATTATACTGCCGTCAAAACTACTCCATACGCACACTGTCGAAACTGACAATATGGTGGTGGGGGTGGGAATAAATGTTGAGTATTGGTGCATTTTCTTTGCTTGCAAAATTCAGATTGAATTTCACTACCAAAAGAAAAGAAGTGGAGATTAAATGTTGCTTTCCACTTACTTCACCTGCGTGTAACTTTTTTGGTGCATTTTCCGCAGAACCTATGTGTAGCTGTAGCATACAGGCCAGTTCATCAACTGCTCGAAGAAGAAAAGAAGGTAGCATTTCCTTGCCTTTAGCATACAGGCCAGTTCACTTAATGTCCTCTGGTCCTATATTTCTGAGAACATCCAAGTTTTTACTTATCACTTTGCTAGCATTCACAAGTCTATTGAAGCATGCATGTCTTTGTGAATCTTGCTGTCTACTCCAAGTAGATGGTGTGTAGCCTGGCAAAGGATATTAGTAGTTGGTGCATTCTAAGTTTAAAACCACTCTAGATTTACAAGTGTTTACTGAAGATGACAAGTGTTTATTCAGTTCTAAATTTGAAGTAACTAGTAGACGAACAATATGCATATTTTTCTGTATATGAAGAAGATAAACCTAGCTAATTCAAATAATTCCAATTTTAGGGACATGTTTTTATCAACTCTTAGTTAAGGGGTTATGGAAGTTTTCAGTTTTCATTTTTGTGCTGCTTGAATTGATTCTACAGGAATATTTAGGGAAGAGTCATGGCTATGCCTAGCTCTCTGTAAAATGAATGACTGAAATTGGACAATTGGAAACTTTAGGTATGTTTGCAATTGGATAAATGGTGTATAAATCCAAATAAAGCAAATAAATTCAAATGATTCAAATAAATCCAAATAAACATGATTGATCTTCATTTTGCATAAACCTGGTTGAGTATTATAGAGTAATTGACAACAAATTGACCTGGTTGGAATTCATACAGCAACAGTAACAGTTAACTGAACTTCTTTTGCGTGCATTTATCACTCCAGAAAACTTTCAGTAACAAGTGAGCAGCCTCTGCATTTTCTCAGTGAACTTTTGAGTGCATTTATCACTTGTTGGAGTATGCTACAGCTTCTGCAAATCACAAACTCCTTTAGTTTACATCTCAGTTTTAGCAAACACTACAGTTTCAGTAAAGGAGTCATAACTGAATTACATGCACTATAGTTTCTCTACAGTATTGGAACACTGAACATTTTCAGTTAACTATAGCAAGAAAAACTTCCAAAAACTAGCAGATCTCCAAGAATGCCAAGAGTATTACTCAATGAATTTGATGGCATCAAACTAAATTTTCACTATAATCTGTTCATCATTTAGCAGCAGTGTACAACCTTTGTCCTGGATTATCTCTCTAGCTTTGTATCCCCCGACTGAATTTTCTCCGCCTGTACTGAGAATAGCAAATTCAGACTCACAGCAACAAATTGAACAGCAGCAGCAGCAGAGGCAGGCGGGGCAAACTCACCAGCACAGGCGGGAGTGGCAGCAGAGGAGAGGCAGGGGAAAAGGCAAAAGCAGCATCAGAGCTCCACGACGCCAGCGTCATCCACCAGTAGCAGCATGAGAGGCGGGAGTGGACGGAATTGTCCACGGCGCCGGCGGCCGAAGCGGATGAAATCGGAGGCGCGGGTGGGCGGCGAGGGTGGCTGAACGTGGGCGGCGACCTTCAACGGGGCCGGCGGCATAGCTTGAGGAGGGCGCCGGCGTAGGTCGCCTTCACGGCGGGCGGTGCACGTGGTTAGCCGCGGCACAGGTGCAAGCGGGCGGCGGCGCTGTTGTTGGTCGCGGGCTGGGCCACGGTTCTGGTGTTGGTCGCGGCGCAGATCCAGGCGGGCGGCGGCGCAGGTGGGTAGCCGGCGATGGCTGCAAGGCGCGGGCAACGGGGGAGGAGGAAGGAAGGAGATGGACTTCTTTGTGACGTGTTTAAAACTCTGTGGGTTTTTTTTGCAAAAAAAAAACAAATACACTACCCTGTGGACAACTTTTCCCAGACGGAGGGAGTACTAGTTAAATCCGAGCTATGGGTGTGAAGCACTGATATGCCAGTACATTTGATTGTGACCTGTTCTAATTTTGTACCTGAACTTTTTTTAGAAAGGGTTGTACGTCAACTTAATGTGCTAGCAGAACTTATTGTGTTGTCTGTCTGTTTTCTTTGCACAACATTCAAGATATTTCCCCGTCATTGATAAAGACGATGAACCATTATGTACGACATCGTTGGTTTCAACATAGCCCTTCTCGTAGCGATCCACTGCTTCCATCATGATTGTGCCGCCTGCGTGAAATTTTTGTATGCAAGTTCAGTGTGCTATGATGTTCTATATGATTGTGTCAACTATATAAGTTTTTACTGAGCATCAGCAATGCATATGGCTGAAAGATGTATTTATGAGTATCAACCGATGGGTCTGTCTCTCTCTCTCTCTCTCTCTCACACACACACACACACACGCACACACACGCGCAGACGCACAAGTGGGACCCGTTGAATTATTTATTTGCTCGTGACAGCTTTTAATTAGGTTCCACTGTAATCTAACTTTTTTTTAAGTTACTAATTGAGCTCAGTGACTTCAAAAAGTTGTACATAAGCCTTGTTTGGGCCTTTCCGGCGTCGCTGAATGTGGGCTGAGTAACCATGTTAGGTTGTACTGTACTACACAGGCCTTTTTTTCAACATCAGCAATGCAATTGGGCCGACAGTTGTACACAATATCCGGGTCAACTTGTTATTCTCCGCCCCGCTGGGCTGCAAACTTTCCTAGGAGGTATGCATTAGGCTTAACAAGAAAATGGACTTTAAGAAATAATAAATGGGATGTAATTATAATAACTGGACAGTTACTATGCACGAAAGAGGTAATTAGTTTGAAAAATATATTATGTTTGGAATTTGAAAATTTTAATTTCAATACTTGTTGCGCACGCAATATTTCGTTGGATTTGAACGTAATACAACTTTATTTTGAAATTATATTTGACCTGACTAGAAATTTTGGATAAAAATATTTCGGATCCCATCAAAATGTGGGAATTTTTTTGAATTCTGTTTTGAGCGGTTGTTTGAAATTATTAATCGTTTTCCTAGCTAGAAGTTGGGCTGTACTTTTAACAAACTGTAAATGGGCTGTAGTAAATTTCATTAGAATTAAAAAATGGGTTGTACATTCTTACAAATCGCAAATGGGCTATATGTTCTCTGCCAAATCCGAGCTGTGGGCCTACTAAGTTGACACGTACCAAGGACATTGTCAACTTAGTCAATATAAACGATTCTAGCTGCAGTGATCGTACGATGTCCATCCAACGGCCGTAGTGCTTCTTCAACCTCTGGTCTTCTTGCTCCAGCCGCCCAAAGCAGCGCCGGTCGTGTCGCGTGCTCCTGCCTCCTGTGGCCGGCTGTGATGCCGCGGAGGCCTCACCGCCGCGTACTACTCCCACCGCTGGCCAGGCCATCCCTCTACTCACCCACACCCCTTATTATTCTGCGGCGACGGCGGCCTCACAACGCAGCCGAACCAGTGAACCCTCGTACTCCTCTCCGCACGGGCTTCCGCTGCTGCGTCTTCCCCGGCTCCGCGTCGTCCCCTTCCTAGGCCTCATCGTCGTCCAGAGCACCGCCCTGGTGCTCTCGGTGCGGCGTGGTTAATGTGGTCAACGACCGACTTCCATCAGAAGAGTACTGTACGTGGAGAGGCTGATAGCTGGGTCCAGGCGGCCGCAAGGAAGTGCCTCCTTATTACGCGCAAAATAATTATTCCTCCACCTGACAGTAGGGACCCACCGGACGGGCCACCTTATTTCGCGAAAAAACGTTTCCCCCTTGACTGCTGGGACCCACCGGACGGGCTAGCGTATTTCGCGAAAAAAACGTTCCCCCCGCTGTCAGCTCGGACCCACTGGAAGTGCCTCCTTATTACGCACAAAAAATGAATACTCCCCCTGCTAGCTAGGACCCACCATGGTGGGAGGCTGACTTGTGGGCCTACTAAGTTGACTGGGACGTGGACCTTTGTCAACTTTAGTGAATATGAACGATTCTAGCTCTAGTAACCGTACGATGTCCATCCAACGGCCGTAGTGCTTCTTCAACCTCTGGTCTTCTTGCTCCAGTCGCCCAAAGCAGCACCGGTCGTGCCGCATGCTCCTACCTCCCGTGGCCGGCTGTGCTGCTGCGGAGGCCTCACCGCCCCCTACTATTCCCACCGCTGGCCAGGCCCTGCAGCGACGGCAGCCTCACAACGCAGCCGAACCAGTGAACCCTCGTACTCCTCTCCGCGCGGGCTTCCACTGCCGCGTCTTCCCCGGCTCCCTGTCGTCCCCTTCCTAGGCCTCGCCGTCATCCACCGCCCTGGTGCTCTCGGCGTGGCGTGGTCAACGTGGTCAAGGAACGACTTCCATCGGACGTGGACTATACGTGGAGAGGCTGACAGTTGGGTCCACAACCGCAGCAAGGAAGTGCCTCCTTATTACGCAGAAAATAATGATTCCTCCACCTGACAGCTGGGACCCACCGGACGGGCCACTGTATTTCGCGAAAAAAACGTTTCCCCTGTCTGCTGGGACCGACCAGCTACATCTTCGCACGCAAGGAAGTGCGTCCGAAAAAAATACGATTCGCCCCCCTGACTACTGGGACCCACCAGCTACATCTTCTCAGGCTAGGAAGTGCCTGACAGTCGGGACTCACCTAGTCGAAGCGTACGTAGCATCGTCATTCTGGTCGCGAACGTATATGTACATATATACTGGTGGATGTAGGGCGCGCATGTGTCGTAGTAGAGGCGCGTACGTGTCGTAGTAGAGGCACGCACGTAGCATGTACACCTACGTACAGCGGCTAGGGTGCAAGAAAGAAAATACGGCCACGTATGTGTACATAAGGGTGGGGTCTCGAATGCCTACTCGGGCATACGTACGGCCAGGGCTCGTGTACATGGCTGGTCGGAACAGAGAAACAACATCGTCGTCGTGTTCATGGGGAGGCAATGGAATGCGTCGTGTTCATGGGGAGGCAACAGAATGCGTCGTGTTCATCGGGAGGCAACGGAACGCGTGGGAGCCAACCGGCTGGGTCGGAACGGAATGCGTGGTCGTGTTCATCGAGAGGGCTTGGACGGAACAGGCGATGGAAACGAGGCCTGGCGTACCACACAACGGAGGAAACGGACCTCCTACATTCAGAACGGGGTCCTGTTGATCGGGAGGGGTCTGGCGTACCGCAAAACGGAGGAGACGGACCTCCTACGGTCGAAACGGGGATCCTGTTGATCGGGAGGGGTGTGGCTGTTGGGGAACGTTGGAGAAAACAAAAATTTTCCTACGGTTTCACCAAGATCCATCTATGAGTTCATCAAGCAACGAGTGATTAGATGCATCTACGTACCTTGTAGATCGCGAGCGGAAGCGTTCAAAGAACGGGGATGAGGTAGTCGTACACGACGTGATCCAAATCACCGGAGATCCTATCACCGAACGGACGGCACCTCTGCGTTCAACACACGTACGGAACAGCCACGTCTCCTCCTTCTTGATCCAGCAAGGGGGAAGGAGAGGTTGAGGGAGATGGCACCAGCAGTAGCACGACGGCGTGGTGTTGATGGAGCTACAGTACTCCGGCAGGGCTTCGCCAAGCACTATGGAGGAGGAGGAGGTGTTGGAGAGGGAGAGGGAGGCAACAAAAGGCAAAGGTAAGAAGTCCCCCATATCCCCCACTATATATAGGAGGGCCAAGGGGGGGGCCGGCCCTAGGAGATCTAATCTCCTAGGGTGGTGCGGCCAAGGGGGAGGAATCCCTCCTCCCCAAGGCACCTAGGAGGTGCCTTCCCCTCCTAGGACTCTTCCTCCTTGAAACCCTAGGCGCATGGGCCTCTTGGGGCTGGTTCCCTTGGCCCATGTAGGCCAAGGCGCACCCCCTACAGCCCATGTGCCCCCCCGGGACAGGTGGCCCCACCCGGTTGACCCCCGGGACCCTTCCGGTGGTCCCGGTACAATACCGATGACCCCGAAACTTGTCCCGATGGCCGAAATAGGACTTACCATATATAAATCTTTACCTCTGGACCATTCCGGAACTCCTCGTGACGTCCGGGATCTCATCCGGGACTCCGAACAACATTCGGGTTACTGCATATACATATCCCTACAACCCTAGCGTCACCGAACCTTAAGTGTGCAGACCCTACGGGTTCGGGAGACATGCAGACATGACTGAGATGACTCTCCGGTCAATAACCAACAGCGGGATCTGGATACCCATGTTGGCTCCCACATACTCCATGATGATCTCATCGGATGAACCATGATGTCGAGGATTCAAGCAACCCCGTATACAATTCCCTTTGTCAATCGGTATGTTACTTGCCCGAGATTCGATCGTCGGTATCCCAATACCTCGTTCAATCTCGTTACCGGCAAGTCACTTTACTCGTACCGTAATGCATGATCCAGTGACCAGACACTTGGTCACTTTGAGCTCATTATGATGATGCATTACCGAGTGGGCCCAGTGATATCTCTCCGTCTCACGGAGTGACAAATCCCAGTCTTGATCCGTGTCAACCCAACAGACACTTTCGGAGATACCTGTAATGCAACTTTATAGTCACCCAGTTACGTTGTGACGTTTGGTACACCCAAAGCACTCCTACGGTATCCGGGAGTTACACGATCTCATGGTCAAAGGAAAAGATACTTGACATTGGAAAACTCTAGCAAATGAACTATACGATCTTGTGCTATGTTTAGGATTGGGTCTTGTCCATCACATCATTCTCCTAATGATGTGATCCCGTTATCAATGAGATCCAATGTCCATAGTCAGGAAACCATGACTATCTGTTGATCAACGAGCTAGTCAACTAGAGGCTTACTAGGGACATGTTGGTGTCTATTATTCACACGTGTATTACGATTTCCGGATAATACAGTTATAGCATGAATAAAGACAATTATCATGAACAAAGAAATATAATAATGATACTTTTATTATTGCCTCTAGGGCATATTTCCAACAGTCTCCCACTTGCACTAGAGTCAATAATCTAGTTACATTGTTATGAATCGAACACCCATGGAATTCTGGTGTTGCTCATGTTTTGCCCTAGGGAGAGGTTTAGTCAACGGATCTGCTACATTCAGGTTCGTATGTACTTTACAAATCTCTATGTCTCCATCTTGAACATTTTCACGAATGGAGTTGAAGCAACGCTTGATGTGCCTTGTCTTCTTGTGAAACCTAGGCTCCTTGGCAAGTGCAATAGCTCCAGTGTTGTCACAGAAGAGTTTGATTGGCCCCGACGCATTGGGTATGACTCCTAGGTCGGTGATGAACTCCTTCACCCATATTGCTTCATGTGCTGCCTCCGAGGCTGCCATGTACTCCGCTTCACATGTAGATCCCGCCACGACGCTCTGCTTGCAGCTGCACCAGCTCACTGCTCCACCATTCAACATATACATGTATCCGGTTTGTGACTTAGAGTCATCCAGATCTGTGTCGAAGCTAGCGTCGACGTAACCCTTTACAACGAGCTCTTCGTCACCTCCATAAACGAGAAACATGTCCTTTGTCCTTTTTAGGTACTTCAGGATATTCTTGACCGGTGTCCAGTGTTCCTTGTCGGGATTACTTTGGTGCCTTCCTACCAAACTTACGGCAAGGTTTACATCAGGTCTGGTACACAGCATGGCATACATAATAGACCCTATGGCTGAAGCATAGGGGATGACACTCATCTCTTCTTTATCTTTTGCCGTGGTCGGGCATTGAGCCGAGCTCAATCTCACACCTTGCAAAATAGGCAAGAACCCTTTCTTGGACTGATCCATTTTGAACTTCTTCAAAATCTTATCAAGGTATGTGCTTTGTGAAAGACCTATGAGGCATCTCGATCTATCCCTATAGATCTTGATGCCTAATATATAAGCAGCTTCACCAAGGTCCTTCATTGAAAAACTCTTATTCAAGTAGGCCTTGATGCTGTCCAAGAGTTCTATATCATTTCCCATCAAAAGTATGTCATCTACATATAGTATGAGAAATGCTACAGAGCTCCCACTCACTTTCTTGTAAACGCAGGCTCCTCCATAAGTCTGCGTAAACCCAAACGCTTTGATCATCTCATCAAAGCGAATGTTCCAACTCCGAGATGCTTGCACCAGCCCATAAATCGAGCGTTGGAGCTTGCACACCTTGTCAGCATTCTTAGGATCGACAAAACCTTCCGGCTGCATCATATACAATTCTTCCTTAAGGAAACCATTAAGGAATGCCGTTTTGACGTCCATTTGCCATATTTCATAATCATAAAATGCAGCAATTGCTAACATGATTCGGACGGACTTTAGCTTCGCTACCGGTGAGAAAGTCTCATCGTAGTCAACCCCTTGAACTTGTCGATAACCCTTAGCGACAAGCCGAGCTTTATAGATGGTCACATTACCATCCGCGTCTGTCTTCTTCTTAAAGATCCATTTATTTTCTATGGCTCGCCGCTCAACGGGCAAGTCAGTCAAAGTCCATACTTCGTTTTCATACATGGATCCTATCTCGGATTTCAAGGCTTCTAGCCATTTGTCGGAATCCGGGCCCGCCATCGCTTCTTCATAGTTCGAAGGTTCACCATTGTCTAACAACATGATTTCTAGGACAGGGTTGCCGTACCACTCTAGTGCGGAACGTGTCCTTGTGGACCTTCGAATTTCAGTAGGAGCTTGATCAGAAGTATCTTGATCATCATCATTAACTTCCTCTCTAGTCGGTGCAGGCACCTCAGGAACATTTTCTTGAGTTGCGCGATTTTCCGGTTCAAGAGGTAATACTTCATCAAGTTCTACTTTCCTCCCACTTACTTCTTTCGAGAGAAACTCTTTCTCCAGAAAGAATCCATTCTTGGCAACAAAGATCTTGCCTTCGGATCTGAGGTAGAAGGCATACCCAACAGTTTCTTTAGGGTATCCTATGAATACGCGCCTTTCCGACTTGGGTTCGAGCTTTTCAGGTTGAAGTTTCTTGACATAAGCATCGCATCCCCAAACTTTTAGAAACGACAACTTAGGTTTCTTACCAAACCATAATTCAAATGGTGTCGTCTCAACGGATTTCGACGGAGCCCTATTTAAAGTGAATGCGGCAGTCTCTAAAGCATACCCCCAAAAAGATAGCGGTAAATCGGCAAGAGACATCATAGATCGTACCATATCTAATAGAGTGCGATTACGACGTTCGGACACACTATTACGCCGAGGTGTTCCAGGCGGCGTGAGTTGTGAAACTATTCCACATTTTCTTAAGTGTGTGCCAAATTCGTGACTCAAGTATTCTCCTCCACGATCTGATCGTAGAAACTTGATTTTCCTGTCACGTTGATTCTCAACCTCACTCTGAAATTCCTTGAACTTTTCAAAGGTTTCAGACTTGTGTTTCATTAAGTAGACATACCCATATCTACTCAAGTCATCAGTGAGGGTGAGAACATAACGATAGCCACCGCGAGCCTCAACACTCATTGGACCGCACACATCAGTATGTATGATTTCCAATAAGTTGGTTGCTCGCCCCATTGTTCCTGAGAACGGAGTCTTGGTCATCTTACCCATGAGGCATGGTTCGCACGTGTCAAATGATTCATAATCAAGAGACTCTAAAAGTCCATCTGCATGGAGCTTCTTCATGCGTTTGACACCTATGTGACCAAGGCGGCAGTGCCACAAGTATGTGGGACTATCATTATCAACCTTACATCTTTTGGTACTCACACTATGAATATGTGTACCATTACGCTCGAGATTCATTAGGAATAAACCATTCACCATAGGAGCATGACCATAAAACATATCTCTCATATAAATGGAACAACCATTATTCTCGGATTTAAATGAGTGGCCATCTCGAATTAAACAAGATCCCGATACAATGTTCATGCTCAAAGCTGGCACTAAATAACAATTATTAAGGTTTAAAACTAATCCCGAAGGTAAATATAGAGGTAGCGTGCCGACGGCGATCACATTGATCTTGGAACCATTCCCGACGCGCATCGTCACCTCGTCCTTTGCCAGTCTCCGCTTATTCCGCAGCCCCTGCTTTGAGTTACAAATGTGACCAACTGCACCGGTATCAAATACCCAGGAGCTACTACGGGTACTAGTAAGGTACACATCAATTACATGTATATCATATATACCTTTTGTTTTGCCGGCCTTCTTGTCCGCTAAGTATTTGGGGCAGTTCCGCTTCCAGTGACCACTTCCCTTGCAATAAAAGCACTCAGTCTCGGGTTTGGGTCCATTCTTTGGCTTCTTCCTAGTAGCTTGCTTACCGGGCGCGGCAACTCCCTTGCCGTCCTTCTTGAAGTTCTTTTTACCCTTGCCCTTCTTGAACTTAGTGGTTTTATTGACCATCAACACTTGATGTTCTTTCTTGACTTCTACCTCTGCTGATTTCAGCATTGCAAATACCTCAGGAATGGTCTTTTCCATCCCCTGCATATTGAAGTTCATCACAAAGCTCTTGTAGCTTGGTGGAAGCGACTGGAGGATTCTGTCAATGACCGCATCATCCGGGAGATTAACTCCCAGCTGAGTCAAGCGGTTATGTAACCCAGACATAGTGAGTATGTGCTCACTGACAGAACTATTTTCCTCCATCTTACAGCTAAAGAATTTGTCGGAGACTTCATATCTCTCGACCCGGGCATGAGCTTGAAAAACCATTTTCAGCTCTTCGAACATCTCATATGCTCCATGTCTCTCAAAACGCTTTTGGAGCCACGTCTCTAAGCTGTAAAGCATGCCGCACTGAACGAGGGAGTAGTCATCAGCACGTGTCTGCCAAGCGTTCATAACGTCTTGGTTCTGTGGAATGGGTGGATCACCTAGCGGTTCTTGTAGGACATAATCTTTCTTGGCAGCTATGAGGATGATCCTCAGGTTCCGGACCCAGTCCATATAGTTGCTGCCATCGTCTTTCAGCTTGGTTTTTTCTAGGAACGCGTTGAAGTTGAGGACTAAATTGGCCATTTGATCTACAAGACATATTGCAAAGATTTTTAGACTAAGTTCATGATAATAAAGTTCATCTAATCAAATTATTCAATGAACTCCCACTTAGATAGACATCCCTCTGCTAGTCATCTAAGTATAACACGATCCGAGTGAACTAGGCCGTGTCTGATCATCACGTGAGACGGACTAGTCAACGTCGGTGAACATCTTCATGTTGATCGTATCTTCTATACGACTCATGCTCGACCTTTCGGTCTTCTGTGTTCCGAGGCCATGTCTATACACATGCTAGGCTCGTCAAGTCAACCTAAGTGTTTTGCATGTGTAAATCTGTCTTACACCCGTTGTATGTGAACGTAAGAATCAAACACCCGATCATCACGTGGTGCATTGAAACAACGAACTGTCGCAACGGTGCACAGTTAGGGGGAACACTTTCTTGAAATTATTATGAGGGATCATCTTATTTACTACCGTCGTTCTAAATAAACAAGATGCAAAACATGATAAACATCAAATGCAATCAAATAATAATAGTGACATGATATGGCCAATATCACATAGCTCCTTTGATCTCCATCTTGGGGCTCCATGATCATCTTGTCACCGGCATGACACCATGATCTCCATCATCATGATCTCCATCATTGTGTCTCCATGAAGTTACTCGCCAACTATTCCTTCTACTGCTATGGCTAACGCGTTTAGCAATAAAGTAAAGTAATTTACATGGCGTTTCTCAATGACACGCAGGTCATACAAAATAAAGACAACTCCTATGGCTCCTGCCGGTTGTCATACTCATCGACATGCAAGTCGTGATTCCTATTACAATAGCATGAACAACTCATACATCACATATATATCATTCATCATCCATCACAACTTTGGCCATATCATATCACAAAGCACTTGCTGCAAAAACAAGTTAGATGTCCTCTAATTGTTGTTGCAAGTTTTACGTGGCTGAAGTAGGGTTCTAGCAAGAACGTTTTCTTACCTACGTGAAAGCCACAACGTGATTTGTCAACTTCTATTTACCCTTCATAAGGACCCTTTTCATCGAATCCGCTCCAACTAAAGTAGGAGAGAAAGACACCCGCCAGCCACCTTATGTAACTAGTGCATGTTAGTCGGTGGAACCGGTCTCACGTAAGCGTACGTGTAAGGTTGGTCCGGGATGCTTCATACCACAATACTGTTGAAGCAAGATAAGACTAGTAGCGGCAAGAAAGTTGACAACATCAACGCCCACAACAAATTGTGTTCTACTCGTGCAAGAGAACTACGCATAGACCTAGCTCTGATACCACTGTTGGAGAAAACAAAAATTTTCCTACGGTTTCACCAAGATCCATCTATGAGTTCATCAAGCAACGAGTGATTAGATGCATCTACGTACCTTGTAGATCGCGAGCGGAAGCGTTCAAAGAATGGGGATGAGGTAGTCGTACACGACGTGATCCAAATCACCGGAGATCCTATCACCGGACGGACGGCACCTCTGCGTTCAACACACGTACGGAACAGCCACGTCTCCTCCTTCTTGATCCAGCAAGGGGGAAGGAGAGGTTGAGGGAGATGGCACCAGCAGCAGCACGACGGCGTGGTGTTGATGGAGCTGCAGTACTCCGGCAGGGCTTCGCCAAGCACTATGGAGGAGGAGGAGGTGTTGGAGAGGGAGAGGGAGGCAACAAAAGGCAAAGGTAAGAAGTCCCCCATATCCCCCACTATATATAGGAGGGCCAGGGGGGGCGGCCCTAGGAGATCTAATCTCCTAGGGTGGTGCGGCCAAGGGGGAGGAATCCCTCCTCCCCAAGGCACCTAGGAGGTGCCTTCCCCTCCTAGGACTCTTCCTCCTTGAAACCCTAGGCGCATGGGCCTCTTGGGGCTGGTGCCCTTGGCCCATGTAGGCCAAGGCGCACCCCCTACAGCCCATGTGGCCCCCCCGGGACAGGTGGCCCCACCCGGTGGACACCCGGGACCCTTCCGGTGGTCCCGGTACAATACCGATGACCCAGAAACTTGTCCCGATGGCCGAAATAGGACTTACCATATATAAATCTTTACCTCCGGACCATTCCGGAACTCCTCGTGACGTTCGGGATCTCATCTGGGACTCCGAACAACATTCGGGTTACTGCATATACATATCCCTACAACCCTAGCGTCACCGAACCTTAAGTGTGCAGACCCTACGGGTTCGGGAGACATGCAGACATGACCGAGATGACTCTCCGGTCAATAACCAACAGCGGGATCTGGATACCCATGTTGGCTCCCACATACTCCATGATGATCTCATCGGATGAACCATGATGTCGAGGATTCAAGCAACCCCGTATACAATTCCCTTTGTCAATCGGTATGTTACTTGCCCGAGATTCGATCGTCGGTATCCCAATACCTCGTTCAATCTCGTTACCGGCAAGTCACTTTACTCGTACCGTAATGCATGATCCAGTGACCAGACACTTGGTCACTTTGAGCTCATTATGATGATGCATTACCGAGTGGGCCCAGTGATATCTCTCCGTCTCACGGAGTGACAAATCCCAGTCTTGATCCGTGTCAACCCAACAGACACTTTCGGAGATACCTGTAATGCAACTTTATAGTCACCCAGTTATGTTGTGATGTTTGGTACACCCAAAGCACTCCTACGGTATCCGGGAGTTACACGATCTCATGGTCAAAGGAAAAGATACTTGACATTGGAAAACTCTAGCAAACGAACTATACGATCTTGTGCTATGTTTAGGATTGGGTCTTGTCCATCACATCATTCTCCTAATGATGTGATCCCGTTATCAATGAGATCCAATGTCCATAGTCAGGAAACCATGACTATCTATTGATCAACGAGCTAGTCAACTAGAGGCTTACTAGGGACATGTTGGTGTCTATTATTCACACGTGTATTACGATTTCCGGATAATACAATTATAGCATGAATGAAGACAATTATCATGAACAAAGAAATATAATAATGATACTTTTATTATTGCCTCTAGGGCATATTTCCAACAGCGGCGTACCACAAAACGGAGGAAACGGACCTCCTATGGTCGAAATGGGGGTCCTGTTGATCGGGAGGGGTGTGGCGTACCGAAAAACGGACGAAACGGACCTACTACGGTCGAAACGAGGGAACTGGTCATCGAGAGGGGTGTGGTGTACCGCAAAACGGGACTCCACGGGATACTGTTCATCTCCACCGTCGACCTCCTCCAGCCTCCACGGGCTACCGTCGACCTCCTCCAGCCTCCACGGGCTCATGTTCATCCAGCCTCCACCGCGAGCTACTCCACTGGCTATTGTTCAACCACCCGTCCACGGGCACCCCTCCACGTCTACTATTCATCCAGCCCTCCACACCATGGGGTCCTGTTCAACCACCCCTCCACGGGCACCCCTCCACCGTCTACTGTTCATCCAACCCTCCACCACAACACGGGGTCCTGTTCATCCAGAGGCAACGCCACCGTTCACTATTCAAACAAACCCCCCGTAACGCTCACTGTTCATCCCAGAGGCAGCATCGATCGGCTTCAGTTAGCAGCAGTAGCGAAGGAATCGCTCGATCGGGTTCAGTTACCAGCCATCGATCGATCGCTCGGGTTCAGTAACGCGTAGACTGCAGTGCAATCGCTCGGGTTCAGTTAGAGCCCAATGCCTTGCTTGGGTTTAGTTGGAGCCAACACCTCGCACACACGTGTGTATACGTGTACGAGAGAAACACGCATCACTCGGCCCCCGACCTCCCACCGTAACCGGGAACTCCCCGAAATTTTCCTCCCCCTCGCTTCTACCATGGTTTTTTCGTCATGGACGGCCCAAAGAATGTCATGCAGCTGCGTCTCCAGCCCGCCCTGGACGAAAAGCCCATTTTCTGTCATGATTTTTTGTCATAGAAGTAGGAGCCCACCACATCTATGATGATACCGGGTTTTGTCACAATTATTGTCATAGAAGTGTCATATGTATGACAGAAAAAAAATTCGTTCGGCCCAAAATGTCACGGATGTGTCTTTTTTTGTAGTGAAGGAGTACGCCGGTGGAGCAACAGGGGGCCCACGAGGGTGGAGGGCGCGCCTGGTGGGGGTGGGCGCGCCCCCTACCTCGTGGCCTCCTCTTTTGTGTCTTGACGTAGGGTCCAAGTCTCCCGGGTCTTGTTTGTTGAGAAAATCACGTTCCTGAAGGTTTCATTCCCTTTGGACTCCATTTTATATTCCTTTTCTTCGAAACCCTAAAACGGGCAAAAAACAACAATTCTAGGCTGGGCCTCCGGTTAAAGGTTAGTCCCAAAAATAATATAAAAGTGGATAATAAAGCCCAGTAATGTCCAAAACAGTAGATAATATAGCATGGAGCAATAAAAAATTATAGATACATTGGAGACGTATCAAGCATCCCCAATCTTAATTCCTGCTCGTCCTCGAGTAGGTAAATCATAAAAACAGAATTTTTGATGCGGAGTGCTACTTGGCATAATTTTAATGTAATTTTTCTTAATTGTGGTATGAGTATTCAGATCTGAAAGATTCAAAGACAAAATTTTAATATTGACATAAAAATAATAATACTTCAAGCATACTAACAAAGCAATTATGTCTTCTCAAAATAACATGGCCAAAGAAAGTTATCCCTACAAAATCATATACTCTGGCTATGCTCCATCTTCACCACACAAAATATTTAAATCATGCACAACCCTGATGACAAGCCAAGCAATTGTTTCATACTTTTGACATTCTCAAAACTTTTTCAATTTTCACGCAATACATGAGTGTGAGCCATGGATATAGCACTATAGGTGGAATAGAATGGTGGTTGTGGAGAAGACAAAAAAGGGAGAAGATAGTCTCACATCAACTAGGCGTATCAACGGGCTATGGAGACGCCCATCAATAGATATCAATGTGAGTGAGTAGGGATTGCCATGCAACGGATGCACTAGAGCTATAAGTATATGTAAGCTAAAAAAGAAACTAAGTGGGTGTGCATCCAACTTGCTTGCTCATGAAGACCTAGGGCATTTTGAGGAAGCCCATCATTGGAATATACAAGCCAAGTTCTATAATGAAAAGTTCCCACTAGTATATGAAAGTGATAACATGAGAGACTCTCTACTATGAATATCATGGTGCTACTTTGAAGCACAAGTGTGGTAAAAGGATAGTAACATTGTCCCTTCTCTCTTTTTCTCTCATTTTTTTATTTGGGCCTTTTCTCTTTTTTATGGCCTCTTTTCTCTCTCGTTTTTTATTCTTCGTCCGGAGTCTCATCCTGACTTGTGGGGGAATCATAGTCTCCATCATCCTTTCCTCACTTGGACAATGCTCTAATAATGATGATAATCACACTTTTATTTTTCTTACAACTCAACAATTACAACTCGATACTTAGAACAAGATATGACTCTATATGAATGCCTCCGGCGGTGTACCGGGATATGCAATGATGCATGAGTGACACGTATGAAAGAACTATGAATGGTGGCTTTGCCACAAATACGATGTCAACTACATGATCATGCTAAGAAATATGACAATGATGGATTGTGTCATGATAAACGGAATGGTGGAAAGTTGCATGGCAATATATCTCGGAATGGCTATGGAAATTCCATAATAGGTAGGTATGGTGGCTGTTTTGAGGAAGGTATATGGTGGGTGTATGATACGGGTGAAGGGTGCGCGGTATTACAGAGGCTAGCAAAGGTGGAAGCGTGAGAGTGTGTATGATCCATGGACTCAACATTAGTCATAAAGAACTCATATACTTATTGCAAAAATCTACAAGTTATCAAAGCAAAGTATTACGCGCATGCTCCTAGGGGGATAGATTGGTAGGAAAAGACCATCGCTCGTCCCCGACTGCCACTCATAAGGAAGACAATCAAAAAATAAATCATGCTCCGACTTCATCACATAACGGTTCCCCATACGTGCACGCTACAGGAATCACAAACCTTAACACAAGTATTTCTCAAATTCAAAACTACTCAACTAGCACAACTTTAATATCGCCATCTTTATATCTCAAAACAATTATCAAGTATCAAACTTCTCATAGTATTCAACACACTCATAAGAAAGTTTTATTATTAATCTTGTATACCAAGCATATTAGGATTTTAACCAAATTACCATGCTATTTAAGACTCTCAAAATAATCTAAGTGAAGGATGAGAGATCAATAGTTTCTATAAAACAAATCCACCACCGTGCTCTAAAAGATATAAGTGAACTACTAGAGCAAAACTACATAACTCAAAAGATATAAGCGAAGCACATAGAGTATTCTAACAAATTCCAAATCATGTATGGCTCTCTCAAAAGGTTTTTACAGCAAGGATGATTGTGTTAAACTAACAAATAAAGACTCAAATCATACAAGATGCTCCAAGCAAAACACATATCATGTGGTGAATAAAAATATAGCTCCAAATAAAGTTACCGATAGAAGTAGACGAAAGAGGGGATGCCTTCCGGGGCATCCCCAAGCTTTGGCTTTTAGGTGTCCTTACATTATCTTGGGGGTGCCATGGTCATCCCCAAGCTTAGGCTCTTGCCACTCCTTGTTCCATAATCCATCAAATCTTTACCCAAAACTTGAAAACTTCACAACACAAAACTTAAAGTAGAAAATCTCGTGAGCTCCGTTAGGAAAAGAAAACAAAAGACCACTTCAAGGTACTGTAATGAACTCATTATTTGTTTATATTGGTGTTATACCTACTGTATTCCAACTTCTATATGGTTTATAAACTATTTTACTAGCCATAGATTCATCAAAATAAGCAAACAACACACGAAAAACAGAATGTGACAAAAACAGAACAGTCTGTAGTAATCTGTAGCTAGCGCAAGATCTGGAACCACAAAAATTCTAAAATAAATTTCTGGACGTGAGGAATTTATCTATTAATCATCTGCAAGAATAATTAACTAAATATCTCTCTCCAAATAAAAATGGCAGAAGTTCTCGTGAGCGCTAAAGTTTCTGTTTTTTTACAGCAAGTGTAACAAGACTTTCCCCAAGTCTTCCCAACGGTTATACTTGGCACAAACACTAATTAAACACAAAAAACACTACCAAAACAGAGGATAGATAAATTATTTATTACTAAACAGGGGCAAAAGGCAAGGAATAAAAATAAAATTGGGTTGCCTCCCAACAAGCGCTGTCGTTTAACGCCCCTAGCTAGGCATAACAAGCAATGATAGATCTAGGTGTTGCCATCTTTGGTATTAGGAAAGATAAGAGCAAACTTGATATCTATAGAATTAATCCTTCTATTTTGATAAAGCACATGCCTATTAATGGTAGAAGAAAGATTAAGTATGTTATAGAAAGTTGTATGTTACAGAAGATAGATTCATTTTGGTAAGAGAGCAAAAGAGATGTAGATTCAACTTTCTCTTTCATGGGGTGCCCAAATATAGTTTTCAATTTTTCATAAGTGTCTATGACATCCCCTTCAAGAAAACCTTTTTTAAAATATAGAATCTAATACATGCTTAAAAGAAGAAGGAAGGGCAATATAAAAGCTTTTTAACTAAACTTCAATTTGATATTGAGGAACATAGCTGGCCCTGATCCTTAATAGTCTATACCAAGCATCTTTCAAAGATTCATCAAGTAAATAACGAAAAATTCCAGAATCATATTCATCAAAATTATTAAGACTCTCATTTATAAGCGAGAATAGAAGGGTTGTCCAAAGTACTAAAACTCTGGAGAGAACCCCCAACCCTCTTTGATTCAGACATAACGGAAGAAAGGCGGGCGAAAAGAGAGGGATGATAGAGAGAGAGAGAGAGGGCGAATAAAACAGCAAGGGTGAAGTGGGGGAGAGGAAAACGATAGGAAAATGGCAAATAATGTAATGCGGGAGATAAGGGTATGTGATGGGTACTTGGTATGTTGACTTTTGCGTAGACCTCCCCGGCAACGGCGCAAGAAATCCTTCTTGCTACCTCTTGAGCACTGCGTTGGTTTTCACCGAAGAGGAAGGGATGATGCAGCAAAGTAGCGTAAGTATTTCCCTCTGTTTTTGAGAACCAAGGTATCAATCCAATAGGAGGCTACGCGCGAGTCCCTCGTACCTGAAAAAAACAAATAAATCCTCGCAACCAACGCGAATAGGGGTTGTCAATCCCTACACTGCCACTTACGAGAGTGAGATCTGATAGATATGATAAGATAATATTTTTGGTATTTTTGTGGTAAAGATGCAAAGTAAAATAAAGGTAAAGTAAAAAAGCAAAGGAAATAACTAAGTAGTAGGAGATTAATATGATAAAGATAGACCCGGGGGCCATAGGTTTCACTAGTGGCTTCTCTTGAGAGCATAAGTATTCTACGGTGGGTGAACAAATTACCGTTGAGCAATTGACAGAATTGAGCATAGTTATGAGAATATCTAGGTATGATCTTGTATATAGGCATCACGTCCGAGACAACTAGACTGACTCCTGCCTGCATCTACTACTATTACTCCACTCATCGACCGCTATCCATCATGCATCTAGAGTATTAAGTTAAAAATAGAGTAACGCCTTAAGCAAGATGGCATGATGTAGAGGGATAGACTCATGCAATATGATGAAAACCCCATCTTGTTATCCTCGATGGCAACAATACAATACGTGCCTTGCTGCCCCTACTGTCACTGGGAAAGGACACCGCAAGATTGAACCCAAAGCTAAGCACTTCTCCCATTGCAAGAAAGATCAATCTAGTAGGCCAAACCAAACTAATAATCCGAAGAGACTTGCAAAGATAACCAATCATACATAAAAGAATTCAGAGAAGATTCAAATATTTTTCATAGATAGACTTGATCATAAACCCACAATTCATCGGTCTCAACAAACACACCGTAAAAAGAAGATTGCATCGAATAGTTCTCCACAAGAGAGGGGGAGAACATTGTATTGAGATCCAAAAAGAGAAGAAGCCATCTAGCTAATAACTATGGACCCATAGGTCTGAGGTAAACTACTCACACTTCATCGGAGAGGCTATGGTCTTGATGTAAAAGCCCTCCGCATCGATGCCCCCTCCGGCGGAGCTCCGGAACAGGCCCCAAGATGGGATCTCGTGGATACAGAAAGTTGCGGCGGTGGAATTAGGTTTTTGGCTCCATATATGATCGTTTGGGGGTACGTAGGTATATATAGGTGGAAGGAGTACGTCGGTGGAGCAACATGGGGCCAAGAAGGTGGAGGGCATGCCTGGTGGGGGTGGGCGCGCCCCCTACCTCGTGGCCTCCTCTTTTGTGTCTTGATGTAGGGTCCAAGTCTCCCGGGTCTTGTTTGTTGAGAAAATCACGTTCCTGAAGGTTTCATTCCGTTTGGACTCCGTTTTATAATCCTTCTCTTCGAAACCCTAAAACAGGCAAAAAACAACAATTCTGGGCCGGGCCTCCGGTTAATAGGTTAGTCCCAAAAATAATATAAAAGTGGATAATAAAGCCCAATAATGTCGAAAACAGTAGATAATATAGAATGGAGCAATCAAAAATTATAGATACGTTGGAGACGTATCAAATATGTGTCGTACTCTTTAGGGAGTCCGGCCTCTGTCCATTCGGCGACGAAGTCAGCCAGTACATGGGATTTAATAGCTAGACGTGGTTTGTATGTAATATCAAATGGAAGGAGCTCAATGGCCCATTTGGCAATCCAGCCCGTGGCATCGCAGTTGTTTATAATGTCATTGAGTGGTACTTCGGAAGCCACCGTGATCAAACACTCCTGGAAGTAGTGATGGAGCTTTCGGGATGCCTTGAAGACCGCGTATGCTATCTTTTGATAATGGGGTACCAGGATTTGCATGGTGTAAGGACAGTGGATACATAGTATACTGGCTTCTGAAGCTGGAATTTGTGTCTATCCTGTTCTCGTTCAACGAGCACCACCTGATGTATTGCCGATATGTATAATAGCATCGGTTCACCGATGTTTGGCGCGGCCAGGATTGGGTTGCTTGCAAGAAGGGTTTTTATTTCCTAGAGTCCGGCTGTTGCCGCGTCCGTCCACTCGAAGTGATCGGTTCGCCATAGAAGGCGATAGGGTGGCAGTGCCTTATCTCCCAATCTGGAGATAAAGTGGCTTAGAGCTGACATGCATCTCGCGAGATTTTGGACTTGTTTGAGGTCTGTCGGCGTGGCAAATTGTGACAGAGCTCGGATTTTGGCTGGATTTGCTTCAATTCCTCTGTTTGAAACAATGAAGCCCAGCAGTTTTCCAGCGGGGACGCCGAAAATGCACTTTTTCGGATTGAGCTTAATGTCATACGCGCGGAGGTTATCAAATGTGAGACGTAAATTGTCTATTAGTGTTTCGCCGCGCCTAGTTTTTATGATGATGTCATCCACATAAGCTTCAACTGTCTTGCCGATCTATTTCTCTAGGCATGTTTGGATCATGCATTGGTATGTGGCGCCGACGTTCTTGAGCCCGAAGTGCATGGTGTTGAAGCAGAATGGCCCATATGGGGTAATGAATGTTGTTGCATCTTGATCGGACTCCTTCATTTTGATTTGATGGTATCCAGAATATGCATCAAGGAAACATAGTGAGTCGTGTCCTGCGGTAGCATCAATGATTTGATCGATGCGGTGGAGGGGGAAGGGATCTTTAGGGCAAGCCTTATAGAGGTCTTTAAAATCGACACACAACCACCAGGATTTGTCCTTCTTTAGTACCATCACCGGGTTTGCCAGCCAGTCTGGATGTTTTATTTCTCTGATGAATCCGGCCTCAATTAGCTTGGCTAGCTCCTCCCCCATAGCTTGGCGTTTGGGCTCAGAAAAGCGCCGTAGTGCTTGTTTGATTGGTTTGTATCCCTTTAAGATATTAAGGCTATGTTCGCCTGGATCACGTTGGATTCCAGGCATGTCAGAATGGTGCCAGGCGAATATATCCCAGTTTTCGCAAAGGAAATCCCTTAGTGCGACATCGATCGTTGGGTCTAGTTGTGCTCCAATAGATGCTATCTTCTTGGGGTCCTTTGGGTGGACCTGGAATTTGACTATTTCTTCTGCCGTTTTGAAGGAGGTGGATTTGGGTCGTTTGTCTAAGATCACATCGTCCCTATCCACTATGGAGCGCAGTGTAGTTAATTCTTCAGCCGCGAGGGCTTCAGATAATGCCTCAAGGACCAGGGATGCGGTTTTGTTTTCGGCGCGGAGTGCTATGTCCGGATCACTAACAAGAGTGATTATGCCGTTTGGTCTGGGAATTTTGACTTTCATATACCCGTAATGTGGTATAGCTTGGAAGCGTGTAAAAGCATCCCGCCCCAACAGGGCGTGGTATCCGCTGCTGAAAGGAGCCACTTGGAAGGTGATTTCTTTAGACCGATAATTCTCCGGTGTGCCGAATACCACGTCAAGTGTGATTTTTCCCGCACACCGCGCCTCCCGACTAGGAATGATTCCTTAGAAGGTCGTGCTGCTTTGCTTGATGCGGCTCCTGTCTATTTCCATTTTTGTGGAGTGTATCCTCATAAATGAGGTTTAGTCCACTACCACCATCCATCAGGGCCTTGGTAAGTCAAAAGCCGTCCACGATAGGGCCGAGGACTAAAGCGGCTAGTGCTCGGACTATCCTGTATGTTGGTTCGTAGCTGACATTAAAGGTTATAGCCATGTCATTCCAAGGGTTTACTATGGCGATTTGATAGACTTCGGCGAGGCCGCGAATTGCCCTTTTATGCTTTTTGTTTGAACAAATGTCTCAAAGACCGTCATTACTCTGGGGTCGTTGTCTTCTGGAGGGTGTTGCTCTGGGGTGTTTTTGGTAAGGATGTCCTCACCGCTTTTGGCTACCTGCCGTAGTATCCAACATGCTCTAAGGCTGTGGGTTGCTATGTTATCCAGTGTTGTGTGTATTTTGCATGGGCCATCGAGCCATCCCTCCAGAACGGTTCCACACCGCGTGATGGGTTTGTATTTCTTGGCTATTGGACTGGGCGCTTCACGGGGATGTGCCCTGTTCGCCTGGACCAGTGGTTGAGTTGGGACCGATGTCTCCCAACAAGCTGCATGATCCCTCTATGCGCTTTCCATTGTACTGTACTTATGTACGATAGTTTCCAAGTCAGCGAAGTGTTGTATGCGGCGGTGATTAATGGCGTTGAGGATTCCTTGGTTCATGCAATTGTTGGAGAATGCTGATATTGCGTCCTCGTCGCGGCAACCTTTAACCGTGTCCTTGACAAGGAGGAATCTGGCCTAGAAGTGGTGGACCATTTCCTGAGACTGTTGTTGTACACTCGTGAGAGCGCTTAAGTCTGAAGTTTTCCCAGACTTAAAAGTCCGGGCTCTAGAGTATCTTCTAGTTGCCTTTGCCCGCCGTCCGATTCTACGTTCGGAAGGCTGGTCATCTCCTTTTGCGGGTGGGTATCCGGCTCTGCAGGGTCGGCGATCTGGATGTAGTCCATCTTCAGTATAGGGGAAGAGTCGCCATCTTGCTCCTCGACTGCCACTATCTGGTGGGTGATCGGTGGAGATTTGATTTCTCTTTGGTCGGGTTTGAGCCCGATCCGATCGTAATCTGTGGCGATTCCTAGGGCAGCAATACGATCAAGGAACTCATTTAAAGATGAAAACTCCGCTGGATCCATCTACTTGGAGAGTTTGGCATCAATACAAAAAGGATTTCTGATGGCCCGAGAGGTCATCGTCGGCTTAACGGTCGAACGGGCGGTCATGGTAAAGCTGCCCAACAGGAGGGTTTGGCCTAGGGCCAGTTCTCCTCTGGTAGTGATATTGTCTTTAATGACGAGGCGAGTCATCGATCCTGTTGTTGACAACACAGTGGAACTCTCAATGAAATCACCAATGTCGGTGTCAAAACCGGCGGATCTCGGGTAGGGGGTCCCGAACTGTGCGTCTAAGGTCGATGGTAACAAGGGACAGGGGACACGATGTTTACCCAGGTCCAGGCCCTCTCTATGGAGGTAATACCCTACGTCCTGCTTGATTGATATTGATGAATATGAGTATTACAAGAGTTGATCTACCTCGAAATCGTAATGGCTAAACCCTAGAAGTCTAGCATGTATGACTATGATAATGAGTATTTGGCCTATCTAAGTACCTAGCCCTCTAGTTTATATAGACACAAGAGGGATCTAGGGTTACACAAGGTCGGTTACAAAGAAAGGAATCTACATATTCGGCCGCCAAGCTTGCCTTCCACGCCAAGGAGTGTCCCATCTGGACATGGGTGCAGTCTTCGGTCTTCGTGTCTCCACAGCCCATCAGTCCAGCCCATGGCTAACAGGCCGGATGCCCGAGGACCCCTTAATCCAGGACCCCCTCAGCCGGACTTGGTGACTCATTGGTGACCCGACAGGCGGGTCAGAGGAATGACAAGACCCGGAGGCCCAGAAGGCGGTTCATGGAAGACCGGCTCGCATTATGGTGGGCCTAGTTAAGAGGAAAGCATAGGGAATATTCCCTTACAAAGGAAGCAAGACTAGGACTCCACTTGTAATAGAGTAATCCTAATCCTACTAGGACCAGTCATATAACCCGCCCCTTCAACTTATATAAGGAGGTCCAGGGCACCCCAAGAGGGACAAGTGACACAAGTTTAGACAGATCAAAGTAGATGCTCTCGATATAGAGGTAGCGAAACCTCGCCCTTGTGACCGAGATGGTCATCATTATCAATATCAATGAAGCAGGATGTAGGCTTTTACCTCCACCACGAGGGGCCGAACCTGGGTAAAAACATCACGTGTCTCGTCCCACTCAACCCCTCTCAAGCTACCACATAGATGCATTGGCCTCATGACTAAGTCCTCACACGAAGGACATCTGCCGTGACAATTCCATGACACTCCCACTCGGGGGCTTAGCCTCAATCTCATACTCTCCTAAGTTTCTAAAATCCTACCGAGTGGAGAGAAATCCTCCCACTCAGGGGCTTAGCTGCAGTCTCGTACTCGCCTAAGCTTCTAAATTCCTACCGAGTGGAGAGCAATCCTCTCACTCGGGGGCTTAGCTGCAGTCTCGTACTCGCCTAAGTTAAAAACCATCCCGACCTGCAAGGACAATGAAGTGCAGGTCATGCACAACACCTAGCGCTCTTGTCCATGACCCTCTTGACGGAGGTGTGTCACAAGTACAACAAACGCTCCATCCCAATCCGCAAGGACGATGAAGTGTAGGCCATGCACAACACCTATTGCTCTTGTCCATGACCCACTCGACGGAGCTGCATCACAAGTACAACGTACGCTCCATCCCGATCCGCAAGGACGACGATGTGCAGATCGTGCACATCACCTAGTGCTCTTGTCCATGACCCACTCGACGGAGCTACACCATAAGTAAAACGTCTGCTCCATCTCGATCCGCAAGGACAACAAAGTGCAGGTCATGCACATCACTTAGTGCTCCTGTCCATGACCCACTCGACAGACCTGCATCACAAATTCAATGATAGTTCCGACTGAACAATCAAGTTTCACTCGGAGTCAAGAGAATCAAAAGAAGCAAAGATGAAGACAAACATATCCAAAGAAAAACCAAGTTCAGATAAATCTCACAGGGTTCAGAACGACATATAAAAGTGCTTGGGCATCAGGCCTGAAGGAGTTTTAATGGTTACAAAATCACTCGGCATTCTGAGGCAAATTTAATTAAGGCATAAAGTTTGTTCACTCCTATGGAGGAGGACTGGTTGGCTCAATGAATTCATCCAGGTCAACTCCGTCCGCGATCCGAGTGGATGCTTCGATGAAGGTCTCCATGAGGGACTGGAACTGGCGATGCTTGGTGTTGGCGACCTTGAGCGCTGCTAGCTTCTCCTCCTTGGCCTCTTTGCAGTGGACACGAACCAGAGACAGAGCCATATCAGCACCACATCGGGCAGATGACTTCTTCCATGCCTACACTCGGCCAGGGATATCATTGAGTTGAGTCATCAGAGACTCGAGGTCCTTCTGGAACCTCTCCTTCGACCAGAGCTTTGTGTCGACTCGGGAAATTGCCACCTTCAGTCGGGCCACATAATCCACGACGCTGGCAAGATAAGATTCCAGTTAGAGTACATTCATGGCGGCTTCATCGTTAATAGGAGAGTTGATGGGGTCCAAGTTCGTTTCAATCCACCTAGTCTCTTCTTCAAAGTTTTGGCAAAATTCTGCACAACACAGCAAAATAATGAGTCGAAGAGCCGTCCGAAGAATCAACAACTGTCAAGAGAAACGAATCGAGCGATAGAAAATACCTTCAAGCATGAGGAATAACTTCTTGGCAAGTCCCCCCAGATAAGCCTCCAGCTCATTCCTCTTCTGGGAGAGATCTTGAATCTTGTCGTTCAGGGCTACCTTGTCCTTCTTCAGACGTGTCACTTCCTTGTTAGTCTTCAGCTTGGCGTTGTCTTCCTCTAACGTCCCGAGTGAAGACAACTTCTTGTCGGTGAGTGCTGTTTTCTCTTGCGCTTCTTTCTGTGCTGCTGCGAGATCAAGGTCCTTCTGTGCCAGAGCCTGCCTCATTTTCTCTAAAAAATGATAAACAACACTCGGTTCAGAAAGAAGAACAGAAAGCTAACATAGGAGACATTCTAATATCACTGTCGGCAAGCTTTTACCTTCCATACCAGCTGTTTCGTCCTTAGACTTCTGCAAGTTCTGCTTGGCCAAGTCTAGGTCAAGATTGAGCTGGATCTGCTTCCTCTCGAATTCAGAAAATTGGGATATGAGCTCACAGGATTTCTGAAGTCAGCAAATAAGATATGTCAGTCGACAGAAATGAAGTTACAAGTTCAGAATTTTACAACAAAAAGATTTCTAAGACTACTTTAGAATCAAACATCCGACAGTAGTCTCGGGGACTCCACCCAGTGGGTGCACTTGGTGTGCCCCCACTGGTTTGGTTCGGTACTTGACTTGGTCAGCCTAGTCGCAAAAAAAGCAACGACAGCATTGATTCCCAGACAACCGCCGACTGCCCGTAGTCGACCGCAGTCTCAGGGACTACACCCAGTGGGTGCACTTGGCGTGCCCCCACTGGTTCGAAAATTCAAGCGACGAGATTCGTTCAAGACCGAGTGGATATGTTATAAACAAGATCTAAGACCCTCGCCGAATCAAACATTTGATGACGGTCTCGGGGACTACACCCAGTGGGTGCACTCTACGTGCCCCCACAAATCTGAAAGTTCACTCGATGATACAGAGTCGACTCAAGAGAACAAGATTGCAAAATATAAGAAAACACCCAGTGGGTGAACAGATGCACATGAAGTTTGAAAAGGTTTGAAAATGCTCATCCACGGAAATCTTATGAATAATAAGGCAGCAGTTTTTAAGTGTCAAGCTAGGAGATCATTCAGAAATCAACTAACCTGGACGTTGGCTTGGAGAGCTACACTGGCGTCATAGCCGTCTTGGCTGGTCTCACGCATCGTCTTCATCCGCTCCATCAGCAGGCCTGCTTGGCGTATAGCTTCTTTAGCAGCACTCGCCTGATCCTCCGGGACATGATGGGTGACGAATAGCGGAGATGGTGGAACAGTCGCAACAGTCTAAGGATCTGAAGTATGGAGTTTTATAGATGAAGCAGGATCTTGAGCAGTGGGCACTGAAGGACGTTCAGTCGACACAGGATTGGCAAAAGTGAAAGAGGCCCGATTGAGGTCTCCAGTCTGCTGGATCATCGGTTCGAGCACTGATGTCGTCTGAGATGTCTTGCCGGCCGGCGCCTTCCTGCCCGAGCTCCTGCCTCTCCTTCCCGTAGGCCTCTAGGGCACATCTTCATCGTCATCTGGAAGTTCAATCACATGTTGCGGCGCTGCAAAAGATTCGACCGTAAGATATCAGTCGACCTACAAATTAATTGACAAAGTGGAGGGAAGATGGCAGAGTCACACCTACATTGGAGGTGGCCGCATCTTCCATCTCCGCATCATCTTCATCCCTATAAATATCCACAGAAGTCCAAAATGTAGCAGCACTGCAAGTTTCCGAACTCACTCGGTCAAGCAAGAAAACGAGTCGACAGCTACTTAAGAAGCTCTTGAGCAAAGAGAGAAAACAAAATGCTTACTCGGAGGCGATGGGAACGTCAACCTTGATCTTAGGCAGGGTCTTCCGAGGTTTGGGAGCCGCAACTTTGGGTTGCTTCAGGGCCTTTTCAGTTGGAACGGGAGAGGAAGTCCGAATGTGCTTCAAGGTCTATGAAACTGCCCTGCCACAGATACTTGCTGGATCATGGGCCTGCTTGGAGCGCCTTTCTGTGTGGGGTGGGGAGTCGACTTCCTCGCTGTCGCCTGAGTCCTCGCTCTCTTTCCCGTCTTCATCATTGGATTTCCATTCACCTCCACTCGTCTCTCCTTCTTGGTCCTGCTCTCCATTGGGCATCAAGTACATCTCAGTGTATACCTGCAAGGCAAAGAATAGCATAGACATCAGTCAGACACAAAGACAGTTGCAAATCGGAATGAAGAATCACTTGTTAGTAAAGGACAGACCTTTTCAGGTTCATGGTCAGCGCGAATGGTTGGACTCTTCTGGACCCCCTGGGGTTAACTTTGTTTCCAGTGATGCCCTGCAACCACTGCTCCACCGTTTCTTTAGTGACCTCCTCTGGGTGGACCCGAGTGGTGTCTTCAATACTCGAGTACATCCACATAGGATGATCGCGGGCTTGGAGTGACTGGACGCGTCGACTGAGAAACACCTCTAGCAAGTCCATACCAGTCATGCTGTCATGGACTAATTGGACTACTCGTTCCATCAGCTTGTTCACCTCTGCTTTCTCTGCTGGAGTTACTTTCAAAGAAGTGGGCTGCTGGACTCGCTCCATAGATAAAGGGGGAAGACCAGTCTACTGGCCAGGAGTCGGTTGGTCCTTGTAGTAAAACCAAGTCGATTACCACCATCTAACTGACTTAGGAAGAATCATAGCTGGAAATGTCTTTTGTTTCTCATCTGAATACCTAAACCTCCACACATCTGGATCACATGCGTCTTCTCATCATTCGGATTAGCCTTTTTCACAGACTCACAGCAACAAGTAAAGATGTGTTTGAAGAGACCCCAATGCGGTCGACAGCCCAAGAACACATGGAAACGAATGTAGCAAGGTACGTGATGGTGTTGGGGGTAAAGTGATGAAGTTGGGATCCAAAAAAGTTCAGAAAATCCCGGAAGAAAGGATGAGGGGGCAGAGAAAAACCTCAGTCGAAGTGAGTCACGAGGAGGACGCACTCACCCTCCTACGGCTGCGGCTCGATCTCGTTGCCAGGCAACCTCCAAGTTTCATGGGCAATCAAGCCCCCTTCGGCCAGATCCTCCACATCCTCCTGCTGATTCGTGGACCGAATCCAGTCGCCCTGGATCCAGCCGGGAGGCAGGCCGGACCTCGAGGAAGATCCCCTCGACTCGTCTTCTTGCCCTTCGGCTTCGCTGTCGCCGTCGCCTTCTTGGCGTGCTCCAGGGCTGCCGTCTTGTCCTCCCCCATCGCCGCGGGCTTCTCACGGGTGGTGCAGTGGTGTTGAGAGCAGCATAGGACAAGGTTGAGAAGCAGAGGAAGAAGAAGGGGAATGGGATGCGCTGTGTAGACACACCGACCACGATGCCTTTTATTTGCCCGTTTCCAAGTGGCTGACATGCGGGCCCAAGAAATCCTGTCAAATCCCACAACAGCAGCGGGCTCGGTACATGGCAAAAAAGGCGGCACAGAGATCGAGCCACCCTTGCCTAATACGTCCTGATTACTGCGGCACTCCCCGTCCCGCGCGCTTCCCTAAATTTCGAATCCCATGAGATCCGGGAATGGCAGCGCAATCAGTCACGCCAAAGATTTCATACCACTCCAACACTCGAAGCATACCAGAATGAGTTCACTCGACAAATTCTGAATGGATCAAGGCGACTGAAAATAAAGTTGAAGTTCCAACGTGGTTCGCCAACTCAAGTAAGATGCCCCCGAAGCTTAAGAATTGGGTCGGAACCATCTTCAACCTCTTCTCCCCTGGGACCTCGATCCATTCGGGGGCTAATGACGATGACATGCACCTAGGGTAGGGTAATAGACCTGGCCTAGATGCCCTTCCCAAGGACACTACCCTAAGATCAACAATATTCAAAACATAGCAGCATGCACCGACTGGAATCACCTTAGAGGGCAACCCACTTGACCAACAACTCTACTTGGATAACCCAATTCCATTCGACTAGTATATCACCATTCGACCGTACAAGAAACCACTCGGAGTTTAGAAGATGTAAAGTCACTCGGGATGGCAACGGTCAGGCGTTCACTCCGTAGTGTTAATGATCAGTTATATGTCTTTATTGCTGGCGTTACGAGTAACGCCTCACCTTTATGTACACTGAACTCCTTGGAATGTGGGTTGGCTGGGGTCCTGGCGCACTTTATATAAGCCATGCCCCTCCACTAAGACAAGGGTTCGCACCCTTTGTAATTTCATGCATAATCCAGTCGACCGCCTCAGGGCACCGAGATGTAAGGTTTTTACTTCCTCCGAGAAGGGCCTGAACTCATAAACCTTGTGTGCAGAATCTCACTGTAGCTAGGATGTTGCCTCCTCCTACGTACCCCCCTTTCTACTGCCAGAATTAAAACCAGGACACCTGTGCCACTTTCTTCCCAAGTCCTCACGCTGGCAGACCATGGGTCCTCTGCCATGCCCGACACTTTGGAGGATGCCTTCGCCGTGCTGGACCGACTCCAGGCTGATGTTCAGGGCGCCGACCGGCATGTGGTGACGGGGCATCTGGGATGCTCTCGGGGTGGCTCCAGGCTAACTCGTCCGTCAGGATGGCCAGGGGCCAGGCTGAGGCTACCGATGCGGGGGGCAGGAAGGAGGCCGTCGAGGCCACAATGGCTCGTGACGCATCGCTGGCCGACGCAACATCCTCCAAGGAGCGCTGCCGCATGGTTGAAGCCGAGCTGAAGGTCCTCTGTGATGAGCAGGTCGCTCGTGCCTATCGGCTTGATGAGTAGGAAGAGGAGATGAAGGCCCGGGA
Organism: Triticum aestivum; assembly: GCF_018294505.1. Taxonomy (NCBI): domain Eukaryota; kingdom Viridiplantae; phylum Streptophyta; class Magnoliopsida; order Poales; family Poaceae; genus Triticum; species Triticum aestivum. The sequence goes on along the minus strand of NC_057803.1, from coordinate 294,795,073 downwards.
GACTGCGCTTGCCGACCATGATGCCGAGCTGGAGCAGGCAGCCCAGGAATAGGCCGCGGAGCGGAGCTGCCTGAGGAAGTTGAAGGAGGAGGCAGAGAAGGCCCAGGTGCCCCACGCTAAGCTTGTCTCCGAGGAGAAGGCCCGGCTGGAGGCCAGGGAGATGTCCCTCACCGCGGCTGAGAAGGCGGCCGCCGCAGGGTGCGACGCTTCATGTCCCTCGAGTCGAGGTCCCGCGCGGCGCCGCGGACCCTTTATGGGGATGGGTACGAGGAGCTGCTAGCGACTTTGGAGGAAGGCCCGCCGGGCTGCTCCCCAAGCATGCCACATTGCTAGAGGGCACCTTCACTGGAGTGGGGCCCATGGTGGAGGGGGAGGCTCGCGCACTTTTTACCTCGGCCATGACGCGCATCTTCAGCCACCTCCACCTTTGGGACCCCAGCTTCGACCTTGGCGCGCTGCTCGAACCTGTGGCCTCTAAGTTCCACGATGCTGCCATGGAGGCCATGGGAAAGTAGGTGGAGGCCCTGCTGCAGAAGTTCCTCTGCGTCGACCCCATGACCAGAGTTGGTGGCGAGGATGGAGGCGACATTGTCGGCGGCAGGCCCCCCTAGGTGAGTGATGGCGGCGTCCAAGGCTGAAGAAGAGGTCTGAAGGTGGCGCTTTCCTTTGCGTTTTAACCATGCAACATTACCGTGCCTCGTGGAGGCATGAGAACTTCAACTTTGAGTTTCAAGAGACAATATGTTTTGAAATAATTTTCTAGGATCTTGTGATTTCCTTTCCTTTTGCTTTAGTGTTCTGCGTCGGCAGGGCTCGGCCCCGCGCATACCTTAGCCACTATTGGGGCGTCCGGATCACCCGGACAAGACCAAGGGGTGAGGGGCTACGTGACCAGTGAGGCCCCTGAGTCGCGATGCTCAGGGGTCCCCTTGACATATGAACAACCCTCAGGAAGGAGACGTGAGTTTTGTTTTTAAAGTTTTGCATCGGCAGGGCCCGGGCCCGCACATACCTCAGCCACCGTTGGGGCGTCTGTATCACCAAAACGAGACTAAGGGCTGAGGGGCTACATGACCAGTGAGGCTACTGAGTCACGATGCTCAGGGATCCCCCTTGATGTATGAACAACTCTCCAAATCTTTCATCATCGGGCTTTTGCTCGGGAGGGACGCGAGAAGACCAGGTCTGAGGGACCTGGTGAGGTGGTATACAATAGGCGTGATCTGAGCGTAGCCCCCGTGCCTAGCCCCCTCGCGCGACCTTCTCGAGGGGAAAGCGGTGCGGTTAGGCTGAGCAGTGAGCCTGGTGGCTCTTCTGAGGTTACTGCAGCCATTAGGTTGACCTCAGTTGTTTATTCACCAGCGCAGAGCATGGTGCTTCCGCTCTTGCACGGGCATAGACGCTCCTCGACCGTGTCTTCCGCCAGCGGAGAGCATGGGGCTTCCACTGGTGTGTGGGTGGGAGCTCCCTCTGAGGGTAGAATCTGGGGCGTGTACAACCCCATCCTGGCATGCGGCATGCACAGTAGGATTGGAGGAGGTGTATATGGGCTCTCATGAGCCAGCACGAGACTCATGAGGCCCTACCTCAAGGCGGGTTGTGCCTGAATTTGGTTTGGAATATTTGCAAGGGTCATGCGAGATGGTTAGGTAACCTGTTCCGAGTGAATCTCCTGAGCATATTGCATGATAAGGCCAAACACCAACGACCCCAGGAGGTGACGTGAACAAGGCCGGCCCGCCAGATAGAGCTCATCCATTGGGTTTGTCGATGTTGCAGGGCCGGACCTAAGCAGAGACACCGTACCTAGTCTTCTCATGCAAAGAACCTAAAGAAAGACAACCGGCGTGCGGCTCCCATGATTGTGAGGCATTGGGTCGCGTGCCCTAACTTACCCGCTCTTGATTAGCTCATGCTAGAAGAAGGCACCAAGGACCATGGGAGGTGACGTGAATGGGAGCTGGCCCCCGAGACAGAGCTCATCCACTTGGGTTTAGCGAAGCTGTAGGGACAGACCTGAGCACAGGCGCCGTGCTAGTCCTTAATCATGAGGCGGTCACGGGCGGGATTGCAAGGGCGTATGACATTCATGGCGGTGAAGCACCGGATAGGTAGGTGATGACATAAGGCAACTCATGAAAGGGTAAGGCTAGTCCTGATATATGCGAAAAACGATACATGCCACAGGGACAGGCCCATACGGCTTGGAGATAATGCAGCCCGAGGGGCGCCCCCAACTGAACAAACCAAAGAGTGTCACCTAGCACCGTTGCTGGAGAAGTGTTGGAGTAACTGAAGACGCGTGCTGCAGAAGTCATTCCTCACGAGCCATCCAGCTCCCGAACCTCGTGGAGCTCCAGAGGCCAGGGGCTCGCGAGGGTTTGTCACCTCCTCCATTTGGACGGCCCGTGAGCCTCCAGGACGGCCCGCATGTGGTGCTAGTGCGTGTCAGCCATGCTCGGCAGGCCGAAAGGCATGCGAACATAACTGTGAGGGGTCCCTTGCACCTTCCAATGTGGGACGGCCAGAAGAGCTCCTGAGACACGACCCTGTTGAGCCCTACGATGTTGACGCAGGCGCGCCGCTCGCAGCCCTCGCCAGGGGAGGGAGCTATGCTGGGTGGAGTGAGGCTACGCTTGCCTCGCATTGCCATTGCTTCCTAAAGCTCCTCGATTGCCTTAGTGATGAACTCCTGAGCGCCACGCGCCTCACGCCCTGTGCTCTTCTCATGGAAGCGTGTGTTGAAGCACGCCTCCACATGCTGCTCGAATGCCTCCCTCACGATGCTAGCCAGGTCGGAGGCCGTCCAGAGGATAGCCCCCGAGCCCAACCTGGGAGAGGCACTGGGCACGCCTTCCTATGCGAGAGGGGAAGGCGCCCTGTCAGCGGTAGCGAGACCTGAGGCACGGTCGTCAGATGCCCCATCCTCCTGAGATCCTCGATGGAGCAGCTGCTTCCTATTCTTGGGGATGACCTCAGGAGGGTGGACAGTGCCTTCGTTATCCAGGTTCTCAACCGCCATAGCCTGGTTATCCTGGACGGAGCACTCAAGGGAGCACACCACATCCTTTTCGTCGCAGGCGATCTTGATGATGCCTCCGCTCCCTCGCATCTTGAGGACGTTGTAGCCGTGGTGAGTTGCAGCCATGAACTTGGCTAGAGTTAGATATCCATGGATGGCGTTGTACGAGAGGCTAATGTGGGCGATGTCGAAGTTGATGAGCTTAGTGTAGTAGTTGTCGCGCTTGCTGAAGGTGACGGGGAGGTGGATCTGCCCTATGGGGACAGTGGAGCCGTCGATCACTCCCGAGAAGGGCTTGGTACGCTAGAGCTGATCGTACGACACCTCGAGTGTGTCGAACATCTCGACGGAGAGAATGTTGAGCCCCGCCCGCCATCGATAAGTGTCTTGGTGACGAGGACATTGCTGATGGTGGGTAAGCATAGCATCGGGAGCACGACGACAGTGGCCGCGTACTTGACCTGGTCAGTAGAGTCGAAGGTGATGGTGTACTTGGACCACTTGAGCGGATGCGTTGCGTCGATCTTGGGGAGGGCCACGTTCACCTCGCGAGCGAATTGCTTGAAGATGCGACGGGAGGCGGGGGCCTGAGCGTCGCCTAGGATGCAAGCAATGGTATAAGGCTCTGGGAAGCCCCCATCCCCATCATCTTGGTGGTGGTCGTCATTCCTCCTTGGTGGTGGTGGCACTGGAGGAAGGACAACATTGCCCTTAGGGCGGTCATCATGAGGCTGATCCCTCCAGGGGCCCTCGCGAGGCTGGCCCTACCAGTGATCCTCATGAGGCTGATCGCGCCAGTCCTAGCGGAGGTCGCAGTTATCCCAGCGTCCCCCACCTCGGCCTCCTCCAAAGCAATAGTCGCGGTGATTGCGTTCTGGGCACCCGCCTAGGCACCCGTCTCGGATGGACTTAAGCTCTTCGCAATCATTGGTGCTGTGGCTGTGCACATTGTGGAAGAAGCAGAACGGGTGACTGCCCTTGGAAGACTTCGGGTGGTCGCAACCACGCTTCATCTCAGGTTCGGCCGCGAGCACGGCTGGGCCCATGCACTTCACTTCCATGGCCTTGGCCTTCTTATCTTCTGGATTGGCCTCCGGGAGCTCAAGGAGGGAGAGGCAACCTTCCCCGACCCTCGTGCACAGGTCCTCGTGTATGGCAAGCTGTTCCTTCATCTTGACATCCCGGATGCCATCAGTGAACGCATAAATGATGGCCTCGTCCCAGACCTTGGGAATCTTGAGGCGAACACTGGTGAAGTGTTGGATGTATTTGTGCAATGTCTCCCTTGGCAGCTGCTTGATGCACCGCAGGTTACCCGCAGCAGGAGCGTGGCCGCGAGTGCCCTGGATGTTGGCGATGAAACACTCTTGCATTTCATACCAGGAGGAGATCGATCCCGCATGGAGGTTCAGGAGACATGAACGCACGCCATCCTTGAGGGCCATGGGGAACCAGTTCGCCATGACCTTTTCCTCACTGCTAGCCGACTCGATGCTCGGCTCGTAGAGCTGGAGGAACTCGGTAGGGTCGGGGTGCCATCGTAGCGTGGAGGCAGATCTGGCTTGAACTTTCCAGGCTAGGGGACGTGACACAGCTCCTAGGTGAACACGCAGCAGCCCGCCGCACTCACGGGAACCCGTTGTAGTGGGAGAGCCTGGTCTTAGCGCTCGCGCACCGCCGCCTCGGGCAGCACACGGTCTTGACATGGCGGTGCTGGTAGCGCACGCGTCTCTTCTTGGGGCCGCTGCACCACCTAGCAGCTTTCTTCATCGCGTGATGGCGCCCTGTGCGGCGGGTTGCGCCGTGGGGCCTCAGCCTTGGCTCGAGGACAAGGCGCACCGTGGGCCACGTCTCTCGCAACAGGCAGAGGGGGAGGCAGCGAGCGAGATGATGCATGGGCCTCCCCAGCGGCGTTGACGAGCTCTGCGATGCGGTCCAGCCTATCCTCGTAGAGGTCATCGCTCGGGCGATAGCGCAGGAGCTTGTGCGCCATGAGCAGCAAAGCTTGCACGTTCACCGACCCGCGACGAGCATGGGAAGACGAAGCAACTGCCCGAGTCAGTGATGGAGTGGCGATGCGACCATCACACCGCATAGAAGGCTACAACGATGAAGCATGCTAGTCATGGGCCGTGGGGCCCATGGCAGCGTTTCCCGCGGGCGACGGGGAACGGCGTGGGGCGCCATCACCCGCAGCTGCTGTCTAGGTGACGTGGGCGGTGAGGGCAGCCTAGTGCTCAGCAGGAGCTCGACGAGCATCGTCCATGAGGATGGTAGAACAGTGGCGAATCGACCAGTGAGAGAGAGGCTCCGACACACCCCTACCTGGCGCGCCAAATGTCGGATTGAGGGCTCCGCAGACCCAAGAAAGATTCAGACTCGGGGGTGCGTGCGAAGAACTCAACCTCCCCAATCTGCCAGCTTGTCGATCTCACAGCCTAGCTTGATGAACAAGAAAGGAAAGGGATAGGGTAGTTTACGTAGGTTCAGGCCACCTTGCGATGTAAGACCCTACTCTTCCTTGTGGTCCCACAACGGCCATGTTTGAAGGGAGACAGACAATACATCTTATCTTGCCAAAAGGTGGTCTTTGCCTACAAAGCTTCCTTGTGGTGGGCTCGATGATGACCTCCGTCTTCCCGTCCTGGCGGTCCTGGTCTTGTAGCACGAAAATGGAAACATTTGGCTGATTCCTCAAGACTCCGCGCCTGTGCTTGCCTCCTTAGCACCAAGGAGGAAATGTGTTGTACTGCGCCCGCTCGCGCCCGCCGGGCCTAGGTAGTCATGGCTTGCGTCACCTTAACCTCACGAGGCCGGCGCTTGCATTGGGTTCTCCACTCCTTGGGAGCCATCCTAGAGAGGCCACTCCCTTTGGAGGTCTGGGCGTCGTCCTCCTCGCGAGGCTTAGCCCCCTCGCGAGGGTCTTATGTTGTCGATGCTAAAGGTGGGTCGTACCAGGCCGCTGATGGAGCCACACCGTGGGCCACAGGAAGGCAAGTCTAGGTACCCTGGTTCCGAGAACGCCGACATTTCCTGATGTCCCTACTATCTCTACTCTCTTCTCTTATGAAAACAGAGTTGATGATGATGGTGTCCCTGCCATCCTGCAATATAGGTCGTCTGATTTATATCTGACGGATAGGAAGGAAACTGTGGCAATTTTGCAAAAGGATACCCACACCCCTCTCCACATTGGCAAATAAGGACTTCCCTCATTCATCCTTTTCTCGCACAAGATAAAATACTCATACAAATGCACCTTGATGTTTCGTGCAATGCATGGGAATCTTGCTAGTTTTGAAAAACTTTCCATCATTTGTCACACTACTGGTTGCATATAAAGAACATACCCAAGCACAACCCCTTACAGGAGCGACACACAATTACGAGGCGATATTCTGTTGGACAATGCAAGCTATAACCAATTAATTTTACCGGAACAATAGCAACCAGGAAATTTGAATGGTAGGTATGACCAAAATTGGAACTGCACATGTACTGCTAAGAGATTCAATAGACACATTACCAATCGAGGAGGAGTACGATGGTCGTGGTGGCGTCTTTGCATCATGGTCGGCAACGGGAGTCAGTTCATTGTCGACGACGGTGGTGCTTCTGCTGTAGGCGTCGGCTTCCGGGAAGCAGATCCGAGACCGTGGAAGACGGTGCCAGGGAAGAGGCTCCATGTGCAACGACGACGGTGGACCGGCTCTAGTGTGGCATATGACGTTGTCGATGAGACAGATGCGCTGCGGTGGACGAGTGCGACGATGAAAAAGGGGAGGAGCACGCAGGCTGTGGTGCCGTGGAGAAGTCTATTTTGCGGTGGGGAGAGAAAATGGGGAGTATTCAGGTGTACTACTCTGTGTGCCGGGGTGGGGTCGGTTGGGTAGGGTGAACCCGAAGTTACGAAAACAGCCCCCTATCCACCAGCATCCGTAGGCCTATTACGAAGGCTATGATGGTAACTTCCCACTGCTCAAATCAGGGTCGCGGGAGATTTTCCTGCCGACCTGAAAATTTTGTTGCACCGAACTCCCGGTTTGGCGTGTTGGGTGATTGGGCTAAGCAACTAGCGAGTAGTACTAGTAACTACTAGTACTCGCTCCATTTTTGTTAACTCTGCATATTAGGTTTGACCAAGTCAAACTTCCTAAAGTTTGTTTATAGAAAAATATAAACATTTACCATAACAAATATGTATGATGTGAAAGTACATTCAATAATGAATCTAATGGTATTTATTTGTTATTGTATAAGCTAATATTTTTTGTTATAAACTTTGTGAGAGTTTACAAAACTTGACTTTGACCAATGCTAATACGGGGACTTAAATAAAAAACGGAGGGAGTACACATTTGTTTTCTTATTTTGTAGTCGAATTAATCATTTTTTGTAATCGTGAAATAAATATATTAAGCTACTAACTTCGAATGTAATGGTTTATGCAATTCAATAGTTAGAATCATTGTTAAATTACAAGATGTGTACCAGGTCTATAGTACTTCACAATATGCTCAAACTGCCATAATCCCAATCAAATGAAAATCTAAATGCATTTCATAGTTATTACTTTGTAGGATATAACAAAACCAACCATAACTCTACATGATCCATTATAAAGCAACATTTTGAACACATCCCAATGTGTGAATGAAACATGTAGAGAGAGCTTGTGAAGATGGAGCAATAGCGGGAGAGAGATGTGTGCGCTGAACACACAAGATATATACTCCATGTAATTAAGAGAAATAGGGTGGGAAAGGTTGTATGTATGTATGGGGGCGAGAGAGTAGGAGACAAACCTCACGAGAGAGAGAGAGAGGAAGTAGTTAGGTCTGTGAGAAAGATGGAGACATGTAATATATGTGAGATGCGTGTGCATCTGGATTTTGAGCATGTGGAAGGAGAAGAGACAACAGGTTTGATGGGAGAGCTGGAAAGACATGGATGAGAGGGGAAGGATCTCTTGGGTTGAGGGATTGATAATTTTGTGCAGGAGAGAGAGGGGGAAGGACTCATCAGCCGTCGTCACATCATCCTGCTTCCAAATGGCCCCGCATTCTCCATTGTAGTCTGGTCGCCTCTTTGATCTACATGATGCCCTCTTTGAAGTTTGAGGTGGTGTGCATGCTGGGGTGCAGGGAAGCACAAGTGAGAGTGATCGCAATATAACCTTGGATGGGGATGAATTGCGTGCTCGGGGGAGGGAGAGTGTGTGTGCACTGTGTGTGTGTGTGTGTGAGAGAGAGAGATACTGAGAGAAAACAAACCTATAGAGAGAATGTGTGTGTATGTGTCAGAAAGCTACATGCTAAATAGGGTTTTCATGAAGAGATTGTGCATGCGAGATAGAGAGCGATGTGCGGGGCTTGTGGAGGGTAGGGGCCGGGTGAGGGTGTCAAAATGTGTGTATTGATGCATGTGTTGCATGTGATCGTGCGAGGGACGGACGAATCGAGAGAGATGGTTGTTGTGTTACGGATGCTCCTCTCTCTCTCGTGCGCGCACACACACAAGTACAAATAGAAGACCGTTCTCTCATGTATACACAACATATCATCATCTCTCTATATCTCACTCATGCATGATCATTTGCACATTCACGCCTCTCTATGCCTCTATCACACGCACACTGTCTCAACATTGTCCTTCCGCCACAACACACATATAGACACAAACACACGTTCTCTCTCATTCACACACACATAATCAGTTTTAAAAAAATATCTAGGGCGCACCTGAAACGTCCAAATCCAAATAAGCATGAACTAAATCTAAATTCAAATATATGAAAATATTATAGCGTGAAGAACTTTTCCAAGAAAAAAAGAAGAGTAATATTCGGGAATTGTTTTCACACACAAAAAAGGTTCTGTGGATGTCCTTCGAGTGCGACACGGTGACGCACCGTTCGATTGACGCGCGGTCGCGATGCACGCGCTTGCACATGATTCTGTATCGATGTTGTGCTAACTCATGTGGTAGTATAAGCATTGCCTCAGTGTAATGTTTACGTGTACTAGTACATTGTTCTTTTAAGTTTGACCAACCCTATATAAAATGAAACATAGCTCCCATACACACACTCATCAATATGCTGCCACCGCTGTTGCGCATGCCGGCGCTCGCCTGCTTCGGCTGACCATTTCTCGCCCATATCCCCCGTGTCCCCGCCATTCTTGTGCCATGAAGCCGTCGGCTCGCCCGCTCACGTCATCTGCAGTCCCTCCTCGCGATGTCGTCGCGCTGCAAAGCACGCGAGCAGGTGGAGCCGCGTCTATGCTCGCGGCGTACGAAGAGGAGGACGAGCGCGTGCTCCAGCACACCGGCAAGGAGGAGCTAGTGTGTCATTGTCATCTCCATACACACGAAGGAGGCCCACATGGTCGCTATCGTGGCGGAAGCTGGTCGCACCCGCGCCGAGCCTGCAAACCGGGTGCGGACGTGGAATCTACCTTCGAGACCTTGAATGCCACGTGGATCCTGCAATCTGAAGGAACAATTTGGGTCAGTCGAGTCTTGTGAGCTGTTGGATGCAACATGTTGGGCCAGAAGGGCTTCTTCAACCTTTGAAAATGAGGCACTATTCATCTTCTCTCTTAGGCATCGAGCCACAAGCCCGCCACAGGCCTAACCGCCTGCCGCCGCCGGCCCGCTCTCCCCTGAACCGCCTGCCACCACCATGCTCCCCCACCCCCGCCATCCGTTTATCCCTGGGCACGATCCATTTTTTCCAGCGAAGTGCATTCCACACGCAACACTAATGAGATAGATCATGGGCACCTTGCCACACTAATATAGATACTGGGGTAGCTTCTCTGCCATCTTCTTCCTTTGCTCCATCAAACTTCTTTCACAAATCGACTGACCCAAATTATACTAGTATGTACTAAGTACAGTAGGAACGCGAAGATACGAGTAGTAGTACCAACTACAAGAAGAACAGTAGTAATACATACTAGTACTAATGTACGTACTAAACAGTTCAAATAACGAGAAGGAACATAACAGAGTTTTGCTAGGGGCTCAGCACAACACACCACTGAAATAAAACTAAGCAACTAGTCTGCTTGACACTGCAGTAGAACCAGCATGAGCAACGGAACTGCCACCTTACTTGGAGTCTGAGTCCACGTCCTAGACTTTGTCCTCGTCCCTCTTCCTCGTCCTCTTCACCGACACTTCTTTGTTTGAATCGGACACTGGCCTCTGCTTCTTCATCCAACCCTTGTAGATATTTTAACAAAGGTAGGCATCTGTTGCTGCGTACACGATGTGATCTTCATCTATTGTCTTCGACTCCCATGCATGATGAAACTCCGGGTGAGGTTTATTTAGTTCAACGTACGAACAATCAATCATGGCTGCTGTAAGGGTCAGCATTGAAGGCTGAGAAGAGGACACCAGGCTTTCCATCTGGAGATCGAAGGGTTGGCCTACAACGAGGCCTATCCGATCCAGGACTCTCATGTCATTCGTAAAGTCTACAGTAACGAATTTCACTCTTTTGTCCTTGAGGAAGAACTCAAAATCCTGGCACCTAACATCGGCATGGCATATGTGGTAGACCAAGCACACATTATGTACGAAAAGCTAGATCACGGCGGGCTTCTTCATCTGTGCCACCTTCAGAAGCTTCTCCTTTTTCCAGGACTGTGGTGTACTCAACATCTAGCCTAGCGACCCACTCATCCTTTGAACTTTTGAACATGTGTAGGCAGCGACCAAGGCATGCTTCCACCATCGTGGATCTACAGGTGTAGATGATGATGAAATCATCGCCGGTGATGGTTCTAACCTTGTACTCACTGCTGATCATGGAGATTTGGGAGGCCATGGATTTTGGAGGAGGGTTAGAAGAAGAGGAATTGGTATAATTGAAAGGATGGGACGACTCGGAGAGAACTGATGTAGGCTAGAAGAAGCGGAGGAGTAGGGCATGCGAACGTCATCGGGTGGTGGCTTGCCTAGTGGATAAACGGCTGCATGCCCCGAAAGAGTTCTCGAGTACTACGCGGGACCCACTAGATGTCATGTCTACTAGACCCCCATCATAGGACTTACGATATAGCTTCTACGTATTCACATGCCATGTCGACGCGTGAATGTAACTTTCACTTAATTACGTCAACCGTCGCGCCTCCCACGACCTTCACCTCCCTCGTGCGGCCATGCCCTTTGAGACTTCGGACGACTATAAATGATCATTTTTTTGCCTACTCCGCATGCATGATACTCCCTCTGGACCTCTTTACTCTGCGTAAGATTTGTGTCAAGTCAGAGTTTGCAAAGTTTGACCAAAATTATACAAAAAATATCAATATCTACTATACCAAATATATATTTTATGAAACTACACTTCATAATGAGTATAAAAATATTGATTTGACATTGTGAATGTTGAAACATTTTTCTATAAGTTTGGTCAAAGTAGAGGTACATTGAATTCATACAAAACTTATATGCACAATGTAGACTAGTTCCTCGTGCGTGCCATGTCCTATATAGTCATCACAACAAGGTTAGCTATTAGAGTACTACTACCTCCCTTCTAGTTTAAAGGGCTCGATTCAAAATTTTCACCTACTCTTACCAAGATGGAGGCGGTGGAATACTTTTCGTAGTCTGCAAAAGTACTCAATGAATGCTCTCGTTCTTCAAAAAAAATGTTTACCAATGCATTACCGCATTGTATGCATGCATGAACACTAGTAAATGACAAAGATTTTTACATGCATTAGTCAATATTCTCTTTAGGCTACTCACAGTGGAAAGTATCATAGACTAGTATCAGGTGCATGATACTAGTGTATGATACGGGACTATCTTTATAGTGCCATGCATGACACAAAGTAGCATAGCATTTAACATGATACAATATCTACCTATATTACTCTTCTTTAATTCTTTGCCACATCAACACGTTTGCTACTCCTGTGTGCATGATACTAGCTAAGATACCACCACTATGGCCAGCCTTAATCATCGCATGCAATAATTTAGTGCACCTTGAAATCTAAACATGTGTGAGGCATGTATGTTTTTAATGACTTGAGACTATATCTAGCCCGGCATGCAATTGTCAATTCATTGCATGTAAGATGACTACTTATGCACCATTCCCCTTACCTGCAGGAAGCCCGTTCATCTCCAAATCTTTTCCTCTCCATGTGTGAAAACAATCTGCCTGCTTGACTCTCCTTCTCCCTCCGGCAGTCCCACCACTCCACCCGTGTGAAAAAAAAACTGCATGCATGACTCCCCCCCCCGCGCTCGTCCATTCCGTTGTGACCAGCAATATTTCTACCCCTTCCCTCCCCTGTAATTTACTCCAACAGAAATATGCCTACCTAGCTGTTACGTTAATTATGCAACATATATTCTGTAGGTGTGCCATTGCTTGCTATAAATACTGTGCCTCCCACGACATTCAGAAGAATGCTCACGTTCATCCCTATCTCCTTCCACTCCCTCTCACGCCGACCACCATGGAATCACCCCTCCCAAGCCGTATGCGCCCCTCGCTGGCCCGCACGGAGGGTCACGCTTCGCCATTCCGTTACTCACCACCACTAGTAGTGGTGGACACGTTGGCATTTTGTTCCACGTTGCCACCAATGGAGGATGACACATCGGTGTTCCACTCCTCTCCGTCATGCATCGAGGTGGACGCATCGGCATTCCCAGTCTCGCCAGCACGCGCGTCGGAGGATGCCTCGGCTCCCCGCTAGAAGGAGAACATCGCGCAGCCCGTCGAGCCCCCCCAGCCTTGAGGAGCTTTGGAAAGAAATTGAGGTCGCCTTGTGGGAGGCTTTGCCTCCGGCAGAGCACACAAAAATAGAGGCGGAGAAGAAGGCCAAGGAATAGAAGCGCGCCGTGAGGCATGCTACCTGGCAGGTCTATGTCGCATCTGAGAGAGTCGGGCAATTGGCTCTTTGGCAAATGGCTCGTGCGGGGGCCGTGAGGGTGGCGAAGGACGCCCGTGCCAAAGCCCTGAGTGTACTCGGGCCCAAGCGCCTCATCTATGCTTGGTGGTACATGGACTGGGTGCACGCTTCTAGTAAGGAGTACCTGTTGGTGCCGGATCACTAGACCGGTGAGATCGTGCTCGCCCGCCAGCAAGCCGCCAATCAGCACCTCATGAGTTGCGAGGCTGAGGAAGAGGCGTTGGGTCGCCGCGCTAGGAAACGACCGCGCACCAGGGCACTCATGGCATACCGCAAGTGCTCCTTCAAGCGTCCTTGCTTTTATTAGGAATAATTTAGTTTCGTAAGGCTATCTCATTAGTTTTGGGACGCAAATGATAAATCCTGACTGTTCGGGAATTATTAGCGTCCTTAATTAAGTATGTAAAAAGAAAAGTTTGGAAACCTTGTGTATCTGTATGCATTTTGTAAGTACATGCATATAGCACAAACTTAACTATATATCGCACTAAAGATCTCTCTCTATATATGCTTGCAGACACTCCTACTACTATTCCTTATGTACGTGCAAATGCATGTTTTAACATTACGATGCGGTTTTTGTGAAAGTAGAAAAACAACACTAGTCAAGCTTGTGAAACGATTCAATGCAAAACAAATGCAAAAATGCTCATTTGATTGTTTACTTTAGCTTCCTTCTCTGTGGTTATTTCTCTATCGTACTTTGTATGGAGTATCTCACTGGTGGGAAGGCATGCAAATTCCCAAACCGCTTCGTACACCCTATATCATTTTTTTGCCTAAGAAGTTGTGCCGTGCAATTGTAATTCCAACTTGAGTAGTACTACTAGGAGTACTAGGGCCAGTTCTTTCAGGCTTCTAGACTAGTAATCCCATAACTAGTACCTCCATCCTGGTTTATTGGTCCCCATTGTAATCAATGTCAAATTTTGACCATAAATTTAACTAATGAAATGTTTATGCATGTCACAAAAAATTATATCATTGAAAACTATGTTCAAATACAAATCCAACAATATAACTTTTGTTGACATGCACTATGAATTTATCAGTTAAATATTTTGTCAAAATTTAGCACAAATTACAATGGGGACTAATAAACCATGACGGAGATAGTAGTTTAGAAGCCCAAATGAATGAGTGAGGTGGCTTATGGGAAAAGATGGGGAATAGAGGGCTTATTTTTTAAGCCGCAAAAAGAACTGGCCCGAGGAGCAGTACCTAGGGATACTAGGGGTAGTACCTAGGGATCGAGTGTGCGAGATGAACCGGACAAGGTAAATGCAGAGAGATGAAATGAAAAAAAGAGATAGGGATGTGATGGTTGCTTGTATATTTATTTTACCAGGCCACTTATTACTGGGAGTGGTGCGGTTTTGTGATATAAGACCTTTACTGCCGCACCACGAGCGAGGTGAGACTCGCCGCACTCTACACTAGAACTACCTCCGTCATGGTTTATTAGTCCCCCATGTAACTTGACTGATGATTTAACTGACAAAATGTTAGTGCATGTCACCAAAAACTATACCGTTGGATTCCTATTTGAACATAGTTTTCAATGATATAATTTTTCGTGACCTGCATGAGCATTTATCGTATAATATATAATGTTAGTTAAATTTATTGTCGTACTATATATAGTAAGGTGCCTGTGCGTTGCATGGAACAATGAAATGCATTGATCGGGGAGTTCTCTATTTTGACAAAGTATGTGGGGGGCATCTCATGTGTAACGAGTATCGATAGGTTTCTTCGGATATTATGTCTTTCCTAGAGCTCACAAGCATCCGGGTGAATAGTGAATGTAGACTAAGTAGATAAAAAAGTATCTTTTGCAAACAAAAGCGCTCAACTGTTCAACCTGCAGCCAAAACTTATGAAGAAATAACACTTATTATGCTTTGCAAAAATGATCTTTAAGAATAGTTTTTTGGGTATCAATTTTATTTATTTTTTCTGGACCACCATGAATGTCAATCAGGATGGCTTGGAAGGAGGCAGAGGAAATGTAAGAAATCGTTCATCATAAGTCTTTCACCATTAATGTAGTAAAATTCTCAATTAATATCATAAATGGCAAGCGAGAACTCTAGTGGAACAAAAGTATACATGGAAGATTATAGACTAAACCATAAACGGATACACTTTTATTCAAGCGCGATACTCTAATAAAGCAAGATCAAGCATGGAACGTTCTCGTTGACGCTCAAAAGTGGCACGTTTATAAAGAGTGGCTTGAAGCTATGTCAAGGGTAATTCAAACTTAATATTGAAAGTCACTATGAGATGGCTCTCTTCGAGAAGATCAAGATGAATATGAAGATGGTCTAAAATGTAGTTCAGATGCAAAAGTTATGACAACTTCAGAGATGCTCATGTTGACACCAGATTAAAGAATGGCTTGAAACACAATTAAGATGTCCTCATATGGAAAAATTATCAACACGAGTTATCTTCGTCTCGTCGAAATGGTTGATTTTGATATAAAAATCGTCCCAATCCGAGTTCGTATGCAAAAGTTAGATCTATCAGAATGCACCCCTGTCACGAGCGAGATGTGGCGCGCCCCACCAGACATAGGTCTGATGGGTAGCACGAGCGAACAGGTGTTCTACGTGACCGTTTTGGCCCAGAAGATGGCCTCAAATCGAAGAACATTCAACATGAAAGTTGTTCGTCTCGTCGAAACGGTCAAGACTGCTTTGGGGCTCGTTTCCATCCGAGATCGTTTACCACCATAAAAAGGACCCACAAGGTGCAGCCAGTTTAAACCGAACAGTTTTGGAAAGTTCGGACAAAACCAATCCGAATTCGATTAGGGTTTTGGACATGAATCCAAGCCTTTTCCTTGCACGGGATGTCCAGCCGCCTCTTATATATCTAAGGGGTGAAGGACGATTAAACAACACACAATCGATCAATTCATCCACCACTTTTTATCTTTTATCTTTTCTCCTTAACCATAGTTCTTCTTCTTCCTCGTTCTTCGTCTGTTCTTCTTCTTTGCAGGGCGGCGAACCTCGAGGCCCTAGGGGCGATCAGGTCGACCTAGGGCAGCCCATAGCCGCCGCGCGTCCAGACCTCCCGGGCGTGCGAGGTTTCGGGTCTTCAAAAGCGCCCGCTGGACTGCCTGCGTACCGCGCTTCCGACCGGGTCTCCTTCGACATGAGCTGCGGTGCATCACCCTCGGCGTCGAGGGTACACAGTGACGTGTTCGTGTGCAAACACACTTTTTGTCGACTCCGCTGGGGACGAAGCTTTGAACGGTCTCCAGCCCATTCTTGCTAAGAAGAGATCGCCATCAAGTTGCTGCAATCTACAAAGGTAATATGAATACCCAATTCCCCTTTGTAGATGCATATAATCCATATGTTGTTGCTGGATCATCTAATGAGCATAATGTATCGGCTAGCCCTAGTTTTATCAATCATGCATCTAATTATGCGCAAGGGCCGATGCAAAGCAATCTTCATGCTTCAAATTCTTATGATTTTAGCAACGTACAACATATGTATCCAAACTCTCATGCATCGGCAACCCCACAAATACATATGCCGACGAACAACATGATGGGTTTGGTTAATGGATTTGAAACACCTCATGTTAAAATTTCCAATAGCATACAAGAAAGTGTTTCACCTTTTTATTCATCGGCAACTAATTTGCAATATGTGAATCCAACCTTGCCGATGTATGGGAGACTTGGCCATGCTACTACTAGCTATTCGGCCAGTTACTCTCAACCATCATATGCTACACCTTATGTTAGTAATTTTTCAGCACCGTATGCAACTGTAGATGTTCATAATTCAGCCCCGCATCTTCATGGTCATAGCCGAATAAGTGAAAATTTTACAGGAAAACATGCGCCGTCATCAAATATTGTAGCATATAATGCATACTCTACGCAATTTGAGAATTTCGGCAACACTCGCGAATCACTGACGAAAGAATCTGAAAGTATTGCGGAGCAATCTCTTCCAGAAGCGGTTGTGGCTGCTTTAAAAAAGAGCTTGGCACAAAACAAGAGGATTAGTGCTCTTTGCCTTGAACAATATGAAAAGGGGTTGTTTCCTGATTATGCGGCAATAAAGGCTAGAGTTTTGCAAGAAGATGAAACTTCATCAATCGATAGAATTGGCGAGAGAGCATATCATTATACAGAAGTGCATACACCTCCACCTAGTACCGCAGCATATTATACACCCCCTACACAGTTGCAAAATTTTGGCAACACTAACAGTTCATTGCTGAAAGATTCTAAAAGCATTGGGGGGCAAACTACACTAGAGCGGGCTGAAATTGAGAGGGAAGTTAAAGCTTTGCGCGATAGGGTGCAAGTACTTCTCCAAGAGAGAATTGATAGGGAATTAGCTCAAAGAAAAGAAGCCTTGCCAATTGATATAACCGGTGAAAAGAATGATTATTCGGAAACTAAAAGTGCTTCGGTTGAAAAAGCCGAATCAAGTTATATATATTCCGAATCCATCAAATCAAAAGAGGCAAACATTATTGAGAAAGGGCATGGAAAGTATAGCAAGACAACCATACTTGATTTTTCTGAAGTTAATGGAACCTACTTCCTGCCCTATGAGTTTCATGCCATAGAAATTGATGAGCATCATGAACAAGAACAAGTAGTCAAAGAAAGCTTGGTGCACGAAGATCTTGAAACTAATGATGCACCAAATCAAGAAAAAGATGATGACAAGGCGTTGGGGAGCTATCCGAAGGCGGAGCAAGATATTCTTCAAGTCACACCACCATCATGCTCTCCCAACATATTTGAAGAGGTATGTCTAGCAATTAATTTACCTGTTTTCAGATTTGGTCATGACTTAGTTGTTGATGCATATATTAGAAAAATCTTCATAAGAAATATTGAGAGACCAATGAAGAAGGGTAATTTATTTGTTAGCAATCAGATTGTCAGAAAGCATATTGGTCAACATATTACACCATTCAGAAAGACTGATAGTGAAAAATTATTGCAGCCAAGGCTTTCCCCATTGCTTTATCTAAAGCTCATATCTAATTGGGTAGCTTTGCTTATTTCTTACTTGGCTTACACTTGGTCTCAACTGAGACATCTATGTTCTAAATATCTTCGTTTCAGACATTTAAAGCCAAGGTTAAATTCTATTGAGAAAACCGATGCTAATATAATATCTTATCCAAAGACATCAGAGATAGAGTGGAAAACACAATGCATAGCCGAATGGAGAGATTCCAAATCTGAACCATTCGTTTGCTTATCTCCAAAGCCGTTCACACAGCAAGATCGGCTAAAAAACAAGAAGTATACCTTCAATTCTAGCATGTGTGATCAAATATTTGATTTTTTGTTGAGAAATAATTATGTTAGAATTCTTGATCACCATGTTGAGGCATTTGTCCAGGGACGAATGTATTGTAAGTTGCATGATTTGTCCAAGCATAATTTTGAGGATTGCAACATGCTCTGTCAAATAGTTAAATTGGCCATTGATAAAGGATGATTAAAATTTGTTGAGACACCAACAGATGACGAGTCTATTCCAATTGGTCCTGATGGCAAAAGGTTTTTGCATCGGTTGCTTCAAGCCGATCCATTGAAAGAGAAGGTAAAAACTACAGGTGATGGGATCGAGATTTCAAGTAATCAAGTTGTTGAAGGGCATAATGAACATAATCTTGAGGGCGAGAATTCCATCGAAGCTACAATGGAGATGCCAAGGACTGGGGGGCAGCAAGCAAATCCAATGATCGACGAAAGCAAATCAAAAGAAAACAAAAGGCCAAAATAAGCGCAAGTGTAAGAGATCAAAAATCGCCTTTGTTGAACTATTGGATAAATATCAAAATAAGATTGAAGATAAGAATGCTTATCGGCCAAATCATGCAAAGAAACTAAGATCACCCCAAGGCGCAAATATGAGGATCGGTATTGGCAAAGTGAGAATTTTAATGCAACATATTCATATCTTTAGACCATCTCACTAATATTATGCAGCTCCAAGAAGATCAACATTTGAACAATCACATGTTAAAGACCGTTTCAATCATAAGGAATCAGTGCAGAGCTCAAGGAAGAAGAAAGAGGTGGTCAAGCAAGTTTACCGTGTTAAAAGAGATGGTCATAAGAGTGCAACTTCAGATTTGATCTCAAATGAAAAAGAGCCAATTAATGTGTTGACATTGGCTACTAAAGACAATGAGACAAAGCAACCAATTACTGAGAGTCGAAGTGCCAAATCTAAAGAAAAGAAGTTGAGAGTGCACAAGGCCAAAAAGGAATTGCCATTGGTCAAAACAGAATCACAACCGAGATGCCTGCTCAGCTTATCGTATTGGCAAAAGAAGAAATTACAAAAACTTAGTGCACAAGAACTTGAAGAAAAGAACATGGCATGGGTTCCCAAAGGAAGTGCTCAAAATAAGAATTATGTGCAAGCTTCCATTACAAGAAGTGCGGCAAAGGTGAAGAAGGAAAAGAGTGAAAACTATGAAGGACCAAGCCGAAGGTTTCAACATCTTTGGTCTACACATTATCCATATTCTTCAACTATGCCATTAATGCCTATGCCATGGAATTCTTCATCAAGTATGATTGGTAACCCTCAATGGGCTTATTTTAATATATGGATGCAATATAATTTCTTACGTCATGAAAGGGTATTACCAAGTCACTATACATTTGATTAGCTACAAGTTTGTTGCTGATCCAAAGGGCCGAAGTACTTGATTTGTCATTTCATTTGTTTATTTCGGCTGTATGTGTTTTGAATGAAGTTTACATGGTAATGGTCGATATTTATCTATCGTCCTAAGAGTATGTCAATACATGGCCGGTGTAGTATTCTAACATCGTCCTTAGTTTGATTGGAGAGCGAGACAAGGTGCGTGCTCATGGAAATTTATATGTATGCCTATATTATGATTGAATGTAGTTGGGACATAGTGACCGATGTCATTGAATATATGCTGCATAGGCCAATTCATAGTTGCAGAATTGGCTAGTGGGTTTATGATTTGTTTGGATATGATTTGGCTTATGCATCTCTGAGATCTATAAGAGGCCAAATCATAGCTGATTTTATTACTAAACATCAGATTAATGACATGCATAGTGTTGATATTAGCCTTGTCTTTCTAGTACTATGGAGATTATGTTTTGATGGTTCAATTCGTAGCAATGGCCAAAGTGTTGGTGTTGTTTATATATTTCTTTATGGTACTGTTTTTAAGCCCCATGCCTCTTAGAATATTTTTATGCATGATTAATGAAATCCGAATATGCGTTATTATTCGGATTGAGTCTTTTACTTGCTATAGGTGCTATACATACTGAGGCTTTCGGTGATTCGTTATGAGTAGTGCAACAAATATTCAGGGTTTATCAATGTTTTGACGAATCACTCATAGTTTATCTTGGAGTATGTCTGTATGCAAAATTTACTTTGGTTTGCTTTAAAATTGTTCATATATTTAGACATCACAATTCGAAAGAATTGGCACAACAAACATCCGGTTACTATGTTAATCATGTTGTATTGCATTTCTCTCAATAGCCGATGCTTAGTCTCGTCAATATAGGTAAGGCCGAACCGAAGTCCATAGCTTCGACCACTAATGAAATTTTTATGCAGGTGAAAGTAAGGATTGGAGAAAGTATTGTTGATTATCTACAAAATCCTAGCAAAAGTGTGAACAATATGGTTCGAAGGATGACCTTGAAATACATATCTATGGTACTTTATCACCGGATTGTTAATGAAGCTGAGAAGGTTTCACCCAAGTTTGCATCATAAAGTTCACACAAGACATGGTCGATATATACTTATCGTCCTAAGGACATATAAATGGCCAATGGAGTGTTGACATCGTCCTTAGAACAAACTTGGTACATGTTATTTTTCGACACGCTAGCTTTGCCGAAAAACAGGGGGGCATGTGTTGACGCTCAAAAATGGCACATTTAAAAAGAGTGGCTTGAAGCTATGTAAAGGGTAATTCAAACTTACTATTGAAAGTAACTATGAGATGGCTCTCTTTGAGAACATCAAGATGAATATGAAGATGGTCTAAAATGGAGCTCAGATGCAAAAGTTATGACAACTTCAGAGATGCTCATGTTGACACCAGATTAAAGAATGGCTTGAAACACAATTAAGATGTCCTCATATGGAAAAATTATCAACACGAGTTGTCTTTGTCTCGTCGAAATGGTTGATTTTGATATAAAAATCGTCCCAATCCGAGTTCGTATGCAAAAGTTAGAGCTATCGGAGTGCAGCCCTGTCACGAGGCGAGATGTGGCGCGCCCCACCGGACATAGGTCTGATGGGTAGCGCGAGCGAACAGGTGTTCTGCGTGACCGTTTTGGCCCAGAAGATGGCCTCAAATCAAAAAACATTCAACATGGAAGTTGTTCGTCTCGTCGAAATGTGCAAGACCACTTTGGGCTCGTATCCATCCGAGATCGTTTACCACCATAAAAAGGACCCGCAAGATGGAGCCAGTGTAAACCGAACAGTTTTGGAAAGTTCGGACAAAACCAATCCGAATTCGATTAGGGTTTTGGACGTGAATCCAAGCCTTTTCCTTGCACGGGAAGTCCATCCACCTCTTATATATCTAAGGGGTGACGGCCGATTAAACAACACACAATCGATCAATTCATCTACCACTTTTTATCTTTTATCTTTTCTCCTTAACCCTAGTTCTTCTTCTTCCTCGTTCTTCGTCTGTTCTTCTTCTTTGCAGGGCGTCGAACCTCGAGGCCCTAGGAGCGATCAGGTCGACCTAGGGCAGCCCATAGCCGCCGCGCATCCAGACGGGGTCCCTCCCGGGCGTGCGGGGTTTCTGGTCTTCAAAAGCGCCCGCCGGATTGCCTGCGTACC
The DNA here is from genome assembly GCF_018294505.1 of Triticum aestivum. NCBI lineage: Eukaryota > Viridiplantae > Streptophyta > Magnoliopsida > Poales > Poaceae > Triticum > Triticum aestivum. The sequence continues at coordinate 294,773,216 of NC_057803.1, read as the reverse complement.
GCGCTTCCGGTCGGGTCTCCTTCGACGTGAGCTGCGGTGCATCACCCTCGGCGTCGAGGGTACATGGTGACGTGTTCGTGTGCGAACAGTTCTATACTATATAAATAAGATGTGTCCACATGCTTCGATAACAGATTTGATTGAGCGAAGACTAATGATGAACAATTAACTTGGTAATGCATATGCCGAGGTGAACCTCCATGGAGTCCACGTGTATCATCTTGGGAGGAAGATGATACCAGGCCTCTTCCATGTCCACATTGTCGGGAACATAGCAGCACATAGTTCCATACAATGTGATGGAGGCGCCAAGGTCGCCCTTGTACGTCGGAGGGGCAGTAGCAGTGAGCACGCACCAGTATAGCGGCATCGTGTCAGCATTAGCGGCGTTGCCTCATGTTTTCTTACTGTTATTTATGATGTTTTTACCCATAATAATGCTTTTTGGAGCAATTCTAATGCATTTTCTCTCATAATATGCAAGGTACACACAAAGAGGGAGAATTCTGGCAGCTGGAAATCTGGACCTCGAAAAGCTATGTCAGGCCACCTATTCTGCACAACTCCAAACAAGCTGAAACTTCACGGAGATTTTTTATCAAATATATGAGGAATATTGGAGCAAGTAGCAACCAAAGGGGACCCACCAGTTGGGCACAACCCACCTGGGCGCGCCAGGGAGCCCAGGCGTGCCCTGGTGGGTTGTGCTCACCCAGGCCCACCTCCGGTGCCCATCTTTTGGTATATAAGTCATACTGACCTAGAAAAAATAAGGAGAGGACTTTCGGGACGGAGCGCCGCCGTCTCGAGGCGAAACATGGGCGGGATCACTTTTGCGCTCTGGCGGAGTGATTCCGCCAGGGGAACTTCCCTCCTTGAGGGGGAAACGATCGTCATCATCATCATCATCAACAACTCTCCCATCTTGGGGAGGGCAATCTCCATCAACATGTTCAACACCACCATCTCATCTCAAACCCTAGTTCATCTCTGTATTCAATCTTGTTACCAGAACTACAGATTGGTGCTTGTGGGTGACTAGTAGTTTTGATTACATCTTGTAGTTGATTACTATATGGTTTATTTGGTGGAAGATTATATGTTCAGATCCAATATGCTATTGAATACCCCTCTGATCTTGAGCATGATTATCATTTGTGAGTAGTTACTTTTGTTCTTGAGGTCACCGGAGAAATCATGTTGCAAGTAATCATGTGAACTTCATATGTGTTCGATATTTTGATAGTATGTATGTTGTGATTCCCTTAGTGGTGTCATGTGAATGTCGACTACATGACACTTCACCATATTTGGGCCTAAGGGAATGCATTGTGGAGTAGCAATTAGATGATGGGTTGCGAGAGTGACAGAAGCTTAAAACCCCAGTTTATGCGCTATTCGGTAAGGGACTGATTGGATCCAAAAGTTTAATGCTATGGTTAGAATTCATTCTTAATACTTTTCTCATAGTTGCGGATGATTGCGGGAGGGTTAATCATAAGTAGGAGGTTTGTTCAAGTAAGAACAACACCTAAGCACCGGTCCACCCACATATCAAATTATCAAAGTACCAAACACGAATTAAGCCAACATGATGAAAGTGACTAGATGAAAATCTCGTGTACCCTCAAGAACGCTTTGCTTATCATAAGAGACCGTTTTGGCCTATCCTTTGCCTCAAAAGGATTGGGCTACCTTGCTGCACTTTTTTTACTACAAGCGTTACTTGCTCGTTACAAATTATCTGGCTATCAAACTACTCAGCTACTTACAATTTCAGCACTTGCAGACATTACCTTGTTGAAAACCACTTGTCATTTCCTTCTGATCCTCGTTGGGTTCGACAATCTTACTTATCGAAAATAGATACAATTGATCCCCTATACTTGTGGGTCATCAACACAAACTATACAGACGGGGCGGTAGTTTTTTAGCCTGGCTTAATAGGGATGATAGACTACTCATATTAGTAAGGAATTCCCTCTTTTCCGGAAGCCAATTCGGACAGAACTCCAAAGTTAAGCGTGCTCAAATCGAAGTAATTTCGGAATGGGTGACCGACCGGGAAGTTTCTCCCGGGTGCGCACGAGTGAGGACAAACTGCACAGAAAAGACTAGTATTGATCTGCGGGGCCAGTCTAGATCCCGCCAGGAGTAACGACCACCGACGGGTGTGTTCGGGCGTTACAAGTTGGTATCAGAGTCGACCCTCGTGGTTACACGGATGTTTGCGGGCAGGTGCGCGGTCATGTTGTTCATGACGTTTGTGACCCATCGTGGCACCCGACATGGCACATGTACCGGACTGGATGCACAGACGTATGTGCCAAGAGGGAACGTTCCTATGGCCCGACAAGAATGTCGGTTCCTCTGAGTGGGGGTGTATGTGATAGCCTGGCTTAATAGGGATGATAGACTACTCATATCAATAAAAAAATACTTCTTTTCTGGAAGCCCATTCAGACAGAAGTCCGAAGTTAAGCGTGCTCAGCTCGGAGTAATTTCAAAATGGGTGACCAACCGGGAAGTTGCTCCCGGGTGCGCACGAGTGAGGACAAAGTGCACAGAAAAGACTAGTATTGATCTGTGGGGCCAGTCTAGATCCCGCCAGGAGTAACGACCACCGGCGGGTGTGTCTGGGGCAATACAGGTACCCTGCGAGGGCCTTGCCGGTGCCCACAGCCAAGAGGAAGACGCTGCCATCCTCCTCTGTGACTAGCAAGCGGCGGTGATCCTCCAACGACTCTGGCACGGTGAACAGGTAGCATGTAGCGTACTTTATGTTCACCACGGGCTAGTTGTGATTGTCGGACGATGCCGTGAGGTGATGCATGAGGCTCGCCGGTGAGCCCTCAAACGGCGCCGTGCACTCATAGCAGTAGCAGGGCGCATGCGCGCATCTGGAACTAGGCTCCGCCAGCGAGTACTGGTGGATGTACCTCTCGTAGCCGAAACTCTTGTAGACGCAGGGCACCTTGCAGGCATCGACCAGGCCTTCCATGAAATGGGAGTGGCTGTGGGGACGTTGCGCCTGCCGCACAGAACGCAGGAGTAGAACACGAAGCAGTAGACATTGTCCTTACTAGTACTCCCTCCATTTCTTTTACTACTACTACTCTCTACTACTACTCTCTATCTCTACTATCTATCTATATATCTATATCTATATCTATATATCTATATATACATATACTCTTATAAAAACCGAGTTGGTGATGATGTGTGCCTGCCATTTTGCAATATAGACCGTCCAATCTATATGTGACGGATAGAAAGCAAACTATGGCAATTTTTTACAAAAGGATACCCGGACCTCTCTCGTTCATCCTTATCTCCCACAACTTCATTGTTGAGTAATAAAACGGAAGCCTCTGGAACAATCTAGCATGGTGGCCACTGCCGGCATCGTCCATCCCCATGCCTCCACTAAGTCTGACCACCAATCACCACCGCACCCCACTCCTCCTCACCTCATCTCTCATCTTTCTCGAGATATCATATTTTTGATGAAATTCTCGAGATACCATTTTTCGGTGAGATTCTCGAGATATCATTAGTTTTTACACATGGGATTACTCCTGCCTGGGTTAATCACAATAGGTGTTTTGTAAAAAATACATCTTGATGTTCCGTGCAATGCACGGGCATCTTGCTAGTTTGCATATAATTCCGAAAACCATGTAGACACATTCTCTAACCATTTTAAAACTATGTTAGTATCATTGTTAGTGGTCAGCCGGTGCAATTTCTAGCCCCGGGTGTTTTAACCTTTTTTAGTAATGATACCTGTTGATTGTTTGCCACGAGCCCAATCCTGGCAAATCCCGTATAATCGTCAGATTTCCATCTGACGATGGCCTTTTTTAAGCCATAGTATTGGACAAAACCGCCACCATTACACACGTACTGTAACTGTGTCATGGGCGTTTGCAACTGCCATGTCTCCCAGCGAACGTTTTCTAGGGATTAGAGTTAGCATCGATGGTGGTTCATAGTCATTCCATGCTTGAGCATTGAAGTTTGTAACTATTTTACAATAGACTACTACTCCGGTGCTAGTAATAGAGCAGAGTCCTACTCCACCATACTACCCGGGCATAGTAGTAGGTACGGTTGTTTATTGTACTAGTATTGTGATCACTCAAGCAAGTTGTCTGGCATAGATATGCCCGTATGCTGCTGTGATGTGTCTCGTAAGTCAAGCGGCATGCTCCTGCTACATTGTCATCATCACCTGTCCACTTCCTGCAGCATATATTCGCTTCTCCATCCTCATTCGCACATAATCGTCCAATATTCCATCCCCGCTAGGCGCCTCCCCCCTCTTCCGAAACCAAACACTAACAACGGCAGAACCGAGCAGCGTCCACTGAAAGATTGGCTGGAATTCGCTCCACGGAGGTAATCAAGCTCATTTTTTCACGTGTGGACAATCTCAGTACCATGACTCTCGACGCGTGCTCGTCGGGGCTATACCGTTTACTCAAAGCCCTCAGGCCGGAGCTTTTTAAGCTAGCTCCCTGCTTGCTGATGCCGCCTGATCTTTAGAAATGACATGTCACGTAGCATAACGATCATAGAGTGACGAGCATCGACCCCCTCGACTGCGATCAAATCCCTGTCACCCTAAACTACATTAACAGTATGTATTGGGTCAGCATGAGCACGTCTTGGATGGTGCTCATCGACGGTCGCGACAGCTGGATGCTCGTGGAGGTCTACACCCGGTGATTGATCCCCCTTCCTTCGATTAAAACTACACTGCTTTGGCACCACTACCAAGAATACTCGGAATCTTACAATAGCCAACATGATACCAAGTTTGATTTGATCAACGTTGTAATCTGCCAAGTTCCCACAAGATCTATGAATTATTAAGACTACAGGCTAAGTGCGTTCTTCAACAGCGGTCTCGCCTATCTGACAGGTCACTTCAGCAAGTGGATAAATCTGCACGTCCATCGCAGGATCGTACATCCTCCATGGTTCTCTGATGCCATTTACGTTGTGGACCCTTCTGTGGTTGGACGTATTGCTAGCCTACTCTAGTCCTCACAACAAATGTCTGTTACAACAGCATGTTACTTTCCTATGATTTCATGATGGCTTGCTTATATTACTGTCAACATTTACTGAAAAAATATTCATGCTCATAACATGTTGTTCTTAAGATTAACTACAGTACGAGCCCTTTTTCTTTTACTCCAACTTGATATGATGTTGAAGGCCGCCTGGTGTCCATACCCTTCATAATCACAGAACCTTTCAAAGAAAAGCGGCATGGAAGTTGCAGGTGGTTCCTAGCTTGATCGCACAACAACGAACGGTTGATGATCGTTCGCATTGTACCGCACGTGTTGTTTCGCAGAATACAATCACAGTCATTGCAAGGTCTTTGAGTCAGATCCCAGCTTCTCTGGGCCTTCAGGAATTTTTAACTAGAGGGTGGTAAGTAGCCATGGAACATGCTCTATGTTTCTCAGACATAATTATTTGATTAACCAGGAGATAACCGACGGCAAAGATCATGATGGCAGCATGGTTTCATTCATCGGGCAAAACTGTGTGTACACAGCGTACCATGCGTCTCTGCATGCACCGTACCCTGATATGTGCCGCCATGCTCTGCAGCCCAAAGTAGGAGATAGGGTCGCAAGTATTAGACTTTGACCTACTGGCTGGAGTTTCCCCCGTCAAGCACCATCTGGTTTGAGCCGTCAGCCAATCTTCGTAACTTAATAAATAGTAACGTCTAACTGAGCCAGTTACACTAGTACGCGTCGGTGCTATACACACGGTTTTTAATCCCTTTCCACGACAGCATTTGGAACCGTCTCCAAGTGAGTGTGGGCGATAGGGGGTCCTTCCCACACGACCAAGAAACCGTCGAGATATGAGCCATGATCCAGAGGCCTTGCAAAGTGTAATCGTGTGTGATGCAGCACACAATAAATTCTTTTGCACGTGTGGGATTGGTGATTAAACGTTTCTAATGACGCAGTGAAACCAAACGGTGTGTCATAATGAACCATATGGGAAACAGTATGTAAGTCACATGGGCCAACATATGAACTTCGTGCGATATGTGCCCCATCACACATGAGTTTTCTACTGAACCCGTCTGCCATGCAAGATTCCATCGGACACGTTTCCCAACAATTACCGTGTGCGGTAATATTCTATCACAAACGGTTCAGGAGCATCTTCGCACACATACAAGTTATGCAGACCGTTTGTGATTTGTTGTGTATCACAGCCGGTTGCGGCAAGAGTGATGTGTGCTTTTCGTTTGGGATCCCACACGTTCCTGAAAAATTACGACTGGGATTGTATTTTACATTGCACATGGTTTACTCCGAGCTATCGTGTGCGATATCGTGATACCACAAATGGTTCCAAAGACCCTATGCACATGTGGCAGCACTGCAAATCATTAGCGATCTGTTATGTATGACCGACGGTTCCAGTATGATTGACGTACGCTTTCCGATGTGGATCTCACACACTCATTTAGTTCAACCGTGTGCAGAGCAATTACCATGTTAAAACAAAAATACCCCATTTTGAATCATCATGAAAAAAGCAAATTTGCCACAATATTCAATTGGACAAATAGTGTCCATAGGAAGAACATTCGTCAGATTTCGCAACAATTGCAATTGAACATATGGTAGTTAAATTCCAATGATTTGTCCACATATATATGCATTACATAATTAATCATAGTGTATGAAATATGAAGACCTCATCATATGGAAAAGAATGGATCCATGCATATATGTTTAGCGGCTAACTCTTACTCAATGATTCAGGAGAAGGCATGCTAAAATATTCATTATCACTTGTGGGATTGATGTAGTGATTCAAGAATAAGTCGCTGATAAAGCTCCAAACCATCAGCAATTCACCAGCCGGGAGCAATTCAGGGGTCCTCGGTTCTAAGATGAGCTGCAGTTTTTTTAAGATCAAAATGTATCGTATGAGTGTAGTAGTAGATATTAATTAAGATAGACTTACTGATACTAATTCGCGATGATCATCACAACTATCAGCGGATTTGCAGATGGAGATGATGTGTCTACAAACATAGTATACACAAAGGTTGGTCCTTGCTTGTTGTTGAGGACGTTGAAATTTTTTGTATAGAATTAGTCATGTATTTATCCTGTTAGGAACAACCTAACCGGTGTTACATGTATTATTTTTTCTTTGCTAAGTTTTATTTAGAAGCTTGAACATTTGACTGGCGTAAGAAAATGTATTTGCAGACTATTGGATCATTTTTCTGAAAATAACAGATTTCGATGTGTTACTGGAGAAACGATCTGGTGCTGCAGAGGTAGTTCCCTCTTGAACAAGTTCCCTGGTTTAGTTTTCCACAATGCGAGCACACTGCAAATGAAGATGAATTTTGACAACATCAATTATTGAACCAGATATGAATACAAATTAATTTCAACATCATATAATTCAATACCTATCTATCACTACTGCTGGATGCTGCTACCGCAACACTACGATCAGAGACCCTTCGACGAAACTGTGTGCGATGCCATAATCGCAGACGGTGGTGTAAAAACCGTCAAAAAAGGTGCAAATCGTTTGCGATGGAGGATGCATCAATCACGGTTCATAATTTAGTTGCATGTGTGATGCACGGAATACGGTTCAGCTCAATTAACTGTTTGCGAAGAGGAGGAACAAAATAACACTACAAAAAAGACACATCCGTGACATTTTGGGACGAACAATTTTTTGTGTGTCATACATATGACACTTCTATGACGATAATTGTGACAAAACCCGGTATCATCATATATGTGGTGGGCTCCTACTTCTATGACAAAAAATCATGACAGAAAATGGGCTTTTCATCCTGTGCGGGCCAGAGACGCAGCTGCATGACATTCTTTGGGCTGTCCATGAAGGAAAAAACCGTGGTAGAAGCGAGGGGGAGGAAAATTTCGGGGAGTTCCAGGTTACGGTAGGAGGTCGGGGGCCGAGCGATGCGCGTTTCTCTCGTACACGTACGCTCATGTCTGCGAGGCGTTGGCTCTAACTGAACCCGAGCAAGGCGTTGGGCTCTAACTGAACCCGAGCGATTGCACTGCAGGCTACGCGTTACTGAACCCGAGCGGTCGATCGATGGCTGTTAACTGAACCCGATCGAGCGATTCCTTCGCTACTGCTGCTAACTGAAGCTGATCGATTGGATGAACAGTGAGCATTGCGGGGGGTGGGGGGTTGGATGAACAGTGAGCGGTGGCGTTGCCTTTGGATGAACAGGACCCCGTGGTGTGGAGGGCTGGATGAATAGTAGACGGTGGAGGGGTGCCCGTGGAGGGGTCGTTGAACAGGACCCCGTGGTGTGGAGGGCTGGATGAATAGTAGACGGTGGAGGGGTGCCCATGGAGGGGTGGTTGAACAGTAGCCGGTGGAGTAGCGCGCGGTGGAGGCTGGATGAACAGGAGCCCATGGAGGCTGGAGGAGGTCGACGATAGCCCGTGGAGGTCGGAGGAGGTCGACGGTGGAGATGAACAGTATCCCGTGGTGTCCCGATTTGCGGTGCGCCACACCCCTCCCGATGAAGAGGACCCCCGTTTCAACCGTAGGAGGTCTGTCTCGTCCATTTTGCGGTACACCACACCCCTTCCCGATGAACAGGACCCCCGTTTCAACCGTAGGAGGTCCGTCTCGTCCATTTTGCGGTACGCCACACCCCTTCCTGATCAACAGGACGCCGTTTCGACCGTAGGAGGTCCGTTTTGCGGTACGCCACACCCCTCCCGATCAACAGGACCCCCGTTTCGACCGTAGGAGGTCCGTTTCCTCCGTTTTGCGGTACGCGACACCCCTCCCGATCAACAGGACCCAGTTCCGAACGTAGGAGGTCCGTTTTGCAGTACTCCAGGCCTCATTTCCATCGCTTGTTCCATCCAAGCCCTCCCGATGAACACGACCACGCATTCCATTCCGACCCAGCATGTTGGCTCCCACGCGTTCTGTTGCCTCCCGATGAACACAACGCATTCCGTTGCCTCCCCATGAACATGACGCATTCCGTTGCCTGCCCATGAACACGACGACGACGCTGTTTCTTTGTTCCGACCCAGCCATGTACACGAGCCCTGGCCGTACGTATGCGCGAGTAGGTGTTCGAGACCCCGCCCGTATGTACACATACATGGCCATATTTTCTTTCTTGCACCCTAGCCATTGTACGTATGTGTACATGCTACGTGCGCGCCTCTACTACGACACGTGTGCGCCTCTACATCCACCAGTATATATGTACGTACACGTTCGCGACCAGAATAACAACGCTACATACGCTTCGACCAGGTGGGTCCCGACTGTGAGGCACTTCCTCGCTTGCGAAGATGTAGCTGGTGGGTCCCAGTAGTCAAGGGGAAACATTTTTTTTTGCGAAATACGGTGGCCCGTCTGGTGGGTCCCCGCTGTCAGGTGGAGGAATAATTATTTTGCACGTAATAAGGAGGCACTTCCTTGCTGTGGCCGTGGACCCAGCTGTCAGCCTCTCCACGTATAGTCCACGTCCAACGGAAGCCGTTCCTTGACCACGTTGACCACGCCGCGCCGAGAGCACCAGGGCGGTGGACAATAGTGAGGCCTAGGAAGGGGACGGCGCGTGCTACGTATTGAGCTTGCGTTGGTTTTCCCCGAAGAGGAAGGGATGATGCAGAAGAGTAGCGTAAATATTTCCCTCAGTTTTTGAGAACCAAGGTATCAATCCAGTAGGAGGCCACGCTCAAGTCCCTCGTACCTGCACAAAATGATAGCTACTCGCAACAAACGCAATTAGGGGTTGTCAATCCCTTCACGGTCACCTATGAGAGTGAGATTTGATAGATATAATATTTTTGGTATTTTTGGTATAAAGATGCAAAGTGTAAAGTAAAAGCAAAGTAAAAAAGCAAAGCAATATTAAAGTGATGGAGATTGATATGATGAGAATAGAACCGGGGGCCATAGGTTTCACTAGTGGCTTCTCTCAAGAGCATAAGTATTCTATGAAGGGTGAACAAATTACTGTTGAGCAATTGACAGAATTGAGCATAGTTATGAGAATATCTAGGCATGATCATGTATATAGGCATCACGTCCGTGACAAGTAGACCGAAACGGTTCTGCATCTACTACTATTACTCCACTCATCGACCGCTATCCAGCATGCATCTAGAGTATTAAGTTAAAAAACAGAGTAACACCTTAAGCAAGATGACATGATGTAGGGAGATAAATTCATGCAATATGAAATAAACCCCATCTTGTTATCCTCGATGGCAACGATGCAATACGTGCCTTGCTGCCCCTTCTGTCACTAGGAATGGACACTGCAAGATCGAACCCAAAGCTAAGCACTTCTCCCAAGGCAAGAACTACCAATCTAGTTGGCCATACCAAACGGATAATTCGAAGAGACTTGCAAATATAACCAACCATACATAAAAGAATTCAGAGAAGATTCAAATATTATTCATAGATAGACTTGATCATAAACCCACAATTCATCGGTCTCAACAAACACACTGCAAAAAGAAGATTACATCGAATAGATCTCCACAAGAGAGGGGGAGAACTTTGTATTGAGATTCAAAGAGAGAGAATAAGCCATCTAGCTACTATCTATGGACCCGAAGGTCTGAGGTAAACTACTCACACTTCATCGGAGAGGCTATGATGATGTAGAAGCCCTCCATGATGACGGCCCTCTCCGGCGGAGCTCCGGAACAGGCCCCAAGATGGGATCTCGTGGATACAAAAAGTTGCAGCGTTGGAATTAGGTTTTTGGCTCCTGTTCTGATCGTTTGGGGGTACATATGTATATATAGGAGGAAGAAGTACGTCGGTGGAGCACCGAGGGGCCCACGAGGCAGGGGGGCACGCCCTAGGGGGGGCACGCTCCCCACCCTCGTGACATCCTCTTTGACTCCTTGGAGTAGGTTCCAAGTCTCCTAGATCACGTTCGGTGAGAAAATCACGTTCCCGAAGGTTTTATTATGTTTGGACTCCGTTTGATATTCTGTTTCTCCGACACACTGAAATAGGAAAAAAACAACAATTCTGGGCTGGGCCTCTGGTTAATAGGTTAGTCCCAAAAATAATATAAAAGTGGAAAATAAAGCCCAATATAGTCCTAAACAGTAGATAATATAGCATGGAGCAATCAAAAATATAGATACGTTGGAGACGTATCAGGCATCCCCAAGCTTAATTCCTGCTCGTCCTCTAGTAGGTAAATGATAAAAAGAGAATTTTTGATGCGGAGTGCTACTTGGCATAATTTCAATGCAAATCTTCTTAATTGTGATATGAATATTCAGATTCGAAAGATTCAAGACAAAAGTTTATATTGACATAAAAATAATAATACTTCAAGCATACTAACAAAGCAATTATGTCTTCTCAAAATAACATGGCCAAAGAAAGTTATCCCTACAAAATCATATAGTATGGCTATGCTCTATCTTCACCACACAAAGTATTTAAATCATGCACAACGTCGATGACAAGCCAAGCAATTGTTTCATACTCTAACTTTTTCAAAACTTTTTCAATCTTCACGCAATACATGAGTGTGAGCCATGGATATAGCACTATAGGTGGAATAGAGTGGTGGTTGTGGAGAAGACAAAAAGGAGAAGATAGTCTCACATCAACTAGCCATATCAACGGGCTATGGAGATGCCCATCAATAGATATCAATGTGAGTGAGTAGGGATTGCCATGCAACGGATGCACTAGAGCTATAAGTATATGAAAGCTCAAAAAGGAACTGAGTGGGTGTGCATCCAACTTGCTTGCTCATGAAGACCTAGGGCAATTTGAGGAAGCCCATCATTGGAATATACAAGCCAAGTTCTATAATGAAAGATTCCCACTAGTATATGAAAGTGATAACATGAGAGACTCTCTACTATGAAGATCATGGTGCTACTTTGAAGCACAAGTGTGGTAAAAGGATAGTAACATTGTCCCTTCTCTCTTTTTCTCTCATTTTTTTATTTGGGCCTTTTATCTTTTTTTATATGGCCTCTTTTTATTTGGACTTCTTTGGCCTCTTTTTTTTATTTTTTTTATTTTTCGCCCGGAGTCTCATCCCGACTTGTGGGGGAATCATATCTCCATCATTCTTTCCTCACTGGGACAATGCTCTAATAATGATGATCATCACACTTTTTATTTTTCTTACTACTCAACAATTACAACTCAATACTTAGAACAAAATATGACTCTATATGAATGCCTCCAGCGGTGTACCGGGATATGCAATATGACAATGATGGAGTGTGTCATAATAAACGGAACGGTGGAAAGTTGCATGGCAATATATCTCGGAATGGCTATGGAAATGCCATAATAGGTAGGTATGGTGGCTGTTTTGAGGAAGGTATATGGTAGGTGTATGATACCGGCGAAAAGTGCGCGGTATTAGAGATGCTAGCAAAGGTGGAAGGGTGAGAGTGCGTATAATCCATGGACTCAACATTAGTCATAAAGAACCCATATACTTATTGCAAAAATCTAGAAGTTATCAAAGCAAAGTATTACGCTCATGCTCCTATGGGGATAGATTGGTAGGAAAAGACCATCACTCGTCCCCTACCGCCACTCATAAGGAAGACAATCAATAAATAAATCATGCTCTGACTTCATCACATAACGGTTCACCATACGTGCATGCTACGGGAATCAGAAACTTTAACACAAGTATTCTTTAAATTCACAACTACTCAACTAGCATGACTTTAATATTATCACCTCCATATCTCAAAACAATTATCAAGCATCCAACTTTTCTTAGTATTCAACACACTCAAAAGAAAGTTTCACAAATCTTGAATACCAAGCATATTATTATTAAGCAGATTACCATGCTATTAAGAGACTCTAAAAATGATTTAAGTGAAGCATGAGAGATCAATAGTTTCTTGAAAGCAAATCCACCACCATTCTCTAAAAGATCTAAGTGAAGCACATAGAGCAAAATTATAACGCTCAAAAGATATAAGTGAAGCACATAGAGCAAAACTACATAGCTCAAAAGATATAAGTGAAGCACATAGAGTATTCTATCAAATTTTAATTCATGTATGGCTCTCTCAAAAGGTGTGTACAGCAAGGATGATTGTGGCATACTAAGACACAAATGATACAATATGCTCCAAGCAAAACACATATCATGTTGGTGAATAAAAATATAGCTCCAAGTAAATTACCGATGGAAGTGGACGAAAGAGGGGATGCCTTACGGGGCATCCCCAAGCTTTGACTTTTTGGTGTCCTTGGATTATCTTGGGGGTTCCATGGGCATCCCCAAGCTTAGTCTCTTGCCACTCCTTGTTCCATAATCCATCAAAAGAATTCACCCAAAACTTGAAAACTTCACAACACAAAACTTAAAGTAGAAAACTCATGACCTCCGTTAGCGAAAGAAAACAAAAGACCACTTCAAGGTACTGTAATGAACTCATTATTTATTTATATTGGTGTTAAAACTACTGTATTCCAACTTCTCTATGGATTATAAACTGTTTTACTAGCCATAGGTTCATCAAAATAAGCAAACAACATACGAAAAACAGAATCTGTCAAAAACAGAACAGTCTGTAGTAATCTGTACCTAGCGCAAGATCTGGAACTCCAAAAATTCTAAAATAAATTTCTGGACGTGAGTAATTTATCTGTTAATCATCTGCAAAAAATTTAACTAAATAGCAGTTTCCAAAGAAAAATGACAGCAGTTCTCGTGAGCGCTAAAGTTTCTGTTTTTTATAGCAAGTTCAACAAGACTTTCCCCGAGTCTTCCCAACGGTTCTACATGGCACAAACACTAATTAAACACAAAAACACAACCAAAAGAGAGGCTAAATAATTTATTTATTACTAAACAGGATAAAAAAGCAAGGAATAAAAATAAAATTGGGTTGCCTCTCAACAAGCGCTATCGTTTAACGCCCCTAGCTAGGCATAAAAGCGAGGATAGATCTAGGTATTGCCATCTTTGGTAGGCAATCGATAAGTGGCTCTCATGATAGTTTCATATGGCAATTTTATTTTATTTCTTGTAAAGTGTTCCATGCCCTTTTTTAATGGAAATTGAAATCTAATATTCCCTTCCTTCATATCAATAATCGCACCAACCGTTCTAAGGAAAGGTCTACCAAGAATAATAGGGCAAGAAGGATTGCAATCTACATCAAGAACAATGAAATCTACGGGCACATAATTCCTATTTCCAACAATAAGAACATCATTAATCCTTCCCATAGGTTTCTTAATAGTGGAATCCGCAAGATGCAAGTTTGGAGAGCAATCATCAAAATTACGGAAATCTAGCAAATCACACAAAGTCTTGGGAATAGTAGAGACACTAGCACCCAAATCACACAAAGCATAAAACTCATGATCTTTAATTTTAAATATTAATAGTTGGTTCCCACTCATCATAGAGTTTCCTAGGAATAGAAACTTTCAACTCAAGTTTTTCTTCATAAGATTGCATCAAGGCATCAACAATATGTTCGGTGAAGGCTTTATTTTGACTATAAGCATGTGGAGAATTTAGCACGGATTACAAAAAGGAAATACAATCAATTAAAGAGCAAATTTCATAATTAAATTCCTTGAAATCCAATATAGTGGGTTTAGCAACATCTAGATTTTTATTTCTTTCAATCCCACTTTCATCAATTTCATCATTAAGATCTAAATACTCCGAATTTTTAGAACGCCTTCTAGGTAAAGGAAGATCATATTCAGTTTCATCAAGATTCATATTGCAAGAGAAAGATTTAATAGCGGACACATCAATAACTTTTAGATCTTCATCTTGATTTTCATAGGAATTCGGTTTAGCGGCCATCTTATTGACTAAGGTGGCTTGCATATCCGAAATTTCAGCAGTCATCTTTTCTAGACGAGCAATTTGGGATCTTATACCCTCAAATTCTTTAGACATATCATCAAGCTCTTTATTCATATAACTCATAAAACTTTTTTGTTCCTTAAGCTTGTTTCTAAAGAAATTATTATGCTCAAATTGCAAAACCATAAACTTCCTAACGTTTGTTTGGAACTCCTCTAACCTTTTAAGGTGAAGATCACCAAATCTCGGTTGAGCCATCGCGACAAACAAGCAAACTAGCACACGAGCAGACAAGAGCAAACGGGAAAAAGAGGCAAATAGAGAGGGAGGATAGAGAGAGAGAGGGCGAAGAAAACGGCAAGGGTGAAGTGGGGGAGAGGAAAATGAGAGGCAAATGGCAAATAATGTAATGCGAGAGATAGGGATTGTGATGGGTACTTGGTATGTTGACTTTTTGCATAGACTCCCCGGCAACGGCGCCAGAAATCCTTCTTGCTACGTCTTAAGATTGCGTTGGTTTTCCCCGAAGAGGAAGGGATGATGCAGCAGAGTAGCGTAAGTATTTCCCTCAGTTTTTGAGAACCAAGGTATCAATCCAGTAGGAGGCCACGTTCAAGTCCCTTGTACCTACACAAAACGATTGCTACTCGCAACCAACGCGATTAGGGGCTGTCAATCCCTTCACGGTCACTTACGAGAGTAAGATCTGATAGATATAATATTTTTGGTATTTTTGGTATAAAGATGCAAAGTGTAAAGTAAAAGCAAAGTAAAAAAGCAAAGCAAGATTAAAGTGATGGAGATTGATATGATGAGAATAGACCCGGGGGCCATATGTTTCACTAGTGGCTTCTCTCAAGAGCATAAGTATTCTACGGTGGGTGAACAAATTACTGTTGAGAAATTGACAGAATTGAGCAAAGTTATGAGAATATCTAGGCATGATCATGTATATAGGCATCATGTCCGTGACAAGTAGACCGAAACGATTCTGCATCTACTACTATTACTCCACTCATCGACCGCTATCCAGCAAGCATCTAGAGTATTAAGTTAAAAATAGAGTAACACCTTAAGCAAGATGACATGATGTAGAGAGATAAATTCATGCAATATGAAATAAACCCCATCTTGTTATCCTCGGTGGCAACGATGCAATACGTGCCTTGCTACCCCTTCTGTCACTGGGAAAGGACACCGCAAGATCGAACCCAAAGCTAAGCACTTCTCCCATGGCAAGAACTACCAATCTAGTTGCCAAACCAAACGGATAATTCGAAGAGACTTGCAAAGATAATAAATCATACATAAAATAATTCAGAGAAGATTCAAATATTATTCATAGATAGACTTGATCATAAACCCACAATTCATCGGTCTCAACAAACACACCGCAGAAAGAAGATTACATCGAATAGATCTCCACAAGAGAGGGGGAGAACTTTGTATTGAGATTCAAAGAGAGAGAAGAAGCCATCTAGCTACTAACTATGGACCCGAAGGTCTGAGGTAAACTACTTACACTTCATCGGAGAGGCTATGATGATGTAGAAGCCCTCCGTGATGACGGCCCTCTCCGGCGGAGCTCCGGAACAGGCCCCAAGATGGGATCTCGTGGATACAGAAAGTTGCGGTGGTGGAATTAGGTTTTTGGCTCCTGTTCTGATCGTTTGGGGGTACGTATGTATATATAGGAGGAAGAAGTACGTCGGTGGAGCACCAAGGGGCCCACGAGGTTGGGGGCGCGCCCTAGGGGGGTGCCCCCACCCTCGTGACCTCCTCTTTGACTCCTTGGAGTAGGGTCCAAGTCTCCTGGATCACGTTCGGTGAGAAAATCACGTTCTCGAAGCTTTTATTCCGTTTGGACTCCGTTTGATATTCTGTTTCTCCGAAACACTGAAATAGGCAAAAAACCAGCAATTCTGGGCTGGGCCTCCGATTAATAGGTTAGTCCCAAAAATAATATAAAAGTGGAAAATAAAGCCTAATATAGTCCTAAATAGTAGATAATATTCCGTTTGGACGCGTAGAGGAGTACGAGGGTTCACTGGTTCACTGCGGTGTGAGGCTGTCGTCGCCGCAGAATAACAGGGGGTGTGGGTGAGTAGAGGGATGGCCTGGCCAGCGGTGGGAGTAGTAGGGGTGGTGAGGCCTCTGCCACATCGCAGCCGGCCATGGGAGGCAGGAGCACGAGGCATGACCGGGGCTAGTTTGGGCGGCTGGAGCAATAAGACCAGAGGTTGAAGAAGCACTACGGCCGTTAGATGTATATCATACGGTCACTGGAGCTAAAATCGTGCATATTGACTTAGTTGACAAGCCCTCCGTCCCCGTCAACTTAGTAGGCCCACAAGTCAGCCTGCCACCATACTGGGTCCTAGCTAATAGGGGGAGTATTCATTTTTTGAGCGTAATAAGGAGACACTTCCTTGCGTGCAAAGATATAGCTGGTGGGTCCGAGATGTCAGCGGCGGTAACATTATTTTTGCAAAATACAGAAGCCCTTTCGGTGGGTCCCTGATGTCAGGTGGAGGAATCATTATTTTGCGCGTAATAAGGAGGCATTTCCTTGCGTGCGATCGTGGACCCAGCTGTCGGCCTCTCCACGTACAGTCAACTTCACATGCATGTCGGTCATTGACCACGTTTACCAGGCCGCGCCGAGAGCACCAGGGCGATGGACGCCGGTGAGGCCTAGGAAGGGAACGACACGGAGGCAGGGAAGACTCGGCAGTTGTTTCCCACGCGGAGGGGAGTACGACCGTACGAGGGTTTACTGGTTTGTCTGCCGTCGCCGGAGAATAACAGCAGGTGTGGGTGAGTAGAGGGATGGCTAGGCCAGCGATGGGAGTACGATGGGGCGGTGAGGCCTACGCGGCAGCAGAGCTGGCCGCGGGGAGGAGGGAGCAGGCAGTCCCGTCGGCGCTTGTTGGAGCAGGTGGAGCAGGAAGAGCAGAGATTGAAGAAGCACGACGGCCATTGGATGGCCATCCAACAGTCACTACTTGTGCGTCAACCTTTTTTTAGGAAAGCCTCAAATATGTGGAAAACAACATACAACCCATCTACCATTATTTCTAATAATTTACACCCCATTTGCTAATTATTAAGGTTTTTTGGAGCACATATTCTTTTTGTTAGCATTACAGCCCATATTATGGCCACGGTTAAAAAATTATACGAAATTTTGCATATTTCGGTGCGGTCCGAACTGTTTTTAATCCTGAAATTTCGACTCACATTCAAACTGATTTTAAAAATAAATGTATATCAATATAAAATCCAACAAATTCTCCACGCATAAAAATTAATGTAATTTAAAATCTCAAAACGAAAAAAAATATTTGAAACTAATTGCCGGTTTGATGTGTTTTAAAAATGTACAACCCATTTCTCATTACTGATGGGCCATTTTCTCGGCCAGCCGAATGAAAGCTCTCCTCGTCTTGAAAGATTTGCACCCAACAGGCTTGACAAAGCGACTTACTTGGCAAATCACAAAAAACTGGGCTGTGGCCGTGGACCCAACTGTCAGCCTCTCCACGTATAGTACTCTTTTGATGGAATGTCGTTGACCACGCCGCGCCGAGAGCACCAATGCGGTGGACGACAGCGAGGCCAAGGAAGGGGACGACGCGGAGCCGGGGAAGATGCGACAGTGGATGCCCACGCGGAGAGGAGTACGAGGGTTCACTGGTTCGGCTGCGATGTGAGGCTGCCGTCGCCGCAGGGCCTAGCTAGCGTTGTGGACCCTTCTGTGGTTGGACGTATTGCTAGCCTACTCTAGTCCTCACAACAAATGTCTGTTACAACAACATGCTACTTTCCTATGATTTCATAATGGCTTGCTTATATTACTGTCAACATTTACTGAAAAAATATTCATGCTCATAACATGTTGTTCTTAAGATTAACTACAGTACGAGCCCTTTTTCTTTGACTCCAACTTGATATGATGTTGAAGGCCGCCTGGTATCCATACCCTTCATAATCACAGAACCTTTCAAAGAAAAGCGGCATGGAAGTTGCAGGTGGTTCCTAGCTTGATCACACAATGATGAACGGTTGATGATCGTTCGCATTGTACCACACGTGTTGTTTCGTAGAATACAATCACAGTTATTGCAAGGTCTTTGAGTCGGATCCCAGCTTCTCTAGGCCTTCAGGAATTTTTAACTAGAGGTTCGTAAGTAGCCATGGAACATGCTCTATGTTTCTCAGACATAATTATTCGATTAACCAGGAGATTACCGACGGCAAAGATCATGATGGCAGCATGGTTTCATTGATCGGGCAAAATTGTGTGTACACAGCGTACCATGCGTCTCTCCATGCACCGTACCATGATATGTGCCGCCATGCTCTGCAGCCCAAAGTAGGAGATAGGGTCGCAAGTATTAGACTTTGACCTGCTGGCTGGAGTTTCCCCCGTCAAGCACCATCTGGTTTGAGCCGTCAGCCAATCTTGGTAACTTAATAAATAGTAACGTCTAACTGAGCCAGTTACACTAGTACGCGTCGGTGCTATACACACGGTTTTTAATCCCTTTCCATGACGGCATTTGGAACCGTCGCCAAGTGAGTGTGGGCGATAGGGGGTCCTTCCCACATGACCCAGAAACCGTTGGGATATGGACCCATGATCCAGAGGCCTTGCAAAGTGTAATCGTGTGTGATGCAGCACACACTAAATTCTTTTGCACGTGTGGGATTTGTGATTAAACGTTTCTAATGACGCAGTGAAACCAAACGGTGTGTCATAATGAACCATATGGGAAACAATATGTAAGGCACATGGGCCAACATATGAACTTCGTGCGATATGTGCCCCATCACACACGAGTTTTCTACGGAACCCGTCTGCCAGGCAAGATTCCATCGGACACGTTTCCCAACAATTAACATGTGCGGTAATATTCTATGGCAAACGGTTCAGGAGCATCTTCGCACACATACAAGTTATGCAGACCGTTTGTGATTTGTTGTGTATCACCGACGGTTGCGGCAAGAGTGATGTGTGCTTTTCGTTTGGGATCCCACACGTTCCTGAAAAATTATGACTGGGATTGTATTTTACATTGCACATGGTTTACTCCGAGCTCTTGTGTGCGATACCGTGATATCACAAATGGTTCCAGAGACCCTACGCACATGTGGCAGCACTGCAAATCATTAGCGATCTGTTATGTATGACCGACGGTTCCAGTATGATTGACGTACGCTTTCCGATGTGGATCTCACACACTCATTTAGTTCAACCGTGTGCGGAGCAATTACCATGTTAAAACAAAAATACCCCATTTTGAATCGTCATGAAAAAAGCAAATTTTCCACAATATTCAATTGAACAAATAGTGTCCATAGGAAGAACATTCGTCAGATTTCGCAACAATTGCAATTGAACATATGGTAGTTAAATTCCAATGATTTGTCCACACATATATGCATTACATAATTAATCATAGTGTATGAAATATGAAGACCTCATCATATGGAAAACAATGGATCCATGCATATATGTTTAGCGGCTAACTCTTACTCAATGTTTTAGGAGAAGGCATGCTAAAATATTCATTATCACTTGTGGGATTGATCTAGTGATTCAAGAATAAGTCGCTGATAAATCTCCAAACCATCAGCAATTCAACAGCCGGGAGCAATTCAGGGGTCCTCGGTTCAAAGATGAGTTGCAGTTTTTTAAGATCAAAATGTGTCATATGAGTGTAGTAGTAGATACTAATTAAGATAGACTTACTGGTACTAATTCGCGATGATCGTCATAACTATCAGCGGATTTGCAGATGGAGATGATGTGTCTACAAACATAGTATCCACAAAGGTTGGTCCTCGCTTGTTGCTGAGGACATTGAAATTTTTTGTACAGAATTAGACATGTATTTATCCTGTTAGGAACAACCTAACCGGTGTTACATGTATTATTTTTTCTTTGCTAAGTTTTATTTAGAAGCTTGAACATTTGACTAGCGTAAGAAAATGTATTTGCAGACTATTGGATCATTTTTCTGAAAATAACAGATTTCGATGTGTTACTGGAGAAACGATCTGGTGCTGCAGAGGTAGTTCCCTCTTGAACAAGTTCCCTGGTTTAGTTTTCCACAATGCGAGCACACTGCAAATGAAGATGAATTTTGACAACATCAATTATTGAACCAGATATGAATACAAATTAATTTCAACATCATATAATTCAATACCTATCTATCACTACTGCTGGATGCTGCTACCGCAACACTACGATCAGAGACCCTTCGACGAAACTGTGTGCGATGCCATAATCACAGACGGTGGTGTAAAAAACCATCAAAAAAGGTGCAAATCATTTGCGATGGAGGATGCATCAATCACGGTTCATAATTTAGTTGCCTATGCGATGCACGGAATACGGTTCAGTTCAATTAACTGTTTGCGAAGAGGAGGAACAAAATAACACTACAAAAAAAGACACATCCGTGACATTTTGGGCCGAACAATTTTTTGTGTGTCATACATATGACACTTCTATGACGATAATTGTGACAAAACCCGGTATCATCATAGATGTGGTGGGCTCCTACTTCTATGACAACAAATCATGACAGAAAATGGGCTTTTCGTCCTGCGCGGGCCGGAGACGCAGCTGCATGACATTCTTTGGGCCGTCCATGACGGAAAAAACCGTGGTAGAAGCGAGGGGGAGGAAAATTTCGAGGAGTTCCAGGTTACGGTGGGAGGTCGGGGGCCGAGCGATGCGCGTTTCTCTCGTACACGTACGCGCATGTGTGCGAGGCGTTGGCTCTAACTGAACCCGAGCAAGGCGTTGGGCTCTAACTGAACCTGAGCGATTGCACTACAGGCTATGCGTTACTGAACCCGAGCGGTCGATCGATGGCTGTTAACTGAACCCGATCGAGCGATTCCTTCGCTACTGCTGCTAACTGAAGCCGATCGATTGGATGAACAGTGAGCATTGCGGGGGGGGGGGGGGGTGGATGAACAGTGAGTGGTGGCGTTGCCTTTGGATGAACAGGACCCCGTGGTGTGGAGGGCTGGATGAACAGTAGACGGTGGAGGGGTGCCCGTGGAGGGGTGGTTGAACTGGACCCCGTGGTGTGGAGGGCTGGATGAACAGTAGACGGTGCAGGGGTGCCCATGGAGGGGTGGTTGAACAGTAGCCGGTGGAGTAGCGCGCGGTGGAGGCTGGATGAACAGGAGCCCATGGAGGCTGGAGGAGGTCGACGGTGGAGATGAACAGTATCCCGTGGTGTCCCGATTTGCGGTACGCCACACCCCTCCCGATGAACAGGATCCCCGTTTCAACAGTAGGAGGTCCGTCTCGTCCATTTTGCGGTACGCCACACCCCTTCCTGATCAACAAGACCCCGTTTCGACCGTAGGAGGTCCGTTTTGCGGTAGGCCACACCCCTCCCGATAAACAGGACCCCCGTTTCGACCGTAGGAGGTCCGTTTCCTCCGTTTTGCGGTACACCACACCCCTCCCGATCAACAGGACCCTGTTCCGAACGTAGGAGGTCCGTTTTGCGGTACTCCAGGCCTCGTTTCTATCGCTTGTTCCATCCAAGCCCTCCCGATGAACACGACCACGCATTCCGTTCCGACCCAGCATGTTGGCTCCCACACGTTCTGTTGCCTCCCGATGAACATGATGCATTCCGTTGCCTCCCCATGAATACGACGCATTCCGTTTCCTGCCCATGAACACAACGACGACGCTGTTTCTCCTTTCCGACCCAGCCATGTACACGAGCCCTGGCCGTACGTATGCGCGAGTAGGTGTTCGAGACCCCGCCCGTATGTACACATACGTGGCCGTATTTTCTTTATTGCGCCCTAGCCGCTGTACGTACGTGTACATGCTACGTGCATGCCTCTACTACGACACGTGCGCGCCTCTACATCCACCAGTATATATGTACGTACACGTTCGCGACCAGAATAACAACGCTACGTACGCTTCGACCAGGTGGGTCCCGACTATCAGGCACTTCCTCGCGTGCGAAGATGTAGCTGTTGGGTCCCAGTAGTCAGGGCGAAACGTTTTTTTTGCGAAATACGGTGGCCCATCCGGTGGGTCCCCGCTGTCAGGTGGAGGAATATTTATTTTGCACGTAATAAGGAGGCACTTCCTTGCTGTGGTCGTGGACCCAGCTGTCAGCCTCTCCACGTATAGTCCACGTCCAACGGAAGCCGTTCCTTGACCACGTTGACCACGCCGCGCCGAGAGCACCAGGGCGGTGGACAACGGTGGGGCCTAGGAAGGGGACGACGCGTGCTACGTATTGAGCTTGCGTTGGTTTTCCCCGAAGAGGAAGGGATGATGCAGAAGAGTAGCATAAATATTTCCCTCAGTTTTTGAGAACCAAGGTATCAATCCAGTAGGAGGCCACGCTCAAGTCCCTCGTACCTGCACAAAATGATAGCTACTCGCAACAAACGCGATTAGGGGTTGTCAATCCCTTCACAGTCACTTATGAGAGTGAGATTTGATAGATATAATACTTTTGGTATTTTTGGTATAAAGATGCAAAGTGTAAAGTAAAAGCAAAGTAAAAAGCAAAGCAATATTAAAGTGATGGAGATTGATATGATGAGAATAGACCCCGGGGGCCATAGGTTTCACTAGTGGCTTCTCTCAAGAGCATAAGTATTCTATGATGGGTGAACAAATTGCTGTTGAGCAATTGACAGAATTGAGCATAGTTATAAGAATATCTAGGCATGATCATGTATATAGGCATCACGTCCGTGACAAGTAGACCGAAATGATTCTTCATCTACTACTATTACTCCACTCATCGACCGCTATCCAGCATGCATCTAGAGTATTAAGTTAAAAAACAGAGTAACACCTTAAGCAAGATGACATGATGTAGGGAGATAAATTCATGCAATATGAAATAAACCCCGTCTTGTTATCCTCGATGGCGATGATGCAATACGTGCCTTGCTGCCCCTTCTGTCACTGGGAATGGACACCGCAAGATTGAACCCAAAGCTAAGCACTTCTCCCATGGAAAGAACTACCAATCTAGTTGGCCATACCAAACGGATAATTCGAAGAGACTTTCAAATATAACCAATCATACATAAAAGAATTCAGAGAAGATTCAAATATTATTCATAGATAGACTTGATCATAAACCCACAATTCATCGGTCTCAACAAACACACTGCAAAAAGAAGAATACATCAAATAGATCTCCACAAGAGAGGGGGAGAACTTTGTATTGAGAGTCAAAGAGAGAGAATAAGCCATCTAGCTACTAACTATGGACCCGAAGGTCTGAGGTAAACTACTCACACTTCATCGGAGAGGCTATGATGATGTAGAAGCCCTCCGTGATGACGGTCCTCTCCGGCGGAGCTCCGGAACAGGCCCCAAGATGGGATCTCGTGGATACAAAAAGTTGCGGCGGTGGAATTAGGTTTTTGGTTCCTGTTCTGATCGTTTGGGGGTACATATGTATATATAGGAGGAAGAAGTACGTCGGTGGAGCACCGAGGGGCCCACGAGGCAGGGGGCACGCCCTAGGGGGGGCGCGCCCCCCACCCTCGTGACATCCTCTTTGACTCCTTGGAGTAGGGTCCAAGTCTCCTAGATCACATTCGGTGAGAAAATCATGTTCCTGAAGGTTTTATTTCGTTTGTACTCCGTTTGATATTCTGTTTCTTGGACACACTGAAATAGGAAAAAAAAACAACAATTCTGGGCTGGGCCTCCGGTTAATAGGTTAGTCCCAAAAATAGTATAAAAGTGGAAAATAAAGCCCAATATAGTCCTAAACAGTAGATAATATAGCATGGAGCAATCAAAAATTATAGATACGTTGGAGACGTATCAGGCATCCCCAAGCTTAATTCCTGCTCGTCCTCGAGTAGGTAAATGATAAAAAGAGAATTTTTGATGCGGAGTGCTACTTGGCATAATTTCAATGCAAATCTTCTTAATTGTGATATGAATATTCAGATTCGAAAGATTCAAGACAAAAGTTTATATTGACATAAAAATAATAATACTTCAAGCATACTAACAAAGCAATTATGTCTTCTCAAAATAACATGGCCAAAGAAAGTTATCCCTACAAAACCATATAGTATGGCTATGCTCTATCTTCACCACACAAAGTATTTAAATCATGCACAACCCCGATGACAAGCCAAGCAATTGTTTCATACTCTAACTTTTTCAATCTTCACGCAATACATGAGTGTGAGCCATGGATATAGCACTATAGGTGGAATAGAGTGGTGGTTGTGGAGAAGACAAAAAGGAGAAGATGGTCTCACATCAACTAGCCGTATCAACGGGCTATGGAGATGCCCATCAATAGATATCAATGTGAGTGAGTAGGGATTGCCATGCAACGGATGCACTAGAGCTATAAGTATATGAAAGCTCAAAAAGAAACTGAGTGGGTGTGCATCCAACTTGCTTGCTCATGAAGACCTAGGGCAATTTGAGGAAGCCCATCATTGGAATATACAAGCCAAGTTCTATAATGAAAGATTCCCACTAGTATATGAAAGTGATAACATGAGAGACTCTCTACTATGAAGATCATGGTGCTACTTTGAAGCACAAGTGTGGTAAAAGGATAGTAACATTGTCCCTTCTCTCTTTTTCTCTCATTTTTTTATTTGGGCCTTTTATCTTTTTTTATATGGCCTCTTTTTATTTGGACTTCTTTGGCCTCTTTTTTTTATTTTTTTTTATTTTTCGTCCAGAGTCTCATCCCAACTTGTGGGGGAATCATAGTCTCCATCATTCTTTCCTCACTGGGACAATGCTCTAATAATGATGATCATCACACTTTTTATTTTTCTTACAACTCAACAATTACAACTCAATACTTAGAACAAAATATGACTCTATATGAATGCCTCCAGTGGTGTACCGGGATATGCAATATGACAATGATGGAGTGTGTCATAATAAACGGAACGGTGGAAAGTTGCATGGCAATATATCTCGGAATGGCTATGGAAATGCCATAATAGGTAGGTATGGTGGCTGTTTTGAGGAAGGTATATGGTAGGTGTATGATACCGGCGAAAAGTGCGCGGTATTAGAGAGGCTAGCAAAGGTGGAAGGGTGAGAGTGCGTATAATCCATGGACTCAACATTAGTCATAAAGAACCCATATACTTATTGCAAAAATCTAGAAGTTATCAAAGCAAAGTATTACGCTCATGCTCCTATGGGGATAGATTGGTAGGAAAAGACCATCGCTCGTCCCCTACCGCCACTCATAAGGAAGACAATCAATAAATAAATCATGCTCCGACTTCATCACATAACGGTTCACCATACGTGCATGCTACGGGAATCACAAACTTTAACACAAGTATTCTTTAAATTCACAACTACTCAACTAGCATGACTTTAAAGATTTGCATCCAACAGGCCTGACAAAGCGACTTACTTGGCAAATCACAAAAAACTGGGCTGTGGCCGTGGACCCAACTGTCAGCCTCTCCACGTATAGTACTCTTTTGATGGAATGTTGTTGACCACGTTGACCACGCCGCGCCGAGAGCACCAAGGCGGTGGACGACAACGAGGCCTAGGAAGGGGACGACGCGGAGCCGGGGAAGATGCGGCAGTGGATGCCCACGCGGAGAGGAGTACGTGGGTTCACTGGTTCGGCTGCAATGTGAGGCTGCCGTCGCCGCAGGGCCTAGCTAGCGGTGGGAGTAGTAGGGGGTGATGAGGCCTCAACGGCAGCACAGCCGGCCACTGGAGGCAGGAGCAGCGGTCTCCCCGGCGCTGGTTTGGGTGGCTGGTGCAAGAAGAGCAGCGATTGAAGAAGCAGTAGGACCGTTCGATTCAAATCCAACGGTTACTGCTGCTAGAATCATTTGTTGACTAAGTTGACAAGCCCTGTGTACGCGTCAACTTAGTAGGCCCACAGTCAGCCTCCCAACCAGTGCGCCCCAGATGTCAGTGGGAGGAATCATTTTTTTCGCGTAATAAGGAGGCAGTTGATTGTGTGCGGCCAGGCCAGCGGAGGGAGTAGGGTGGGTCTTGGAAGCCTGCGCGGCAACACAGCGGGACACAAGAGGAGGGAGCAGGCAGTCCCACCAGCGCTAGTTTAGGTGGCTGGAGTAGGAAGATCAGAGATTGAAGAAGCACGTCGGCCGTTGGACGAACATCCAACATTCACTGCTGCTAGAATCGTGTGTTCACTGACAAAGCCTTGCGTAAACAAGTCAGCCTCGAAAACTATAGCGTGTACAGCCCATTTGCTATTATTTTTATAATTTTTACTCATTTCCTAATTCATATGGAATGTATTGCAGCCTGTTTTCCATTTTTAGAATTGCTGGCCATTTTCTGGTCAGTACCAGGGTCAAAAAATTAACTAAATATGTGGGAAATTTTGAAAATTCACAAATTTTTGCTGGGGAACGAAATATTCTTAATCCAAAAATTAATAGCCATACTAAAACAAATTTAAAAATAAATTAGTACTATGTCATGTTAAATCCAATGAAATACATATAAGATATCAGTGAAGAACAAAAACAAAAAAAAGAAACTTATATACCATTTGCTATAGGTTTTTTGGAATTTTCAACCCCTTTTGATATTACTTTTAATAGACATTGACCATACTATTAAGCTAGGCCAGAATGCATCCCTCCTCGTCTTAAAAGATTTGAAGCCTAGTAATTCGGAGAAAACAAATAGGCCTAGCTTGGGTATTCTTCAAAAAGAAATACTGGGCTACCTATTTTCCCAAAGAATTGGTGCATGAGCATTTAGCTTTATTTATTTACTTATTTATGTTTAGGGGACCATGAGCATGTATCTAGGCCGGATTCATGTGAGAGCCTCCCTTCCAGTTAATTATGGGCTTCTCTATTGGTTCTTCATCAGTGGGCTGCATGTTATCAACAAGTGGAAAATGTGTTCCGTACGAAAAATAGTATGCTCTACGTACGGTACAGGGCACTAAAGGAACGAACCGTGCAACGACTTCCAAAACATTGTGTTTGTCGTTCTAACAACACATTTATTCAACCAACAGACGAAATATACTACTGATTGCACATTGAAAATAGCAGCAGCAACAACCAGGGCTTGGGGTGCAACAGAAGCAGTAAGCAGGCCAGAAGAGTGAAGACGCAGCTCTCTCATCCAAACCAAACATCAGCCATCATTACAAAAGGGCTGCCAAAAAAGAACAAGTGTATGCATCAAACTAAATAAAGATCCTACTACACCAAGTGTACGCATCTAACTAATTGGCTCAGTTAGACATTACTATTTATTAAGCTATGGAGATTGGCTGACTGCTTGAACTGGATGGGTGCCTAACGGGGGAAACTCTAGCCAGCAGGTCGAAGTCTGATACTTGCGACCCTCTCTCCTACTTTGGGCTGCAAAGCGTGGCAGCACATATCAGGGTATGGTGCATGCAGAGACGCATGGTACACTGTGTACACACAGTTTTGCCTGATGAACGAAATCGCGCTGCCATCATGATCCTTGACGTCGGTTATCTCCTGGTTAATCGAATAATTCAGTCCGACAAACAGAAAGCGTGTACCAAGGCTACTTACCAGCCTCCAGTCAAAAATTCCTGAAGGCCCAGAGAAGCTAGGATCCTGCTCAAAGACCTTGTAGTGACTATGATTGTATTCCGCGAAACAACACGTCCGGTACGTGCGAACGATCATCAATCTTTCGCTGTTGTCTGATCGATCCAGGAACCACCTGTAACTTCCATGCCGCTTTTCTTTAAAAGGTTCTGGGATTAGTAAGGGTAGGGACACCAGGCGGCCTACAACATCATATCAAGTTGGAGTCAAATAAAAAAGGGCTCTTGATTTAGTCAATCTTAAGAACAGTATGTTATGAGCATGGATATTTTTTAGCAAATGTTGACAGTAATATAAGCAAGGCATCATGATATCATAGGAAAGTAACATACTGTTGTAACAGCCGTTTGTAGTGATGACTGGAGTTGGCCAGCAATACGTCCAGCCATAAAAGGAGTCGACAGCGTAAATGAAGCCCTTGTGTTCAATGGCATAAGAGAACCATGGAGGATGTATGATCCTGCGATGGACGTGTAGATTTATCCACTTACTGTAGTGACCTATCAGATAGGCGAGACCACGGTTGAAGAATGCAATTAGCCTGAAGTCTTTATAATTCAAAAATCTTGTGGGCACTTGGCAGATTACAACCTTGAGCAAATAAAACTTGGTATCATGTTGTCTACTGTAAGATTCCGAGTATTCTGGGCCGCGGTGCCAAAGCAGTGCAGTGTTAATCGAAGGAAGGGGGATCAATTGCCGGGTGTAGGCCTCCACGAGCATCCAGCTATCGCGACTGTCAACGAGCACCATCCAAGACGTGTTCATGTCGACCCAGTACATACCGTTAATGTAGTTGAGGCTGACGGGGATCGGATCGCAGTCAAGGGGGTTGATGCTTGCCACCCTATGATCGTTATGCTGTGTGACACGCCGTTTCTGAAGATCAGGCGGCATCAGCAAGCATGGAGCTGGCTTAAAAAGCTCCGGCCTGAGGTCTTTGAGTAAACGGTACAACCCCGACGAGCACGCGGCGAGCGGCATGGTACTAAGATTGTCCGCACGCGAAACAATGAGCTTGATTACCTCTGTGGGGAGCGAATTCCAGCCACTCTTTTGGCGGACACTGCTCGGTTCTGCCATTGTTAGTGTTTGGGTTTCGGACGAGGGGGGGAGGCGCCTTAGCGGGGATGGAAGATTGGACGAGATTATGTGCGGACAAAGATGGAGAAGCGAATATGTGCTGCGGGAAGTGGACAGGTGATGATGACTACAACACGCCGCTTGACTTATGAAACACATACCTACATCGTAGGGTCGTGTCGATGCCAGACAACTTGCTTATGTGATCACAGTACTGGTACTCCCTACAGTGCTAGGCCCTAACTTGCTTGAGTAGAGTAGTAGAGTAGGACTCTGCTCTACTACTAGCACCGGAGGAGTAGTATATTCTAATCTAAAATAGTTACAAACTTCAATGCCCGAGCGTGGAACGACTACGAACCGTGCTCAAAGACCGTGTCTACGTGGTGTTTGGACATGGGCGACAACCTCAACGCCAACGGTGCTGCTCCCGTTGTAGCGTATGTATTTCTGTCCTTCCTGTTCGAAATCGTGGTAGAATTCATGATTTATTTTGTGCTTATTCGGATTAAATCTCGTAGTAACTTGCTCATATATTCAACTGGCGCAATGTCCCCTACAGACACTCCCTTTTCATGGACGGCCTGGTCGATGCCTCCAAGGAGCCCTTCGTCCACTGCTATGAGTGCCCGATGCCGTTTTGTGGCTCGCTGATGGACATGGTGCATCACCTCATGGATACGTGCAGCGGTCACTGCCGGCCCTTGGCGGAGAACATCAAGTACGAGACGTGCTACCCATTCACCATGCCGGAGTCGCTGGAGGATCACCGCCGCCTACTAGTCTTGGAGGAGGACGACAACGTCTTCCTCTTGATCGTGGGCACCGGTGAGGCCCGCGCAGGCCGCCGCCCCACCTCGTAATGTGCGTCAGGGGCGACGCCGCTGACGCTGACATTGACACAACGCCGATGTATGGGTGCATGGTCAATGTTACTACCCCTCCAGGTTGCGTGGGCGGCGACACCGGCCTCATCGAGTGGACTTGGACTCTGGGGAGCTGGGCCTATCCTGCCAGTGTGGACTTGGAAAACCCATGGCATCCTTTACCCGCCGACGCGGTGCACAGGGACTCCAAGGAGGTTCACCTGGACATACGCATTATCAAGTTAAATGTTGATCATTAGTCTTCGCTCAATGTAATCCGTTGTCTAAGCATGTGGAGACTTCCATGCAGGGTCTTGCTCTATTGGAGTATCGCGCATGAATAAAAGTGTATCCGTTTATGGTTTAGTCTAGAATCTTCCATGTATGAATTTTTACTACAGTACTGGTGAAAGACTTACGATGAACCATTTCTTACATCTCCTCTGCCCGCTTGCAAGTCATCCTGATTTAATCCCTCCATCTAGGTGTATAAGGGCATGGTTAATATTACTTAATAGTATAGCCAACTGTTGACTATAAGAAAGTGCCATGTCATCTGTAGCCAACATGTATAACAATCGATACTCAAAAACTAATTCTTAAAGATCATTTCTTGCAAAGCACAATAAGTGTTATTTCTTCACAAGTTTTGGATGCAGGTTGAACAGTTGAACGCTTTTGTTTGCAAAAGATACCTTTTTATCTATTTCACCCGGATGTTTGTGAGCTCTAGAGATGAAATAATATCCGAAGAAACCTATCGATACCGTTACACATGAGATGACCCCCACATCCTTTGTCAAAATAAACAAATCCCCGATCAATGCATTTCACTCTTTGGTGCAATGCACGGGCACCTTACTACTATATATTAGTACGACCAAAAATTGAACTAACATTATATATAGTACGATAAATCCTGATGCAAGTCACCTAAAATTATACATTCAAAACTATGTTCAAATACGAATCCAATGATATAGTTTTTGTTGACATGCACTAACATTTTGTCAGTTAAATCTTCAGTCAAATTCAATGGGGGACTAATAAACCATGACCGATGTAGTACAAGTGTAGAGGGTGGCGCTGCACGGGAGTCTCACCTCACACCCCGCTCGTGGCACGATAGTGAAGCCGTCATGTCACAAAACCCAACCACTCCCAGTAATAAGTGGCCTGGTAAAATAAACGGACAAGCAACCATCACATCCCTCCGTCTTTTTTGCATTTCATCTCTCTGCATTTACTTTCTCCGGTTCATCTCGCACACTCGATCCCTAGCTACTACTCCTAGGGCCAGTTCTTTTGGCGGCTTCCCCAGCTTTTCCCACAAGACTAGTCACAGTGGAGAGTAACAATAAGGCGCCTCACTCATTTATTTGGGCTTCTAAACTACTACTCCGTCCTGGTTTATTCCTCACCATTGTAATTTGTGCTAAATTTTGACCAAAGATTTAACTGGTTTATTCCTCACCATTGTAATCCCTCCGTCTAGGTGTGTAAGTCATCTTACGAAAACCAAATAATCCCAAAACACTTAGGCGCGGTGCATTAACTTCTACCTCGTTTCTTGTTTCTTGACATATCAACCAATAAGAGATAAAGAGTGTGCATGCTTTTAATGACTTGAGATATCAAACACGACATGCAGTGGTTAGTTCATTGCATGCAATACTATTAATTAGCAAATAAACATTAACGTTTCTCGTTTTCTCCTCCTCCTTGGTCACGGTGCACAGCCTAAGATGACTTACTCACCTAGACGGATGGAGTAGTGCATGTGACATGCACTAACATTTCATTAGTTAAATTTATGATCAAAATTTGACACAGATTACAATGGGGACCAATAAACCAGGACGGAGGTAGTAGTTATGGGATTACTAATCTAGAAGCCTAAAAGAACTGGCCCCTGGTACTCCTACTAGTAGTAGTACTCAAGTTGGAATTCCAATTGCACGGCACAACTTGTTAGGCAAAAAATTCGATACAGGGTGTAGGAAGCGGTTTGGGAATTTGCATGCCTTTCCAACCAGTGAGATACTCCGTACAAAGTACGACAGAGAAATAACCACAGAGAAGGAAGCTAAAAGTAAACAATCAAACGTGCATTTTTGCATTTGTTTTGCACTGAATCGTTTCACAAGCTTGACTAGTGTTGTTTTTCTACTTTTACAAAAACAGCATCGTAATGTTAAAACGTGCATTTGCACGTACTCCCTCCGTCCGGGTTTATTAGCCCTAAAGACAACTTCTCTTAGACCAAGACACATAGTAATTTGCTCACATTAATTCTTCCATTCCACTCCGAATGCACTCTCTCACATGCATGCAGCCAATGAAAAAGCACACATGAAGTGTATTAACTTTTCATCCATGGCACCAACAACAATAGCTTTCAATACAACTAATGAAATGGTTGCATGCATGCACCTTTCCAACGCGGGGCCTTATAAAAGGGGACATGCTTGTGATGCTGAGAGGCCTAAAAAACCCAGACGGGGGGAGTACCTAAGTAATAGTAGTACTCCCTCCGTCTAGGTGTATAAGTCTTCCCTCCTTCTTGGTCACGCTGCACAACCAAAGATGGCTTATTGACCTGGACGGAGGGAGTAGCACAGTCTGCAAGCATATATCGAGAGAGACGTGTACTACGATAGTATATAGTAAAGTTTGTGCTATATGCACATACTTGCAAAATGCGTACGAATACACAAGGTTTCCAAACTTTCCCTATTACATACTTAATTAAGGACACTAAAAATTCCTGAACGTTCGGGATTTATCATTTGCATCCCAAAACTAATGAGATCGCTTTACGAAACAAAAATTATACTCCTCTTAAAAGCCACGGCGCTCGCAGGAGCGCTTGCGGCGCACCACGAGTGCCCTGGTGGGCGACCATTTCCCAACGCGCCAACACAACGCCTCTTCCTCAGCCTCGCAACTCATGAGGTGTTGATTGGCAGCTTGCTGACGGGCGAGCGCGATCTCACCGGTGTGGTGATCCGGCGCCAACAGGTACTCCTCCTCGCTGGAAGCGTGCACCCGGTCCATGTATCGCCAAGCGTAGATGAGGCGCTTGGGCCCGACTGCACTAAGGCGTCGGCACGGGAGTCCTCCGCCACCCTCACGGCCCTCGCACGAGCCTTTTGCCAAAGAGCCAATTGCCTGACTCTCTCGGATGCGACATAGGCCTCCCAGGCAGCTTGTTCCAAGGTGCACTTCTCTTCCTCGGCCTTCTTCTCTGCCTCTATTTTGGCGCACTCTGCTGGAGGCAAAGCATGCCACAAGGCGACATACAATTCTTTCCAAAGCTCCTCAAGGCTGGGGGGCTCGGCGGGCGGCGCGGTGTTCTCCTCATAGCGGGGAGCCGACGCGTCCTCCGACGCGTGTGCTGGCGAGATTGGGAACACCGACACGTCCACCTCAATGCGTCACGGCGAGGAGCGGAACACCGATGCGTCCTCCTCGACTAGTGGCGGCGAGGAACATAACAGCGACCCGTTGTGTTGCGGCGACGAGCGGAACACCGACATGTCCTCCTCGACTAGTGGCGGTGAGGAATGGAACAGCGACGCATAGCGTAGCAGCGAGGAGCGGAACACCGACGCGTCCTCCCCGACTAGTGGCGGCAAGGAACGGAACGGCGACACGTGACTGTCCGCGCGGTGTAGCGAGGGGCTCCTAGGGCTTGGGAGGGGCGATGCCATGGTGGTCAACGTGAGAGGGAGGGGGAGGAGATAGCGATGTTGTGAGAGGCGCAATATTTATAGAGAGCAATGGCACACCTGCGTAAGATATGGACTGAGCTGCACTGACTTAACTGCAGGTCCAGTTGCGTCACTGACATGTGGGCCAGACCCCTGTTGGGCCCATATGTCAGTGACCCAATGCACCTGCAGTTAAGTAACAGCTACGTGGGCATATTTGTTGGAGTAAATTACGAGGGAGCTAAGGGGTGGAACAATTGCTGGTCACAACGGATTGGACGAGCGTGGGGGAGGAGAGTCATGCATGCAGATTTTTTCACACGGGGTGGAGTGGTGGAACCGCCGGAGGGAGAAGGAGAGTTTGGCAGGCATATTGTTTCCACACATGGAGAGGAAAAGAATTGGAGACGAACGGGCTTCCTGCAGGTATGGGGAACGGTGCATAATAAGTCATCTTGCATGCCGGGCTAGGTATAGTCTCAAGTCATTAAAAACATACACGCCCACACATGTTCATATTTCAAGGTGCACTAAATTATTGCATGCGATGATTAAGGCTGGCCATAATGGTGGTATCTTAGCTGGTATCATGCACACGGGAATAGCAAACATGCTGATGTGGCAAAGAATTAAAGAAGAGGGGGGGGGTTAGAGTAACTAGTGTTCATGCATGCATTGTTAAACACATTTTTTTGTGAAGAACGACAACACTAGTTGAGTACTTTTGCAGACTTCAAAAACTATTCCACCGCCTCTACTATCTTGCTAAGAGTAGGTGAAATTTTTGAATCGAGCCAAGGGAGGTAGTGGTACTCTAATAGCTAACCTTGTTGTGATGACAAGATAGGACATGGCACGCACCTGGACGGAGGAACTAGTCTGCATTGTGCATTTAAGTGTTGTCTGAAGTCAATGTACCTCTACTTTCACCAGACTTATAGAAAAATGTGTCAACATTCACAATGTCAAATCAATATTTTTACACTCACTATAAAATGTAGTTCTTATACTCATTATAATCTGTATTGTAGATATTGATATTTTTAGTATAAATTTGGTCGTGGGATTTCATTGATGCCTATCAAAGCGTGGAGGAAGCGGAGCTTAGGGCTTGCATTGCCGGTCTCTACATAGGTATTTCTCTTCATAATCTTGTAATTTTAGAGACTGGTTGCGCTTTTGTGGTAGCGTCTCTTGCATCGGGGGACTATGACAGGTCTGCTATGCGTGACCTAAAGATGAAAGCGTTGAGCATCTCGAAGTTGATCAACAATCTTCAATTGTCAAAGACTAGCCATTCGGACAATAAGGTGGCACACTTAATCGCTAAGTATAGCTTTGACAATAGATTAGATGGTATTCTTGTAAATAATGTACTGCCCTGTGTGGTGAATATTGTATCGAATGAGTGTACTGGTGTGGCTGGTTAATTAATATAAGGTGGTGTTCAAAAAAAGAATAAATTTGATCAAACACTTTGAAAACGGTTGACGGGAGTAAAAAGGACCAAAGGGAGTATCATGCATGCGGAGTAGGCAAAAAAAATTGCTTGTCCAAAAAAAGGCAAAAAATTGCTCATTTATAGCCGGTCGAAGTCTCAAAGGACGCGACCACGCGAGCGAGGCGAAGGTCGTGGGAGGCGCGATGTTTGACGGAATTAAGTGAAGTTACATCCACGCGCCGGCATGGCGTGTGAACAGGCAGAAGCTATACTGTCAGGCCTACGATATGGGTGTAGTAGACATGACATCTAGTGGGTCCCGCATAGTTCTCGAGAACTCTTTGGGGGCTTGCAGCCATTTATCAACCGGGCAAGCCAGCAACCCCATGCCGTTCGCATGCCCTATTCGTCCCCGTATTCTACCTTACAACAGTTCGCTCCCAGTCGTCCCGTCCTTTCACATTAGTTCGCTCCCAGTTTTTTTGTGGGGTACAACAGTTCAACTTCTCCTAACCCTCCTCCAAAATCCATGGCCTCCCAAATCTCCATGGTCGCCGCTGAGTACCAGGTTAGAGCCATCACCGGCGATCAGTTCATTGTCATCTACACATGTGGATCCGAGACGGTGAAAGCATGGCTTGCTCGCTTCATGCGCATGTTCGACAGTTCAATGGGTGAGTGGGTCACTAGGCTAGATGTTGAGTACACCACAGTCCTGGGACGAGAGAAGGATCTAAAGGATGAAGAGAGGAAGAAGCCCGCCGTGATCCAGGTTTGCGTACATAACGTTTGCTTGGTCTACCACATATGCCATGCCGACGTTGAGTGCCAGGATTTTAAGAACTTCCTCAAGGACAAAAGAGTGAAATTCGTTACTGTAGGCTTTAAGAATGACAGGGATGTCCTGCGTCGGATAGGTCTCGTTGTAGGCCAGCCCTTCGATCTCTAGAAGGCAAGCCTGGTGTCCTCCTCTCAACCTTCAATGCTGACCCTGGCAGCAGCCATGATTGATCCTTCGTACGCTAAACTGAAGAAACCTCATCACGAGTTTCATCATGCATGGCGGTCGAAGACATTAGATGAAGATCACATCCTATACGCAGCAATGGATGCCTACCTTTGTTTAAATATCTACAAGGGTTGGATGAAGAAGAAGAGACCAGTGTCCGGTTCAAGAAAAGAAGCATCGGCGAAGAGGAAGAGGAAGAGGGACGAGGACAAAGTCGAGGATGTGGACTCGGACTCAGAGTAGGTGGCAGTGCCGTCGCTCATGCTGGTTCTACTGCAGTGTCAAGCGGACTAGTTTCTTAGTTTATTTTCAAAGGTGTGTTGTGCTGAGGCCCCAGCAGAACTATGTTTATGTTCTTTCTCGTTATTTGAACTCTTTAGTACGTACAGTAGTACTAGTACTATGTCTTACTACTGTTCTTCTTGCAGTTGGTACTACTTCTCATATCTTCGTGTTCCAACTATACTTAATATGTTTGTACTAGTAGTATAATTTGGGTCAGTTGACTTGTGAAAGAAGTTCGATAGAGCGAAGGAAGAAGACGACAGAAGAGGTGGAAGAAGCTCTTCTAGCCATCCATGTTGCATCAAACGGCTCACATGAGTCGACTGACCCAAATTGCTCCTTGCAGGATCCACGTGGCATTCAAGGTCTCGAAGGTAGATTCCGCGTCCGCACCCGGTTTGTGGGCTCGACGCGCACGCGACCGGCTTCCACCACGACAGCCACCATGGGCGCCTCCTCTACGCGGGCAGAGACGACAATGACACGCTAGTTCCTCCTCGCCGGTGTGCTAGAGCACGCGCTCGTCCTCATCTTCGTACGATGCGTGCATAGACGCGGCTCCACCAGCTGCTCGCGTGCTTGGCATCGCGACGGCATCGCGAGGAGGGACTACAAACGACGTGAGCGGGCGAGCCTTCAGCTTCACGGCACAGGGATGGCGGCGACACGGCGGTGATGGGCAAGAAATTGTTGGCTAGAGCAGGCGGGCGCCGGCATGCGCAACGGCGGCGGCATATTGATGAGTGTGCGTGTGGGAGCTTACTTTAGTTTTATATATAAGGTTGGTCAAACTTAAAAGAAAACCGTACTAGTACACGTAAACATTAGACTTAGGCATCGCTTTTATTAGTTAGTACCACAACCACGATACGGAATCCTGTGCATGTTGGAAATATGCCCTAGAGGCAATAATAAAATGATTATTATTATATTTCGTTGTTCATGATAATTGTTTATTATTCATGCTATAATTGTGTTATCCGGAAATCATAATACATGTGTGAATACATAGACCAAAACATGTCCCTGGTGAGCCTCTAGTTAACTAGCTGGTTGATCAATAGATAGTCATGGTTTCCTGACTATGGACATTGGATGTCATTGATAACGGGATCACATCATTAGGGGAATGATGTGATGGACAAGACCCAATCCTAAGCATAGCACAAGATCGTGTAGTTCGTTTTCTAGAGCTTTTCCAATGTCAAGTATCATTTCCTTAGACCATGAGATCGTGTAACTCCCAGATGACGTAGGAGTGCTTTGGGTGTACCAAACGTCACAATGTAACTGGGTGACTATAAAGGTATACTACAGGTATCCCCGAAAGTATCTGTTGGGTTGACACGGATCGAGACTGGGATTTGTCACTCCGTATGACGGAGAGGTATCTCTGGGCCCACTCGGTAATGCATCATCATAATGAGCTCAATGTGACCAAGTGTTTGGTCACGGGATCATGCATTACGGTACGAGTAAAGTGACTTGCCGGTAACGAGATTGAACGAGGTATTGGGATACCAACAATCGAATCTCGGGCAAGTAACGTACCGATTGACAAAGGGAATAGTATACGGGATTACTTGAATCCTCAACATTGCGGTTCATCCAATGAGATCATCGAGGAGCATGTGGGAGCCAACATGGGTATCTAGATCCCACTGTTGGTTATTGACCGGAGAGTCGTGTCGGTCATGTCTACGTGTCCACCGAACCCGTAGGGTCTACACACTTAAGGTTCGGTGACGCTAGGGTTGTAGAGATATTAGTATGTGGTAACCCGAAAGTTGTTCAGAGTCCTGGATGAGATCCCGGATGTCATGAGGAGTTCCGGAATGGTCTGGAGGTGAAGAATGTATATAGGAAGTCCAGTTTCAGCCACCGGGAAAGTTTCAGGGGTCACCGGTATTGTACCGGGACCACTGTAAGGGTCCCGGGGGTCCACCGGGTGGGGCCACCTATCCCCATGGGCTGAAGTGGGAGGGGAACCAGCCCCTGGTGGGCTGGTGCACCCCCCATGGGCCTGCCCCTGCGCCTAGGGTTGGAAACCCTAGGGGTGGGGGGCGCCCCACCTGACTTGGGGGGCAAGTCCCCCCCTTGGTCGTCGCCCCCTTGGAGATGGGATCTCCTAGGGCCGTCGCCCCCCTAGGGCCCCTATATATAGTGGAGGGGAGGGAGGGCAGCCGCACCCAAGTCCCTGGCGCCTTCCTCTCCCCTCGTAACACTTCTCCCTCTCGTTGGAGCTTGGTGAAGCCCTACCGAGATCACCACTGCTTCCACCACCACGCCGTCGTGCTGCTAGATCTCCATCAACCTCTCCTTCCCCTTGCTGGATCAAGAGGAGGAGACGTCTTCCCCAACCTTATGTGTGTTGAACGTGGAGGTGCCGTCCATTTGGCGCTCGGTCATCGGTGATTTGGATCACGACAAGTACGACTCCATCAACCCCGTTCTCTTGAACGCTTCCGCTCGTGATCTACAAGGGTATGTAGATGCACTCCCCTCTCCCTCGTTGCTAGATGAATCCATAGATTGATCTTGGTGATGCGTAGAAAAATTTAAAATTCTGCTACGTTCCCCAACAGTGGCATCATGAGCTAGGTCTATGCGTAGTTTCTATGCACGAGTAGAACACAAGTTGTTGTGGGCGTTGATTTTGTCAATTTACTTGCCGTTACTTGTCTTATCTTGATTCGGCGGCATCGTGGGATGAAGCGGCCCGGACCGACCTTACACGTACGCTTACGTGAGACTGGTTCCACCGACTGACATGCACTAGTTGCATAAGGTGGCTAGCGGGTGTCTGTCTCTCCCACTTTAGTCGGATCGGATTAGATGAAAAGGGTCCTTATGAAGGGTAAATAGAAATTGGCATATCACGTTGTGGTTTTGGCGTAGGTAAGAAACATTCTTGCTAGAAACCTATAGCAGCCACGTAAAAACTTGCAACAACAATTAGAGGATGTCTAACTTGTTTTTGCAGCATGTGCCATGTGATGTGATATGGCCAAAAGGATGTGATGAATGATATATGTGATGTATGAGATTGATCATGTTCTTGTAACAGGAATCACGACTTGCATGTCGATGAGTATGACAACCGGCAGGAGCCATAGGAATTGTCTTAATTTATTTATGACCTGTGTGTCAACATAAACGTCATGTAATTACTTTACTTTACCGCTAACCGTTAGCCATAGTAGTAGAAGTAATAGTTCACGAGACAACTTCTTGAAGACACGATGATGGAGATCATGGTGTCATGCCAGTGACGACGATGATCATGGCGCCCCAAAGATGGAGATCAAAAGGAGCAAAATGATATTGGCCATATCATGTCACTATTTGATTGCATGTGATGTTTATCATGTTTTACATCTTATTTTCTTAGAACGATGGTAGCTTAAATAAGATGATCCCTCACAATAATTTCAAGAATGTGTTCCCCCTAACTATGGACCGTTGCGAAGGTTCGTTGTTTCGAAGCACCACATGATGATCAGGTTTGATAGATTGTAATGTTCGGATACAACGGGTGTAAGCCAGATTTACACACGCAATACACTTAGGTTGACTTGATGAGCCTAGCATGTACAGACATGGCCTCGGAACACGGAAGACCGAAAGGTCGAACATGAGTCGTATAGAAGATACGATCAACATGAAGATGTTCACCAATGATGACTAGTCCGTCTCACGTGATGATCGGACACGGCCTAGTTGACTCGGATCATGTATCACTTAGATGACTAGAGGGATGTATGTCTGAGTCGGAGTTCATTAAATAATTTGATTAGATGAATTTAATTATCATGAACTTAGTCTAAAACCTTTGCAAAATGCCTTGTAGATCAAATGGCCAACGCTCATGTCAACCTCAACTTCAACATGTTCCTACAGAAAAACTAAGCTGAAAGATGATGGCAGCAACTATACGGACTGGGTCCGGAACCTGAGGATCATCCTCATAGCTGCCAAGAAAGCATATGTCCTAGAAGCACCGCTAGGTGAAGCACCCATCCCAGAGAACCAAGACGTTATGAACGCTTGGCAGTCGCGTGCTGATGATTACTCCCTCGTTCAGTGTGGCATGCTTTACAGCTTAGAACCGGGGCTCCAAAAGCATTTTGAGCAACACGGAGCATATGAGATGTTCGAAGAGCTGAAAATGGTTTTCCAAGCTCATGCCCGGGTCGAGAGATATGAAGTCTCTGACAAGTTCTATAGTTGTAAGATGGAGGAAAATAGTTCTGTCAGTGAGCACATACTCAAAATGTCTGGGTTGCACAACCGCTTGTCCCAGCTGGACATTAACCTCCCGGACGAGGCGGTCATTGACAGAATCCTTCAGTCGCTCCCACCTAGCTACAAGAGCTTTGTGATGAACTACAATATGCAGGGGATGGTGAAAACTATTCCTGAAGTATTTTCAATGCTGAAATTAGCGGAGGTGGAAATCAAAAAGGAACATCAAGTGTTGATTGTCAATAAAACCACTAGTTTCAAGAAAGGCAAGGGTAAGAAGAACTTCAAGAAGGATGGAAAGGGAGTTGCCGCGGCCGGTAAATCAGTTGCCGGGAAGAAGCCAAAGAATGGACCCAAACCTGAGACTGAGTGCTTTTATTGCAAGGGAAAGGGACACTGGAAGCAGAACTGCCCCAAATACTTAGCGGACAAGAAGGCCGGCAACACTAAAGGTATATGTGATATACATGTAATTGATGTGTACCTTACCAGTACTCGTAGTAGCTCCTGGGTATTTGATACCGGTGCGGTTGCTCATATTTGTAACTCAAAACAGGAGCTGCAGAATAAGCGGAGACTGGCGAAGGACGAGGTGACGATGTGCGTCGGGAATGGTTCTAAGGTCGATGTGATCATCGTCGGCACGCTACCTCTACATTTACCTACGGGATTAGTTTTAAACCTCAATAATTGTTATTTAGTGCCAGCTTTGAGCATGAACATTGTATCTAGATCTCGTTTAATATCAGATGGCTACTCATTTAAATCCGAGAATAATGGTTGTTCTATTTATATGAGAGATATGTTTTATGGTCATGCCCCGCTGGTCAATGGTTTATTCTTAATGAATCTCAAACGTGATGTTACACATATTCATAGTGTGAATACCAAAAGATGTAAGATTGATAATGATAGTCCCACATATCTGTGGCACTGCCGCCTTGGTCACATCGGTGTCAAACGCATGAAGAAGCTCCATACAGATGGACTTTGGAGTCTCTTGATTTCGAATCATTTGACACGTGCGAACCATGTCTCATGGGTAAAATGACCAAGACTCCATTTTCCGGAACAATGGAGCGAGCAACCAACTTATTGGAAATTATACATATTGATGTGTGCGGTACAATGAGCGTTGAGGTTCGCGGTGGCTATCGTTATGTTCTCACTCTCACTGATGATTTAAGTAGATATGGGTATGTCTATTTGATGAAACACAAGTCTGAGACCTTTGAAAAGTTCAAGGAATTTAAGAATGAGGTAGAGAATCAACGTGACTGAAAGATAAAATTCTTACGATCAGATTGTGGGGGAGAATATTTAAGTCACGAATTTGGTACGCACTTAAGGAAATGTGGAATCGTTTCACAACTCACGCCGCCTGGAACACCTCAGTGTAACGGTGTGTTCGAACATCGTAATCGCACTCTATTGGATATGGTGCGATCTATGATGTCACTCACTGATTTACCACTATCATTTTGGGGATACACTCTAGAGATAGCTACATTCACTTTAAATAGGGCACCGTCTAAATCCGTTGAGACGACACCGTATGAATTATGGTTTGGGAAGAAACCTAAGCTATCATTTCTAAAAGTTTGGGGATGCGATGCTTATGTCAAGAAACTTCAACCTGAAAAGCTCGAACCCAAGTC
This sequence comes from Triticum aestivum, assembly GCF_018294505.1. Classification (NCBI taxonomy): domain Eukaryota; kingdom Viridiplantae; phylum Streptophyta; class Magnoliopsida; order Poales; family Poaceae; genus Triticum; species Triticum aestivum. The sequence goes on along the minus strand of NC_057803.1, from coordinate 294,730,403 downwards.
GGAAAAATGTGTCTTCATAGGATACCCTAAGGAAACCATTGGGTATACTTTTTACCTCAGATCCGAAGGCAAGATCTTTGTTGCCAAGAAGGGGTCCTTTCTGGAGAAAGAGTTTCTCTCGAGAGAAGTAAGTGGGAGGAAAGTAGAACTCGATGAAGTGCTGCCTCTTGAATCGGAAAGTAGCGCAGCTCAGGAAGATGTTCCTGTGGTGCCTGCACTGACTAGAGAGGCAGTTAATGATAATGATCAAGGTACTTCGGATCAAGTGGCTACTGAACTTCGAAGGTCCACAAGGACACGTTCCACACCAGAATAGTATGGCAGCCCTGTCCTGGAAATCATGTTGTTAGACAACGGTGAACCTTTGAACTATGAAGAAGCAATGGCGGGCCCAGGTTCCAACAAATGGCTTGAAGCCATGCAATCCGAGATAGGATCCATGTATGAAAAAAAGTATGGACTTTGACAGACTTGCCCGATGATCGGCGAACGATAGAGAATAAATGGATCTTTAAGAAGAAGACGGACGCGGATGGTAATGTTACCATCTATAAGGCTCGACTTGTCGCTAAGGGTTATCGACAAGTTCAAGGGGTTGACTACGATGAGACCTTCTCACCTGTAGCGAAGCTGAAGTCCGTCCGAATCATGTTAGCAATTGCTGCATACTATGATTATGAGATATGGCAAATGGACGTCAAAACGGCATTCCTTAATGGCTTTCTTAAGGAAGAATTGTATATGATGCAGCCGGAAGGTTTTGTTGATCCTAAGAATGCTAACAAGGTATGCAAGCTCCAGCGCTCCATCTATGGGCTGGTGCAAGCATCTCGGAGTTGGAACATTCGCTTTAATGAAATGATCAAAGCGTTTGGGATTATGCAGACTTATGGAGAAGCCTGCTTTTACAAGAAAGTGAGTGGGAGCTCTGTAGCATTTCTCATATTATATGTGTATTACATACTTTTGATGGGAAATGATATAGAAATTTTGGACAGTATTAAGGCCTACTTGAATAAGTGTTTTTCAACGAAGGACCTTGGAGAAGCTACTTACATATTAGGCATCAAGATCTATAGAGATAGATCGAGACGCCTCATAGGTCTTTCACAAAGCACATACCTTGATAAGATATTGAAGAAGTTCAATATGGATCAGTCCAAGAAGGGGTTCTTGCCTATGTTGCAAGGTGTGAAATTAAGCTCAGCTCAATGTCCGACCACGACAGAAGATAGAGAAAAGATGAGTGTCGTCCCCTATGCCTCAGCCATAGGGTCTATCATGTATGCCATGCTGTGTACCAGACCTGATGTAAACCTTGTCGTAAGTTTGGTAGGAAGGTACCAAAGTAATACCGGCATGGAACACTGGACAGCGGTCAAGAACATCCTGAAGTACCTGAAAAGGACTAAGGATATGTTTCTCGTATATGGAGGTGACGAGGAGCTCGTCGTAAAGGGTTACGTCGACGCTAGCTTCGACACAGATCTGGATGACTCTAAGTCACAAACCGGATACGTGTATATTTTGAATGGTGGGGCAGTAAGCTGGTGCAGTTGCAAGCAAAGCGTCATGGCGGGATCTACATGTGAAGCGGAGTACATGGCAGCCTCGGAGGCGGCGCATGAAGCAATCTGGATGAAGGAGTTCATCACCGACCTAGGAGTCATACCCAATGCGTCGTGGCCGATCACTCTCTTCTGTGACAACACTGGAGCTATTGCCCTTGCCAAGGAGCCCAGGTTTGACAAGAAGACTAGGCACATCAAGCGTCACTTCAACTCCATTCGTGAAAATGTTCAAGATGGAGACATAGATATTTGCAAAGTACATACGGATCTGAATGTCGCAGATCCGTTGACTAAACCTCTTCCGCGAGCAGAACATGATCAACACCAGGACTCTATGGGTGTTCGATTCATCACAATGTAACTAGATTATTGACTCTAGTGCAAGTGGGAGACTGTTGGAAATATGCCCTAGAGGCAATAATAAAATGATTATTATTATATTTCCTTGTTCATGATAATTGTCTATTATTCATGCTAGAATTGTGTTATCCGGAAATCATAATACATGTGTGAATACATAGACCATAACATGTCCCTAGTGAGCCTCTAGTTAACTAGCTCGTTGATCAACACATAGTCATGGTTTCCTGACTATGGACATTGGATGTCATTGATAACGGGATCACATCATTAGGAGAATGATGTGATGGACAAGACCCAATCCTAAGCATAGCACAAGATCGTGTAGTTCGTTTGCTAGAGCTTTTCCAATGTCAAGTATCATTTCCTTAGACCATGAGATCGTGTAACTCCCGGATGTCGTAGGAGTGCTTTGGGTGTACCAAACGTCACAACGTAACTGGGTGACTATAAAGGTATACTATAGGTATCCCCGAAAGTATCTGTTGGGTTGACACGGATCGAGACTGGGATTTGTCACTCCGTATGACGGAGAGGTATCTATGGGCCTACTCGGTAATGCATCATCATAATGAGCTCAATGTGACCAAGTGTTTGGTCACGAGATCATGCATTACGGTACGAGTAAGGTGACTTGCCGGTAACGAGATTGAACGAGGTATTGGGATACCAATGATCGAATCTCGGGCAAGTAACGTACCGATTGACAAAGGGAATAGTATACGGGATTACTTGAATCCTAGACATCGTGGTTCATCCGATGAGATCATCGAGGAGCATGTGGGAGGCAACATGGGTATCCAGATCCCGCTGTTGCTTATTGACCGGAGAGTCGTCTCGGTCATGTCTGCGTGTCTCCCAAACCCGTAGGGTCTACACACTTAAGGTTCAGTGATGCTAGGGTTGTAGAGATATTAGCATGCGGTAACCCGAAAGTTGTTCGGAGTCCCGGATGAGATCCCGGACATCACGAGGAGTTCCGGAATGGTCCGAAGTGAAGAATTGTATATAGGGAGTCCAGTTTCGGCCACCGGGAATGTCTTGGGGGTCACCGGTATTGTACCGGTGTAACGCCCTCGATGCGGCTATATCTCCCACGTGTCGAAGCACGACTTAGAGGCATAACCACATTGAAAGCAATGTCGCAAGTGAGGTAATCTTCACACAACCCATGTAATGCATAAGGGAAAAGAGACATAGTTGGCTTACAATCGCCACTTCACACAATTACATGAATAAAGCATTACATCAAACAGATACAATCAAGCTCCGACTATGGAACCTAAATAAAAGAAGAACCCCAAATGCGACAAGGTCCCTGATCGACCCCAACTGGGCTCCACTACTAATCAAGTAGAACGAAACAACGTAAAGGACAAGATCTTCATCGAGCTCCTCCTGAGCTTGGTTGCGTCATCTGCACGGACTCATCGGCACCTGCAAGCTGGTTTTGGAAGTATCTGTGAGCCATGGGGACTCAGCAATCTCGCACCCTCACGATCAAGACCTTTTAAGCTTATGGGTAAGGTAAAGATATGAGGTGGAGCTGAAGCAAGCGACTAGCATATATGGTGGCTAACATACGCAAAAGAGAGCGAGAAGAGAAGGCAAAGCACGGTCGATAAAAGTATGATCAAGAAGTGATCCTAAAACAACCTACGTCGAGCATAACTCCAACACCGTGTTCACTTCTCGGGCTCCGCCGGAAAGAGACCATCACGGTTACACACGCGGTTGATGTATTTTAATTAAAGTCAACTTCGGGTTTTCTACAACCGGACATTAACAAATTCCCATCTGCCCATAACCGCGGGCACGGCTTTCGAAAGTTCAAGTCCCTGCAGGGGTGTCCCAACTTAGCCCATGACAAGCTCTCACGGTCAACGAAGGAATAGACCTTCTCCCGAGACATTCCGATCAGACTCGGTATCCCGGTTCTACAAGACATCCTCGACAATGGTAAAACAAGTCCAGCAAGACCGCCCGATGCGCCGACATCCTGATAGGAGCTGCACATATCTCGTTCTCAGGGCAACACCGGATGAGCGCTCCGTACAACTAAAACCAGCCCTCAAGTTTCCCCGAGGTGGCGCTGCAAAGGACTCTAGTTCGGACCAACACTTAGACAAGCACTGGCCCGGGGGGGTTAAAATATGATGACCCTCGGGATGCGCGACTCCCAAGGGAAAAGGCTAGGAGGCGAATGGTAAAACCAAGGTAGGGCCTTGCTGGAGGAGTTTTATTCAAAGCAAACTGTCAAGGGGTTCCCATTATAACCCAACCGCGTAAGGAACGCAAAATCCGGGAACATAAAACTGATATGACGAAAACTAGGGCGGCAAGAGTGGAACAAAACACCAGGCATAAGGCCGAGCCTTCCACCCTTTACCAAGTATATAGATGCATTAATTAAATAAGATATATAGTGATATCCCAACAAGTAAACATGTTCCAACAAGGAACAACATCTCCATGTTCCAACAGGGAACAAACTTCAATCTTCACCTGCAACTAACAACGCTATAAGAGGGGCTGAGCAAAGCGGTAACATAGCCAAACAATGGTTTGCTAGGACAAGGTGGGTTAGAGGCTTGGTTCAACAATATGGGAGGCATGATAAGCAAATGGTAGGTATCACAGCATAGGCATAGCAAAAGAGCGAGCAACTAGCAAGCAAAGATAGAAGTGATTTCGAGGGTATGGTCATCTTGCCTGAGATCCCGCAAGGAAGAAGAATGGGTCCATGAAGAAGACAAACGGACGTTGACGACGGGTCCTCACAAACGCGACGTTATCGGAACCAACCCGAAGAAGCAAACACCGGAAAAGAAGCACACAACATAGTAAACAACCAACACATGAACATGGTATGATATGCGGGATGCGGTATGCGATGCATATGCATGATTTGACATGGAATGCATGAACCTGGACTCAACTTGGAAATCCAAGTGTGCCACTGGAAAGATGATATGAAATCGCTTGAAAACGATATAAAGAACGCCGGAATCGGAGTTACGGTTTGGAAATGGCAAGCAATTCCAATATGACACCGGTCTGCGATTTACAGCAAGTAGCCATCTAAATGCAACAAGATGAACATGCTACAACACCCAAACATGGCATCAAAATACTTGGCAGGAATCCATTCATGAAGCTTAACAAAAGTCTAGAACTTAGCTACGGCCAATTCATCCATTAACAGGTTCAAACAAGCATGGCAAAATGCAATTGGTAAACAGATTTCAGACTTAGTGAAATTAACACTTGTCTGGAATCTCAGATCAGGTAGCACTCTTTGGAGCAACAAAAACTACATGCTATAGGACCCGAACATGGCAAAGTAAAGCATGGCATGGAGCTAATCAAAGAGCTTAACAAAAGTCCCTTAGTGACCTTGAGCCAAAAGGGATCAGAAAATACAATTGCAAGCATGTGAGCATGGAAAAAACATAATCAGATCACAGACTTAGTGAAAACTGGAGCATGCTGAAAACAGATATTAAGTAGGCATGTTTACGAGCTCGATGCACTCACTACAGAGCAAGGCATGACAATCTAAGCATGCACCCATCAAGAATACACAAAATGCAAGCTAGACATGGCAAGAACAATAGCATAGCATGCACGGATCAACTACAACATCATCAGCAAAATCGCTAACAAGTAGACAATCTGCCCAGATTCACGAAATAGCAAAAGTAGAGCTCGATAGACTCAAGCTAGGGTGCTCCATAAATGCAAAAAAAGACATGGATGGATAGAGCACTACAAGATTAACAAAACATCCTTACTGATCATCCTCAAAAGAGGCAAGGATCACTAGGAAACAACATGAACATATGGCATAATGAGATAAACAGGTCAAGGACTTAGTGGAAATGCTAAGTCCCTGATATCAGCATTAACAAGTGCCTCACTTTGCAAGCTTGTGCTAGTCACCACACACATCACAAAAATACATGGGTTGCACCTATGGAAAGATGGCAAAACCCTTAACAAAACATATGTAGAGCTCATGGGAATATCATGCACACAATAATCATGGCAAAAATGACAAATATCTAATTGGAGCAGCAGATCTGACAATTATCTCAAGTAGCACTCTTCTAACAGCATTTCGGGCATCAAGATGAACTCAAATGAAAATGATACAATGAGATGAAATGATTTACTCTCTGAGACGAACATTTTGATATGCTATGTGCATGAATCGGAGGTATGGATGCAAAGTTACGACCCATCAAAGTAAGAAACAATAACTAGGGTTAGAGGAGAAAGTCAACCGTGAAGTGGATCTGGATCAGGATCCAGATCGGGCGCGAAATCCGAGGACGGCCAAAGTGCACTGTAGCTCATCGGAGTTCGTGAGGGAAGTCGCCGGAGAAGTGGGGACGGCCGGATCCGGGGCCGGGCGACGACGGCGATGGTGACGCACGCCGGTGACGCGGCGAGGAAGACGACACCGGTGGCGAGTGACAGCTGCGGCGGCCGGCGAGCGGGCGGCGGCAGCGCAGCTCCGGCGGATGGCCGGCGGGTGCGGGCTCGGCGGCGCGGCGCCGGCGAGAGGAGCGCGCGGCGGCGGCGGCCTCGGGTGCGGGTTCGGGCGCCTCGGGCGTGGCGGCGGACGGCTCGGGCCCGGGCGGGTCCGCGATGGGCCGCGGCGGGCCGCGTAGTGGCGGAGGCGCAGGGCAGGTGACGTGGCGCGCGGGGGTTGGAGGAGAGCGGCGGTGAGGCGACGTGGCGGCGTCTTATTCGCCGGAGCGAGGTGGCTGGCGGCGGTGGACATGTCCGGTACGGCGCAGACATGCCCGGTGGCGCGATGAGGAGGGAGATTAGGGTTTCGTCCGCGAAAATGAACGGGGTGCACATATTTATAGGTAGAGGGAGCTAGGAGAATCCAAATGAGGTGTGGTTTTTGTCCACGCGATCGTGATCGAACGACCGAGATGATGGAGGAGGTTTGGGTGGGTTTTGGGCCAAATTGGAGGGGTGTTGGGCTGCAACACACATCAGGCCTTTTCGGTCCCTCGGTTAACCGTTGGAGTATCAAACGAAGTCCAAATGGTACGAAACTTGACACGCGGTCTACCGGTAGTAAACCAAGGCCGCTTAGCAAGTCTCGGTCCAATCCGGAAATGTTTAACCCCCACACATGAAAAGAAGGTAGAAATGACCACCGGAGGAGAACGAAGCGCCGGAATGCAAAATGGACAACGGGGAAAAGCTCGGATGCATGAGACGAACAAGTATGCAAATGAAATGCAACTGATGACATGATAAGCAATGCCTGACACGCAAGCAATGACAAGGCAACAACAGCGAGTAACTGGAGGACACCTGGCACATCGGTCTCGGGCGTTACAACCGGGACCACCGGAAGGGTCCCGGGGGTCCACCGGGTGGGGCCACATATCCCCATGGGCTGAAGTGGGAGGGGAACCAGCCCCTGGTGGGCTGGTGCGCCCCCCATGGGCCTGCCCCTGCACCTAGGGTTGGAAACACTAGGGGTGGGGGCGCCCCACCTGACTTGGGGGGCAAGTCTCCCCCTTGGCCGATGCCCCCCCCTTGGAGATGGGATCTCCTAGGGCCGGCGCCCCCCTAGGGGCCCTATATATAGTGGAGGGGAGGGAGGGCAGCCGCGCCCAAGTCCCTGGCGCCTCCCTCTCCCCTCATAACACCTCTCCCTCTCGTTGGAGCTTGGCGAAGCCCTGCCGAGATCACCGCTGCTTCCACCACCACGCCGTCGTGCTGCTGGATCTCCATCAACCTCTCCTTCCCCTTGCTGGATCAAGAAGGAGGAGACATCTTCCCCAACCGTACGTGTGTTGAACGCGGAGGTGCCGTCCGTTCGGCGCTCGGTCATCGGTGATTTGGATCATGACGAGTACGACTCCATCAACCCCGTTCTCTTGAACGCTTCCGCTCGCGATCTACAAGGGTATGTAGATGCACTCCCCTCTCCCTCGTTGCTAGATGACTCCATAGATTGATCTTGGTGATGCGTAGAAAATTTTAAAATTCTACTACGTTCCCCAACAGTGCAAGCGCGTGAACCACGGCCGCGCGGTCGATCGAACAGTGCGTCACCGGTGTCGCGCTCGAAGGACATCCACAGAACCTTTTTGTGTGTGTGAAAACAATCCTCGAATATTACTCAACTTTTTTTCTTGTGAAAGTTCTTGACGCTGCAATATTTCCATATATAGGAATTTAGCTCCAGTTCTTGTTTATTTGGATTTGGACGTTTTCGGTACGCCCTAGTTTTTTTAATAATGATTTTGTGTGTGTGACTGAGAGAGAATGTGTGTATGTGTCCATATGTGTGTTGTGGCGGAAGGGCAATGTGGAGACGATGTGCATGTGATACAGACATAGAGAGGTGTGAATGTGCAAATAATCATGCATGAGTGAGACATAGACAGATGCCGATACGTTGTGTATACATGAGAGAATGGTCTTCTAGTTTACTTGTGTGTGTGTGTGTGAGAGAGAGAGAGAGAGAGGGAGAGAGAGACAGAGAGAGGAGCATCCGTAACACAACAACCATCTCTCTCAATTCGTCCGTCCCTCGCACGGTCGCATGCAACACATGCATCAACGCGCAGATTTTGACACCCTCACCCGACCCCTGCCCACCTCAAGGCCCGCACAATCTCTTCGTGAATACCCATTTCTCTCCTTAGGTTTGTTTTCTCTCAATATCTGACACACACACACAGACACACACAGAGACACATGCAGCACAACACACACACACACACAAACACTCCCCCGAGCACACAATTCATCCCCATCCAAGGTTATACGGCGACCACTCTCGCTTGTGCTTCTTTGCACCCCAACATGCACAACACCTCAATCTTCAAAGAGGGCATCGAGCATATCGAAGATGGCAACCACACCGTGCTAGAGAATGCGGGGTCATTTAGAAGCAGGGTGATGTGACGACGGCTGACTGACTCCTCCCCCCACCCTCTCTCTCTTACACAAAATTACCAATCCCTCTCTCCCCCGCACAAAATTGTCAATCCCTCAACCCACGAGATCCTTCCCCTCTCGTCCATGTTTTTCCAGCTCTCTCATCAAACATGTTGTCTCTTCTCCTTCCACATATACATAATCCAGATGCACACGCATCTCATTTATATTACATGTATCCATCTTTCTCACAGACCTAACTTCTTCCTCTCTCTTTCTCTCTTTCTCTCTCTCTCTCTGTCTTGTTAGGTTTGTCTCCTACTCTCTCGTCCACATACATACAATCTTTCCCGCCCTATCTGCTCCATCTTCAAAAGCTCTCTCTGCACGTTTCATTCACACATTGGGATATGTCAAAATGTTGCTTATATAATGGCTGATGTAGAGTTATGGTTGTTTTTGTTGCATCCTACAAAGTAATAACTATGAAATGCATTTAGATTCTCATTTGACTGGGATTATGTGAGTTTGAGCATGTTGTGAAGTACTATAGACCTTGTATACATCTTGGGATTCGATAATGATTGTAACTATTGAATTGTATAGACCATTACATTCGAAGTCAATAGCCTAATATATTTATTTCACAATTTCAACAAATGATTAGTTCATTACAAATTAAGAAAACAAATGTGTACTCCCTCCGTTTTTATTTAAGTCCGCGTATTAGCATTGTTAAAAGTAAAGTATTGTAAACTCTCAGAAAGCTTATAACAAAAAATATTAACATATACAATAACAAATAAATACCATTAGATTCATTATTGAATGTACTTTCACATCATACATATTTGTTATGGTAAATATTTATATTTTTCTATAAACTTGGTCAAACTTTAGGAAGTTTGACTTCGGTCAAACCTAACATGCAGAGTTTACTACTGCTACTCGCTAGTTGCTTAGCCGAATCACTCAACATGCCACATGGGGAGTCCAGTGTCACAAAATTTTGAGGTCGTCGGGAAAATCTCCCGCGACCCTGATTCGAGCAGTGGGAAGTTACCATCATAGCCTTCTAAACAGGCCTACTCGCTAGTAACTTCAGGTTCACCCTACCTAGCCAACCCCACCCCGGCACCCAGAGTAGTACACCAGAATACTCCCCATTTTCTATCCCCACCGCAAAATAGACTTCTCCAAGGCACCTCAGCCTTCGTGCTCCTCCCCTTTACATCTGCGCACTCGTCCACCGCAGCGCATCTTCCTCATCGATGACCTTGTAATCTGCACTGGAGCCGGTCCACCGTCGTCGTCGTACACAGAGCCTCTTCCCCGGCATCGTCTTCCACGGTCTCGGATCTTCTTACCGGAAGCCGACGCCAAGCGCAGAAGTACCACCGTCGTGGACAATGAACTAACTCCCGTTGCCGACCATGACTCACTGAGGCCGCCGCGGCCATCGTTGTCCTCCTCGATTGGTAATGTGTGTATTGAATCACTTAGCAGTACATGTGCAGTTCCAATTTTGTTCATACCTACCCTTCAAATTTCCTGGGTGCTATTGTTCCCGTAAAAGTAATTGGTTATAGCCTCCATTATCCAACAGAATATCAACTTGTAATTGTGCGTCGCTCCTGTATCGCGCTGTGCTTGGGTAGGTTTTTCATCTGCAACCAGTAGTGTGGCAAATGATGGAAAGGTTTTTAGAACTAGCAAGATGCCCATGTGTTGCACGCATCAAGATGCATTTGTATGAGTAGTTTATATTGTGGGAGAAAAGGATGAACGAGGGAAGGCCTTATTTGCAAATCTGGAGAGGGGTATGGGTATCTTTTTGCAAAATTCCCATTTGTTTCCTTCCTATCTGTCAGATATAAATCGGATTACCTATATTGCAAGAAAAAAAGTATAGAGAAAAAAAAGTAGACAGTAAAGGAAGTAGAGATAAATATTAAATATTAAATATAAAATAAATATAACAGTAGAGAAGAGAGTAGAGATAGCATGTTGAGATTTTTAAAGCGTCGCACGTTTGCGATTCTGTTGGGGATGCTCTAACATGGCAGACGAGTGCTTTAATGTTGCCCACAAGATGCGCGAGTATTACTAGTAGTTTATTTTTCTTGCCATGTTTAGATTTTAAAACCACGAGTGCAAACATGCAGAGGAGCAATGAAGACCAAACACGGGATATTCGGGACAGCTTCAAGGAGCGTGGCAAGTTAAAGAGGAGCTGCACTAAACCTATAAAACGAGCTTTGGTAAGTAACAACCTGTCGGTGTCAAAACCGGCGGATCTCGAGTAGGGGGTCCCGAACTGTGCGTCTAAGGCGGATGGTAACAGGAGGCAGGGGACACGATGTTTTACCCAAGTTCGGGCCCTCTTGATGGAGGTAAAACCCTACATCCTGCTTGATTATTCTTGATAATATGAGTAGTACAAGAGTTGATCTACCACGAGATCAGAGAGGCTAAACCCTAGAAGCTAGCCTATGGTATGATTGTATGTTGTCCTATGGACTAAAACCCTCTGGTTTATATAGACACCAGAGGGGGCTAGGGTTACACAGAGTCGGTTACAAGGAAGGAGATCTACATATCCGTATTGCCAAGCTTGCCTTCCATGCCAAGGAGAGTCCCATCCGGACACGGGACAAAGTCTTCAATCTTGTACCTCCATAGTCCAACAGTCCGGCCAAAGGATATAATCCGGCTGTCCGGATACCCCCTAATCCAGGACTCCCTCAGTAGCCCCCGAACCAGGCTTCAATGACGTCAAGTCCGACACGCAGTATTGTCTTCGGCATTGCAAGGCGGGTTCCTCTCCAGATTTTTAATGTTTGTTAAGCAGTGTCCGACCCCATAAATGTTGGACCTCTTGGCTTCTGCGCCCAATAAGGGCTATCTCCCACACGTCGAATGAATATGAGGAGCCATGGCGTTTTTACATTCACCCCCTAGCTAGATAAATAAATTGTCTATTAAAGGGATGGGGATTCTTAGATCCAATCCACATCATCCTCCCCCAGCGAGAATCCATCGGAGCGCGCTTCGGAAAAATCCACTCCAGCATCGCCGACCTTCACAGCTCCTCCTCCCGCCCCCGTAGCCCTAAGCCTGGTAATTGGGAGAGGTGTTCTATCCCACACAGTCGATTAGTCGAACTGCAGACTAAGGGATTTCTCCCTCCAGCGTATATGGTTCCCGTCCGAGCCGGGCTTGCCACCTACAATGGAGGGGAGAAAGCGGAGAGCTTCCCCAGCCCCTCTACGGGGGAGCGGGTATGCCTTGTTCCTTACTTATTAAGGGGACTCGGATTTCCAATTCATCTGTTCCTCTGCGGGCTCCTGGAGTTTTACGGCCTCCAACTGCATAACTTCACCCCTGCTTCCATATTACACATCGCCAGCTATGTTGCCCTCTGCGAGTTATTCTTGGGCTGCGAGGCTCATTTCCAGCTGTGGAAAAGGTTATTTTGCCTCGTCCCCCGCACACAGGAGGGGTCACTTTATCAAGTGGGCAGAGCCGAAATATGGAGCATCGCCGAAACCGGATACCTTTCTGGTACTCCGAATAAGACGTCCGAGGACTGGCCTTCGGAATGGTTTTATATGGAGGACGTCCCCCTTCTGGACCCTGTTCGGCGGGGTCTTCCTGAGTTCAACAATGCTCCTCTGAAGAAACACCGAAGCTGGCACCCACGGAGCCCCCAGGAGGAAGACAACAGAGAAGTCCTTTACCTGATGAACCGGATAAAAGCGCTGGCTCAATCAAGATTGACAGTAATCGAGGTTATGTCAATATGCATAATGCGGGGAGTGCAGACACTTCAATATCGAGGGTACTCCCTGTGGTGTTTTAACAGGGAAGACGATGCCACCTGTTGCGGGCGTAAGGGTCCGGACAACGCTGCTGCTTTAGCAAAAATCATGTCCGAGCTGTTCAAGGGAGAGGAAGAGGAGTTCATCCGCATCAAGCCACGTGATAGATTCTCCATGTACAACCCTCCAAGCTGGGTGAGTTATATCTCCTTACTCCCATTCTTCCCACATTCTTTGTCGTAGGTACTCACCTTGCCATTTTATGGCAGGAACTGCGAAAAGCCATAAGGGAGGTCAACAGCCCGTCCCCACAACCAGAGGACCCTGACCGGGCCCTCGGTCCCGGACTCGAAGAAGACCCGGACATATTCGTGGAGCTGATAGACCGGCAGTTCTATCAATTGAGTTGTGATGACGCCATGGTGGCCATTACGGCCGACTATCCCAGACTGCTCCCTGCGTCGCTCGTAAGAAAAACCAAAATCCCAACTCCAAAAACTAGGATCCCCTTTTAGATACTTCACCTACCATATACATATGGTGTTTTATAGGGAAGGCATTCGGGACGCCGTGTCAAACCCGCAGCAACTCGCCGACAAGAGGCACTGAGGCCGGGTAGGCCAAAAAGGAAGGCGGTCAGGACGGAGACGTCGGCGCAGAGGTATGACAAAAACCCCACTCCGTGGTTGTCGTCTTTCTCAAAATGTAATGATGTCCATGTTTCTTTAACAGAAAAACGATCCCCAGAATATGTCCGGTGAGGCTGTCGATCATGCTTCCACCAGTCGGGCTCCAGGACTAGACATAGAGGCGGAAGCCGACATGGGTCGGGCGCCGGATACTCCCCTACAGAGGATGCAGATAGACTATCCACTACAAATTCAGAAGTGGAGAACGCCATGAATCATAGGCGTCGCTGGGCCGTACTCCGTGACGCTTGCTTCTCACCAGAGGCATTTGATGCCTTCAATTCAGGAGACGCGTACCTCCGTGCTGTTCAAAATGGTCTAGCCAGAGCCACAAACTAGTATGTAAGGGATGTACGGGTAAGCAAATCTGACAATTATATGTATCATTAGCCCCTGAGACTTGAAACAATTAGCAGAACTGATGTAAGGATCACCTGTTGTGCAGGTTCTTACAGAGAAGAATACTCGACTGTCACAGGAGCTGGAGGAATGCAAGACCCAACTTCGGGCCGCCGTTGCCGCATTGAAGGAACCTAAAAAGTCCCTATCTGGTAACATTTCTTTCAAAGAATGATAGGTACCATATAGCATGCAGTGTGGCTGCAGATCTAACAATAGATATTGCAGATGAATCCAGAGAGAATCCGGAGGAGCAGCATGTCGTACGACAGCTAAAGGCTGGCGAACGCGTGCTGACTGAGGTTAGGAGGGAGAAAACAATCTCCAAGACGCTAGTATCAAGTTGAGCGTGGAACTGAAGGATGTTCGAGCCAAGCTTGCGGACTCCGAGAAGGAGAATAAGCGGCTTCGATGCGGCATTTTCAGTAAGTGCATGGATGAACCCTTAAAAGGGGGGCGACGGAGAAGCTGGCTAACAGAATTATGTCTGCAGGTATGCTGACGGGTCGTCCCGGGGAGGAGATGCCTGGGTCTGCGGGTGATCTTCTACCCGAGCTCTCACGACTGCACGAACAAGTTCGGCAGGTGATGCAAGGTATTGCCCAGGCCTTGTGGCCATCCGTCTCCCTGCCAGAAGGCATTGGAGATCTTGCGGAGAATCTCAAGGGAGCACGGCGGCGCTTCCGATTATGGAAGATATCGGCCTGCCATCAAGGTGCTAGGGAAGCATGTGCCATGGTGAAGACGCGGTATACCAAGGCTGACCCAAACCACATGGCCGAGGTTGGACCTGTGGGGCCCGATGGGAAACAGATCCCCGTCAGCTTAGTGTATGGGCAAGTAGAATTAGCCGCAAAGTATTCCCAACAGGATTGTAGGCTAGACAGCCTGTTGGATGGCATAGAAGAGGAATTTAGTCAGTCTACATGACTATGTAATTAAAGTGACATGTAAAATGCCTTCTAGCCGGATTGTAAACCATTTGTCATGGCGGACCTTTTCGCTTCAACCTCAGGACCCGATAGTCCGGAGTGTGTCCGAATACCCGCTCAGTTATATAAGAGCCGGGGGATGCGTGGAAACCAGGCATAGGGGTCATTAGTGCTTGAACAGACAAGTACCCAACTAGTTATGTTATATTACATGGGTAGTAAGAAACATCTTCCAGGGAGAATAGTTCTATTAGGGGTTCCTTTCCCTGGGTACACATGCCCTAAAGTGCATGTCCGGACTGCGAGAGGAGACGCAAGCAAAAACATCTGGGGGCACATATGGAAAATAAATAAAAAACATCCTTTGTTCACCGACCGAATATTCCCTTAAGAACGCTAGCTTTCGGCTTCACCCAGTCTGAGGTACACATCCGGCTGACCTGACAATAACAATCGCAGAGGTGCTCCCCTTATGCCCTAGCCGAATTAACGGGAACGTAGGGCATAAATACAAGAGCCAGGCAACCCAGCTTGGCCAAAACTTAAGTCATATCGATGCATATAATGGTGAAGAAAAGGTACATGCGGAAGAATAAACACATGTGCGGGGCATGAAGCCCAGATAAAATATTAAGCTTCTTTGTAGGAAGCCCCCATGTATAATGAGCGCGGTTAGCGCGTCTATAGTGTGCAAGGGAGGGACAAGTTGGCCCTTGAAGGCCTTGAGAAAGAATAAATGGAAGAAAGAGAAAAAAGACAGATAATGTATATGCAAAAAATGGACAGAGGAAAGAGACGAACATAGAATCCGGCGCTAGGCATAGAATCTTCGGAGTCTGGCTGCGTTCCATGGGTTCGGCTCAAGTCGATTATTCGATGCATCGCACAGACGGTATGCTCCACCGGTCAGAACTTGATCAATAATGAAGGGACCTTCCCATTTGGGCTCGAGCTTGGTTTTTTCTTCTCCGGTAGGCGTAGAACTAACTCGCCAACGTTATAAGTTTTGGCCCGTACTTCTCTGCTTTGGTATCTGCGAGCCTGTTGCTGATAGAATGCGGAATGGGCTTTTGCCACGTCGCGCTCCTCCTCCAGGGTGCCCAGACTGTCCTGTCGATCGAGCCCGGCTTCTCTTTCTTCATACATGCGCACTCGAGGTGAGTCATGAATTATGTCGCAGGGCAGAACCACCTCTGCGTCGTACACCATAAAGAAGGGTGTGTATCCGGTAGTACGATTCGGCGTGGTCCGTAGCCCCCAGAGTACGGAGTCAAGCTCCTCTACCCAGTGCGTGTTAGACTCCTTTAAGGACCGCACTAGTGTGGGTTTAATGCCGCTCATGATAATACCATTTGCTCGCTCAACTTGGCCATTGGTTTGTGGGTGATAGACTGAAGCATAATCGAGCTTGATGCCCATGTTGCTGCACCAGAGTTTTACCTCATCGGTCATGAAGTTCGTGCCGTTGTCAGTGATGATGCTGTGGGGGACGCCATAACGGTGTACAACCCGGGATATGAAGTCTATCACCGGTCCGGATTTGGCCATTTTAACAGTTTTGGCTTCTATCCATTTGGTGAATTTATCCACCATGACCAGTATGTATTTTTTTCTTTTGGGTTCCCCCTTTAAGGGGTCCAACCATGTCAAGCCCCCAAACCGCAAAGGGCCAGGAAATGGGGATTGTTTGGAGGGAGGTGGGTGGCATGTGGCTTTGGTTTGCAAAAAGCTGGCAACCGAAGCAGCATTGGACCAAGTCCTGTGCGTCTGCCCGGGCCGTCGGCCAATAAAAACCAGTACGGAAGGCCTTGTTTACAAGGGCCCGGGATGCGGCGTGGTGGCCGCCGAGTTCGGCATGAATTTCTGCCAAAAGCTTCCGCCCTTCCTCTCTGGAGATGCACCTTTGAAGGATTCCGGTAGTACTTTTTTTATACAGGTCTCCCTCGTGGACACTGTAGGCTTTAGATCGGCACACCATGCAGCGTGCCTCATTTTGGTCCTCGGGAAGTTCCTGCCTAGTTAGGTAGGCCAGGAATGGTTCTGTCCACGGGGCGATGATGGCCATTATTACATGGGCTGAAGGTGTTATTTCGGTGCAGAGCCTCCGATTATGTCAGAGTGTTCGGTACGGGGTATTTTGGCCGTGTCCGGACTATTGTTACCGGTGTCCCCTTCCCATACCACGGATGGCTTAAACAACCTCTCCAAAAAGATCTTAGGGGGGGGGATCGCATCGCGTTTTGCGCTGATGCGGGCGAGGATATCCATCGCCTGATTGTTTTCCCAACCCACATGGTGAAATTCAAGCCCCTCGAACCGAGCTGACATCTTTAGGACGGTGTTTCGATAGGCCGCCATCTTCGGATCCTTGGCATTGAAGTCTCCATTTATTTGGGATATTGCGAGGTTCAAATCCCCACACACCTCCAGGCGTTGAATGCCCATGGAAACTGCCATCCAAAGACCATGTAACAGGGCTTCATATTCGGCTGCGTTGTTGGAGTCTGTATACAGTATCTGCATTACGTATTGGACTGTATCCCCGGTTGGGGACGTCAGGACGACGCCAGCCCCCAAACTAGCTAGCATTTTGGAGCCGTCGAAGTGCATGATCCAATTGGTGTATGCGTCGTACTCTTTAGGTAGTTCGGCTTCTATCCACTCGGCGACAAAGTCGGCCAATACTTGCGATTTAATGGCTCGCCGGGGTTTGTATGTTATGTCAAACGGGAGGAGCTCAATGGCCCATTTGGCAATCCGGCCCGTGGCATCGCGGTTGTTTATAATATCATTAAGGGGCACTTGCGAGGCTACCGTAATCGAGCACTCTTGAAAGTAGTGTCGCAGCTTCCGGGATGCCATGAATACCGCATAGGCTATCTTTTGATAATGTGGGTACCGTGACTTGCATGGAGTGAGGACAGTGGATACGTAATATACCGGCTTTTGAAGGGGGAATTTATGTCCGTTCGCTTCTCGTTCGACGACGAGCACTGCGCTTACAACCTGATGAGTTGCCGCAATGTACAACAACATTGGTTCGTTGATGTTTGGCGCGGCCAGGATTGGGTTGGTTGCTAGTATGGCTTTTATTTCTTCCAATCCGGCTGTGGCACCGTCCGTCCACTCGAAGTGTATGGTGTGCCGAAGGAGGCGATAAAGGGGTAATGCCTTGTCTCCTAAGCGGGAGATAAAGCGGCTTAGAGCCGCCTCACATCCAGTTAATTTCTGGATTTGTTTGAGGTCTGTTGTGGTAGACAACTGTGACAGAGCTCGGATTTTGGCTGGATTAGCTTCAGTTCCTCTACTGGAGACAATGAAGCCGAGGTGCTTTCCGGCCGGTACGCCGAAAACGCATTTTTCCGGATTGAGCTTGATGTCGTATTTTTGGAGGTTGTTGAATGTGAGCCTCAAGTCGTCTATTAGAGAGTCGACGTGCTTGGTTTTGACGACCACATCATCTACGTATGCCTCTACTGTTTTGCCCATATGTTTCTCTAGACATGTCTGAATCATGCGCTGATATGTTGTGCCAGCGTTTTTGAGCCCGAAAGGCATTGTGTTGAAATAGAAGGGGCCGTATGGTGTGATAAGTGCCATTGCATCTTGGTCGGACTCCGACATCTTGATTTGGTGGTAGCCGAAGTATGCGCCGAGGAAACACAATGACTCGTGTCCTGCGGTAGCATTGATAATTTGATCAATGCGGGGGAGGGGGAAGGGATCCTTTGGGCAGGCCTTGTTGAGGTCCTTAAAATCGACACACGGGCGCTAGGATTTGTCCTTCTTTGGTACCATCACCAGGTTTGCTAGCCAGTCCGGGTGTTTTATTTCTCTAATGAATCCGGCCTCTAATAACTTGGCTAGTTCTTCTCCGATAGCTTGTCTCTTAGGTTCAGAGAAACGCCGAAGAGTCTGCTTGACTAGCTTCAATCCCTTTAGAATATTGAGGCTGTGCTCGGCCAGCCTGCGTGGGATTCCTGGCATGTCTAAGGGGTGCCAGGCGAATATGTCCCAACTCTCGCGCAGGAACTCTCGTAGTGCGACATCCACAGCGGGGTTTAGTTGTGCCCCGATGGAGGCTATTTTTGTAGGGTCCGTTGGGTGGACTTGGAATTTGACTATTTCATCCACTGGTTTAAAAGAGGTGGACTTGGATCTCTTGTCAAGTATCACGTCGTCCCTGTCCACTTTGGAGCGTAGCGCAGTTAACTCCTCGGCCGAAAGGGCTTTGAACAATGCCTCGAGGGCCAATGTGGCTGTTTTGTTTTCGGCGCGCAGTGCTGTGTACGGATCACTAGCGAGAGTGATGATTCCGTCGGGCCCGGGCATTTTGAGCTTCATGTACCCATAATGGGGTATGGCTTGGAAGATTGTGAACGCCTCCCGTCCTAAAAGGGCGTGGTATCCACTACTGAACGGGGCCACTTGGAATGTAATTTCTTGGGACCTATAGTTCTTCGGCGTGCCGAATACCACATCTAGTGTGATTTTCCCGGCACAGCGTGCTTCTCGACTGGGGATGATTCCTCTGAAGGTTGTGCTGCTTTGCTCAATGCGATTCCAGCCTATTTCCATTTTTTGAAGAGTTTCCTCATAAATGAGGTTCAATCCACTGCCGTCGTCCATGAGTACTTTGGTGAGTCGAAAGCCGTCCACAATTGGACTGAGGACCAGTGCTGCTGGTGCTCGGGCTGTTCGGAATTTAGATTCGTTACTGGCATTAAAGGTAATAGCTGTGTCACTCCATGGATTCATTGCTGCCACGTGGCAGATTTCGGCGAGGCTGCGGAGTGTTCGCTTGCGCCTATTATTTGATGCGAAGGTTTCAAAGACTGATAATACCGTATTGTTATCCACGGGATGATGCACTGTGGTATTTGGGATGAGAAGATCCTCACCACTTTTGGCCACCTATCGGAGTGCCCAACATGCTCTAAGGCTGTGTGTTGGTGTGGTATCCGCTGTACTATGAATTTTGCAGGGGCCGTTGAGCCATCCCTCCAATACGGTTCCATGCCCTATAGAGGGTTTTTGTTTCTTTGTAACTAACTCGGGTGTCTTATGATAGTGCACCCTTTTACTTAGGACTAGGTGTATATTCTGAGCCGGATTATCCCAAAATTTCGTTTCGGTTTTCCAGGCACTTTCCATCGCACAGTACTTTCGTACTATGGACGCCAAGTCAGCTAAGCGTGATATGTCACGGTGACTTAAGGCATTGAGGATTCCCTTGTCCCTGCAATTATTGAAGAAAAATGAGACTGTGTCTTCCTCGTGATAGTCCTTAACCTTGTTCATCACAAGGAGGAATCTGGCCCGATAATGATGTATTGTTTCATGGGGCTCTTGCCTGATGTGGGAAAGATCGTTTATGTCTGGGTGGGTGGGTGGATTTGTGTCCGAACCCCTACCCGATCTAAGACCCAGGGGCAGAGGAGTTTCCGTTCTTGGAAGTTCGGATTCCGGGATGTTGCCCAATAAGTCTGGCCCGCTACCTGACTCCAGGTTCAGGGCTTGGGTGATGTTCTCCCGTAAACGGGTATCCGGCTCGGAGAGTTCAAGAATCCAGACATAGTTAGTCCTCAAGATAGAGGAAGAATCGCCGCATTGTTCCTCCACCACCGCAATATGATGGGTGACCGGTGCAGAGTTAATCTCCCTTTGATTGGGTTTAAGCCCAATCCAATCATAGTTTGTAGCGACCCCCAGGGCGGCGACACGATCCAAGAGCTCGTTTAGGGAAGAGAGCTCCATTGGATCCATCTGCTCAGAAAATTCCGAGCCGACATGGAGGTTGTTTTTGATGACCCGAGAAGTCATCGTCGGTGCAGCGGCCGAACGTGCAGTCATGATGAAACTGCCTAGCCGGAGAGTTTGGCTGACAGCGAGGGCTCCCCCGGCGGTAATGCTATTTTAACAACGAGACGAGGCATCCTTCCTTACGGCGACGGCATAGTGGAACTCTCAATGAAAGCATCAATGTCGGTGTCAAAACCGGCGGGTCTCGGGTAGGGGGTCCCGAACTGTGCATCTAAGGCAGATGGTAACAGGAGGCAGGGGACACGATGTTTTACCCAGGTTCGGTCCCTCTTGATGGAGGTAAAACCCTACGTCCTGCTTGATTATTCTTGATAATATGATTAGTACAATAGTTGATCTACCACGAGATCAGAGAGGCTAAACCCTAGAAGCTAGCCTATGGTATGATTGTATGTTGTCCTACGGAACAAAACCCTCCGGTTTATATAGACACCGAAGGGGGCTAGGGTTACACAGAGTCGGTTACAAGGAAGGAGATCTACATATCCGTATTGCCAAGCTTGCCTTCCACGCCAAGGAGAGTCCCATCCGGACACGGGACGAAGTCTTCAATCTTGTATCTCCATAGTACAACAGTCCTGCCAAAGGATATAATCTAGTTGTCCGGATACCCCCTAATCCGGGACTCCCTCAACCCTTTCAATTACTTTCGTGTAGCCTCGTGTTCTTCGATGTGTATATGTTGTAGTTTTGTTTCTCTTAAGCGTGGTTTTCTTCGATGTGTAATAAGAAGAGTCTTAATCGTCCTAATGCTTTCGGTTTTTAGCTTGATGTAGGAAGTGGGTGTTCTCACCTTGTAGTCTATTTTTATTTTTATTTTCCTTTTGAATTCACTTCTCTGAGTTCTGTTTATCTGGCTTCTACTAAATGGATCTAGGTTGCTCTGAGTATTGATCTAAAAAGAAGTAACTTCATGTCAAGATGCAGTTCCTACGAGGAGGGAAGTATGGTCAACCTCGAGATCATGTTTCCAAAATGAGGCTGGATTACACACAAGGTGCCAGTTCCCTAATGATGCTGGATTAGACACAAGGTGCAAATTCCCAGATGATGCTAGATTAGACACAAGCCAGGTGGAGTCGTCAGCTGTTCGTGTCCTCGTGGCATTTGTAAAGGCTGAAAGAAAGCATGCAGCAGCCCTTGAGAATGTAGCTGAGCTCCTGAAGAAGAGAAAAGAGCAATCAGATGCTCTCTTCACCCAAGCCAAAGAAGAGATGGAAGAAGCCAGAAATAAGCTAGCAGAGGCAGAGCAGGCTAGGCGTCTCCTTCTATCTAACACTGTTGTCAATATAAAATTTCCTTCATAGTAGCTAGGTTCAAATGTTTATCCAGTCAGCATGCCTGTTGTGATGTCCGTGCATCTACTGATGTGGCACAAATTTTTTTTTCGGGTCATGTAATAACAGCAATTACTTTCCAAACAATAACAGACGAAGCATTGGACATGGTATAGTTCACTCGCAAGCCCAACATTCCAAGTTCAACTTCCACATCAAACTCATGTTCACAGATATCTGCACATTCATACATAATGTCCACAACCATGATTCACTTCAAAGCCAAAAAAATGTGAGTAGAGTTATAAATAAAGAAAATCCTCTACTAGTTCCTGCTACCAATGCGAGCACAACAAGTCAAGATCATGCGTAAATTAATTATATTTTAGTCATTTTTTGTGTTCTAAAATGCCTGCCGACTCGTGGAAGGATGTGTTGCCGGCACACGTGCGGATTCAATGAAGGCAGGCGGGGCAGTCTTAAGCTGGTTACACGCGGCGAGGAGGCGTGCTCAGCCAGGCCTGCAGCGAGTGCGGCCCTCTTGGCCGGCCCGCCCGTTCAATGCCTGTGCTATGAGAGGTTGCGTCCGTGTCAGGGCAATCACTCCCTCTAGTCCTTTTTTGTTTGGGTATAACAAAATCTCGTTTTCCATTCACATTTTACAAGTAAAATTCATGGACAAACTTTGACCCAAAGTACGATGGGGACTAGTAAGCCAGAATGGCGGTAGTAGTTTTTTTAATCAAAGAAGGGTTTCCCCTTCCGATTTTCATTACTGAAAACCAGCATCTAAATCTAAACCATAGTATTTTCCCTAGAACTACCAGGTTCAACATCTCGCAACATAAACCCATACAACCTCCATCGCAAAAAAAACATACAACCATACGCCAAGGAGGTACGTAGTACTATGATTTTTTATTCCATTTTCGCTCCATACCAATCGTTCTAAAAACTACTTACTACTTATAACGCTCCATTGAAAATCGGAACTCTTAACCCCGCTAAAAAACAATATTTTAAACGTGGCTACTCGATCTGTGGCAACTGGCGAGCCACCGCGCTCCAAGTCGTTCACCTGTGGTCCCGACCATCACCTCCTACGGATCAAATTATCACGCGAGCTGACTATTCCTACAAAGGTGCTCCACCATGTACCCGGTACCCGTGAATGCAGCAATCATGCACCTAGAGTTTTAGGGTTTATTTGTTAACGTTGCCTTTACATAACACTCATGTGTGTGAGACAGCGAGAGGCCGACTGCGTGCGTGCACCTCTTCTCTTCGTATATGTACTCCACCGTTTGTCTGGTGTCCAAAAAATCACTAGCAATGTGCCAATGTGTTGCCACAAGATCAAAGTAGATTAATACATATTCACGGATTTGATAGAAAAAAGTCTAGTTTTGAAATTATATCACTAAAAATATGTTATGTTTCACTCAAAATATATTCCTTTGCCGGTTTTTATGAGATAAGGGAGGAATGTTGTTGGTTTCAAGATTCTAGAAGTGGTATATGTCTAATTTTTACTCTTACTAGCAAGATGCCCGTGCATTCCACGGAACATCAAGATCTTGTGGGAGAAAAGGATGAACGAGGGAAGGCCTTATCTGCAAATGTGGTGAAGAGTGCGGGTAAATTGCCATATTTTCCTTCCTATCCGTCAGATATAAATCGGACGGCCTACATTGCAGGATGGCAGGCCCACCATCATCACCAACTCTATTTTTATCCCTACTCTTATAAAAAGAATTGTCGGTGATGATCGTGTGCCTGCCATCCTGCAATATAGGCCATCCGATCTATATCTGACGGATAGGAAGGAAACTATGGCAATTTTGCAAAAAGATACCCACACCCCTCTCCACATTTGCAAATAAGGCCTTCCGTCGTTCATCCTTGTCCCCCACATGATAAACTACTCATACAAATGCATATTGATGTTCCGTGGAACGCATGGGCATCTTGCTAGTTGTTGCAAAAAGCCCATGTGTGTGTGAGAGAGAGGGAGAGTGGAGGAGGACGGAGTGCATGTGTGACAAAGACACAAGGAGTGTGTGTGCGATAGGTATCAGCTTAAAATGAGGGGATAGTGTGTGTGTGTGCACGATCGAGAGGGCGTGTCTCAAGAACGGAAGAAAAATCTACATAGATACAATGAGTGGGAGAGAGACATGTATGAGATGGTGGAAGCACGAGTGTGCGGGTGTATAAACCTATCTAGAGGCTAGCTAGTCGATAAATGTTTGCGAGAGAAATACGAGTCGGGTTGCGAAAGCGAGAGTTTTGTGAGAGAGAGAGAGAGAGACGATAGTCGGGAAGGGGAGTGGAAGCAGGAGTTGTGTGTGTGTGTGTGTGTGTGTGTGTGAGAGAGAGAGAGAGGAGACGGTAGTCGAGGTTGTTTGATCGATAAACAAATGAATAATGTCAGTTTGGGATGGAGACGAAAAGGAGACCGCAACAAATGTTGTGTCTACAGGAGAGAGATAGAGTAATTTTAGTGGTATGAGTCATATGTAGAGACATATAGGGTGTGTGAGAGAATCCCATAGAGAGAAAGACAAAGTGAAAGACGAGTGGAGACTGTGTGTGTGGCGGTGAAAAAGAAAGCTTAGGTACCGAGTGATACCAGAGAACAGTAGAGATGTGAGAGATAATGAAACCGTATAATGTATAATGATAAGGAGAGTGTGACACTTCTCAAGGGAGACGTCGAGAGACCATGTTTGCGAGGATAGGAGAAACATGAAGTGAGCGTGCGGGTGAGCTAGAGAAAAGAGAGTGATAGCTACCTGAAGGAGCATGCATGCGAGAGAGATGGGCGTGAAAGGAGTGAACAAAAAAGGGATTCATATATTTGAATTCAAGATGATGATACATGTAATCCATACTCGAACCAAAATTGATCTATCAAACATGCATACTCATATGAATTCATGCACATCTATGTTATTTAATATGTAGATATTACTGATCCATAGATTTTAGTAGCAAATTGTTGTATTTGTAAATCATATTATACATATAAAGGAGCAGAATTCTCTGTTGTTCTTTTGAAAGTATATATAAAAAATGATGTATATAGAATGTAATTCCAATTGAAAATGGATCCCGCCCGAAAAAAATAGAATACAAACGGGATTCTAATTGAGTTGGCATGGTAAACGTGCACTCTGCAAAATTTGAACGAAGCGGGAAAAGTCGGAGTAACCGCCCGAAACGAAAATCTTTGAGATGGAAATCACTACTGCCTATCCCTGACACGCAAAGCCTATCTGCTAGATTTCTATAGGTTTCGATAGGGGTAGGTTTGTAATTTCACCCAAACGTGACATAACTCCCTCTCACCCGGATTCATACACGGTGGGCGCCAAAACACAGTGTGTCCTCAGCCAAAATCGACTCCCTCCCCGATTCATATTCATACACGGTGGGCGCCAAAACAAACTCTCGCCGACAAATATTCAGTGTATGCGAGATTACTGTCCTATCCCCAACCGACTAATGTTGCTGTGATGTAGTAGAAATTTGAAACAGGGGCTAAGTTTGTAAATTTCCTCGCATTTGAGACAAGCGCGCGCTGAATACATGGTTCCCCCCTTCCCCTCTACCTCCCTTTTCCCCATTTGTACTCCGTGGGCGCCAAAACACCCTCTCCACCCAACCCTCCTCCGTCCGTTGCCGTCCGCCACCCCATCCACCGCCGTCCTCCTCCACAATGCCGGAGCTGATACCCCGACGCTATCGTCGATTTCAAGAGATCGACCTCTCTCATCCACGGCTTCGGACCGGGATCCTTGCATCCCGTCCTCTCACTTCATCCCCGCCGTCGTCCACCTTGTCGGTGCCGCTCCTACAACCGTCTCGTCCACCGTGCACCGCTGCCACCGTCTACCCTCCTAGATCTTCTTCCACACTGCCGACAGCCATCGCTACCGCAGCACCGTCAAATTCCCAGCAGATGCGTACACGGCGCCACACCAGAGGCGGTACTCTTTCGTATCTGCTCAACTTATTTATCGCGGCAAGAAAATAGATCACCACTGCTTTACTCTGATTTCGTGTCTTGGTTGCGAAGTTGCCTTTGTCCGGTTTGCACCTTTAGGTCTGCCATGGCAGGCTCAACACTATACTCCCAATGCTTATGGTTTCCCCTTTTATATTCCACACTAGTTAAATCATAGTAGACTAAATTTCAAAATTGTGTTAGTCGATTTTTCAGAGCTTGCCGGAGTTCGCCGGTGCGATCAAATGGGCTCAGGTGGTTGTGGGGCCTCGCTAAACGAAGAAAACTCGACGCGGGTGGGGGTTGGGGCGGGGGTGGGGGTGGGGGTGGCGGAGGAACACAGGCGGTGGGGGCTGGTGGTCCGGTCGGCGGCCCGTGGGGTGTTCTGTATGGGAAGAATCAGAGACGAGGAAGAAGAAGGGTTAGGAGACATATGACCTTCATCCAACCGCCTGAAATGGTCGAGAGACAGCCGGGAGTTGCATTCTTAATGCACTCTGGTTCATCACGTGTGGGCACTGCGCAACCAACATTTTATTATCCAAAATCTGCTTGCTCTTCTTTACCATGTTCCTCTTCCGTTCTTCTTTAATATGTACTCTCTCCGTTCCTAAATACAAGTCCTTGTATAGATTCCACCATGGACTACATATGGAGCAAAATGAGTGAATCTACACTCTAAAATGTATCTGGATACATCTGTATGTGATCCATAGTGGAAATCTCTACCAAGACTTATATTTTGGAACGGAGGGAGTATGATAGTAGTACAGTATGTTCCTTATACTGAAGATGAGCAGGGACATTTGCAGTGTAGAGGTCTATACGGTCGGTTGTGATGGACACTTTGAGCCTCTTTGATTCATAGGATCTTGTAAACATAGGAATAAGATTTGTAGTGGCCTGCCCGCTTGAATCCTATAAGAATAGCAAGGAAATGCGGGGAGTTGTGTCGCCTTTGAGAGTTACACTGATATAAACAGTACCGCACCTTCACTTGAAGAGAGCTGGTATCCGAAGCCTTTCTAGCCGTACCGGCAATACTAGCACATATATTCTAGCAAGTTCCACTTTGCTGATTTTATTCTGATGCTTAAGGTTTTCCCGTTATATCTACACTATGATTTGTGTAGCTGCTTTGTGTCGCACTAGCAGCAGTCCACTCTTGAAGCTAAACACTGCAATGACTTACAAAATTGGCACCAAGGCATTGAGTGCCATTCTGGATGCAATGAAACTCATATGCTCCCCACATGTTGATTCTTGTTCAGAATATGATCCTAATGACTATTCTAACCTCGAGGAGTCAAAGGCAGATGGACTGTCCTATTCACCCGTCAAGGTGCCTGTTCTAATTTGGCAATGTTTTATTGATTGCGGGTATATTGCATATGTTGTATTGCATTTCTTCTACTTTGTTGCACCGCCATCTACTTAGTTTACTCATCATATATGTCGAGATGCCATGCCCATCCATTATCAATACATATTCCATCTGTCATCATACCATGTTTTTCCACTCAAATGCTGTTCGTGTGCATCAGACATCAAAAAGGAAGAGGGTGATTGCCAAACCTGAAGGAGCACCAGCAAAGTCCTTGAAAAACGTGGTGGTGCCGGAGAAATCAGAGAGCACCCCACTTATATTGGTTGTACAACCAGTGACACAAAACGTAGGACCGACTCCAGCAGACTGTACCCATACTTCACTGGCCACACCACTAACCCCACCACACAGGACATGCACTCCAGCAAAAGGTATACCGATTTCATTTGCCATAGCACCAACTGTACCACAGAAAAATCCCACTCCAGCAAAAAGTACAGCAAGTCCACCGGCCAAAGACCTATCCCAACTGAAGAGACGGCCAATTCCTGCAGATTGGAACCCCATTCCATTTATTCCCAGTTTAAAAGACAATGCTTTCAATGTTGTTAGGGACTACGTGCATATATTCCCATCATGGGAAGATTATTGTGAAGACAAACACCATTTTCACATCTTCCCATCCAACTTACGTGTAAGTGCTATTATTCATGGTTATTATTTTCCTGTTTTCTGCTGATTGAACACATCAATGATTTACATTACATTGTTGTAACTAGGCGTGGTTCAATCTGGGTAGTCATGACGAGCAAAGCTTGCTTGTGCTTTTCAAGGAAGCATTGCAGCAATATCGGTGTTACCTGAGGAAATCACACTTTGATGGCAAGTCTATAAATGAATTTCTGGTGAAGTCTCCTGTGCTAAATTTAGAAGACATTGAATGGAAAAACCTTGTTATGCACTGGTCTCATTCCCAGGATGAGGTATTGTCTATGAAATCACATGAAAATTTGAACTTCTACTTTTCCGCATGTGCCTTACAGATATTTTTGCAGGAAATCTGCTCGAAGAAAAATTCCGGTTTGACAAGAACGACAGGATATCACAAATATGCTGCCGGCTGCTTTGCTCTTGTTAGTACCTGTTGTCCTGTATCACTGTACTTGCATACATACCTAGTTCATTATGTGACAGCAGTATGCATGATAGCTTGCTTATCAATTGTTCGCTCCAAATTATCTGATCTGTATGAATGGTTACATTAGTGTAGAATATATCCAATGCCAATGTTTTTTAGCTCTGCGTTGTTCTTGTAAGTACATGCTGTCCTTTATCAGTGTACTTATAATGATAGGTAGTTGTTCATGTACCATCACTCTGCAGCTTATTTTCCTTTGCCCTCCATTTTCTACACATCAGATCTATATTTACTCTTACCATAATGTTGGTACTGAAGAAGTTTAGTTGTGCATTGCTCTTGGTTGTACCTTTTGCCTGTATCGCTGCACTTACATTTATAGCTACTTGGTTATGTAGCATCACTCTTCATCTTATCTTAAATATTCTCCATTTTTTCGTATATTATCACATCTATATTTACTCTTAACAAAATGTAGAATAAAGGCAATGCTTTTGAAGAAGATTCTGTGGTAAACTTCTTGAATTGCCCCCCATCAGCATGGACAAGGCCTTTATAGAGCCTGTCTTCACCAATAATGTAAGTTTGTCCATCTCAAGCCTTGAAACTTTGTTGTATATATTTGGTTAGGCATGACTGCAACAGCTATTTATTTTTGGTGTTTGCATCAAATTGCTTGTTTAAAGTTTATTATGTAGTTCATAAACAAAAGTTTGTCCTTTCTCAATTTAAGTTTTCAGTTGTACAATCAAGTTCCTTCTTCATACCATGTAAATTAAACTATACAGAGCAAGTGATCTTCTTTTGCACTGCATGTATGCTTCTGTTCTTCATCCGTAATCCAGTGGTGTGGTGAACCTACCCACTACAGTACAATGTCATATTCTGCAATGTCTTAACTATGAACAATGTCATATTCTGCAATGTCTTAACTATGAACAATGTCATATCATTCTACTATTATTTAAACCGTCTCTTTATTTGCCAATCTGAAATGGTATAAATTGATAGCACACTAACCATTGATACTTATGAGTTCTTGATCTGTAATCCAGTGGTGTCGTGAAGCTGCCAACTCCTTCACAATGTCATTTCCTGCCATGTCTTAACCTGAACAATGCCATATTGTGTTAATGCAATTTTAAACTGTGTCACTTTATTCGTGAGTAAGAAATGCGATGAATTGTCAGCACTGATACTTTTATGTGCAAAACCTGTCATCTGGCTGCTTGTTTATCTTTCAGAGTGAGGAAGATATAAGTGTTGAACAAGCGCAGTCTCATCATCTTGCTCAGCTGCTTGCGCTGTAGCTCCCCAGCACGGCTAACCTTTCTTGAACTCTATTGAAGTGCTGTAGGTTTTGTATATTATTTTTTCGGCATGTTTATTTGCACTGGTGGCGATCTTTGATGTCCAGTGTATGTAATCTGAAGTCTTCTTGTGCTTTATTATCATAGTGGCAAACTTTGATGCCTAGTGGATGTAATATGCCGTAATTTCTTTATTGTATAGTCTAGGTTTTTTCTTATTCACGATGATGCAGTTATTTTACTATATATATATCCCGTATTCGTAGTAAACCGGCCATACCGTAAAATTATGGTACATAATCGGGCCGTCATGCAATCACGATGTAGGTTGGGCCTGAAACGTGCCGAACAGCTCACAGGCCGGCAGCAGCCCGAAATGAACCCCAACCCATGATTGTGTGAATCAAATCACGGGCTTTTAACAGGCCAAAATTGTCTCGGTCCTTGTTTGGCCCAATCAGATATCGGCTGCGAGCAGGCCGGATGTAAACCGGGCCGTAGTTAGGCCCAACTATATGACGGGTTTTTAACAGGCCGAAATTAATATAGGGCCGAAATGTTAAATGGGCCCTTAACATACCAAAACTAATATCAGGCCGAATTACTAAGTGGGTGTTTAGCAAGTGGGCCCAAAAGCAAAGTGTCCAGTTGACGGGCTGAATCTGATATGGGCCATAATTGAGCCCAAATCCTCTTAAAGGGTCGGACCTGATCTGGGCCGTAATTTGGCCCAGAACGTGGTAGGCTTTTAACGGGCCAGATCTCATATGGGCCACTATTAGGACCAGAGCATGGCTGGCCATTAATGAACCGGGTCAAATATGGGCCGGCATTTGGCCCAAAACATGGTAGCTAGTTAATGGGCCGGCCTACTAGGGTCCTCAAAATCTTGTGGGCCTACAGCTGGGCCGGCCCATTAATGTCGGCGAAATCTCGGGGGCCTTTAGCTGCGCCGGCCCATTATGATCCGCAAGAATCTTGTGGGCCTTTACCTGGGCCGGCCCATTATGGCCCAGAAAATCTTGTGGGCCTTTAGTTGGGCCAGCCCATTATGGTCCGCAAAATCTTGTGGGCCTTTAGCTGGGCCAGCCCATTATGGTCTGCAAAATCATGTGGGCCTTCAGTTGGGCCAGCCCATTTAAACTTGATGGGCCGGTCCACGTGTCAATATATCATAGGTGCATCTTGCCCATTGGATGAGTGACACCTGTGCCAACGCGGACCTGACATGTGTCTCCTCCAGCCAATGATGATTTTACACGTGGAAAATCCCCATTGGTCGGGGCTGTTAATGGGTTATCGGATCCAAAACCCGACCCAATAGCTTAACGGCGTTCCGTTATGGTGGATGCCACGTGTCGGTCACCCTTGATGAAAGCACTTCTGTGACGCGCGATTTATCGTCATGGAAGTGGACACTTCTGTGATGATAATTTTGGTAATGTCATGTAACACTTCTACGACAACACAGGTATGACTATCTTGATTCTGTCATAAAATCGTCATGGATGTACATGCATGACAGAAAACGCGATCTACTGTGACAAACACGTATCATCACGGAAGTGTATTTTTTTGTAGTGTAAACTGGCAGCCAGATGGAGGTGTGTGCGATATACAGCATACGGTTCACTCGGATGAACTGTTTGTGATTAGGCTACACAAAAGAAACGGTCAGGTAAATGAAGGTGTGTGCGATATACGACATGCGGTTCACTCGGATGAACTGTTTGCGTTGAAACATGAGAACAGAAATGGTTCAACTTAACAAGATGTGTGTGATACGCGGCAAACAGGTATGCAATCAAAAATGTGTGTGAAGACCGATAATAACACAGACGGTTGCTGCTAATAAGATGTGTGTGTTGTGCGATGGGATTGCATACAGAACAACAACAACAACAACAACACACACACACACACACCCCACACACACACTTATAAGGACATGCTTGCATAACCAAATTAAACATCCACTTACATAGGTGGCTACTACAACCATGGTTTTTGCACACACCAAAGTAAACTATTACATGCATAATTACATAGGTGGCTACTACACACATGACATTTCCACACACCAATAAAGTAAACTATATATTACATGCATGATTAACTAACATAAACAATCATCTGACCATCATCTACTTCTTGTGACGCTAGCTCTTCTTGTGGCTCGATCCGGGCTCATCAATTTTGGTAACGAGGCACTTCCTCATGTCAACGATCCGCCTGTGCATCTCGTAGCATGTGTACACGCTCTTGGGCACGAACCTGAGGTGAGGTTCATCCAGTTGCCGCATCCAGGCCCAGTGCCAGGATAGGGGACTTGTTCTCTGGGCATCCTGCTTCATATTTTCGTAGTAGGGGTCGATGATGGCCGAGGCGAGTTCGACCAGGGATTCCTTCTTCGTGATGCCCCAGACCCTGTAGTGGTCACGGATTTCGACAAGGTTCTTGCAGGCCAAGCCCGTAACACGGAGCACATTTACATCATCTTTGGTTTCCACAGTGGCGAACTTGTAGTCGGTGCTGTTGGTAAACCTGTTGAAACGGTCGCAAGGCTCTGTGGCCATGCAGTAGTGGTACATGAGGACATGAGGGTGCACGCACAACTGGGCGACGGCAACCTTCTGATCTATGCAGGGACGACCGGCGGTGTACTGGAGGTCGATGCCAACCACCTTGTTGTAATGCCCACGATGCGGCTATATCTCCCATGTGTCGAGGCATGACTTAGAGGCATAACCGCATGGTGGTTTTGTCGCAAGAAGGGTCATCTTCACAACATCGCATGTAATGAGCAAGAAAGGGATAAATAGAGTGGGATTACACTTTCCACGTCAAACAATATTCAAATAAGGCATACATCATCAGAGTACACTCATAGTCCGACTACGGACAACCAAATGAAAGAAGATAAACCCAACTGCTAGATCCCCGATCGTCCCAACTGGGCTCCACTACTGATCATCGGGAAACAACACGTAGTAACAACCAAGGTCCTCGTCGAACTCCCACTTGAGTTCGGTAGCATCACCTTCACTGGAATCATCTACACCTGCAACTGTTTTGGAAGTATCCGTGAGTCACGAGGACTCAACAATCTCAATACCCACGAGATCAAGACTATTTATGCTTGTGGGTAGGATGTGGTAATGAGGTGGAGTTGCAGCGAGCGCTAAGCAAATATGGTGGGTAACATACACAAGTAAGAGTAAGATGAGAAGCTATGCAACAGTCGTGAATCTAGAAGTGATCCTGCAACTACTTATGAACAAACATAACCCAAACCGTGTTCACTTCCCGGACATTGCCGAAAAGAGACCATCACGGCTACACACGCGGTTGATTCATTTTAATTAAGTCAAGTGTCAAGTTCTCTACAACCGGATATTAACAAATTTCCATCTGCCACATAACCGCGGGCACAACTCTCGAAAGTTTATACCCTGCAGTGGTGTCCCAACTTAGTCTATCACAAGCTCTCACGATCAACGAAGGATATTCCTTCTCCCGGAAAGACCAGACCAGTCTCGGAATCCCGGTTACAAGACATTTCGACAATGGTAAAACAAGACTAGCAAGACCGCCCGATGTGCCGACAAATCCCGATAGGAGTCGCACGTATCTCGTTCTCATAGCACACCAGATGGTCAAGATGTTGGGTTAGTTGAGACCCTGGTTGCCCAGGGGGCGCTGGACATCGCCTAGTTCGGACCAACACTCAGAGGAGCACTTGCCTAGGGGGGGGGGGGTTAAAATAAGGATGACCCTCGGGTTTGCAACCCCAAGGGAAAGTTATAGGTTGTTATGAAAATGTAAATCCAAGGTTGGGCCTTGCTGGAGGAGTTTTATTCAAAGAGAACAGTCAAGGGGGTCCCATAACCCCAACCGCGTAAGGAACGCAAAATCAAGGAACATAACACCGGTATGAAGGAAAGTAGGCCGGCAAGAGTGGAAAAAATCGCCGAGCAAACAGCCAAGCCTTCCATCCTTTTGCCAAGTATATAGATGCATTAATTAAATAAGAGATATTGTGATACCCCAACATATCCATGTTCCAACATAGAACAACGTGCAAAGCACCTGCAACTAGCAACACTATAAGAGGGGCTGAGCAAAAGCGGTAACTTAGACAAACAACGGTTTGCTAGGAAGGTGGGTTAGAGGCTTGACATGGCAATATGGGAGGCATGGTAAACAAGTGGAAGGTAGTGCGACATAGCGATAGAACGAACAACTAGCAAGCAAAGATAGAAGTGATATTGAGGGTAATGGTCATCTTGCCTGCAAAATTCTCAGAGTTTTCGAAAGCTTTCTCCTTGTTAGCATACTCAACAGGTTCCTCGTTCATGAACTCGTCTCCTGGCTCTACCGAAAGCAAGAATACAAGCAATGAAACAACAACAATCAATCACGGTGCAATGCACAAGCAACATGATGCAAGACATGGCATGACATGCAAGATATGATGTGTAATGCATATGGGTACTCCTGGAAGGAAAAGGAAGGTCAAGGCATCCACTTGGAAAACCAAGTATGCCGCTGGAATGAGGTGATTTTGATCGAAATCGATATAAGAATCACCGGAAACGGTTGCACGGTTTGCAAATGACAAGCAAAACAAGAATGTTGCAAATCTGCGATTAATAACATCATAGCACTTCAAATGCAACAAGATACTATGCTACAACACTCCAAGAAGACAACAAAGCACATGGAATTAAAGTACACATGAAACTCTACAAATCATGAACACTGAGCTCCTGCTAGAACTTACTAGAACAGGCTCAAAATAGCATGGAAAAATGCAAATGATATCAGCTTCACACACTTAGAGAAAATACTAAACATGTCAAGAACCACATCATATAGCAATGTTTAGAGCTAGCAAACAACATGGTGCAGGAACATATCATGGCAAACAAAGGAATGGCATGCTATTACTAAAGGCATAGAACAAAAGTCCCTTAATGATCTTCAACCAAAGATGCACAGAAAATATGGTAGCACCCAAGCAAACATGGCAAGTTGTATGAACGGTTTCAGACTTAGAAGAAAAACAAAGCATGGCAGAAACAGATTCATGATAGCAACTTTGCCAGCTCATGCCACTCACTACAAAGCATTTCATGGCATCACAAGGTAACCAACAGTAAGTCGACATGTATGTGAAGCTAAACATGGCAAAAGAAAGTTCATAGGGTACATGTATCACTAGAAACACAGATGGCAAAACTGATCATCATGTTAACAATCTGCCAGGAATAATATTTAGGAAAAGTAGAGCATGGAAAAGACATGCTACACTACTCCCTAATTGCAACAAGAGGAATGAATAGATAGACCAATACCACATATTCCAAACACTCTTACTGATCTACCTCAAAATGTGCATGAATCTCATGGTAGAAACAAGTTTACATAGCATCAAAATGTAACAGGAAATGACTTAGCAAATATTCTAAGTGTCTGAAATAAGGAACATCACATAGCCTACTTTGCATGCTTATTCTAGTCACCACATAGCTCACAAAAATACAAGGCTTACACCTATGTAAATATGGCATGATGGAGCTCATAAAACATGTAGACATCATGCTCATAAGATGCACAGACAAAGTGCAACGAAAATGACAATTCATCAAGTTCTGTTAAATTCCAGCAGACAACATCATATAGAACTTTTGCAACGATGATTTGGGCATAAATATGGATAGTAACATGCATTAGAATGACACTAGCATGAAGAGTATCATGAGATGAACATTTTGATATATCGTATGCATAAAACAGAGCTACGGTCATGGAGATATAGCATGATGAACAAGTGCATATGATGTTGAAAACTGCCCAGGACTTGGAGAAAAATGAGGTCAACCTCCGAATTAGGGTTTTGACCACGGACTTAGAGGATCATCGAAGCTCGCCGGAACATGGACGGGGAACGGCGGCCGAAGCTTGGGAGGGTCACCGGAGCTCGGGTTCGGCCGGATCTGACAGGGAGGAGGTCGGCAGAGTGGACGGCGGCGGCGATGCAGAGGGGCGCTGTGGCGGCTCCTCACGCACGGGAGGCGGAGCGGGCCGGGGAGGGCCCGACCTGGGCCCGTGGCAGAGGCGGCTAAGTGGGCGCGGGGCCCTGGCGACGTGGCGGCGTGTGGTTGGCGGAGGCACGCGGCGGGGTGACATGGCACGCGCCGATTGGCCGGAACGACGTGTCCAGTGGACACGTCCGGCGGCAATTTTGTCCAGCGGGGCGAGGGGATGAATGGTTAGGGTTTCATGTGAGATTTTCGGGGGGAGAGACATATTTATAGGTAGGGGAGCTTGGAGTGTCCAAATGAGGTGTGGTTTTTGCCCACACGATCATGATCCAACAACGGAGAGCACGGAGGGGGTTAAGATGGGTTAGTGGTCTGTTTTGGAGGGGTGTTGGGCTGCAACAAGAGAGGGTTTTTTACAGTTACCCGGTTAACCGTTGGGGCATCAAACGACCTCCAAATGGAACGAAATTTGACAGGCAGCCTACCGGAGATGTGCAAAGGCCACTCAACAATTCTCGATCCATCCCTAGAATGTTTTTCTCCCGCTCACAAAATGAGATTTGAGGGGTGCAATGGATGCATGTGGGAGTGTCGGATTGCGAAACGAATAACGGGGAAAATGGCCGGCTGCATGAGACGAACACGAATGCAAATGAGATGCACATGGTGACATGAGATGAGAATCATGACATGAACAAAATGTAAAAGGAAGACAAAAACCCAACCATGAAGGAAATATCATATCACATAGCCGGAAATGGCAAGAGTTAGAGTTACCATTATGGAAAGTTACATCTGGGGTGTTACAACACTACACCACTACAAGAGGATCTCGTCCCGAGATCTAGGACTAAAAGAACTCCGGATATTTGGAACGGAGGTGATCCTCGCATTTCCAGGTGGCTTCCCAGTCGGAATGGTGCGACCACTTCACTTTTAGGAATTTCATTGACAAATTTTCTTGGAGGTCAATCTCTTCGAAGTTGATAGTGCACTCAGGCGTCTTGAAGCACTTGCGAAGCTGTGACACGTGAAGCACATCGTGCACATTTGCGAAGTTGGACGGAAGCTCCAGTTGATAGGCGAGGTCGCCTCTTTTGCCAATGATCTTGAAAGGGCCCATGTATCTCGGGGTAAGCTTCCCTTTGATACCGAAGCGTCAAGTACCTTTCATTGGAGAGACGCGGAGGTAGACATGTTCTCCGATCTCGAAAGCCAAGTCACGGTGCTTGCTATCATAGTAAATCTTCTGGAGCGATTGCGCGGCTTTGAGGTTTTCACGGATGACTTTACACATTTCTTCAGCTTCTGTTATCAAGTCGTTTCCAAGAAGTTGGCTTTCACCAGTCTCTGACCGATTGAGAGGAGTGTGACACTTTCTGCCATATAGAATTTCGAATTGGGCCATGCCCGAACTTGCTTGGAAGCTGTTGTTGTAGGAGAACTCAGCATATGGAAGACAATCTTCCCACTTCATACCAAAAGAGATGACACAAGACATGAGCATGTCTTCAAGGATTTGATTGACTCGCTCGACTTGGCCACTTGTTTGAGGATGGAAAGTTATACTAAAGTGAATGTTGGTGCCCATGGCCTTGTGAAAGGAGTCCCAGAACATAGAAGTGAAAATGCTTCCATGATCTGAAGATGTCATTTGCGGAATAGCGTGCAAGGAGACAATACTGGAGGTGTATAGCTCTGCCAACTAAGCTGCCATGATAGATTCCTTGATTGGAAGGAAATGAGCCAATTTTTTAAGCTTGTCAATGACAATGAAAGTAGCATCATTCACACGCTTGGACTTGGGAAATCCAGTGATGAAGTCCATTTCAATATGATCAAACTTCCATTCTGGAATTGCAAGAGGTTGGAGGACACCAACTGGTCATTGGTGTTCTGCTTTCACCCTTCGGCAGACGTTACATTCATTCACGAATTAAGCAATTTATTACTTCATTCGAGTTGGGAACTGCCTGGATGAATGGATAGAAGAGAATTGTGCGCTTCATTCATTATGACCTTCCTTAGATCACCTTTAGGAACCACAATCCGGTCCTCGAAGAATAAATTGTATTCGTCATCAATGTGGTAGCACTTGTATTTCGGTAGGCCCTTGGCAATACCATGTTTCACCTTCTTCACCATGGTGTCAAGGAGTTGTGCCTCATGAATTTGGTCTTCCAAAATTGGAGTGACTTGAAGGTTGGCAAGAAATCCTTGAGGAACAACTTGGAGGTTGAGCTTGCGGAAAGCTTCACAAAGATCTGGTTGCAATGGCTTGAGAATTAAGCTGTTGCAATAAGCCTTCCTGCTCAAAGCATCTGCAATCACATTCGCCTTGCCTGGAGTATATTCAATACTTGGATTCTACTCTTGGATCATTTTAACCAAACGAGTTTGCCTGAGGTTGTGGTTGTGTTGAGTGAAGATATACTTGAGGCTCTTGTGATCTGTGAAAATGTCCACTTGCCTTCCCAAAAAGAGATGTCTCGATGTTATTAATGCATGGACAACTGCTGCCAACTCAAGATCGTGAGTGAGGTAGTTATTTTTGTTGGGCTTCAAGTGACGAGAGGTATAAGCCACAACCTTGTTCTCTTGCATGAACACAGCGCCGAGACCTTGCAAAGAGGCATCACAAAAAAATTCGAATGGCTTGGATTCGTCAGGAGGAGTTAAGACAGGAGCTGAGACTAGCTTCTCTATGAGAGTGTTGAAAGCAACGTCACACTCAAGAGTCCAGACATACTTAACATGATTTTGGAGGAGGTTGGAAAGGGGCTTGGCAA
This sequence comes from Triticum aestivum, assembly GCF_018294505.1. Classification (NCBI taxonomy): domain Eukaryota; kingdom Viridiplantae; phylum Streptophyta; class Magnoliopsida; order Poales; family Poaceae; genus Triticum; species Triticum aestivum. The sequence continues at coordinate 294,691,990 of NC_057803.1, read as the reverse complement.
TCTTTGAGAAATTCTCAACGAATCTTCGGCAATAGCTTGCAAGTCCAAGAAAACTGCGGAGCTACTTGACATTCTAAGGAGGCTCCCAATTCACAATTGCAGAAACCTTCTCTAGATTAAAAGCAATGCCCTTGGCGGAGATGATGTGGCCAAGGTAAAGAACTTCATCAAGCCAAAACTCACATTTGGAAAACTTCGCATAAAATTGATACTCTTTGAGCTTGTCGAGCACCAATCGCAAATGTTTGGCATGATCCTTCTTATTCTTGGAGAAGACCAAGATATCATCGAGATACACCAGGACGAATTCATTTGTGTAGGGGTTGAAGATGAAGTTCATCATGCGAGAGAACGTTGGAGGAGCATTGACAAGGCCGAAAGACATGACAGTATATTCATAAGAACCAAAGCTTGTTCCGAATGTTGTCTTGGGGACATCTTGTTCACGAATGGGAATCTGATGATAACCCATACTGAGGTCAAGCTTGGAGAATACTTTTGCACCTTTAAGTTGCTCGAATAGCTCATTGACCTTGGGAAGTGGATACTTGTTCTTGATTGTCTTCTTGTTCAATGGACGGTAATCGACGCAAAGTCGGTCCGTGCCATCCTTCTTCAAGACAAAAAGAACACTACAACCCCACGGAGATGAACTTGGTCTGATCAAACCCAGACGCTCTTGTTCATCGAGCTGTTTCTTCAATTCCTTGAGCTCCTTTGGTCCATGCTTGTATGGACACTTGCAAACAGGTTTAGTACCAGGCTCAAGATCGATAACAAATTCAACTAGCCGGTGAGGAGGCATTCCCGGAAGCTCTTCTGGAAAGACATATTTGTACTCACAAACAAATGGAATCTGAGAAATTGCATCTAACTCTCCCTTCTCATTGAGAGAAAACAATCTAATGGTTTCATCCTGAGTGACATAGATGATCACATCCTCAGAAGAGTGTGTCAATTAAATCTCCCTGACAGCATAATCAAGTTGAGCCTTGTGCTTAGGAAGCCAGTCCATCCCAAGAATTAGATCAATATCAGAGTCGCCAAGAACCATTGGAGAAGACAGAAATTTATAGTTGCCCATCTTGATGGAAACATCGAGAACCATCATTTTGGTATTCATGAACAAACCCGGAGAGGAAACGACTATTGGCTTAGGAAGATCGACAATATGAAAATTGTGCATGGATGCAAAAGGTCTTGATATGAATGAAATATATGCACCAGTATCAAATAAAACTTTTGAAGGAATATCATTAACTGGAAGATTACCCATGATGACTTCTAAAGAATCCTCCGCTTGAGCTGCGTTCATCATGTTCACCCTTGCAGACCTGGGATTATGCTTGACCACTGAAGGAAATATTCCCTAGAGGCAATAATAAAGTTGTTATTTATATTTCCTTATATCATGACAAATGTTTATTATTCATGCTAGAATTGTATTAACCGGAAACTTAGTACATGTGTGAATATATTGACAAATAGAGTGTCACTAGTTTGCCTCTACTTGACTAGCTCATTGAATCAATGATGGTTATGTTTCCTAACCATAGACATGAGTTGTAATTTGGTTAACGGTATCACATCATTAGAGAATTATGTGACTGACTTGACCCATCCGTTATCTTAGCACGATGATCGTTTAGTTTGTTGCTATGGCTTTCTCGATAACTATACATGTTCGTATGACTATGAGATCATGCATCTCCCGAATACCGGAGGAACACTTTGTGTTCTACCAAACATCACAACGTAACTGGGTGATTATAAAGGTGCTCTACAGGTGTCTCCGATGGTGTTTGTTGAGTTGGCATGGATCAAGATTAGGATTTGTCACTCCGATTGTCGGAGAGGTATCTCTGGGCCCTCTCAGTAATGTACATCACAATAAGCCTTGCAAGCAATGTACCTAATGAGTTAGTTACGGGATGTAGCATTATGGAACAAGTAAAGAGACTTTACAATACGAGATTGAACTAGGTATTGAGATAGCGACGATCGAATCTCGGGCAAGTAACATACCGATGACAAAAAGGAACAACGTATACCGTTATGCAGTTTGACCGATAAAGATCTTCATAGAATATGTAGGAGCCAATATGAGCATCCAGGTTCCTCTATTGGTTATTGATCGGAGACATGTCTCGGTCATGTGTACATAGTTCTCGAACCTGTAGGCTCCGCATGCTAAATGTTCGGTGACGATCGGTATTATGAGTTTACGTGTTTTGATGTACCGAAGGTAGATCGGAATCCCGGATTTGATCACAGACATGAGAGGAGTCTCGAAATGGTCAAGACATAAAGATCGATATATTGGACGAATATTTTTAGACACCAGAAGGGTTCCGAGTGAAGTTCAGGCATATACCGGAGTACGGGGGGTTACCGGAACTCCCCGGGTAGTTTAATGGGCCTTATGGGCCTTAGTGGAAAGAGAGGAGGGGCTCCTAGGGCAGGCTGCGTGCCCCTCCCCCTCTAGTCCGAATTGTACTAGGAAGGGGGGCCCTTTCCTTCTCCCTCTTTCCTCCTTCCTTCTCCTACTCCTACTACATGGAAAGGGAGGAATCGTACTCCCGGTGGGAGTAGGACTCCCCACGGGGCGCGCCATAGGAGGGCCGGCCCTCCCCCTCCTCCACTCATTTATATAGGGGGGAGGGGGCACCCCATAGACACACAAGTTGGTCATTGATCTTTTAGCCGTGTTCGGTGCCCCCTCCACCATAATCCACGTCGGTAATATAGTAGCGGTGCTTAGGCGAAGCCATGTTCCGGTAGCAACATCATCACTGTCATCACGCTGTCGTGCTGACGAAACTCTCCCTCGAAGCTCTACTAGATCGTGAGTTCGCGGGACGTCACTGAGCTGAACATGTGCAAATCGCGAAGGTGCCGTATCTTCGGTACTAGACCGGTCGATCATGAAGACGTACGACTACATCAACCGCGTTGTCATAACGCTTCCGCTTACGGTCTACGAGGGTACATAGACGATACTCTCCCCTCTCATTGATATGCACCACCATGATCTTGCGTGTGTGTAGGATTTTTTTTGAAATTACCGCGTTACCCAACAACCACTGCATTGCTTGAAGACCTCACAGGAGGAGTAGACGGAAGGCGCCTTTGGTTGAAGCACTTGTTTGCATAGTGACCTTTCTACTGACACTTGTTGCAAGTAACTTCTGAGAGAGGACGATGATAAGGAGCACTTGACCTTGGAGCTTGAGTCTGAGACTTGTTCTGATAGCCTGGGTTGGGTGGGTGGGAAGATCCATGGCCACCTTTGTTCTTCTGCTGGTATGGTTGACGAAACGAAGGAGGAAGCAAGAACTTCTGTTGCTTAGCTACCACTCATGAGGAAGAAGAAGACTGAACTTCATCCCTGATTCTCTTCTTAGAAGCCTCACACTTGAGCTGAGCACCTTCTTGCTTGAGGGACATGTTATAGAATTGATCAAACATAGTAGGCCAAGAGCTAACTGCAAATCTTCTCTGACGCCACCCCTGAAGTGATAGATCATGCTCTTTTAATCAGGAACATCCTGCCTTGCGAAGAGAGCAAGTTTATGAAAGTGGATGTTGTATTGGTACACGAACATGCTTCCTTGCTTGCGATTGCGGAACTCCTCACGCTTGCTCTCAGCAACACTTACAGGAATGTGGTGAGCTTTGAAATCCCGGCAGAAATCATCCCAGGTAATCACTCAACCTCCTCTGGAATCTTTGTATTGTTGATACCAATCAGCAGCTTGGTCCTTGAGTTGAAACGAAGCGAACTTGACAAAGTCCTCAGGCTTGACATTGCTACATCCAAATGCTTGTAGATGTCCATGAGCCAATCATCAGCGTCCGTGGCCTCGACACAGTTGGTGAAAGACTTTGGCTGATTTGCAAGGAACTGGTTGAGGGTAGCAAACTGAGCCTGATTGTTGAACTGCCCTTGACCTTGATTTCCTTGGTTGCCTTGGCCTTGGTTGCGCTGTTGCAAGAGTTGCAAAAGCATCTAGGTGTTGGCCTTGGTGGCTGCCATGACTGCGTGCCATGCCTCCGGAGGCGGAGGTGGAGGTGGAGGGTTTGCCTGACTCCCTTCATTGCGTTTCAGATTCAGACGCGTTGGAGGAGCCATCCTGAAGAGGGTGACATTTGTTAGAATGTTGATAGACAGATAGACAAGCTGAAACAACGGATAGAAATTGCAACATATAGTCTTCACAATAAACATCCGAACATAGCTTGAACGAATGAACTCCAAAGTTAACATCGAACAAACGAATGAACATTGCAGGGCATACGGTTCAGTTCAATTAACTATATGCAATGAGGAGGAACAAAAGAAACAGGCATCCAGATGGAGGTGTGTGCGATATACAGCATGCGGTTCACTCGGATGAACTGTTTGTGATTAGGCAACACAAAAGAAATGGTCATCCAGATGAAGGTGTGTCCGATATACGGCATGCGGTTCACTCGGATGAACTGTTTGTGTTGAGACATGAGAACAGAAATGGTTCAACTTACCAAGATGTGTGTGATATGCAGCACACAGGTCTATAATCAGAAATGTGTGTGAAGACCGATAATAACACAAACGGTTGCTGCTAATAAGACGTGTGTGTTGAGCGATGGGATTGCATACAGAATAGCAAGTGTGTGTGTCTATATATATATATATATTATATACACACACACACACACACACATACACACACACTTATATGGACATGCTTGCATAACCAAATTAAGCATCCACTTACATAGGTGGCTACTACAACCATGGGATTTGCACACACCAAAGTAAACTATTACATGCATAATTACATAGGTGGCTACTACACACATGACATTTCCACACACCAATAAAGTAAACTATATATTATACGCATGATTAACTAGCAGAATCGATCATCTGATCATGATCTACTTCTTCTGACGCTTGCTCTGCTTGTGGCTCGATTCGGGCTTGTCGATTTTGGTAATGAGGCACTTCCTCTTGTCAACGATCCGCCTGTGCATCTCATAGCATGTGTACATGCTCTTGGCCATGAACCTGAGGTGAGGTTTATCCAGTTGCCACATCCAGGCCCTGTGCCAGGATAGGGGACTTGTTCTCTAGGCATCCTGCTTCATCTTTTTGTAGTAGGGGTCGATGATGGCAGAGGCGAGTTCGACCAGGGAGTCCTTCATGCTGCCCAGACCCTGTAGTGGTCACGGATTTCGACAAGGTTCTTGCAGGCCAAGCCCATAACACTAAGCGCATTTACATCGTCCTTAGTTTCCACTGTGGAGAACTTTTAGTCAGTGTTGTTGACAAACCTGTTGAAACGGTCGCAAGGCTCTATGGCCATGCAATAGTGGTAGATAGGACATGATGGCGCACACACAACTGGGTGACGGAAACCTTCTGATATATGCCGGGACGACCAGCGGTGTACTGGAGGTAGATGCCGACCAACTTGTACCTGTCTCCCGCAAGCAACTGCTCAACGCTGTTGATGTAGTCATCCACCACGGCCGGGTGGATGGTGTAAACCACGGAGAGATCCGTCTCCCTCTTGTGGGTCTCCACTCTATGCTTTCCGAACTCCATTGGAGCACCTCTGGACATCCCGTCTCTATGTGTCTCCGTGGGTGTGCTTGTTGTGTTGTGGGGCGCGATCAAAAGGTTGAAGAGACTAAGGTTATAATGGCCGTGGGAATTAAAGGGGAAGCCGGACGGCCAGGAATATCGGCAGGTCCTGATGGCAGTTCTAATTTGCAGCGCGTAACTCCATTGTGCCGCACGTAACTACATCGCGAGGCAATGCGCGTGGCGCAACCGCATGCATACGCCCCCCCCCCGACGTAATCGTGCGCACGCCCAACCGTTGGCAGAGCGTGTGTGGAGGGACATGAGCAGAGCACTCCGCGGTTGCCTCAACGAAGAGCAATCATATATATATATATATATATATATATATATATATATATATATATATATATATATATATATATATATATATATATATATATATATATATATATATATATATATATATATATATGACAACGCTATTCTAATCCTGGGATTAGAATAACTATTCTGATCATGGTCCGCTATATTGAGGGGCGCGGAGGTCCTCCCGAACTCCCGAAGTCATGGAGAAAAGAAAAAAGAAAAACGCCACACCTAGCCCACTCGTCCACCTCCTCCTCCCCGACCCCGATCCAGCGTCGTCGAGCTCTCGCCCCCTGCCACAACCGCCGCGCCGCCGGCCCGCTTCCGACCACCGCCGCAGCACCATCCCACCTAACGCGCCGCCGTCCCGGCTCCTCGCCGCCTCCCCTCGACGCGCCTCCATCCACACTTGCCCCATCCACCCACTACCCCGCGTAGCGGCGTGCACCACGACCCCCGTAACCCACCCCCGCCGGCGTTGGCTAGCTCCCACCCACACCGCCGCCTGCAACCAGCCGAGCCCCAGCTGTCCGCAGCCCTGAACTTCCTCTCGGACCCTCCCGATCTGTGCCACTTGCGTCGCTGCGTTGCAGCGCATCCCAGCCCACGCGACCTATGCCGGTGCGTGTCGCCGCACCTCCTGCCTTCACGCCATCGTCACGCGTCCTCCCTAGCCACCGTGCGGCCCCGTGCCACCAGCAATCCACCTTCCCTCACACCGAACTGGATCCGGCGAGGTCAACGCTCCCTGACACGCCTCCACTGCCGCCAACCACCACTCGCCTCTGTCGATTTGGCTGCTACCTCCCGCCGCCAGCCTTTATGCCCTCGTGGCTGTCCCCGGCGAGGCTCCCCTGCCACCAACAATGCCCCTCCTAGCTTCTCCCCCATCTCCTTCCATCTTCCGCTGCGCGTGATGGACGCCATGGCAGGGAACGTGAGCTCGCTGGATTCCTTGCCCGTACATTTATTTGAACTAGCGATTCCTTGCCCGTATAGCCGCAGTGTCCAGGACATTCAACTTCGCCGCCTCATGCCGTGCAACTTCGCCGCGTCTTGCAACTTGCTCCGCTTCGAGGCGCCATGCTTGTGGCAGTGGCCTCATTTGATGTCTGAAGTTGGATCCTTCCAACCTGTCTTAAAAAATGTATCCAAGTCAAAGCGTCATTTCCTTCCCCTTTCCTGTTTTGTATTGTTCTAAATTTGATGTCTGAAGTTCAGCTGTACTGTCCCCCTGTCCAGTTTGTGTATCTGCACCATTTTTTGTAGCTGCTGTAGGTTGCAGCACCCGTCGTCAAAATCCGAACTTAGCCCCATGTCATGTGCCAAATCATGTAGCTGACCATGAAGCTTTGCCTCCCTGCTACTGCTACATCGACAATTTGGCATGAAATTCAACAACTTTAGCTAGATTTTAGATAATCGAATGACAGAAGTTGCTCTAGAAACTAGAGTAGTATACTGCAGGCTTCAGAATGTAGATAACCGAATGTTCATACAGTCAAACCTATAAGTATACTTCAGAGTCAGAGTGTAGGTTATATGAAGATATTCAGAAGTTCACTATATGAAGATATTCAGAAGTATTATTACTAAAAAGATTAGTGTGTTTGGTGCGTGTGTGCTGAGTGTGATGTCTCTCGTGCGTGGGCGCTCACTATATGGGTGTTCGTATGTTCTGATGTGTATTCGAGCTCATATATGTGCGCTCTGTTTTTTCTTACCATTCATGTGTGCGCTCCGGTGTGTGAGCTTTGGCTTCTAAAAAAAGCATTCTGAAGAAACTAGTGCTACTGTTAGTTGACCATCCATATATTCCTTCAGCTCAGTAAAATAGTTGGTCTAGAAACTGGTGCTACTATTAGTTACTTTTACACAATTCTCTAGTAGTTGGTTAGCCTAAATCAGTAGGCATCGAGCTCAAAGATTGTGAAACTGAAACTCTGCACACTAGTCTAGCAGACAACAAGAGATGCTCTAACTGAAAATCTGAAACTCGATTGTGTCGCGAGTGCCTAACCATGTTCATCGATACAGCTCTGATCACAGACTCTTTATTTTTCCTTGTGAAATCAATGCAGGTGTGGCCATCCGGTCGCGAGAGATGTGTGGAGCGCTGCAGTCCGCTCGTCGTTGACCCCGTGTTTGCCAATGACCGAGATTATTGTTGCGTGTGGACTGCAGCGACGACCGAATCCGACCTTCACCAGCATCACCATTCTTCCTTCTCCTGTTCACCAACGTGCACCGCCATCCGCTTGTGACGTTCCACCCGCTAATGTAAAAGATAAAAAGATTTGTACAAGAGATGTTAATGTAGTACTGCTCATGGGCAAAAGTTTATCAAAGTTCTCGCAATTTTTTTTTTGTAAAAAGTATAGAAATTCATGGAAGTTCGATTTGTGTATGCTTGTGAGACCGAAACATTTTTCAGTTGTCATCCAAAAATGTGGATATGTCTTGCGCGTGTGTGTGTAGTACACCGAATTGAAAAAGACTATTTTCTGTCATGTAGATAAAAGAAAGAACATAGAAAATTAAAAAATGTGGATACACACATTTCCTATGTATGTGCAAAGAACAAGAAAAATGCATAATTTTTCCTTCTTTATTTTCCACTTTGTGATTGTGTGCTCTCCCTGTGTTTTTACAAAATGTCCACAATGAAAGAAAATGTGCCATCTTCCCTGTGTGGTCTGCGTATTTGGTTGCTTCATAAAAAAAGTCAGTGAAGTTTAAGTATTATTGCTGCTGAATTCAAAAATAAAAGAACGAGGAATGCCCAAAGTTTGGTGCTTTCGTCAACACCAGCGGTTCATAAAAAAGATGCTCAAGAGGAATGATAAAAGTATTAGTTGATATGACAACCTCTTCAAGTCCAAAAATGAAAACCAACGAAGTTCAACAAAAATCCACTAATCCTAGAGTTCAAAAAATAAACAGAAAAAGGTAAAAAAACTAGTGAACATTCATGACATATGTGTAGAAGTTCAGAGGGAGCTATGAGAGAAACTCGGAGAATGAAACATATTTAGGCACAAAAAAGAACAGAATTGTTTATTTCATGTAACAAAAACTTTAATAATTCAAGGGGGGGTTAAAGTCGAGACTCAAGAGACGGGATGTCCAGAGGAGAAAAATCAACGGTGTAGACTTGAGTACTTCATGGTGGAAAAACCAACAAGAATCAAGAAAAAATTCTGATTTTCTCGTTACTAGAGAATAAAACCAAGAAGTTCAATTAGAAAAGTCGGAGGAGTTTGATATTTATAATGGATTTTTCTAGTTACTAAAGAATAATACCAATAAGTTCAGGTTGAAATAACGAAGAATTTTGATGTTCCTAACAAAACTTCAATTTTCACATTTCTAAAGATACACAAAGAAGTTCAAATAAAAAAAGTTAGAGCGGTTCGATGTCCATAAAAACTTAGATTTTTTTCCGTTAGTAAAGCCAAACAGACAGCAATTCAAATTGATAAATGACCGAAGTTCACGTACTGCATGATGTGAATTTCACATGAGAAAAAAAGAATAAAAAGCCAAAGTCTAAATATTTAGTTTCTCGAAGTTCAAGTGGTCTGCCCGGGAAAGTTCAAAAAAGGATTTTCCCCATTACTAACAAATAAAACTAAGAAGTTCAAATTTAAAAAATGGTGGAGTTCGATGTCTATAAAAAATGCAGATTTTTCTCATAATTCTTCCCGTTACTAATGAGAAAACCAAGAAGTCCATTTCAAAAATATCCAAGAAGTTGTAAGATGTTTATTACAAAATTAGGATTTTTTTTCATTACAAATGAATAACACCAAGAAGTCCAATTTTAAAAAATATGATAGTTCAATGTATATGAAAAACTCAATTTTTCCTCGATACGAAATAATAAACCAAGAAGTTCAATTTAAAAGAATGGAGCAGTTCAATATTTATCACAAAAACTTAAAATTTTCCCACTGCTAACGAATAAACCAAGAAGTTCAGTTCGAAATAACAAAGAAGTTCTATAATGTTTATTACAATACTAAGATTTTTTCCGTATAAAAATCGAATACAATTCTTTACTCAAAATATAAAAGGTGAAGTTCAAATTGAAATAACAGAGAAGTTCGGAGTTTATTGAAACCTAGGATTTACCTATTCAAAAAATAAAAAACACAACGACATTTTTTGCACTTTTAAAAACAACTCATAAACGAAAAAAGGTTGCTAGAAGTTCAAGTGCTCGATGAGTAAAAGTTCAAACAAAATCTTGCAAGAGAGGTTCACTGTGTATTTTGATGTCCAAAATACATAAAAAAATATATGTTGTTTTTTGTGTTTTAAAATAATTCTCTCAAACCATAGAGAAGTTCAAAGTGATAACAACCGGAAGTTCATGTACTACATGATGTGTATTTCATATAAGAAAAATACAATAAAGTGAAACAGAGTGAAGTTCAACTACTTCATGCACTGCAAAAAATAGCACGTCAAAAACAGAGTGAGGTTCAAACAGACATGCTCCAGAAGTTCAACTACTTCATGCAGTGCGTTTCCGTTCGCGATGAAGGCAGAAATCATGATCTCGTCATTTTCTATTTTACTTCAAAACGGCAGGAATATCATTTGCGTAAGTTCAAGTCCTCGGTCGGAGAAAGTTAAAAAATATGTTGTGAGAGAGGTTTGTACAAAGAGAATATCATTTGTGTAACATTGACGAAATTGATAGGAAATTAAAAACAAAAATACGTCACAGAAGTTCAACGGGAAAACCACACGAAGTTCGACTACTATAGTGAATGAATTTGAGATGAAAAACTTTTAAAATTGTCGTGAGTATGAAAAAATGATCAACATGGGAAAGTTGCGTGTTTACAATAGTTTTCCATCGATATATCACTTGCTCAATTTCGGTGAGTGGATGGAGAGCTACGAGCAGTGGATGGAGAGCTATGAGCAAAAAAATCACGTGAAAAACAGAGTGAAGTTCAGGTACACGCGCCGAGAAGTTCAGGTTCTTCACACGGTGCATTTTCGAAGATTCTGTTTCGCGATAAAGGCAGAACGAATGATCTCGCCATTTTCGAAATTACTTGAAAACGGTCAGGATTCAGAGAAAACCATCAACATGAAAAAGTTTCTCTTTTTCCGTAGCTTTTCAGCGGTATATTATTTGCCCCATTCCGATAAAGTTTGTAGAAATTACGGCAAAAATACGTTTTTATCCATTTTCAAAACTAACATAAAACCGTAATGAATTAGGAGAAACAATATATACAAAAAAGTTTCACATTTCCAACGCCATATGATTTGTTGTATTTGGACATACGGTTAAAAAATTAGCTCAAAAATACGAACTCGGTGGAACTTGTACCGTTTTCTAAATTACTTTTAAACCATTCAAAATTAGAAAAAACTTTTAACATAAAAATGTAGCGCATTTTCATAAGCTTTCCAACGCAATATTATTTGCCTCAATTGGATTAGCCGTTTAGAAATGGTGTCGAAAATACGAACTCGGGTGTTCGGTTTGCGAAATTTTATGATTTTCCGAATTACTCTTTAACCGTAGGGAATTAGAGAAAACTTTCAACATGTGGAAGGAGCGGTTTTGCAGCAGCTTTCCAAGGCCATATTATTTGCCTCATTCCGATAAACGGTTTAAAAATGCGATCAAAAATACGATTCACGTTTTTTATGTGAAGAAAAAACGGTTTTCAAAACTGTTCTTAAACCGCTGACATTTTGCCAAAAATTTAACTTGGGTCATGATACTGATGACCATAGCTATCCAACGGTATATCACAAGCCCCATTTGGACACCTTTTAGCTGAAGTTCAACCTAGTACTCGGGGAAGGTCAGGCGCGTTACTTGGGAAGTTCATGTTGTGATCAGAATATTATTCTGATCCTGTGATCAGAATAGTGTTTATGTATGTGTGTGTGTGTGTGTGTGTGTGTAGCAGTTGAACATGCAAGGAAAAGCTATCCACAAGCCGAGCGCGCCAACGGACGCGAGCAGAGCGCGCCAACGGACGCGAGCAGAGCGCACTGCGGCGCCTAACGACGGGATAGACCTTCATTGAAGCCAATCAAAATAAGACTGGATCGGACATGTCTGTATTGAGCAAAGGGATCGCACATGTCTATATTGACTGGAACGAGAATGCAATAGCAAAATAAGAATTAAGGCCATGATTATGCGATCGCAGTGGTGGTTAAAGGAGGCAAGAAGAAAGATGCATCCATCAACGTACGACCTCCTCCTCCTCAACTTCGCGCACCGGCCGGGCCACCGACCGACGGATAAGGAGCGGCGGCTTTTGTGGCGAGGTCAAGGTGCTTCTCAGCAAAGGCATCCAAGGCTTCCAGCTAGCTGAAGAAGGCCAACATTGTAGCGTCCTCACTGGACTTGTAGATACCTATCTACATGATTCGCTCGTACAATGGGTATGTAGGTCGACGGTTTCTTGCAGTGTGAGGCGCCTCGCGGCGTGCGCAACCTCCAGGTGGACATTCTTCGTGGCGTTGGCGGGCAGTCGCAGGGCCACCAGTGCTTGAAAGAGGTTCCGACCATGGAGGCCAATTAGGGTGGCAGGCAATGAGGAGCCCGGGCATGCGGGCTGGAGGAGTATGACAATGTAGCCCGCGAGCTTCTTGACGACAGTGAACCTGTTGGTGGTGCAAACGATCATCTGGTGCAACTGAGAGTTGTAGCTAGCGTCGACGGCGGCCATCCACTAGCCGGTCGAGAACACCATATGGAGAGGAACCACGGTGCCATGCCGCAGGCCGGCGTCGTGGACCATCTGGCATAGCAGCTAGCTGCTCGCGCGCATCGCTGCCATGGGTCTGGAGTGGGCACTTCTGTGCTTATTAGTGTAGGTGCTTACGCAAATGCTTAGCTAGGTGCGTATGATGTGGTAGATGCATTGGAATGGAGGGGCACCTTTATATGAGTGCAAACTGCGTTGCATTCACATCGTGTTGCCTCTTTTTCTGGTCCTCCCATTACTTCCCTCATGCATTCACATGATGCTAATTGAAAGAGGATGCATCATTGGCCATTCAACATTTCGGGAACCGCTACCCTCTCCCTCGTCCGCATTAAAGCCGTATCGAGAACTGCGCCACCCGCTGTCAAATCGAATAGTACTACGCCACCCGCTGCACGCCTGGCTGAACACGCCTCCTCGCCTCCATCTATGCTTAATTACTGAATTAAGCAAAAATTAGATATTGCTAGTGATTTTTAGCTTCATATTTTGACAAATTGCAGTGTTACAAGGTTGGCAAATGGCAATGTTACTAGATCAACAAATGTCAATCTTTCTAGTTTGACAAATGGCAACATACCCAATATGACAGATGCAAATCACACCAAATTGTTTGTAAGTGGTTCACATCTGTCATCCAAAAGAACTGTTTGTGTTCAAGAGATGCACAAATCCTGCTCTCACTTTGCATACGGGTGTTCCATCTGAAACCATCATGCTTGTTGTGAGAAACTCTGGTTTGTGAGAAGCATATACCCAAACGTCCCCAGATGAGACAAAAAAATTTACCACAACATGTTGATGCCGCTCCATGATAGCATGCCAAGTTTCATAAATTTCAGACGAGTTTTGGATTTACTAGATTTTAAAAACCAGGTATCTCAATGTTTGCGGCTGAGTGACGGTGGCAGGGTGTTTGACAGTCATTCCCATTTCTTGCATGGGACCTAAGCATGCACCCAAGGACAAAGACTTGATTTTCAACCAATTTATATGCACTCGAGCATGTGCATGTAGTTGAAATTTGAATTATGCACATAAATGCATTGAAAAATCAATTAATGTATAAAAATGTCCAAACGAACCCCAAAAAATCACAAAAATAACACAACACTCCTATTATTTCTATCTTGACACTAGAAAAAAAATTTAAAGCAATAAGAGGCAATGGATATCGTTTCGCCCCCAAAGTTGGGGCATTCCCTACCGAAACCATCATGCTTGCTGTGAGAAGCTCTAGTTTGTGAGAAGCATATACGCAAACCTGCCCCAAATGGGACAAAAAATTTTACCACGGCATGTTGATGCCGCTCCATGATAGCATGCCAAGTTTCAAGAATTTTGGACGAGTTTTGGATTTACTGGAATTCAAAAACTAGGTATTTCAATGTTTGCGGCCGAGTGACGGTGGCAGGGTGTTTGACATTCATTCCCATTTATTGCATGGGACTTAAGCATGCAACCAAGGACAAAGATTTTATTTTTCAACCAATTTATATGCACTGGAGCATGTGCATGTAGTTAAAATTTGAATTATGCACATAAATACATTAAAAACTCACTTAATGCATAAAAATGTCGAAACGAACCCCGAAAAATCACAAAAAATAACACAACACTCCTGTTGTTCTATGTTGACACGAGAAAAAATTTGAAAGCAATAAGAGGCAACGGATATTGTTTCGCCCCCAAAGTTGGGGCGTTCCCTACCGAAACCATCATGGTTGTTGTGAGAAGCTCTGGTTAGTGAGAAGCATTTAACCAAACCTGCCCCACATGGGACAAAAAATTTAACACGGCATGTTGATGCCGCTCCATGATAGCATGCCAAGTTTCATGAATTTCAAACGAGTTTTGGATTTACTATAATTTAAAAACCAGGTATCTCAATGTTTGCAGCCGAGTGACGGTGGCAGGCTGTTTGCCATTAATTCCCATTTCTTGCATGGGACCTAAACATGCACCCAACAACAAAGATTTGAATTTTCAACAAATTTATATGCACTGGAGCATGTGCATGCAGTTCAAATTTGTATTATGCACATAAATGCATTGAAAAATCACTTAATGCATAAAAATGTCCAAACGAACCCAAAAATCACAAAAAATAACACAACACTCCTGTCGTTCTATGTTGACACGTGAAATTTTTGAAGCAATGAGAGGCAATGGATATCGTTTTGCCCCCAAAGTTGGGGCGTTCCCTACCGAAACCATCATGCTTGTTGTGAGAAGCTCGAGTTTGTCAGAAGCATATACCCAAACCTGCACCAAATAGCACGTAATGTTTTCCATGACATGTTGATGCCGCTCCATGATCGCATTCCAAGTTTCATGAATTTCAGAGGAGTTTTGGATTTACTAGAATTTAACAACCAGGTATCTCAATCTTTGCGGACGAGTAACGGTGGCTGGGTGTTAGACATTCATTCCCATTTCTTGCATGGGACCTAAGCATGCACCCAAGGACAAAGATTTGATTTTTCAACCAATTTATATGCACTAGAGCATGTGCATGTAGTTCAAATTTGAAATATGCACATAAGTGCATTGAAAACTCACTTAATGCCTAAAAATGTCCAAACGAACCCCGAAAATCACAAAAAAAAAACACAACACTCATGTTGTTCTATGTTGACATGAGAAAAAATTGAAAGCAATAAGAGGCAATGTATATCGTTTCGCCCCCAAAGTTGGGGTGTTCCCTACCGAAAACATCATGCTTGCTGTGAGTAGGTCTGGTTTGTGAGAAGCATATACCCAAACCTGCCCCAAATGGGACAAAAAGCTTACCATGACAAGTTGATGCCGCTCCATGGTAGCATCCCATGTTCCATGAATTTCAGACGTGTTTTGGATTTACTAGAATTTAAAAACCAGGTATCTCAATGTTTGCGGCTGAGTGACGATGGCAGGGTGTTTGACATTCATTCCCATTTCTTGCATGGGACCTAAGCATGCACCCAAGGACTAAGATTTGATTTTTCAAACAATTTATACGCACTAGAGCATGTGCATGTAGTTCAAATTTGAATTATGCACATAAATACATTGAAAACTCACTTAATGCATAAAAATGTCCAAACGAACACTGAAAAAACACAAAAAAAACACAACACTCCTGTTGTTCTATGTTGACACGACAAAAACATTTGAAAGCAATAAGAGGCAATGGATATTGTTTCGCCCCCAAAGTTGGGGCGTTCCCTACCGAAACCATCATGCTTGTTGTGAGAAGCTTTGGTTTTTGAGAAGCATATACCCAAACCTACCCCAAATGGGACAAAACATTTACCACGGCATGTTGATGCCACTCCATGATAGCATGCCAAGTTTCATGAATTTCAGACGACTTTTTTCTCTACTAGAATTTAAAAACCAGGTATCTCAATGTTTGCGGCCTAGTGACGGTGGCAGGGTGTTTGACATTAATTCCCATTTCTTGCATGGGACCTAAGCATGCACCCAAGGACAAAGATTTGAAGGTTCAACCAATTTATATGCACTGGAGCATGTGCATGTAGTTCAAATTTGTATTATGCACATAAATGCATTGAAAACTGATTTAATGCATAAAAATGTCCAAACAAACCCCAAAAATTACAAAAAATAACACAACACTCCTGTCGTTCCATGTTGACACAAGAAAAAATTTGAAGCAATAAGTGGCAATGGATATCGTTTCACCCCCAAAGTTGGGGCATTCCCTAAAGAAACCATCATGCTTGTTGTGAGAAGCTCTGGTTTGTCAGAAGCATATACCCAAACCTGCCCCAAATAGGACGAAATATTTACCACGGCACGTTGATGCTGCTCCATGATAGCATGCCAAGTTTCATCAATTTCAGAGGAGTTTTGGATTTATAAGAATTTAACAACCAGGTATCTCAATGTTTGCGGCCAAGTGACGGTGGCAGGGTGCTTGAAGTTTATTCCCATTTCTTGCATGGGACCTAAGCATGCACCCAAGGAGAAAGATTTGATTTTCCAACCAATTTATTTGCACTGGAGGCATGTGCATGTTGTTCAAATTTGATATATGCACATAAGTGCATTGAAAACTCACTTAATGTATAAAAATGTCCAAACGAACCTCGAAAAATCACAAAAAATAACACACCACTCTTGTTGTTCTATGTTGACAAGAGAAAAAAATTGAGAGCAATAAGAGGCAATGGATATCGTTTCGCCCCCAAAGTTAGGGCGTTCCCTACCGAAACCATCATGCTTGCTGTGAGAAGGTCTAGTTTGTGAGAAGCATATACCCAAACCAGCCCCAAATGGGACAAAAAATTTACCACGGCAAGTTGATGCCGCTCCATGATAGCATGCCATGTTTGATGAATTTCAGACGAGTTTTGGATTTACTAGAAATTAAAAACCAGGTATCTCAATGTTTGCGGCTGAGTGACGATGGCAGGGTGTTTGACATTCATTCCCATTTCTTGCATGGGACCTAAGCATGCATCCAAGGACACATATTTGATTTCTCCACCTATTTATATGCATGGGAGCATGTGCATGTAGTTCAAATTTGAATTATGCACATAAATGCATTGAAAACTCACTTAATGCATAAAAATGTCCAAACGAACCCCGAAAAATCAAAAAACATAACACAACACTCCTTTTGTTCTATGTTGACACGAGAAAAAATTTGAAAGTAATAAGAGGCAATGGATATCATTTCGCCCCCAAAATTGGGGCGTTTCCTACCAAAACTATCATGCTTGTTGTGAGAAGCTCTGGTTTGTGAGAAGCGTATACCCAAACCTGCCCCAAATGGGACAAAAAATTTACCACGCCATGTTGATATTGCTCCATGATAGCATGCCAAGTTTCATGATTTTCAGATGAGTTTTGGATTTACTAGAATTTAAAAACCAGGTATCTCAATGTTTGCGGCTGAGTGACGGTGGCAGGGTGTTTGACATTCATTCCCATTTCTTGCATGGGACCTAAGCATGCATCCAAGGACAAAGATTTGATTTTTCAACCAATTTATATGCATGGGAGCATGTGCATGTAGTTCAAATTTGAAGTATGCACATAAATGCATTGAAAACTCACTTAATGCATAAAAATGTCCAAACGAACCCCGAAAAATCACAAAAAATAACACAACACTCCTCTTGTTCTAGGTTGACATGAAAAAAAATTTGAATGTAATAAGAGGCAATTTTTATGCATGGGACGTAATTATGCATCCAAGGACAAAGATTTGATTTTTCAACCAATTTATATGCACGGGAGGAGGTGCATGTAGTTCAAATTCGAAGTATCCACATAAATGCATTGAAAACTCACTTAATGCATAAAAATGTCCAAACGAACCCCGAAAAATCACAAAAAATAACACAACACTTCTCTTGTTCTAAGTTGACATGAGAAAAAAATATTGAAAGTGATAAGAGGCAATGGATATCGTTTCGCCCCCAAAGTTGGGGCGTTTCCTACCGAAACTATGATGCTTGTTGTGAGAAGCTCTAGTTTGTGAGAAGCGCATACCCAAACCTGCCTGAAATGGGATAAAAAATTTACCACGCCATGTTGATGCCGCTCCATGATAGAATGCCAAGTTTCATGATTTTCAGATGTGTTTTGGATTTACTAGAATTTAAAAACCAGGTATCTCAATGTTTGCGGTAGAGTGACGGTGGCAGGGTGTTTGACATTCATTCCCAATTCTTGCATGGGACCTAAGCATGCATCCAAGGACACATATTTGATTTTTCCACCTATTTATATGCACGGGAGCATGTGCATGTAGTTCAAATTTGAAGTATGCACATAAATGCATTGAAAACTCACTTAATGCATAAAAATGTCCAAACGAACCCCGAAAAATCACAAAAAATAACACAACACTCCTCTTGTACTAAGTTTTCATGAGAAAAAATTTGAAAGCAATGAGAGGCAATGGATATTGTTTCGCCCCCAAAGTTGGGGCATTCCCTACCGAAACCATCATGCTTGTTGTGAGAAGCTCTGGTTTGTGAGAAGCATATACTCAAACTTGCCCCAAATGGGGCAAAAAAATTACCACGGCAAGTTGATGCCGCTCCATGATAGCATGCCATGTTTCATGAATTTTAGACGAGTTTTGGATTTACTAGAATTTAAAAACCAGGTATCTCAATGTTTGCGGCTGAGTGACGGGGGCAGGGTCTTTGACATTCATTCCCATTTCTTGCATGGGACCTAAGCATGCATCCAAGGAAAAAGATTTGATTTTTAAACCTAGTTATATGTTCAGGAGCATGTGCTTGTAGTTCAAATTTGAATTATGCACATAAATGCATCGAAAACTCACTTAATGCATAAAAATGTCCAAACGAACCCCGAAAAATCATAAAAAATAACACAACACTCCTGTTGTTCTATGTTGACATGAGAAAAAAATTGAATGTAATAAGAGGCAATGGATATCATTTCGCCCCCAAAGTTGGGGCGTTCCCTACCGAAACCATCATGCTTGTTCTAAGAAGCTCTATTTGTGAGAAGGGTATACCCAAACCTGCCCCAAATGGGACAAAAAAATTACCATTCCATGTTGATGCCGCTCCATGATAGCTTGCCAAGTTTCATGAATTTCAGATGAATTTTGGATTTACTAGAATTTAAAAACCAGGTATCTCAATGTTTGCGGCTAAGTGACGGTGGCAGGGTGTTTGACATTCATTCCCATTTCTTGCATGGGACCTAAGCATGCATCCAAGGACAAAGATTTGATTTTTCAACCAATTTATATGCACCGGAGGATGTGCATGTAGTTCAACTTTGAAGTATGCGCATAAATGCCCTGAAAACTCATTTAATGCATAAAAATGTCCAAACGAACCCCGAAAAGTCACAAAAAATAACACAACACTTCTCTTGTTCTAAGTTGACATGAGAAAAAAATCGAAAGTAATAAGAGGCAATGGATATCGTTTCGCCCCCAAAGTTGGGGTGTTTCCTACCGAAACTATCATGCTTGTTGTGAGAAGCTCTAGTTTGTGAGAAGCCTATACCCAAACCTGCCCCAAATGGGATAAAAAATTTACCACGCCATGTTGATGCCGCTCCATGATAGTATGCCAAGTTTCATGATTTTCACATGAGTTTTGGATTTACTAGAATTTAAAAACCAGGTATCTCAATGTTTGCGGCTGAGTGACGGTGGCAGGGTGATTGACATTCATTCCCATTTCTTGCATGGGACGTAAGCATGTATCCAAGGACAAACATTTGATTTTTCAACCAATTTATATGCACGGGAGGATGTGCATGTAGTTCAAATTTGAAGTATGCCCATAAATGCATTGAAAACTCACTTAATGCATAAAAATGTCCAAATGAACCCCGAAAAATCACAAAAAATAACACAACACTTCTCTTGTTCTAAGTTGACATGAGAAAGAATTTGAAAGCAATAAGAGGCAATGGATATTGTTTCGCCCCCAAAGTTGGGGCATTCCCTACCGAAACCATCATGTTTGTTGTGAGAAGCTTTGGTTTGTGAGAAGCGTATACTCAAACCTGCCCCAAATGGGAGAAAAAAACTTACCACGGGAAGTTGATCCCGCTCCCAGATTGCATGCCATGTTTCATGAATTTCAGACGAGTTTTGGATTTACTAGAATTCAAAAACCAGGTATCTCAATGTTTGCGGCTGAGTGACGGTGGCAGGGTGTTTGACATTCATTCCCATTTCTTGCATGGGACCTAAGCATGCATCCAAGGACACATATTTGATTTTTCCACCTATTTATATGATCGGGAGCATGTGCTTGTAGTTCAAATTTGAATTATGCACATAAATGCATTGAAAACTCACTTAATGCACAAAAATGTCCAAACGAACCACGAAAAATCACAAAAAATAACACAACACTCCTTTTGTTCTATGTTGACGCGAGAAAAAATTTGAAAGTAATAAGAGGCAATGGATATCATTTCGCCCCCAAAGTTGGGGCGTTTCCTACCGAAACCATCATGCTTGTTGTGAGAAGCTCTGGATTGTGAGAAGCGTATACCCAAACCTGCCCCAAATGGGACAAAATTTACCACGCCATGTTGATGCCGCTCCATGATAGCATGCCAAGTTTCATGATTTTTAGATGAGTTTTGGATTTACTAGAATTTAAAAACCAGGTATCTCAATGTTTGCGGCTGAGTGACGGGGGCAGGGTGTTTGACATTCATTCCCATTTCTTGCATGGGACCTAAGCATGCATCCAAGGAAAAAGATTTGATTTTTAAACCTAGTTATATTTTCAGGAGCATGTGCTTGTAGTTCAAATTTGAATTATGCACATAAATGCATCGAAAACTCACTTAATGCATAAAAATGTCCAAACGAACCCCGAAAAATCACAAAAACTAACACAACACCCCTCTTGTTCTAAGTTGACATGAGAAAAAATTTCAAAGCAATGAGAGGCAATGGATATCGTTTCGCCCCCAAAGTTGGGTCGTTCCCTACCAAAAGCATCATGCTTGTTGTGAGAAGCTCTGGTTTGTGAGAAGCGTATACCCAAACCTGCCCCAAATGGGACAAAATTTACCACGCCATGTTGATGCCGCTCCATGAAAGCATGCCAAGTTTCATGAATTTCAGACGAGTTTTGGATTTACTAGAATTTAAAAACCAGGTATCTCAATGTTTGCGGCTGAGTGACGGTGGCAGGGTGTTTGACATTCATTCCCATTTCTTGCATGGGACCTAAGCATGCATCCAAGGACAAAGATTTGATTTTTCAACCTAGTTATATGCTCGGGAGCATGTGCTTGTAGTTCAAATTTGAATTATGCACATAAATGCATTGAAAACTCACTTAATGCATAAAAATGTCCAAACGAACCCCGAAAAATCATAAAAAAATATCACAACACTCCTGTTGTTCTGTGTTGACATGAGAAAAAAAATTGAAAGTAATAAGAGGCAATGGATATCATTTCGCCCCCAAAGTTGGGACGTTCCCTACCGAAACCATCATACTTGTTCTGAGAAGCTCTATTTGTGCGAAGCGTATACCCAAACCTGCCCCAAATGGGACAAAAAATTTACCATTCCATCTTGATGCCGCTCCATGATAGCTTGCCAAGTTTCATGAATATCAGATGAGTTTTGGATTTACTAGAATTTAAAAACCAGGTTTCTCAATGTTTGCGGCCGAGTGACGGTGGCAGGGTGTTTGACATTCATTCCCATTTCTTGCATGGGACCTAGGCATGCATCCAAGTACAAAGATTTGATTTTTCAACCAATTTATATGCACGAGAGCATGTGCATGTAGTTCAAATTTGAAGTATGCACATAAATGCACTGAAAACTCACTTAATGCATAGAAATGTCCAAACGAACATCGAAAATTCACAAAAGATAACACAACACTACTGTTGTTCTATGTTGACACGAGAAAGAAATTGAAAGCAATAATAGGCAATGGATATCGTTTCGCCCCTAGAGTTGGGGCATTCCCTATCGAAACCATCATGCTTGTTGTGAGAAGCTCTGGTTTGTGAGAAGCATATGCCCAAACCTGCCCCAAATGGAACAAAAAAATTACCACAGCATGTTGATGCCGTTCCATGATAGCATGCCAAGTTTCATGAATTTCAGATGAGTTTTGGATTTCCTAGAATTTAATAACCAGGTATCTCAATGTTTGCAGCCGACTGACGGTGGCAGGGTGTTTGACATTCATTCCCATTTCATGCATGGGACTTAACCATGCACCCAAGGACAAAGATTTGATTTTTTTCAACATTTAATTTGTACTGGAGCATGTGCATGTTGTTCAAATTTTAAATATGCACATAAGTGCATTGAAAACTCACTTAATGTATAAAAATGTCCAAACGAACCCCGAAAAATCACAAAAAATAACACAACACTCCTATTGTTCTATGTTGACAAGAGAAAAAAATTGAAAGCAATAAGAGGAAATGGATATCGTTTTGCCCCAAAGTTGGGGCATTCCCTACCGAAACCTTCATGCTTGCTGTGAGAAGTTCTAGTTTGTGAGAAGCATATACCCAAACCTGCACTTGCGAATGGGACAAAATTTTTACCATGAGAAGTTGATGCCGCTCCATGATGGCATGCCATGTTTCATGAATTTCAGACGTGTTTTTGATTTACTAGAAGTTGAAAACCAGGTATCTCAATGTTTGCGGCTGAGTGACGGTGGCAGGGTGTTTGACATTCATTCCCATTTCTTGCATGGGACCTAAGCATGCATCCAAGGACCGAGATTTGATTTTTCCACCTATTTATATGCACGGGAGCATGTGCATGTATTTCAAATTTGAATTATGCACATAAATGCATTGAAAACTCACTTAATGCATAAAAATGTCCAAACGAACCCCGAAAAATTACAAAAAATAACACAACACTCTTGTTGTTCTATGTTGACACGAGAAAAAATTTGAAAGCAATTATGCACATAAATGCATTGACAAAGATTTACCATGCCATGTTGATGCCGCTCCATGATAGCATGCCAAGTTTCATGAATTTCAGATGAGCTTTGGATTTACTAGAATTTAAACCAGGTTTCTCAATGTTTGCGGCCGAGTGACGGTGGCAGGGTGTTTGACATTCATTCCCATTTCTTGCATGGGACCTAAGCATGCATCCAAGGAAAAATATTTGATTTTTAAACCTAGTTATATGTTCAGGAGCATGTGCTTGTAGTTAAAATTAGAATTATGCACATAAATGCATCGAAAACTCACTTAATGCATAAAAATGTCCAAAGGAACCCCGAAAAATCATAAAAAAATAACACAACACTCCTGTTGTTCTATGTTGACATGAGAAAAAAATTGAAAGTAATAAGAGGCAATGGATATCATTTCGCCCCCAAAGTTGGGGCGTTCCCTACCGAAACCATCATGCTTGTTCTGAGAAGCTCTATTTGTGAGAAGGGTATACCCAAACCTGCCCCAAATGGGACAAAAAAATTACCATTCCATGTTGATGCCACTCCATGATAGCTTGCCAAGTTTCATGAATTTCAGATGAGTTTTGGATTTACTAGAATTTAAAAACCAGGTATCTCAATGTTTGCGGCTGAGTGACGGTGGCAGGGTGTTTGACATTCATTCCCATTTCTAGCATGGGACCTAAGCATGCATCCAAGGACAAAGATTTGATTTTTCAACCAATTTATATGCACGGGAGGATGTGCATGTAGTTCAACTTTGAAGTATGCACATAAATGCCCTGAAAACTCACTTAATGCATAAAAATGTCCAAACGAACCCCGAAAAGTCACAAAAAATAACAAAACACTTCTCTTGTTCTAAGTTGACATGAGAAAAAATTTGAAAGTAATAAGAGGCAATGGATATCGTTTCGCCCCCAAAGTTGGGGTGTTTCCTACCGAAACTATCATGCTTGTTGTGAGAAGCTCTAGTTTGTGAGAAGCGTATACCCAAACCTGCCCCAAATGGGATAAAAAATTTACCACGCCATGTTGATGCCGCTCCATGATAGTATGCCAAGTTTCATGATTTTCAGATGAGTTTTGGATTTACTAGAATTTAAAAACCAGGTATCTCAATGTTTGCGGCTGAGTGACGGTGGCAGAGTGATTGACATTCATTCCCATTTCTTGCATGGGACGTAAGCATGCATCCAAGGACAAAGATTTGATTTTTTAACCAATTTATATGCACGGGAGGATGTGCATGTAGTTCAAATTTGAAGTATGCACATAAATGCATTGAAAACTCACTTAATGCATAAAAATGTCCAAATGAACCCCGAAAAATCACAAAAAATAACACAACACTTCTCTTATTCTAAGTTGACATGAGAAAGAATTTGAAAGCAATAACAGGCAATGGATATTGTTTCGCCCCCAAAGTTGGGGCATTCCCTACCGAAACCATCATGCTTGTTGTGAGAAGCTTTGGTTTGTGAGAAGCGTATACTCAAACCTGCCCCAAATGGGAGAAAAAAACTTACCACGGGAAGTTGATGCCGCTCCCAGATTGCATGCCATGTTTCATGAATTTCAGACGAGTTTTGGATTTACTAGAATTTAAAAACCAGGTATCTCAATGTTTGTGGCTGAGTGACGGTGGCAGAGTGTTTGACATTCATTCCCATTTCTTGCATGGGTCCTAAGCATGCATCCAAGGACACATATTTGATTTTTCCACCTATTTATATGATCGGGATCATGTGCTTGTAGTTCAAATTTGAATTATGCACATAAATGCATTGAAAACTCACTTAATGCATAAAAATGTCCAAACGAACAACGAAAAATCACAAAAAATAACACAACACTCCTTTTGTTCTATGTTGACGCGAGAAAAAAATTTGAAAGTAATAAGAGGCAATGGATATCATTTCGCCCCCAAAGTTGGGGCGTTTCCTACCGAAACCATCATGCTTGTTGTGAGAAGCTCTGGATTGTGAGAAGCGTATACCCAAACCTGCCCCAAATGGGACAAAATTTACCACGCCATGTTGATGCCGCTCCATGATAGCATGCCAAGTTTCATGATTTTTAGATGACTTTTGGATTTACTAGAATTTAAAAACCAGGTATCTCAATGTTTGCGGCTGAGTGACGGTGGCAGGGTGTTTGACAATCATTCCAATTTCTTGCATGGGACCTAAGCATGCATCCAAGGACAAAGATTTGATTTTTCAACCAATTTATATGAACAGGAGCATGTGCATGGAGTTCAAATTTGAAGTATTCACATAAATGCATTGAAAACTCACTTAATGCATAAAAATGTCCAAATGAACCCCGAAAAATCACAAAAACTAACACAACACTCCTCTTGTTCTAAGTTGACATGAGAAAATATTTCAAAGCAATGAGAGGCAATGGATATCGTTTCGCCCCCAAAGTTGGGTCATTCCCTACCAAAAGCATCATGCTTGTTGTGAGAAGCTCTGGTTTGTGAGAAGCGTATACCCAAACCTGCCCCAAATGGGACAAAATTTACCATGCCATGTTGATGCCGCTCCATGAAAGCATGCCAAGTTTCATGAATTTCAGATGAGTTTTGGATTTGCTAGAATTTAAAAACCAGGTATCTCAATGTTTGCGGCTGAGTGACGGTGGCAGGGTGTTTGACATTCATTCCCATTTCTTGCATGGGACCTAAGCATGCATCCAAGGACAAAGATTTGATTTTTCAACCTAGTTATATGCTCAGGAACATGTGCTTGTAGTTCAAATTTGAATTATGCACATAAATGCATTGAAAACTCACTTAATGCATAAAAATGTCCAAACGAACCCTTAAAAATCATAAAAAAAATATCACAACACTCCTGTTGTTCTGTGTTGACATGAGAAAAAAATTTGAAAGTAATAAGAGGCAATGGATATCATTTCGCCCCCAAAGTTGGGACGTTCCCTACAGAAACCATCATACTTGTTCTGAGAAGCTCTATTTGTGCGAAGCGTATACCCAAACCTGCCCCAAATGGGACCAAAAATTTACCATTCCATCTTGATGCCGCTCCATTATAGCTTGCCAAGTTTCATGAATATTAGATGAGTTTTGGATTTACTAGAATTTAAAAACCAGGTTTCTCAATGTTTGTGGCCGAGTGACGGTGGCAGGGTGTTTGACATTCATTCCATTTCTTGCATGGGACCTAGGCATGCATCCAAGTACAAAGATTTGATTTTTCAACCAATTTATATGCACGAGAGCATGTGCATGTAGTTCAAATTTGAAGTATGCACATAAAAGCACTGAAAACTCACTTAATGCATAAAAATGTCCAAACGAACATCGAAAATTCACAAAAAATAACACAACACTACTGTTATTCTATGTTGACACGAGAAAAAAATTGAAAGCAATAATAGGCAATGGATATCGTTTCGCCCCTAGAGTTGGGGCATTCCCTATCGAAACCATCATGCTTGTTGTGAGAAGCTCTGGTTTGTGAGAAGCATATGCCCAAACCTGCCCCAAATGGAACAAAAAAATTACCACGGCATGTTGATGCCGTTCCATGATAGCATGCCAAGTTTCATGAATTTCAGATGAGTTTTGGATTTAGTAGAATTTAAAAACCAGGTATCTCAATGTTTGCAGCCGACTGACGGTGGCAGGGTGTTTGAACTTCATTCCCATTTCGTGCATGGGACCTAAGCATGCACCCAAGGACAAAGATTTGATTTTTTTCAACATTTAATTTGTACTGGAGCATGTGCATGTTGTTCAAATTTTAAATATTCACATAAGTGCATTGAAAACTCACTTAATGTATAAAAATGTCCAAACGAACCCCGAAAAATCACAAAAAATAACACAACACTCCTATTGTTCTATGTTGACAAGAGAAAAAAAAATAAATCAATAAGAGGAAATGGATATCGTTTTGCCCCAAAGTTGGGGTGTTCCCTACCGAAACCATCATGCTTGCTGTGAGAAGGTCTAGTTTGTGAGAAGCATATACCCAAACCTGCACTTGCGAATGGGACAAAAAATTTACCATGAGAAGTTGATGCCGCTCCATGATGGCATGCCATGTTTCATGAATTTCAGACATGTTTTTGATTTACTAGAAATTAAAAACCAGGTATCTCAATGTTTGCGGCTGAGTGACGGTTGCAGGGTGTTTGACATTCATTCCCATTTCTTGCATGGGACCTAAGCATGCATCCAAGGACAGAGATTTGATTTTCCCACCTATTTATATGCACGGGAGCATGTGCATGTATTTCAAATTTGAATTATGCACATAAATGCATTGAAAACTCACTTAGTGCATAAAAATGTCCAAACGAACCCCGAAAAATCACAAAAAATAACACAACACTCTTGTTGTTCTATGTTGACACGAGAAAAAATTTGAAAGCAATTATGCACATAAATGCATTGACAAATATTTACCATGCCATGTTGATGCCGCTCCATGATAGCATGCCAAGTTTCATGAATTTCAGATGAGCTTTGGATTTACTAGAATTTAAACCAGGTTTCTCAGTGTTTGCGGCCGAGTGACGGTGGCAGGGTGTTTGACATTCATTCCAATTTCTTGGATGGGACCTAGGCATGCTGATTTTTCAACCAATTTATATGCATGAGAGCATGTGCATGTAGTTAAAATTTGAAGTATGCACATAAATGCATAAAAATGTCCAAACGAACAGCGAAAATTCACAGAAAATAACACAACACTCCTGTTGTTCTATGTTGACACGAGAAAAAAATTGAAAGCAATAAGAGGCAATGGATATCATTTCGAACCTAGAGTTGGGGCGTTCCCTATCGAAACCATAATGCTTGTTGTGAGAAGATCTAGTTTGTGAGAAGCATATACCCAAACCTGCCCCAAATGGGACAAAAACATTACCACAGCATGTTGATGTCGTTCCATGATAGCATGCCAAGTTTCATGAATTTCAGATGAGTTTTGGATTTACTAGAATTTAAAAACCAGGTATCTCAATGTTAGCAGCCGACTAACGGTCGTAGGGTGTTTGACATTCATTCTCATTTCTTGCATGGGACCTAAGCATGCACCCAAGGACAAATATTTTATTTTTCAACCAATTTATGTGCACGGGAGCATGTGCAAGTAGATCCAATTTGAATTCTGCACATAAATGCATTGAAAACTCACTTAACGCATAAAAATGTCCAAACAAACACCAAAAGATCCCAAAAAATAACACAACACTCCTGTTGTTCTATGTTGACACGAGAAATTTTTTGAAAGCAATAAGAGGCCATGGATATCATTTCTCCCCTAGAGTTGGGGCATTCCCTATCGAAACCACCACGCTTGTTGTGAGAAGATCTGGTTTGTGAGAAGCATATACCCAAACCTGCCCCAAATGGGACAAAAAATTTACCAGACCATGTTGATGCCGTTCCATGATAGCATGCCAAGTTTCATGAATTTCAGATGTGTTTTGGATTTACTAGAATTTAAAAACCAGGTATCTCAATGTTTGTGGCCGAGTGATGGTGGCAGGGTGTTTGACATTCACCCATTTATTGCATGGGACCTAAGCATGCATCCAAGGACAAAGATTTGATTTTTCAACCAATTTATATGCACGGGAGCATGTGCACCTAGTACAAATTTGAATTATGCACATAAAATGCATTGAAAACTCACTTAATGCCTAAAAATGTCAAAACGAACAGCGAAAATTCACAAAAAATAACACAACACTCATGTTGTTCTATGTTGAAACGAGAAAAAAATTGAAAGCAATAATAGGCACTGAATATCGTTTCGCCCCCAAAGTTGGGGCGTTACATACCGAAACCATCATGCTTTTTGCGAGAAGCTCTGGTTTGTGAAAAGCATATGCCCAAACCTGCCCCAAATGGGACAGAAAAATTACCACGACATGTTGATGCCGCTGCATGATAGCATGCCAAGTTTCATGAATTTCAGATGAGTTTTGGATTTACTAGAATTTAAAAACCAGGTATCTCAATGTTTGCGGCCGAGTGACGGTGGCAGTGTGTTTGACATTCATTCCCATTTCTTGCATGGGACCTAAGCATGCATCCAAGGACAAAGATTTGATTTTTCAACTTATTTATATGCAATGGAGCATGTGCATGTAGTTCAAATTTGAATTATGCACATAAATGCATTGAAAACTCACTTAATGCCTCAAAATGTCCAAGCGAACCCCAAAAAATCACAAAAATAACACAACACCCCTGTTGTTCTATGTTGACACGAGAAAAAAATTGAAAGCAGTAAGAGGCAATGGATATTGTTTCGCCCCTAAAGTTGGTGCGTTCCCTACTGAAACCTTCCTGCTTGTCATGAGAAGCTCTGGTTCGTGAGAAGCATATACCCAAACCTGTCCGAAATGGGACAAAAAATTACCATGACATGTTGATGCCGCTGCATGATAGCATGCCAAGTTTCATGAATTTCAGACGAGTTTTGGATTTACTAGAATTTAAAAACCAGGTATCTCAATGTTTGCGGCCGAGTGACGATGGCAGTGTGTTTGACATTCATTCCCATTTCTTGCATGGGACCTAAGCATGCATCCAAGGACAAAGATTTGATTTTTCAACCTATTTATATGCAATGGAGCATGTGCCTGTAGTTCAAATTTAAATTATGCGCATAAATGTATTGAAAACTCACTTAATGCATAAAAATGTCCAATCTAACCCAGAAAAATCACAAAAATAACACAACACCCCTGTTGTTCTATGTTGACACGAGAAAAAGTTTGAAAGCAATAAGAGGCAATAGATACTGTTTCGCCCTCAAAGTTGGGGTGTTTCCTACCGAAACCATCATGCTTGTTGTGAGTAGCTCTGTTTGTGAGAAGCGTATACCCAAACGTGCCCCAAATGGGAAAAAAATTTAACACGCTATGTAGATGCCGCTCCATGATAGCATGCCAAGTTTCATGAATTTCGGATGAGTTTTGGATTTACTAGAATTTAAAAACCAGGTTTCTCAATGTTTGCGGCCAAGTAACAGTGGCAGGGTGTTTGACATTCATTCCCATTTCTTGCATGGGACCTAGGCAAGCATCCAAGGACAAAGATTTGATTTTTCAACCAATTTATATGCATGAGAGCATGTGCATGTAGTTCAAATTTGAAGTATGCACATAACTGCATTGAAAACTCAGTTAAGCCTAAAAATGTCCAAACGAACAGCGAAAATTCACAGAAAATAACACAACACTCCTGTTGTTCTATGTTGACACGAGAAAAAATTTGAAAGCAATAAGAGGCAATGGATATCGTTTTGCCCCTAGAGTTGGGGCATTCCCTATCGAAACCATCATGCTCGTTGTGAGAAGCTCTGGTTTGTGAGAAGCATATACCCAAACCTGCCCCAAATGGGACAAAAAATGTACCACAACATGTTGATGCCGCTCCATGAAAGCATGCCAAGTTTCATGAATTTCAGATGAGTTTTGGATTTACTAGAATTTAGAAACTAGGTATCTCAATGTTTGCAGCCGACTGACAGTGGCAGGGTGTTTGACATTCATTCCTGTTTTTTGCGTGGGACTTAAGCATGCACCCAAGGACAAATATTTTATTTTGCAACCAATTTGTGTGCACGGGAGGATGTGTATGTAGTTCAAATTTGAATTCGGCACATAACTGCATTGAAAACTCACTTAACGCATGAAAATGTCCAAACGAACGCTGAAAGATCACAAAAAATAACACAACACACCTGTTGTTCTATGTTGACACGAGAAAAAAATTTGAAAGCAATAAGAGGCATTGAATATCGTTTCGCCCCCAAAGTTGGGGCGTTGCCTACCGAAACCATCATGCTTGTTATGAGAAGCTCTAGTTTGTCAGAAGCATATACCCAAACCTGCCCCAAATAGGACGTAATATTTACCACGGCATGTTGGTGCTGCTCCATGATAGCATGCCAAGTTTCATGAATTTCAACGAGTTTTGGATTTACTAGAACTTAAAAACCAGGCATCTCAATGTTCGCAGCCGAGTGACGGTGGTAGGGTGTTGGACATTCATTGCCATTTCTTGCATGGGACCTAAGCATGCACCCAAGGTCAAAGTTTTTATTTTTCAACCAATTTATATGCATGGGAGCATGTGCATGTACTACAAATTTGAATTATGCACATAAATGCATTGAAAACTCACTTAATGCATTAAAATGTCCAAACAAACCCCGAAAAATCACAATAAATAACACAACACTCATGTTGTTCTATGTTGACATAATAAAAAATTTGAAAGCAATAATAGGCATTGAATATCGTTTTGCCCCCAAAGTTGGGGCGTTACGTACCGAAACCATCATAGTTGTCGTGAGAAGCTCTGGTTTGTGAGAAGCATAAACCCAAACCTACCCCAAATGGGACAAAAAATTTACCACGACATGTTGATGACGCTGCATGATAGCATGCCAAGTTTCATGAATTTCAGATGAGTTTTGGATTTACTAGAATTTAAAAACCAGGTATCTCAATGTTTGCAGCCGACTGACGGTGGCAGGGTGTTTGACATTCATTCCTGTTTTTTGCGTGGGACTTAAGCATGCACCCAAGGACAAATATTTTATTATTCAACCAATTTGTGTGCACGGGAGGATGTGTATGTAGTTCAAATTTGAATTCGGCACATAACTGCATTGAAAACTCACTTAACACATAAAAATGTTCAAACGAACGCTGAATGATCACAAAAAATAACACAACACTCATGTTGTTCTATGTTGACACGAGAAAAAATTTGAAAGCAATAAGAGGCATTGAATATCGTTTCGCCCCCATATTTGGGGCGTTGCTTACCGAAACCATCATGCTTTTTATGAGAAGCTCTAGTTTGTCAGAAGCATATACCCAAACCTGCCCCAAATAGGACGTAATATTTACCACGGCATGTTGATGCCGCTCCATGATAGCATGCCAAGTTTCATGAATTTCAGACGAGTTTTGGATTTACTGGAACTTAAAAACCAGGTATCTCAATGTTCACAGCCGAGTGACGGTGGCAGGGTGTTCGACATTCATTGCCATTTCTTGCATGGGACCTAAGCATGCACCCAAGGTCAAAGTTTTGATCTTTCAACCAATTTATATGCATGAGAGCATGTGCATGTAGTTCAAATTTGAAGTATGCACATAACTGCATCGAAAACTCAGTTAAGCCTAAAAATGTCCAAACGAACAGCGAAAATTCACAGAAAATAACACAACACTCCTGTTGTTCTATGTTGACACGATAAAAAATTTGAAAGCAATAAGAGGCAATGGATATCGTTTTGCCCCTAGAGTTGGGGCGTTCCCTATCGAAACCATCATGCTTGTTGTGAGAAGCTCTGGTTTGTGAGAAGCATATACCCAAACCTGCCCCAAATGGGACAAAAAATTTACCACAACATGTTGATGCCGCTCCATGAAAGCATGCCAAGTTTCATGAATTTCAGATGAGTTTTGGATTTACTAGAATTTAAAAACCAGGTATCTCAATGTTTGCAGCCGACTGACGGTGGCAGGGTGTTTGACATTCATTCCCGTTTTTTGCGTGGGACTTAAGCATGCACCCAAGGACAAATATTTTATTTTTCAGCCAATTTGTGTGCACGGGAGGATGTGTATGTAGTTCAAATTTGAATTCGGCACATAACTGCATTGAAAACTCACTTAACGCATAAAAATGTCCACACGAACGCTGAAAGATCACAAAAAATAACACAACACTCCTGTTGTTCTATGTTGATACGAGAAAAAATTTGAAAGCAATAAGAGGCATTGAATATCGTTTCGCCCCCAAAGTTGGGGCGTTGCCTACCGAAACCATCATGCTTGTTATGAGAAGCTCTAGTTTGTCAGAAGCATATACCCAAACCTGCCTCAAATAGGACGTAATATTTACCACGGCATGTTGGTGCTGCTCCATGATAGCATGCCAAGTTTCATGAATTTCAGACGAGTTTTGGATTTACTAGAACTTAAAAACCTGGTATCTCAATGTTCGCAGCCGAGTGACGGTGGCAGGGTGTTTGACATTCATTGCCATTTCTTGCATGGGACCTAAGCATGCACCCAAGGTCAAAGTTTTTATTTTTCAACCAATTTATATGCACGAGAGCATGTGCATGTACTACAAATTTGAGTTATGCACATAAATGCATTGAAAACTCACTTAACGCATAAAAATGTCCAAACGAACACCGAATGATCACAAAAAATAACACAACACTCCTGTTGTTCTATGTTGACACGAGAAAAAATTTGAAAGCAATAAGAGGCATTGAATATCGTTTCACCCCCAAAGTTGGGGCGTTGCTTACCGAAACCATCATGCTTTTTATGAGAATCTCTAGTCTGTCAGAAGCATATACCCAAACCTGCCCCAAATAGGACGTAATATTTATCATGGCATGTTGATGCCGCTCCATGATAGCATGCCAAGTTTCATGAATTTCAGACGAGTTTTGGATTTACTGGAACTCAAAAACCAGGTATCTCAATGTTCGCAGCCGAGTGACGGTGGCAGGGTGTTCGACATTCATTGCCATTTCTTGCATGGGACCTAAGCATGCACCCAAGGTCAAAGTTTTGATTTTTCAACCAATTTATATGCACGGGAGCATGTGCATGTACTACAAATTTGAATTATGCACATAAATGCATTGAAAACTCACTTAATGCATTAAAATGTCCAAACGAACCTCGAAAAATCAGAATAAATAACACAACACTCATGTTGTTCTATGTTGACATGATAAAAAATTTGAAAGCAATAATAGGCATTGAATATCGTTTTGCCCCCAAAGTTGGGGCGTTACGTACCGAAACCATCATAGTTGTCGTGAGAAGCTCTGGTTTGTGAGAAGCATAAACCCAAACCTACCCCAAATGGGACAAAAAATTTACCACGACATGTTGATGACGCTGCATGATAGCATGCCAAGTTTCATGAATTTCAGACGAGTTTTGGATTTACTAGAATTTAAAACCAGGTATCTCAATGTTTGCGGCCGAGTGATGGTGGCAGGGTGTTTAACATTCATTCCCATTTCTTGGATGAGACCTAAGCATGCACCCAAGGTCAAAGATTTGATTTTTCAACCAATTTATATGCACGGGAGCATGTGCATGTAGTACAAATTTGAATTATGCACATAAATGCATTGAAAACTCACTTAACGCATAAAAATGTCCAAGCGAACCACGAAAAATCACAAAAGTAACACAACACCCCTATTGTTCTATGTTGACATGAGAAAAAGTTTGAAAGCAATAAGAGGCAATAGATACCATTTCGCCCTCCAAGTTGGGGTGTTCCCTACCGAAACCATCATGCTTGTTGTGAGAAGCTCTGTTTGTCAGAAGCATATACCCAAACCTGCCCCAAATAATACGTAATATTTACCATGGTATGTTGATGCCTCTCCATGATAGCATGCCAAGTTTCATGAATTTCAGACGAGTTTTGGATTTAATTGAATTTAAAAACCAGGTATCTCAATGTTTGCGGCCGAGTGACGGTGGCAGGGTGTTTGACATTCATTCCCATTTCTTGCATGGGACCTAAGCATGCACCCAAGGTCAAAGTTTTGATTTTTCAACCAATTTATATGCACGGGAACATGTGCATGTAGTACAAATTTGAATTATGCACATAAATGCATCAAAAACTCACTTAATGCATTAAAATGTCCAAACGAACCCCGAAAAATCACAAAAAATAACACAACACTCCTGTTGTTCTATGTTGACATGATAAAAAATTTGAAAGCAATAATACGCATTGAATATTGTTTCGCCCCCAAAGTTGGGGCGTTACGTACCGGAACCATCATGGTTGTCGTGAGAAGCTCTGGTTCATGAGAAGCATATACCCAAACCTGCCCGAAATGGGACAAAAAATTTACCGCTCCATGGTAGCATGTCAAGTTCCATGAATTTCAGATGAGTTTTGGATTTACTAGAATTTCAAAACCAGGTATCTCAATGTTTGCGGCCGAGTGACGGTGGCAGTGTGTTTGACATTCATTCCCATTTCTTGCATGGGACCTAAGCATGCACCCAAGGACAAAGATTTGATTTTTCAACCTATTTATATGCAATGGAGCATGTACATGCAGTACAAATTTGAATTATGCACATAAATGCATTGAAAACTCACTTAACACATAAAAATGTCCAAGCGAACCCCGAAAAATCACAAAAATAACACAACACCCCTGTTGTTCTATGTTGACACGAGAAAAAGTTTGAAAGCAATAAGAAGCAATAGATACCGTTTCGCCCTCAAAGATGGGGTGTTCCCTACCGAAACCATCATGCTTGTTGTGAGAAGCTCTGTTTGTGAGAAGCGTATACCCAAACCTGCCCCAAATTGGAGAAAAAATTTACCACGCCATGTAGATGCCACTCCATGATAGCATGCCAAGTTTCATGAATTTCAGATGAGTTTTGGATTTACTAGAATTTAAAAACCAGGTTTCTCAATGTTTGCGGCCGAGTGACGGTGGCAGGGTGTTTGACATTCATTCCCATTTCTTGCATGGGACCTACGCATGCATCCAAGGACAAAGATTTGATTTTTCAACCAATTTATATGCACGAGAGCATGTGCATGTAGTTCAAATTTGAAGTTGTCGGTGTACTAGAATAGGGGTACCCTAGTACCCCGAACTTGTGCACGAGCAGTTGCAGCACCCCGCGGCAAAGGCTTGCCGGGTGATCGCCAAGATCCCCCCAAGGTTCCCTTGGAGCCATCCAAGAACAAAGTATTTAGGCTAAGGAGACAAGACCCCGGCAAGAGGAGCTTGCCGGGAAGGCCAACCAAGACGCTCCAATGAACTTGCCGCGACGCGCCACGCGCTCCGGCAAGGCAACAAGGCCCCGGCAAGAGGAGCTTGCCGGGAAGACAAACCAAGGTACCTCGAAGCCCGGCGAGCGACAAGCTTCCGGACCCGACAAGATAACAACAGCGGCAAGGCGCTTGCCGCGGCAGGCGGCCACTCTGCGTCCACGCTCCAGCGCATCCACCAACGTGTCGCTCTGGGGGCCTCTCCGGACGTGCGTGGCGGGAGGCTGTGCAGCCAGCGGTGCGCAGTGGCATGCGAAGCTGACAAGATCGCCATCGTGGCGAACGGTGGCGCCCCTAATGGTCCTTTTCTGCACTGTTCGGGCGACTCAGACGGGCATTTAATGCCCTTGTCCCCTGCTGTCAGGGTTAGGTAGGATGCACTGTACAAGCAACTGTATCAACTACCTCGCTTTTTACGTTTTTACCCTCCTCTGGGTTGCCACCTGTCGGTGACCCCTTTAGCGTATAAAAGGAGGCCCATGCGCAACGTAGGGGGGGTTCGGCTCATAGGTTCGAAGCCGGAGACAGTTTGCTTCGATCCATCTGTAGCCCAGAGAACATCACACTCTCGCTTTGGAGAGCAAGAACACCAGATAATACAACCAGACAAGCAGCATTAGGAGTGTTATCTCTCCGGAGAGCTCTGAAGCTGGGTAAACTGCTCGTGTGCCTCGCCTCGATCTGCTCTTCGTGCGATCTCCGCCCCCTGCCGAACCGAAAGGGGCCCGGTCCGCCGGCCCCATAGGTGTTCGAGGATCAGTTTCCCCGACATCTTTGGCGCGCTAGGTAGGGGCTGTCGAGATTGTGTGAACCTGATCCGGTGTTCACACGAGCTAGATCTTCATTCCCTTCATCAACATGCCACCGAAGAAGAAGACTTCGGCAGCAGCCGCTCCGTCCACGTCATTTCCGCCACCGTTGGAGCAAACGGGTGGTGGAGTGGACGCTGGCGGAAGAACAGCCGTCGATGAGGGTGCTCACAGTGCTGCCATGTCCAAGAACAAGGCTGCACAAACCTCGGCGACTGTACATGTTCCGCGCCACTCTCAGGAGGCGCAAGATCAGCAGCACCATGGCGCTCGCAGCACCATGCGCATGATAGACCAAGGCCAAGCTGGTGGATCTCGAGGCGCTCAAGACCAGCATGCACGCCAGCGTGCTGGCACGAGCGGGGCACGGTCGCCTGGACGGGATACTGCTCCTTCTAACATAGTTAGAAGTTCGAGCACGTCCCGCTCCTCGCGCCGTCTGCCACTGCCACCCACCACTCCAGCAGAAGCTTTGGCGCGAGCTCAACTTCTCTTAGATTACCCTCCAACGTCGGACAAGATCGACGAATGGAGGGCCACCATTCAGAGTCTCATCGGCTACGCCAACGGCGACACTCTACAGCGGCCGAGCGCGTCGCTGCCACCGCAGGATCGCCGGACGCGAGCCGGTGGCGACGAAACGGGTGGAGGTGCAACTACCATGCAATCACCGCCCCGAAGGCCAAGATCGCCGACTCGTCGGATCCACCTCGACAGCGACTCCACTGCATCGTCGGATCCACGAGCTCGTCGCGATCAGCGCCAAGTTCTTCATGATCGACAACAAGAAGACGCTCGAACCCGCATCGAGCGCCGAAGAGAAGAGCGATGTCAATCCGACAAGCGCGTTGGGCCCTCTGTTGACATGCATGCGCCAGAGGAACCAGGCGATCTGCCGTACGCGGTAGGTTGTCCTGCGTTCACTCGTGAGCTGCGGCAAGTCCAGTGGCCCAGTACAAAGAACTTCAAGCCAGACGTACCGGAGAAGTACGATGGCAAGACGCATCCGTTAGAGTTCCTCAGCATCTACACCATTGCGGTGCAAGCTGCCGGGGGACGAGATGACAAGATCCTTGCCAACTACTTCCCGCTGGTGCTCAAGCCCAATGTCAGGTCCTGGCTCATGCACTTGCCGGACAACTCCATATCCTCTTGGGCTGATCTGTGCCATCAGTTTGTCGGCGCCTTTACCGGCGGACACAAGCCTCATGGCCAGGAGAGTGATCTTCATTTGCTCGCCCAGAAGGAAGGAGAGCCCCTTTACAAGTACATCCAGAGATTCAGTAGCGTGCAGCACAACATCCCAGACGTCCACCCTACCGTGGTGATCAGCGCGTTCCATCAGAACGTGCGGAACCGCAGGATGCGGGAGGAAATGGCGATGTGCAAGATCAGGGACGTTAGTGAGTTATATGCACTGGCCGACAAGTGCGCGCTTGCTGAGGAAGGAAGGAGACTCCCCGGAGAAAATATAGGAGCGGGAGGATCTGACAGCGAAGATGCCGCCCCGACAAGGAAAAACCGGCGGCGGAACAACAGAAGGAGGAAAGGCAAAGAAGTGCTAGTTGTTGAGCAATCCGGCAACGGTGGCGGCGCCAAGGAAGCCAAAGCTGGTGACTCCGGCAAGGAGGTTGCCGCGGAGGTAGCGGTCACCGACAAGCAGGACGACACCAACAAGCAGTATTGCAAGATTAACCGCACCAAGGGCCATGATCTTCAGAACTGCAAAAGGGTCGAGCAGCTTGTTGAGCAACAGAAAGCTGAATACGAGCGGCGCGACAAGGAGAAGGCCCAGGAAGGAGCTGGTGGATCCTGCAAGAAACGTCCCGGCCGAGGAGGACGCCGCGGCAAGGCCAAGCAGCGGCAAGGAGACAGACCTCCTCGCGGCCGCGACAAAGATGAAGATGACGGCGACGAGGAAGATATGGATGATGAGGAGACCGATGAGCAGGAGTTCCAGAAAGCTACAAAGGTCCTATGCGTTGACGGTGGTGCTTCTCTGCATGTCTCGCACCGCCAACTCAAGCAGTGGATGCGGGAAGTTAATGCAGCAGAACCGCCCGTCGAGTCACGCAAGCCTCTGAAATGGTCCAGCACACCTATCATCTTTGATATTGAGGACCACCCGGATCGCATAACTGCGGTCGGGTGCTTGCCAATGTTGGTTTCACCAACAATCCGCATCCTCAAGGTCACAAAGATGCTAGTTGACGGCGGGGCCGGTTTGAACTTGATCTCCTCCATGGTGCTCCAGAAGCTCCAGATCCCCGACAGCGAGCTCGAAGAGACCAGCACATTTCAAGGAATCAACCCGGGAAGGAACAAGCCAAAGGGAAAGATCACATTGCCGGTAAAATTTGGCAGTGAGCTGAACTTCAGGACTGAGAGGGTCACGTTTGACGTTGCCGACTTTCCATTACCTTACAATGGAATCCTTGGCCGTCCGGCACTCGCCAAGTTCATGGCAGCCTCTCACTATGCGTACAACGTACTGAAAATGCCAGGCCCAATAAGTGACATCTCTGTCCCTGGCGACAAGAAGGATGCTCTTATTTGTGCCGACAAGATCTACCGGGAAGCAGCAGCTGCAGCAGAACGAAGGACACTTGCCGCTGAAGCTCCCGGGGGGAAGAAGAAGACCAAGTCTGGCAAGAGCTTTGATGCCCACTCCGGAAAGCGCACCTCTTCGGAGTGCTGCGCTACCGTCGAGGACGCACCATCGAGCTCCACCGGCAAGTGCAAGAAGGCGATGGCAGCTCCACCTGCGACTAAGAAGGTGTCCGCTAAGGAGGATGGCACTGGTGGTACCTTCACCATCAGCGCCACTCTTGACCCCAAATAGGAAAGCGCGCTCATTGCTTTCCTGCGGGCGAATGTCGACGTGTTTGCGTGGCAACCGCCTGATATCCCCGGTGTTCCCAGGAAAGTGATTGAGCACCACCTTGCCGTCTGTCCTCATGCGCGGCCCGTCAAGCAGAGAGTCAGGAAGCAGGCAGTTGAGCGCCAAGAATTCATCGTAGAAGAAATCAAGAAGTTGGAAGCGGCAGGCCTTGTTAGAGGAGTACTCCATCCCACGTGGTTGGCCAATCCTGTTGTTGTGCGCAAGGCTAACGGGAAATGGAGACTTTGTATTAACTTTACTGATGTTAATAAAGCTTGTCCCAAAGACCCATTTCCCTTGCCGCGTATTGACCAGATTGTTGACTCCACAGTCGGATGTGATTTGCTTTCATTTCTTGATGCATACTCAGGATACCATCAGATCTTCATGGTAGAAGAAGATGAAGAGAAAACCGCATTTATCACCCCGTGTGGCACGTACTGCTTCGTACGGATGCCTTTCGGTTTGAAGAATGCTGGTTCAACATTTGCAAGGGTAGTTCACCATGCTTTTGAGCCACAAATACACAGAAATGTAGAAGCTTACATGGATGACATAGTGGTCAAGAGCAAGGACAAAGCGACCTTGATTCAAGATTTAGATGAGACATTTGCAAACCTGCGCAAGATCAACCTCAAGCTTTACCCCGATAAGTGCGTGTTTGGAGTCCCTTCCGGCAAGCTTCTCGGGTTCTTCGTGTCTCAGCGGGGAATTGAAGCCAATCCCGACAAGATCAAAGCCATCGAGCAGATCGAAGCACCAAAGCGCGTCAAGGATGTACGAAGGCTTGCCGGTTGCGTGGCTGCTCTCAGCAGGTTTATCTCTAGATCTGCTGAGCGCGCCCTGCCATTTTTCAAAATTTTGAAAAAGGCAGGTCCAATGAAATGGACTCCGAAAGCGGAGGCTGCGCTGCAGGACTTGAAGAGATACCTGTCCTCCACTCCAACGCTTGTCGCACCTAAGCCACAAGAAAAGTTGCTGCTGTATATAGCAGCAACCAATCAAGTGGTTAGTGCTGCGTTAGTGGCGGAGAGGGAGGCAGATGATGAGCCAGCAACCACGGCAGATCCATCCAGTGACAAGCAGGGGGCTTCGCCGACAAGCTCTGGCCCCGACAAACATGAGTTTGCACAGGAGCATGATAAGATGCCAAGAAGAATGGTGCAACGCCCAGTTTACTTTGTCAGTTCCCTTCTGCAGGGGGCTAGATCAAGGTACTCTGGTGTGCAGAAGTTGCTTTTCGGCCTCCTCATGACCTCGAGAAAGCTGCGCCATTACTTCCAAGCACATGAGATCACAGTCGTCACTCGCTTTCCGCTGAAGAGGATACTGCAAAATCTAGAAGCAACAGGCAGGATTGTCGAGTGGGCGCTGGAACTGTCAAGCTTTGGTCTCAAGTTTGAAAGCACCTCAACTATCCAAAGCAGAGCATTGGCAGAGTTCATAGCAGAGTGGACGCCAACCCCAGATGAAGAAATTCCAGAAACAAGCATCCCCGTCAAAGAGGCAAGCAAAGAGTGGGTGATGTACTTCGATGGAGCCTTCTCGCTGCAAGGCGCCGGTGCAGGTGTGCTGCTTGTCGCACCCACCGGAGAGCACCTCAAGTACATAGTCCAGATGCACTTTCCCAAGGAGCAAGCAACCAACAATACTGCAGAGTATGAAGGATTGCTTGCCGGTCTCAGAATCGCAGCAGACCTTGGAATCAAGAAGCTCATTATCAGGGGTGACTCACAGCTTGTCATCCGACAAGTGAACAAGAACTACCAGAGTCCGTTGATGGAAGCGTATGTCGATGAAGTGAGGAAGCTAGAGGAGCACTTTGACGGCCTACAAATGGAGCATATCCCAAGAGCTCAGAATGATGTTGCTGATGGCCTGTCAAAGTGCGCCGCACTAAAGTTACCTGTGGAACCAGGGATCTTTGTGCTTAAGTTGACTCAACCATCTGTAACATCATCTACTGGATAAAGCAAAAAGAGGAAGTTGGTTTCTGGTGACTACTTTCCGGCAGAGCTCCCCGAAGCCGCCGCCAAGAAAGTCCCCAAGATCAACACCACAGATGCTGAGGGGCAGTCTGCTCCGGCAAGCCTTATGGTGTGTTCCGTTGAAGCAGATGCTCCCGACAAGTTTTGCTCCGGCAAGCTTGTCGGGGAACATCAAGCTCCGCCAGGGCCGCAAGTCCTTGCCGTAGAAGCAGATGTTCCCGCAGCAGCAGATGTGCCTTTAGTCCTTGTTGTCGAGCCACAAGCTCCAGCATGGGCACATCACATTGTCCATTTCCTTCAGACAGGAGAACTTCCCAAAGAGCAAGAAGAAGCGGAAAGAGTAGCCCGACAGTCAAGTATGTACCAGTTTGTCGATGGCATACTATACAGAAGAAGAATCAACGGTGTGAAATTGAAGTGTATTCGCCGGGAAGATGGACAAAAGCTGTTGGTAGAGATACATGGAGGCATATGTGGCCACCACATAGGCGCAAGAGCACTTGCCAGCAAAGCTTTCCGGCAAGGTTTCTTTTGGCCAACAGCCCTCCAGGATGCAACTGCCCAAGTAACCAAGTGTGAAGCGTGCCAGTTCCACTCCAAACAGATACACCAGCCAGCTCAAGCTCTCCAGACGATCCCTTTATCCTGGCCATTTTCGGTCTGGGGGCTCGATATCCTCGGCCCCTTCCCCCGAGCTGTCGGGGGCTTTGAGTACTTGTACGTCGCAATCGACAAGTTCACAAAGTGGCCGGAAGTGCAGCCAGTGAGGAAGGTGACAACACAGTCAGCAGTCAAGTTCTTCAGGTCAATTGTTTGCCGTTTTGGGATCCCTAACAGGATCATCACCGACAACGGCACGCAATTCACGAGCCGCACCTTCATGCAGTACGTCCAAGACCTTGGCGCCAAGGTCTGCTTCGCTTCTGTTGCTCATCCGAGAAGCAACGGTCAAGCAGAAAGGGCAAATGCTGAAGTGCTGCGCAGGCTCAAGACCAGAACTTTCGACAGGCTGCACAGGTGCGGAAGGAACTGGATCGAGGAGCTGCCAGTGGTTCTTTGGTCGATCAGAACGACGCCAAATCGAGCCACTGGCCAGACACCTTTCGCTCTAATCTATGGAGCAGAGGCAGTTCTCCCCACGGAACTCGTATACGGATCACCTCGAGTGCTCGCTTATGATGAGCTTGAGCAAGAGCAGCTGCGGCAAGACGACGCGCTGCTCCTTGAGGAAGATCGTCTTCAGGCTGCTGTACGAGCTGCTCGATACCAGCAAGCTTTGCGCCGCTATCATAGCCGCAAAGTTAAAGCCAGAAGCTTCGAGGAAGGCGACCTTGTTCTTCGGCGCGTTCAGTCCGCCAAGAATTCCAACAAGTTGACGCCGAAGTGGGAAGGCCCTTATCGGGTGAGACGAGTCACAAGGCCTGGCGCTGTCCGCCTTGAGACCGAAGATGGCATTCCAGTGAGCAACTCTTGGAACATAGAACATCTTCGTAAGTTTTTCCCATAAGGCGCGGTTGCCAGAACCCGTTCCGGCAACCACCTTTTGTACAAGTCTTGCCGCTGTTGCATGTAATCCTTTGTACAAAGCCGGGCGCAGATCCCGCGCATAAGTAAAAACCCATGTGCTCCGCACAGCTTGTCCATTCCATGCAATTAGTTCCTTTGTTGCATGTGATTATCTGACACTTTGTGCAGCACTTACATCCGGTAAGCAGTAACGAGCCGAAGTGCTCCATATTATTATTTTCTCTTCTTTCTTTTTCTTTTAAAGGAAAAGAAGGTTCTCTCGCACACAAGTTTGCCGGGGGGAAGGAGAAGATTGTGGTGTGGGCCAAGCGTCGTTCAAGCAAAGACTTGCCTTACCGGGAAGCAAATAACAGAAAAGCTAAGTTGCCAAAGTTTGAGCAATCACTTTTTTAAATTTTTAAGTTATCTTCCTCGAACGACTCTACTTTGTATGGAAAACCTGTGCGCGGAGGAACCAACTCGTGGCTAGTTGCGCCCTTACTTTGTTTCGAGTCCGCTCAACAGCTTAAGCATGCTGCATCTAGTCACGACAAGGTTTCTTGTCGGAAGCAGCGCCGCCAGCAGGCTGCTGAAGTTCCGCACTCAGCGCTCGCGGCTCGGGCGCCTGCGCCGACAAGTTCCCTAGAAGCGTAGGGTGAAAACATACAAAGGAAGGAATCTAGTAGAGGAAATAACATTGCAATTGATAACAGATATAAAGTTATATTACAAAGATAACTTGTCGCAGCTCTAATAGACTGTTTTCATAACATGATTAGCAGCAACAAGGGAAAAGAAGAAATGGGCGGCCTAATCTACGCGCCCGCCCTCGACTCGCTTGATCTCGCTCACCTTGTCCACAATGGGTGCGACAAGGGCCTTGAGTGCGTCCAGATCGGCGTCAGGAGGCAAGGATCAGAGGACGTTGGTGAA
The DNA here is from genome assembly GCF_018294505.1 of Triticum aestivum. Taxonomy (NCBI): domain Eukaryota; kingdom Viridiplantae; phylum Streptophyta; class Magnoliopsida; order Poales; family Poaceae; genus Triticum; species Triticum aestivum. Next base: position 294,647,876 of record NC_057803.1, on the reverse strand, counting down.
GCTGAGGCCTGGGTTGCGGAAGGCCACCTTCATCAGCACCTTCTGGAGAACCCCAGCGCAGATTTTGCGTGACTCGTCAGCCAGCTGCTTCGGGATCCTCTCCCGGAGCCGCTGGAGTGCCGTCGCCACGCCCTTGAAGAATAGACTGAGCTTGGCGCTGGGTTGAAGGCTCTCGTCGGAAGGATACCCAAAGTCCTCCATCCCCAGCTGCGCCAGCTCCTCGTTGATGACGGTGGCGGTGCTCACCAGACCCTCGGTCCAGTGCTCCACTGTGTCTCTGAAGGAGTTCTGGGTGACTGCAATGCTCTCCAGCAGCGCCGCATCAGCCTTGACCTTCTCCGCCAAGGTCTTCTCCCGCTCCTTGGAGGCCTCCAGCGTCTGCCTCAGCGTGGCCAGCTTCAGCTCCAGGTCTGCCTTGGAATCCCTGGCGGCGCTGAGCTCCTTGCCCCTCTCAGCGAGAAGGCCTTGCAGCTCACCATGGGCGGCAGGATCCTTCTCGCGCTCACGCTTGAGCGCGGCAATCTCCTCGCCACTCTTCCCAATTCCGGCCTCCAGCCGCGCCACCTTTTCCTCTAATTCTCTCTTGGCGGCCTCTGCAGTTGCCGCGGCATCCTTTGCCTCCTTGAGCGCCCCGCCAAGTGCTCGCTCGCGCTCGGCGAGCTCTTCCTCATAGCTGTCGAGGTGGGCCTTCTGCTGCACTAGCTCGCCTTCCCGCGCGGACTGCTTCTCGGCAGCAAGTCTTTGTTCCTCCTCAGCCTCGGCCTTCTCGAGAAGAAAGGCCGTGCGCTCCTCGTCGACTCGCTCCCGCTCCTGCGCCAGGGACCGGAGAGCTTCTTGATTTTGTCCCCGGAGCTCCTCCACGCGCTTCTCCATGTTAACTCCCGCCTTCGCGACAAGCACTTCCCGGGAAGCTAGCTTGGCTTGCCGGGTGCGGTAGAGTGACAGCAGCTTCCGCAGCAGCTGCTCCTCCTCAGGCTCGCCGCTGCTGCTGCCGGGCGCGTCAACCAATGACAGCCCAGCAGAGGCGAGCACCTCCCCGTCAAAAGTCTCCCCCTCGACTGGCGCCTTGGAGCTCGACGCCCAGGGTAGCTTGATGAAGATGTTGTCACCGGCCTGCAAGTAGGCGCCGGGCTGGGGCCCCTCGGAGCCCGGCTCCGCAGAAGCGGCAGAGGGTTTGGCGGTCGGTGCGGCGCCCGGCGCTCCTGCGGCCTCAGCCCGACCCCTCGCCGTCTTCTGCGGCAGCAGCCCCGGCGGCCTCCTCGCCGGCGGTCACATCAGCACCGGCGCCTTCCTCGCTGGCGCCCTCTATCTCCATTGGCTCAGCCGAAGATGGGTCTGAAGAACGAAGAAGGGGGGAAATCAATCAAAAAATCCAAGAAAGGAAAAACGAAAGAAGCAGAACCCAAGGGAAAGCTTTTGGGCAAGTGGATTACCTGCGCCAAGATCTTCAGTAGCGGCCTCGGTCGCCGCAGGATCAGCAGTGCCGTCCCTTGCCGGAGAGTCCCCCCTTGCCGGAGAGTGCTCCCTTGCCGGGGACTCCTCCCTTGGCGGCACAGTCGAAGCAGGTGGCACTTCGGGACCGGCCTCCGGGCGCTCCTAATGAGGCTGCTCTGCTCCTGCACAAGTCAACAAGCAAGATATCAACAAAGGAAAAAGCACTCAAGCGCGCCTGACAGCAGAAGGCTAAACTATGAACTTATGCTGGGGGCTGCGTTGGGGGCTGCTCCGAGGGGTGATTGCCGGGTCCGTCAAGGTGGTCTCGGACCCACCTCCTGCCGACGCGATGGGGTCATCCTCGATGACAATCACCGCGGCCTTGGCCCTCTTCGCCACTCTCTGTGCCAGTGTTCTGAAAAGAAAAGAGTCCAGATTGGAGCAAGTAAGATACAAGATATAAACAGCAAGATTGAAGGATTATAAGGGCGCCAAAGAAACTCACTCTTCTTCCTCCTCATCGGAGCTGAGCGCGAAAAGATCGAAGTCCGGCCCTCCTCCGGTGCGGAGAGGTGGAGGAGTAGGATCCCTTGCCCGCTTGGCGGGGGCGGCGGCGGTGGCCCGGGAATATCCCGCTCCAGTTGCCGCTGTTGCGTGAGGCGCTCCCGCGGCAACATTGCTTGCCGTGGTAGAGCGCGTCGCGCGGCTCGGTGGCTGTGGAGCCGGCTGCTGCCCTGCTGCGTCCCCGGCCCTGCGAAGGCGCCTCCTTGGCGGGGCCGGGGGCTCCGCCTGCGGCAAGCTCTCTGAAGGCTCAGCCTCCTCCTCGCCGGCCTCGCTCGACTCGGCTTCGGAACCAGCAGGCTCCTCCTCGCCCATGAACTCCGCATGTTCGGCAAGGTTTGCCGCCTTTGCGGCCTCTGCCTCCTCCATGGTAAACCCAAACACACCCGCAGCAGCTGCGGCCGCAGCCTCTTCTGCCCTGGTAGCAATAAGCTGCAGCTCCTCGTCGGTGGTGTCGCGAGTGAGGCTCTTCTGCTCATCAGCGCGGACCGGCAACTCCTCCAAGGTGTCAAAGAACGCTCGCACAACATCGTCCGCAGGCTCTTGCCAAGTGGGGACGATGCCGTGTGAATCGCACAACGGCATCATGGCGCGGATCCGGTCAAGCGAAGAGTTATTGCACAAAGGAACTATGCCCCTCGGCAATGTGAATGGATGCTGGGGGTCGCGTTTGAATAACTCCAAGAGCATTGCATCCAACTCCAAGACAGTGAAGTTGTAGTTGAGGCCCGGCCGCAGCCTCATGATGTCCGCCGAATTCTTAAATTCCCAGGCGGGCCTCCTCCTCTCCTGCAGGGGGGCAATGCGGCGGCGGAGGAAATCTGCCCCGACAGCACCTACGGTGAGCCCGGCAAGCCTGAGGCGAAGAATCCTAGTGATGGCGATCTTCAGCCTCTCGTCTTTCGGGGCCATGTTGCTCCAGTCATTGCCGCGCACTATTGGAGTTTGGCGCACGTCGGTGAAGGGCTGCGGATCCTCCTCGACGATTCAACACCACTCCGCTCTCCACTCCTCCCACTTGCTGCGAAGCTCACTCTCCAAGTACGCCTCTTTCTTGCCGACTCTCGAGACGCAGGCAATCCCTCCGGCAAGCGGCTCTCCTCTCTCTCTACCCAAGGTATGAAGAAGTGGCGGAAAAGGGCTACACTAGGGTGGACTCCGACAAAGTTTTCGCACAAGTGTGCGAAAACTGCCATGGTCAAGACAGCATTGGGGGTGAAGTCAAGGAGGCGGAAGCCATACGTGTTCATAATGTCACAAAAGAATTCCGAGAAGGGCGGGCAGAGCCCGCAGTAGAAGAATAGCGGGAAGAACGGGTACCCATTTGGAGCCGACTCCGAGGCAGCAGCCGGGAGTACCCTCGTGCGCGGATGCACACGTGTCTCCGTCGCCCAAAAGAGGTAGAAGTACTCCCTCAGCTCCTGCACTCCGAGCTGGGGGTGAAGATCGCTCGCTCCTTCCGCAGCGCCGCGAGCCGCTGCGCCTCGGCCGACTTCACGCCCTTTCCCTTGTCGCCTTTCGGGGCCATGACGGAGGTGGTGGAGAAGGTCGACGGCATGGTGATGCTGGTGGCAATGGGGGGGAGCGCTGCTCTCTCGGCTTCGAGAAGAAGAGGGGAGCGGCGGAGTTTGTGAAGAAGGAGTAGCAGCAAGCAGCGAGGGGGAACGAACTGCCCCTGTTTCCTCTGCTTATAAAGAGGGACGGGGCGGAAGTTTCGGCCTTCCGCTTAAACAACCACCCACGATCTCTCCCACGATGCCGCAATCAACGTGTGCCGTTATGGGAGAGTGCGGTGGATACGGAACAGGATTTGGCGTGGCCCAGCCCGCGTGTGCCCGTGCCCTGTTTTGGGCCTGGCCCAACAGCGCTCGGCACCATGTCTGGCCCAGGCCCGGGGGCTCCTGTCGGTGTACTAGAATAGGGGTACCCTAGTACCCCGAACTTGTGCACGGGCAGTTGCAGCACCCCGCGGCAAAGGCTTGCCGGGTGATCGCCAAGATCCCCCCAAGGTTCCCTTGGAGCCATCCAAGAACAAAGTATTTAGGCTAAGGAGACAAGACCCCGGCAAGAGGAGCTTGCCGGGAAGGCCAACCAAGATGCTCCAATGAACTTGCCGCGACGCGCCACACGCTCCGGCAAGGCAACAAGGCCCCGGCAAGAGGAGCTTGCCGGGAAGACAAACCAAGGTACCTCGAAGCCCGGCGAGCGACAAGCTTCCGGACCCGACAAGATAACAACAGCGGCAAGGCGCTTGCCGCGGCAGGCGGCCACTCTGCGTCCACGCTCCAGCAAATCCACCAACGTGTCGCTCTGGGGGCCTCTCCGGACGTGCGTGGCGGGAGGCTGTGCAGCCAGCGGTGCGCAGTGGCATGCGAAGCTGACAAGATCTCCATCGTGGCGAACGGTGGCGCCCCTAATGGTCCTTTTCTGCACTCTTTGGGCGACTCAGACGGGCATTTAATGCCCTTGTCCCCTGCCGTCAGGGTTAGGTAGGATGCACTATACAAGCAACTGTATCAACTACCTCGCATTTTACGTTTTTACCCTCCTCTGCGTTGCCACCTGTCGGTGACCCCTTTAGCGTATAAAAGGAGGCCCATGCGCAACGTAGGGGGGGTTCGGCTCATAGGTTCGAAGCCGGAGACAGTTTGCTTCGATCCATCCGTAGCCCAGAGAACATCACACTCTCGCATTGGAGAGCAGGAACACCAGATAATACAACCAGACAAGCAGCAGTAGGAGTGTTATCTCTCCGGAGAGCTCCGAAGCTGGGTAAACTGCTCATGTGCCTCGCCTCGATCTGCTCTTCGTGCGATCTCCGCCCCCCGCCGAACCGAAAGGGGCCCGGTCCGCCGGCCCCATAGGTGTTCGAGGATCAGTTTCCCGGACAGAAGTATGCACATAAATGCATCGAAAACTCAGTTAAGCCTAAAAATGTCCAAACGAACAGCGAAAATTCACAGAAAATAACACAACACTCCTGTTGTTCTATGTTGACATGAGAAAAAAATTGAAAGCAATAAGAGGCAGTGGATATCGTTTTTCCCCTAGAGTTGGGGCGTTCCCAATCGAAACCATCATGCTTGTTGTGAGAAGCTCTGGTTTGTGAGAAGCATATACCCAAACCTGCCCCAAATGGCACAAAAAATTTACCACGGCATGTTGATGCTGCTCCATGAAAGCATGCCAAGTTTCATGAATTTCAAACGAGCTTTGGATTTACTAGAATTTAAAAACCAGGTATCTCAATGTTTGAAGCCGACTGACGGTGGCAGGGTGTTCGACATTCATTCCCATCTTTTTCGTGGGACTTAAGCATGCACCCAAGGACAAATATTTTATTTTTCAACCAATTTATGTGCACGGGAGCATGTGCATGTAATTCAAATTTGAATTCTGGACATAACTGCTTTGAAAACTCACTTAACACATAAAAATGTCCAAACAAACACCGAAAGATCACAAAAAATAACACAACACTCCTGTTGTTCTATGTTGACACGAGAAAAAATTTGAAAGCAATAATAGGTATTGAATATCGTTTCGCCCCCAAAGTTGGGGCGTTGCCTACCGAAACCATCATGCTTGTTATGAGAAGCTCTAGTTCATCAGAAGCATATACCCAAACCTACCCCAAATAGGATGTAATATTTACCACGGCATGTTGATGCCGCTCCATGATAGCATGCCAAGTTTCATGAATTTCAGACAAGTTTTGGATTTACTAGAATTTAAAAACTAGGTATCTCAATGTTTGCGGCCGAGCGACGGTGGCAGGGTGTTTGACATTCATTGCCATTTCATGCATGGGACCTAAGCATGCACCCAAGGCCAAAGTTTTGATTTTTCAACCAATTTATATGCACGGGAGCATGTGCATGTAGTACAAATTTGAATTATGCACATAAATGCATTGAAAACTCACTTAATGCATTAAAATGTCCAAACGAACCCCAAAAATCACAAAAAATAACACAACACTCCTGTTGTTCTATGTTGACATGATAAAAAATTTGAAAGCAATAATAGGCATTGAATATCGTTACGCCCCCAAAGTTGGGGCGTTAGGTACCGAAACCATCATGGTTGTTGTGAGAAGCTCTGGTTTGTGAGAAGCATAAACCCAAACCTTCCCCAAATGGGACAAAAAATTTACCACGACATGTTGATGACGCTGCATGATAGCATGCCAAGTTTCATGAATTTCAGACGAGTTTTGGAGTTACTAGAATTTAAAACTAGGTATCTCAATGTTTGCGGCCGAGTGATGGTGGCAGGGTGTTTGACATTCATTCCCATTTCTTGCATGGGACCTAAGCATGCACCCAAGGTCAAAGATTTGATTTTTCAACCAATTTATATGCACGGGAGCATGTGCATGTAGTACAAATTTGAATTATGCACATAAATGCATTGAAAACTCACTTAATGCATTAAGATGTCCAAACGAACCCCAAAAAATCACAAAAAATAACACAGCACTCTTGTTGTTCTATGTTGACACGAGAAATAATTTGAAAGCAATAAGAGGCCATGGATATTGTTTTGCCCCCAAAGTTGGTGCGTTCCCTACCGAAACCATCATGCTTGTCATGAGAAGCTCTGGTTCGTGAGAAGCATATACCCAAACCTGTCCCAAATGGGACAAAAAAAATTACCACGACATCTTGATGCCGCTGCATGATAGCATGCCAAGTTTCATGAATTTCAGACGACTTTTGGATTTACTAGAATTTAAAAACCAGGTATCTCAATGTTTGCGGCCGAGTGACGGTGGCAGTGTGCTTGACATTCATTCCCATTTCTTGCATGGGACCTAAGCATGCATCCAAGGACAAAGATTTGATTTTTCAACCTATTTATATGCAATGGAGCATGTGCATGTAGTTCAAATTTGAATTATGCACATAAATGCATTGTAAACTCACTTAATGCATAAAAATGTCCAATCTAACCCCAAAAAATCACAAAAATAACACAACACCCCTGTTGTTCTATGTTAACACAAAAAAAAGTTTGAAAGCAATAAGAGGCAATAGATACCGTTTCGCCCTCAAAGTTGGGGTGTTCCCTACCGAAACCATCATGCTTGTTGTGAGAAGCTCTGTTTGTGAGAAGCGTATACCCAAACCTGCCCCAAATGGGACAAAAAATTTACCACGCCATGTTGATGCCGCTCCATGATAGCATGCCAAGTTACATGAATTTAGATGAGTTTTGGATTTACTAGAATTTAAAAACCAGGTTTCTCAATGTTTGCGGCCGAGTAACGGTGGCAAGGTGTTTGACATTCATTCCCGTTTCTTGCATGGGACCTAGGCATGCATCGAAGGACAAAGATTTGATTTTTCAACCAATTTATATGCATCAGAGCATGTGCATGTAGTTCAAATTTGAATTATGCACATAAATGCATTGAATACTCACTTAATGCATAAAAATGTCCAAACGAACAGTGAAAAATCACAAAAAATAACACAACACTCATGTTGTTCTATGTTGACACGAGAAAAAATTTGAAAGCAATAAGAGGCAATGGATATCGTTTCGCCCCTAGAGTTGGGGCGTTCCCTATCGAAACCATAATGCTTGTTGTGAGAAGCTCTGTTTATGAGAAGCATATACCCAAACATGCCCCAAGTGGGACAAAAAAATTACCACGGCATGTTGATGGTGCTCCATGAAAGCATGCCAAGTTTCATGAATTTCAGATGACTTTTGGATTTACTAGAATTTAAAAACCAGGTATCTCAATGTTTGCAGCCGACTGACGGTGGCAGGGTGTTTGACATTCACTCCCATATTTTGCGTGGGACTTAAGCATGCACCCAAGGACAAATATTTTATTTTTCAACCAACTTATGTGCACGGGAGCATGTGCATGTAGTTCAAATTTGAATTCGGCACATAACTGCATTGAAAACTCACTTAACACATAAAAATGTCGAAACGAACACCGAAAGATCACAAAAAATAACACAACACTCCTGTTGTTCTATGTTGACATGAGAAAAAATTTGAAAGCAATAAGAGGCATTGAATATCGTTTCGCCCCCAAAGTTAGGGTGTTGCCTACCGAAACCATCATGCTTGTTATGAGAAGCTCTAGTTTGTCAGAAGCATATACCCAAACCTGCCCCAAATAGGACGTAATATTTACCACGACATGTTGATGCCGCTCCATGATAGCATGCCAAGTTTCATGAATTTCAGACGATTTTTGGATTTACTAGAACTTAAAAACCAGGTGTCTCAATGTTCGCAGCCAAGTGACGGTGGCAGGGTGTTCGACATTTGTTGCCATTTCTTGCATGGGACCTAAGCATGCACCCAAGGTCAAAGTTTTGATGTTTCAACCAATTTATATGCACGGGAGCATGTGCATGTACTACAAATTTGAATTATGCACATAAATGCATTGAAAACTCACTTAATGCATTAAAATGTCCAAACGAACCTTGAAAAATCACAAAAAATAACACAACACTCCTGTTGTCCTATGTTGACATGATAAAAAAATTGAAAGCAATAATAGGCATTGAATATCGTTTCGCCCCCAAAGTTGGGGCGTTACGTACCGAAACCATCATGGTTGTTGTGAGAAGCTCGGGTTTGTGAGAAGCATAAACCCAAATCTACCCCAAATGGGACAAAAAATTTACCACGATATGTTGATGACGCTGCATGATAGCATGCCAAGTTTCATGAATTTCAGACGAGTTTTGGATTTACTAGAATTTAAAAACCAGGTATCTCAATGTTTGCGGCCGAGTGATGGTGGCAGGGTGTTCGACATTGATTCCCATTTCTTGCATGGGACCTAAGCATGCACCCAAGCTCAAAGATTTGATTTTTCAACCAATTTATATGCACGGGAGCATGTGCATGTAGTACAAATTGGAATTATGCACATAAATGCATTGAAAACTCACTTAATTCATTAAGATCTCCAAATGAACCCCGAAAAATCACAAAAAATAACACAACACTCTTGTTGTTCTATGTTGACATAAGAAAAAATTGAAAGAAATGAAAGGCTATGGATATTGTTTCGACCCCAAAGTTGGTGCGTTCCCTACCGAAACCATCATGCTTGTCGTGAGAAGCTCTGGTTCATGAGAAGCATATACCCAAACCTGTCCCAAATGGGACAAAAAAATTACCACGACATGTTGATGCCGCTGCATGATAGCATGCCAAGTTTCATGAATTTCAGACGAGTTTTGGATTTACTAGAATTTAAAAACCAGGTATCTCAATGTTTGCGGCCGAGTGACGGTGACAGTGTGTTTGACATTCATTCCCATTTCTTGCATGGGACCTAAGCATGCATCCAAGGGCAAAGATTTAATTTTACAACCTATTTATATGCAATGGAGCATGTGCATGTAGTTCAGATTTGAATTATGCACATAAATGCATTGAAAACTCACTTCACGCATAAAAAAGTCCAAGCGAACCCCGAAAACTCACAAAAATAACACAACACCCCTGTTGTTCTATGTTGACACGATAAAAAATTTGAAAGCAATAATACGCATTGAATATCGTTTCACCCCCAAAGTTGGGGCATTACGTACCGAAACTATCATGGTTGTTGTGAGAAGCTCTGGTTTGTGAGAAGCATAAACCCAAACCTGCCCCAAATGGGACAAAAAATTTACCACGACATGTTGATGACGCTGCAGGATAGCATGCCAAGTTTCATGAATTTCAGACGAGTTTTGGACTTACTAATTTAAAACTAGGTATCTCAATGTTTGCGGCCGAGTGATGGTGGCAGGAAGTTTGACATTCATTCCCATTTCTTGCATGGGACCTAAGCATGCACCCAAGGTCAAAGATTTGATTTTCAACCTATTTATATACACGGGAGCATGTGCAGGTAGTACAAATTTTAATTATGCACGTAAATGCATTGAAAACTCACTTAATGCATTAAGATGTCCAAAGGAACCCCGAAAAATCACAAAAAATAACACAACACTTGTGTTGTTCTATGTTGACATGAGAAAAAAATTGAAAGCAATAAGAGGCAATGGATATTATTTCGACCCCAAAGTTGGTGTGTTCCCTACCGAAACCATCATGCTTGTCGTGAGAAGCTCTGGTTTGTGAGAAGCATATACCCAAACCTACCCCAATGGGACAAAAAATTTACAATGACATGTTGATGCCGCTCCATGAAAGCATGCCAAGTTTCATGAATTTCAGACGAGTTTTGGATTTACTAGAATTTAAAAACCAGGTATCTCAATGTTTGCAGCCGACTGACGGTGGCAGTGTGTTTGACATGCATTCCCATTTTTCTTGTGGGACTTAAGCATGCACCCAAGGACAAATATTTTATTTTTCAACCAATTTATATGCACGGGAGCATGTGCATGTAGTTCAAATTTGAATTATGCACATAACTGCATTGAAAACTCACTTAACGCATAAAAATGTCCAAACGAACATCAAAAGATCACAAAAAATAACACAACACTCCCATTGTTCTATGTTGACACGAGAAAAAATTTGAAAGCAATAAGAGGCATCGAATATTGTTTCGCCCCAAAGTTGGGGCGTTGCCTACCGAAACCATCATGCTTGTTACGAGAAGCTCTAGTTTGTCAAAAGCATATACCCAAACCTGCCCCAAATAGGATGTAATATTTACCACGGCTGTTGATGCCGCTCCATGATAGCATGCCAAGTTTCATGAATTTCAGACGAGTTTTGGATTTACTAGAATTTAAAAACCAGGTATCTCAATGTTTGCGGCTGAGTGACGGTGGCAGGGTGTTTGACACTCATTCCCATTTCTTGCATGGGACCTAAGCATGCACCCAAGGTCAAAGTTTTGATTTTTCAACCAATTTATATGCACGGGAACATGTGCATGTAGTACAAATTTGAATTGTGCACATAAATGCATTGAAAACTCACTTAATGCATTAACATGTCTAAACGAACACCGAAAGATCACAAAAAATAACACAACACTCCTGTTGTTCTATGTTGACACGAGAAAATTTTTGAAAGCAATAAGAGGCCACGGATATCGTTTTGCCCCCAAAGTTGGGGTGTTCCCTACCGAAACCATCATGCTTGTTGTGAGAAGCTCTGGTTTGTGAGAAGCTTATACCCAAACCTGCCCGAAATGGGACAAAATATTTACCACGGCATGTTGATGCCGCTCCATGGTAGCATGTCAAGTTCCATGAATTTCAGACGAGTTTTGGATTTACTAGAATTTAAATGCCAGGTATCTCAATGTTTGTGGCCGAGTGACGGTGGCATGGTGTTTGACATTCATTCCCATTTCTTGCATGCGACCTAAGCATGCACCCAAGGACAAAGATTTGATTTTTCAACCAATTTATATGCACGCGAGCATGTGCATGTAGTACAAATTTGAATTATGCACATAAATGCATTGAAAACTCACTTAATGCATTAAGATGTCCAAACGAACCCCGAAAAATCACAAAAAATAACGCAGCACTCTTGTTGTTCTGTGTTGACATGAGAAAAAAATTGAAAGCAATAAGAGGCAATGGATATTGTTTCGCCCCCAAAGTTGGGGCATTCCCTACCAAAACCATCATGCTTGTCGTGAGAAGCTCTGGTTTGTGAGAAGCATATACGCAAACCTGCCCCAAATGGGACAAAAAATTTACCACGACATGTTGATGCCGCTCCATGAAAGCATGCCAAGTTTCATGAATTTCAGACGAGTTTTGGATTTGGTAGAATTTAAAAACCAGGTATCTCAATGTTTGCAGCCGACTGATGATGGCAGGGTGCTTGACATGCATTCCCATTTTTCTGTGGGACTTAAGCATGCACCCAAGGACAAATATTTTATTTTTCAACCAATTTATATGCACGGGAGCATGTGCATGTAGTTCAAATTTGAATTCTGCACATAACTGCATTGAAAGCTAACTTAATGCATAAAAATGTCCAAATGAACATCAAAAGATCACAAAAAATAACACAACACTCCTGTTGTTCTATGTTGACACGAGAAACAATTTGAAAGCAATAAGAGGCATCGAATATCGTGCTTGTTATGAGAAGCTCTAGTTTGTCAGAAGCATATATCGAAACCTGCCCCAAATAGGACAAAAAATTTACAAACGAACATCAAAAGATCACAAAAAATAACACAACACTCTTGTTGTTCTATGTTGACACGAGAAAAAAATTGAAAGCAAGAAGAGGCAATGGATATTGTTTCGCCCCCAAAGTTGGTGCGTTCCCTATCGAAATCATCATGCTTGTTGTGAGAAGCTCTGGTTTGTGAGAAGCATATACCCAAACCTGCCCCAAATGGGACAAAAATTTACCACGACATGTTGATGCCGCTCCATGAAAGCATGCCAAGTTTCATGAATTTCAGCCGAGTTTTGGATTTTCTAGAATTTAAAAACCAGGTATCTCAATGTTTGCAACCGACTGACGGTGGTAGGGTGTTTGACATTCATTCCCATTTTTTCTGTTGGACTTAAGCATGCACCCAAGGACAAATATTTTATTTTTCAACCAACTTATATGCACGGGAGCATGTGCATGTAGTTCAAATTTGAATTCTGCACATAACTGCATTGAAAACTCACTTAACGCATAAAAATGTCCAAATGAACATCGAAAGATCACAAAAAATAACACAACACTCCTGTTGTTCTATGTTGACACGAGAAAAAAATTTGAAAGCAATAAGAGGCATTGAATATCGTTTCGCCCCCAAAGTTGGGGCGTTGCCTACCGAAACCATCATGCTTGTTATGAGAAGCTCTAGTTTGTCAGAAGCATATACCCAAACCTGCCCCAAATAGGACGTAATACCATGGCATGTTGATGCCGCTCCATGATAGCATGCCAAGTTTCGTGAATTTCAGACGAGTTTTGGATTTACTAGAATTTAAAAACCAGGTATCTCAATGTTAGTGGCCGAGTGACGGTGGCAGGGTGTTTGACATTCATTCCCATTTCTTGCATGGGACCTAAGCATGCACCCAAGGTCAAAGTTTTGATTTTTGAACCAATTTATATGCACGGGAACATGTGCATGTATTACAAATTTGAATTATGCACATAAATGCTTTGAAAACTCACTTGATGCATTAAAATGTCCAAACGAACACCGAAAGATCACAAAAAATAACACAACACTCCTGTTGTTCTATGTTGACACGAGAAAATTTTTGAAAGCAATAAGAGGCCATGGATATCGTTTCTCCCCCAAAGTTGGGGTGTTCCCTACCGAAACCATCATGCTTGTTGTGAGAAGCTCTGGTTTGTGAGAAGCTTATACCCAAACCTGCCCGAAATGGGACAAAAAATTTACCACATCATGTTGATGCCGCTCCATGGTAGCATGCCAAGTTCCATGAATTTCAGACGACTTTTGGATTTACTAGAATTTAAATTCCAGGTATCTCAATGTTTGTGGCAGAGTGACGGTGGCATGGTGTTTGACATTCATTCCCATTTCTTGCATGGGACCTAAGCATGCACCCAAGGACAAAGATTTCATTTTTCACCCAATTTATATTGTCGGGGAAACTGATCCACGAACACCTATGGGGCCGGCGGACCGGGCCCCTTTCGGTTCGGCGGGGGGCGGAGATTGCACGAAGAGCAGATCGAGGCGAGGCACACGAGCAGTTTACCCAGCTTCGGAGCTCTCCGGAGAGATAACACTCCTACTGTTGCTTGTCTGGTTGTATTATCTAGTGTTCTTGCTCTCGAGAGAGGGAGCGTGATGTTTTCTGGGCTACGAATGAATCAAAGCGAATTGTCCGACCTCCTCTATGTTGTGCATGGGCCTCCTTTTATATGCTAAAGGGGTCACCGACAGGTGGCAACGCAGAGGAGGGTACAAACGTAAAAAGCGAGGTAGTTGATATAGTTACTTGTATAGTGCACCCTACCTAACCCTGACGGCAGGGGACAAGGGCATTAAATGCCCGTCTGAGTCGCCCGAACAGTGCAGAAAAGGACCGTTAGGGGCGCCACCGTTCACGACGATGGCGATCTTGTCAGCTTCGCATGCCACTGCGCACCGCTGGCCGCACAGCCTCCCGCCACGCGCGCCCGGAGAGGCCCCCAGAGCGACACGTTGGTGGATGCGCTGGAGCGTGGGCACAGAGTGGCCGCCTGCTGCGGCAAGCGCCTTGCCGCTGTTGTTATCTTGTCGGGTCCAGAAGCTCGTCGCTCACCGGGCCTCGGGGTACCTTGTTTAGTCTTCCCGGCAAGCTCCTCTTACCGGGGCCTTGTTGCCTTGCCGGAGCGCGTGGCGCGTCGCGGCAAGTTCCTTCGAGCGCCTTGGCCTTCCCGGCAAGCTCCTCTTGCCGGGGCCTTGTCTCCTTAGCTTAAATACTTTGTTCTTGGATGGCTCTAAGGGAACCTTGGGGGATCTTGGCGTTCGCCAGGCAAGCCTTGCCGCGGGGTGCTGCAACTGCCCGTGCACAAGTTCGGGGTACTAGGGTACCCCTATTCTAGTACACCGACAGGAGCCCCCGGGCCTGGGCCAGACACGGTGCCGAGTGCTGTTGGGCCAGGCCCAAGTCAGGGCACGGGCACACGCGGACTGGGCCACACCGAATCTTGCTCCGTATCCACCATGCTCTCCCATAACGGCACGCGTTGAATGCGGCATCGTGGGAGAGATCGTGGGTGGTTGTTTATTTGGAAGGCCGAAACGTCCGCCCCGTCCCTCTTTATAAACAGAGGAAATAGGGGCAGTTCGTTCCCCCTTGCTGGTTGCAGCTACTTCATCTTCAAGAAACTCCGCCGCTCCCCCTTTCTTCTTGAAGCCGAGAGAGCAGCGCTCCGCCCCCCATTGCCACCAGCATCACCAACGCCGTCGACCTTCGCCACCACCTCCGCCATGGCCCCGAAAGCCGACAAGGGAAAGGGCGTGAAGTCGGCCGAGGCGCAGCGGCTCGCGGCGCTGCGGAAGGAGCGGGCGATCTTCACCCCCCAGCTCGGCGTGCAGGAGCTGAGGGAGTACTTCTACCTCTTTTGGGCGACGGAGACGCGTGCGCATCCGCGCACGAGGGTACTCCCCGCCACTGCTTCGGAGTTGGCTCCAAACGGGTACCCATTCTTCGCGCTATTCTTCTATTGTAGGCTCTGCCCGCCCTTCTCGGAGTTCTTCTGTGATATCATGAACACATATGGCTTCCGCCTCCTTGACTTCACCCCCAATGCTGTGCTGACCATGGCAGTTTTCGCACATTTGTGCGAAAACTTTGTCGGAGTCCACCCTAGTGTTGCCCTTTTCCGCCACTTCTTCATACCTCGGGTAGAGAGAGGAGAGCCGCTTGCCGGAGGGATTGCCTGGATCTCGAGAGTCGGCAAGAAAGAGGCGTACTTGGAGGGTGAGCTCCGCAGCAAGTGGGAGGAGTGGAGAGCGGAGTGGTGCTGGATCGTTGAGGAGAATCCGCAGCCCTTCACCACCGTGCGCCAAACTCCAATAGTGCGCGGCAATGACTGGAGCAAAGTGGCCCCGGAAGACGAGAGGCTGAAGATCGCCATCACTAGGATTCTTCGCCTCAGGCTTGCCGAGGTCACCGTAGGTGCTGTCGGGGCAGATTTCCTCCGCCACCGCATTGCCCCCTGCAGGAGAGGGGGAGGCCCCCATGGGAATTCAAGAATTCGGCAGACATCATGAGGCTGCGGCCGGGCCTCAACTACAACTTCACCGTCTTGGAGCTGGACGCAATGCTCTTGGAGTTATTCAAACGCGACCCCCAGCACCCATTCACATTGCCGAGGGGCGTAGTTCCTTTGTGCAATAACTCTTCACTTGACTGGATACGCGCCATGATGCCGTTGTGCGATTCCCACGGAATCGTCCCAACTTGGCAAGAGCCTGCGGATGACGTTGTGCGAGTGTTCTTCGACACCTTGGAGGAAGTGCCGGTCCACGCTGACGAGCAGAAGAGCCTCACCCGTGACACCACCGACGAGGAGCTGCAGCGCATCGCCACTAGGGCGGAAGAGGTTGCGGCCGCAGCTGCCGCGGGCGCGTTTGGGTTCACTGTGGAGGAGGCGGAGGCGGCAAACCTTGCCGAGCGCGCGGAGTTCATGGGCGAGGAGGAGCCTGCCGGTTCCGAAGCCGAGCCGAGCGAGGCCGGCGAATAGGAGCCCGAGCCTTCAGAAAACTTGCCGCAGGCGGAGCCCCCGGCCCCACCAAGAAGGCGCCTTCGCAGGGCCGGGGACGCAGCGGGGCGGCAGCCGAGTCAACAGCCACCGAGCCGTGCGACGCGCTCTACCGCGGCAAGCAATGTTGCCGCGGGAGCGCCTCACGCAACAGCGGCAACTGGAGCGGGGTCTTCCCGGGCCACCGCCCCCTCCAAGCGGGAAAGGGATCCTACTCCTCCACCTCGCCGCACCGGAGGAGGGCCGGACTTCGATCTTTCCGCGCTCAGCTCCGACGAGGAGGAAGAAGAGTAAGTTTCTTTGGTGCTCTTGTAGTTCTTCAATATTGCTGCTTATATCTTGTATCTGACTTGCTCCAATCTGGACTCCTTTCTTTTCAGGATGCTGGCCCAGAGAGCGGCGAAGAGGGCCAAGGCCGCGGTGATCATCATCGAGGATGACCACATCGTGTCAGCAGGAGGTGGGTACGAGACCACCTTGACGGACCCGGCAATGAATCCTCAAAGCAGCCCCCAGCGCAGCACCCAGCGTAAGTTCATAGTTTAGCCTTCTGCTGCGAGGCGCGCTCGAGTGCTTTTTCCTTTGTTGATATCTTGCTTGTTTACTTATGCAGGAGCAGAGCAGTCTCATCAGGAGCGCCCGGAAGCTGGTCCCGAAGTGCCACCTGCTTCGGCTGCGCCGCCAAGGGAGGAGTCCCCGGCAAGGGAGCGCTCTCCGGCAAGGGGGAACTCTCCGGCAAGGGACGGCACTGCTAATCCTGCGGCGACCGAGGCCGCAACTGCAGATCTTGGCGCAGGTAATCCACTTGCCCAGAAACTTTCCCTTGGGTTCTGCTTCTTCCGTTTTTCCTCTCTTAGATTTTTGATTGATTTTCCTCCCTTCTTCGTTCTTCAGACCCATCTGCGGCTTAGCCAATGGAGACAGAGGGCGCCGGTGAGGAAGGGGCCAGTGCTGACAAGGCCGCCGGCGAGGAGGCCGCCAGGGCTGCCGCCGCAGAAGCCGGCGAGGGGTCGGGCGATCGCACTGACGACCCTGAGGCCGCAGGAGCGCCAGGCGCTGCACCGACCGCTGATCCCTTTGCTGCTTCTGCGGAGCCGGGCTCCGAGGAGCCCCAGCCCGGCGCTTACTTGAAGGCCGGCGACGGTATCTTCATCAAGCTACCCTGGGCGTCGAGCTCCAGAGCGCCGTTCGAGGGGGAAACTTTCGACTAGGAGGTGCTCGCCTCTGCTGGACTGTCATTGGTTGACGCACCCAGCAGCAGCAGCGGTGAGCCTGAGGAGGAGCAGCTGCTGCGGAAGCTGTTGTCACTCTACCGCGCCCGGGAAGCGCTTGTCGCGAAGGCGGGAGTTGACATGGAGAAGCGTGCGGAGGAGCTCCGGGGCCAAAATCAAGAAGCCCTTCGGTCCCTGGCGCAGGAGCGGGAGCGACTCGACGAGGAGCGCACAGCCTTCCTTCTCGAGAAGGCCGAGGCTGAGGAGGAGCAAAGGCTGGCCGCCGAGAAGCAGTCCGCGCGGGAAGGTGAACTAGTGTAGCGGAAGGCTAACCTCGACAGCTACGAGGAAGAGCTCGCCGAGCGCGAGCAAGCACTTGGCGGGGCGCTCAAGGAGGCAAAGGACGCTGCGGCAATTGCAGAGGCCGCCAAGAAAGAGCTGGAGGAGAAGGTGGCGCAGCTGGAGGCCAACATTGGGAAGAGCGGCGAGGAGCTTGCCGCGCTCAAGCGTGAGCGTGAGAAGGATGCTGCCGCCCACGGTGAGCTGCAAGGTCTTCTCGCTGAGAGGGGCAAGGAGCTCAGCGCCGCCAAGGATTCCAAAGCAGACCTGGAGCTGAAGCTGGCCACGCTGACGCAGACGCTGGAGGCCGCCAAGGAGCGGGAGAAGACCTTGTTGGAGAAGGTCAAGGCTGACGCGGCGCTGCTGGAGAGCATTGCAGTTACCCAGAACTCGTTCAGAGACACTGTGGAGCACTGGACCGAGGGTTTGGTGAACATTGCCGCAGTCATCAACGAGGAGCTGGCGCAGCTGGGGATGGAGGACTTTGGGTACCCTTCCGACGAGAGTCTTCAACCCAGTGCCAAGCTCATCCTGTTCTTCAAGGGCGTGGGGACGGCACTCCAGCGGCTCCGGGAGAGGATCCCAAAGCAGCTGGCCGACGAGTCGCGCAAAATCTGCGCCGGGGTTCTCCAGAAGGTGCTGATGAAGGTAGCCTTCCGTAATCCAGGCCTCAGCTTCACCAACGTCCTCAGGTCCTTGCCGCCTGACGCCGATCTGGATGCACTCAAGGCCCTTGTCGCACCCATTGTGGACAAGGTGAGCGAGATCAAGACGGTCGAGGGCGGACGCATAGACTAGGCCACCCATTTCTTCTTTTCCCTTGTCGCTGCTAATCATGTTATGAAAACAGTCTGTTAGAGCTGCGACAAGTTATCTTGTAATATAACTTCATTTCTGTTATCAATTGCTATGTTATTTCCTCTACTAGATTCCTTCCTTTGTATGTTTTTTTTACCCTACGCTTCTAGGGAACTTGTCGGCGCAGGCGCCCGAGCCGCGAGCGCTGAGTGCGGAACTTCAGCAGCCTGCTGGCGGCGCTGCTTCCGACAAGAAACCTTGTCGTGACTAGATGCAGCACGCTTAAGCTGTTGAGCGGACTCGAAACAAAGTAAGGGCGCAACTAGCCACGAGTTGGTTCCTCCGCGCACAGGTTTTCCATACAAAGCAGGGTCGTTCGAGGAAGATAACTCAAAAAAAATTAAAAAGTGATTGCTCAAACTTTGGCAACTTAGCTTTTCTGTCATTTGCTTCCCGGTAAGGCAAGTCTTTGCTTGAACGACGCCTGGCCCATACCACAATCTTCTCCTCCCCCCCCGGCAAACTTGTGTGCGAGAGAACCTTCTTTTCCTTTAAAAAAGGAGAAAGAAGAGAAAATAATAATATGGAGCTCTTCGGCTCGTTACTGCTTACCGGATGTAGGTGCTGCACAAAGTGTCAGATAATCGCATGCAAGAAAGGAACTAATGCATCAAATGGACAAGTTGTGCGGAGCACATGGGGTTCTTTTTATGCACGGGATCTGCGCCCGGCTTTGTACAAAGGATTACATGCAACAGCGGCAAGACTTGTACAAAAGGTGGTTGCCGGAACGGGGTTCCGGCAACCGCCGCCCTATGGGAAAAACTTACAAAGATGTTCTATGTTCCAGGAGTTGCTCACCGGAATGCCATCTTCGGTCTCAAGGCGGACAGCGCCAGGCCTTGTGACTCGTCTCACCCGATAAGGGCCTTCCCACTTCGGCGTCAACTTGTTGGAATTCTTGGCGAACTGAACGCGCCGAAGAACAAGGTCGCCTTCCTCGAAGCTTCTGGCTTTAACTTTGCGGCTATGATAGCGGCACAAAGCTTGCTGGTATCGAGCAGCTCGTACAGCAGCCTAAAGACGATCTTCCTCAAGGAGCAGCGCGTCGTCTTGTCGCAGCTATTCTTGCTCAAGCTCATCATAAGCGAGCACTCGAGGTGATCCGTATGCGAGTTCCGTGGGGAGAACTGCCTCTGCTCCATAGACTAGAGCGAAAGGTGTCTGGCCAGTGGCTCGATTTGGCGTCGTTCTGATCGACCAAAGAACCACCGGCAGCTCCTCGATCCAGTTCCTTCCGCACCTGTGCAGCCTGTCGAAAGTTCTGGTCTTGAGCCCGCGCAGCACTTCAGCATTTGCCCTCTCTGCTTGACCATTGCTTCTCGGATAAGCAACAGAAGCGAAGCAGACCTTGGCGCCAAGGTCTTGGACGTACTGCATGAGGGTGCGGCTCGTGAATTGCGTGCCGTTGTCGTGATGATCCTGTTAGGGATCCCGAAACGACAAACAATTGACCTGAAGAACTTGACTGCTGACTGTGCTGTCACCTTCCTCACTGGCTGCACTTCCGGCCACTTTGTGAACTTGTCGATTGCGACGTACAAGTACTCAAAGCCCCCGACAGCTCGGGGGAAGGGGCCGAGGATATCGAGCCCCCAGACCGAAAATGGCCAGGATAAAGGGATTGTCTAGAGAGCTTGAGCTGGCTGGTGTATCTGTTTGGAGTGGAACTGGCACGCTTCACACTTGGTTACTTGTGCAGTTGCATCCTGGAGGGCTGTCGGCCAAAAGAAACCTTGCCGGAAAGCTTTGCCGGCAAGTGCTCTTGCGCCAATGTGGTGGCCACATATGCCTCCATGTATCTCTGCCAACAGCTTTTGTCCATCTTCCCGGCGAATACACTTCAATTTCACACCGTTGAGTCTTCTTCTGTACAGTATGCTATCGACAAACTGGTACATACTTGACTGCTGGGCTACTCTTTCCGCTTCTTCTTGTTCTTCGGGAAGTTCTCCTGTCTGAAGGAAGTGGACAATCTGCTGTGCCCATGCTGGATCTTGTGGCTCGACAACAAGGACTAAAGGCACATCTTCTACTGCGGGAACATCTGCTTCCATGGCAAGGACTTGTGGTCCTGCCGGAGCTTGATGTTCCCCGGCAAGCTTGCCGGAGCATAACTTGTCGGGAGCGTCTGCTTCAACGGAACAAACCATAAGGCTTGCCGGACCAGACTGCCCCTCAGCCTCCTTGGTGTTGATCTTGGGGACTTTCTTGGCGGCGGCTTCGGGGAGCTCTGCCGGAAAGTAGTCACCAGAAACCAACTTCCTCTTCTTGCTTTGTCCAGTTGATGGTGTTACGGATGGTTGAGTCAACTTAAGCACAAAGATCCCTGGTTCCACATGTAACTTTAGTGCGGCGCACTTTGACAGGCCATCAGCAATATCATTCTGACCTCTTGGGATATGCTCCATTTGTAGGCCGTCAAAGTGCTCTTCTAGCTTCCTCACTTCATCAACATACGCTTCCATCAACAGACTCTGGTAGTTCTTGTTCACTTGTTGGACGACCAGCTGTGAGTCACCCCTGACAATGAGCTTCTTAATCCCAAGGTCTGCTGCGATTCTGAGACCGGCAAGCAATCCTTCATACTCTGCAGTATTGTTGGTTGCTTGCTCTTTGGGAAAGTGCATCTGGACTACGTACTTGAGGTGCTCTCCGGTGGGTGCGATAAGTAGCACGCCTGCACCGGCGCCTTGCAGCGAGAAGGCACCATCAAAGTATACCAGCCACTCTTTGCTCGCCTCTTTGACGGGGATGCTTGTTTCTGGAATTTCTTCATCTGGGGTTGGCGTCCACTCTTCTATGAACTCTGCCAATGCTCTGCTTTGGATAGTTGAAGTGCTCTCAAACTTGAGGCCAAAGCTTGACAGTTCCAGTGCCCACTCGACAATCCTGCCTGTTGCTTCTGGATTTTGCAGTATCCTCTTCAGTGGAAAGCGAGTGACGACTGTGATCTCATGTGCTTGGAAGTAATGGCGCAACTTTCTCGAGGCCATGAGGAGGCCGAAAAGCAACTTCTGCACACCAGAGTACCTTGATCTAGCCCCCTGCAGAAGAGAACTGACAAAGTAAACTGGGCGCTGCACCATTCTCTTTGGCATCTTATCATGCTCCTGTGCAAACCCATGTTTGTCGGGACCAGAGCTTGTCGGCGAAGCCCCCTGCTTGTCGCTGGATGGATCTGCCGTGGTTGCTGGCTCATCATCCGCCTCCCTCTCCGCCACTAACGCAGCACTAACCACTTGATTGGTTGCCGCTATATACAGTAGCAACTTCTCTTGCGGCTTAGGTGCGACAAGCGTTGGAGTGGAGGACAGGTATCTCTTCAAGTCCTGCAGCGCAGCCTCCGCTTCCAGAGTCCATTTCATTGGACCTGCCTTTTTCAAAATTTTGAAAAATGGCAGGGCGCGCTCAGCAGATCTTAGAGATAAATCTGCTGAGAGCAGCCACGCAACCGGCAAGCCTTCATACATCCTTGACGTGCTTTGGTGCTTCGATCTGCTCAATGGCTTTGATCTTGTCGGGATTGGCTTCAATTCCCCGCTGAGACATGAAGAACCCGAGAAGCTTGCTGGAAGGGACTCCAAACACGCACTTCTCGGGGTTAAGCTTGAGGTTGATCTTGCGCAGGTTTGCAAATGTCTCGTCTAAATCTTGAATCAGGGTCGCCATGTTCTTGCTCTTGACCACTATGTCATCCATGTAAGCTTCCACATTTCTGTGCATTTGCGGCTCAAAAGCATGTTGGACTACCCTTGCGAATGTTGAACCAGCATTCTTCAGACCGAAAGGCATCCTACGAAGCAGTACGTGCAGCACTCCGAAGAGGTGCGCTTGCCGGAGTGGGCATCAGAGCTCTTGCCGGGCTTGGTCTTCTTCTTCCCCCCGGGAGCTTCAGCGGCAAGTGTCTTGCGTTCTGCTGCGGCTGCTGCTTCCGGTAGATCTTGTCGGCACAGACAAGAGCATCCTTCTTGTCGCCAAGGACAGAGATGACACTTATTGGGCCTGGCATTTTCAGTACGTTGTACGCATAGTGAGAGGCTGCCATGAACTTGGCGAGTGCCGGTCGGCCAAGGATTCCATTGTAAGGTAATGGAAAGTCCTAAAGTTTAGCTCGCTGCCAAATGTTACCGGCAACGTGATCTTTCCCTTTGGCTTGCTCCTTCCCGGGTTGATTCCTTGAAATGTGCCGGTCTCTTCGAGCTCGCTGTCAGGGATCTGGAGTTTCTGGAGCACCACGGAGGAGATCAAGTTCAAGCCGGCCCCGCCGTCAACTAGCATATTAGTGACCTTGAGGTTGCGGATTGTTGGTGAAACCAACATCGGCAAGCATCCGACTGCAGTTATGCGATCCGGGTGGTCCTCAATATCAAAGATGATAGGCGTGCCGGACCATTTCAGAGGCTTGCGTGACTCGACGGGTGGTTCTGCTGCATTAACTTCCCGCACCCACTGCTTGAGCTGACGGTGCGAGGTATGTAGAGAAGCACCACCGTCAATGCACAGGACCTCTGTGGCTTTCTATAACTCCTGCTCATCAGTCTCCTCATCATCCATGTCCTCATCGTCGTCGTCATCTTCATCCTTGTCGCGGCCACGAGGAGGTCTGTCTCCTTGCCGCTGCTTGGCCTTGCCGCGGCGTCCTCCTCGGCCGGGACGTTTCTTGCCGGATCCACCAGCTCCTTCCTGGGCCTTTTCCTTGTCGCGCCGCTCATATTCAGCTTTCTGTTGCTCAACAAGCTGTTCGAATTTCTTACAGTTCTGGAGATCATGGCCCTTGGTGCAGTGGATCTTGCAATATTGCTTGTTGGTGCCGTCCTACTTGTCGACGACCGCCACCTCCGCGACAACCTCCTTGCCAGAGTCACCAGCTTTGGCTTCCTTGGCGCCACCACCGTTGCCGGACTGCTCAACAACTAGCACCTCTTTGCCTTTCCTCCTTCTGTTGTTCCGCCGCCGGTTTTTCCTTGGCGGGGTAGCATCCTCACTGTCAGATCCTCCCGCTCCTACATTCTCTTCGGGGAGTCTCCTCCCTTCCTCAGCACGTGCACACTTGTCGGCCAGTGCATATAACTCGCTGACGTCCCTAATCTTGCACATCGCCATTTCCTCCCGCATCCTGCGGTTCTGCATGTTCTGATGGAACGCGCTGATCACCACGGCAGGGTGGACGTCTGGGATGTTGTGCTGCACACTACTGAGTCTCTGAATGTACTTGCGTAGGGGCTCTCCTTCCTTCTGGGCGAGCAGATGAAGATCACTCTCCTGGCCATGAGGCTTGTGTCCGCCTGTAAAGGCGCCAACAAACTGATGGCACAGATCAGCCCAAGAGGATATGGAGTTGTCCGGCAAGTGCATGAGCCAGGATCTGACGTTGGGCTTGAGCACCAGCGGGAAGTAGTTGGCAAGGATCTTGTCATCTCGTCCCCCGACAGCCTGTACCGCAATGGTGTAGATGCTGAGGAACTCCGACGGATGCGTCTTGCCGTCGTACTTCTCCGGTACGTCTGGCTTGAAGTTCTTTGTGCTGGACCACTGGACTTGCCGCAGCTCACGAGTGAACGTAGGACAACCTACCGCGTACGGCAGATCGCCTGGTTCCCCTGGCGCATGCATGTCAACAGAGGGCCCAGCGCGCTTGTCGGATTGACGTCGCGCTTCTCTTTGGTGCTCGATGCGGGTTCGAGCGTCTTCTTGTTGTCGACCATGAAGAACTTGGCGCTGATCGCGACGAGCTCGTGGATCCGACGATTCAGTGGAGTCGCTGTCGAGGTGGATCTGGCGAGTCGGTGATCTTGGCCTTCGGGGCGGTGATTGCATGGTAGTTGCACCTCCGCCCGTTTCGTCGCCACCGGCTCGCGTCGGGCAACCCTGCCGTGGCGGCGACGCGCTCGGCCGCCGTGGAGTGTCGCCGTTGGCGTAGCCGATGAGACTCTGAATGGTGGCCCTCCATTCGTCGATCTTGTCCGACGTCGGAGGGTAATCTAGGAGAAGTTGAGCTCGTGCCAAAGCTTCTGCTGGAGTGGTGGGTAGCAGTGGCGGACGGCGCAAGGAGCGGGACGTGCTCGAACTTCTAACTATGTTAGACGGAGCAGTATCCCGTCCGGGCGACCATGCCCCGCTCGTGCCAGCATGCGGGCGTGCATGCTGGTCTTGAGCGCCCCGAGATCCACCAGCTTGGTCTTGGCCTATCATGCGAATGGCACTGCTAGTGCCATGACGCTGTTGATCTTGCGCCTCCTGAGAGTGGCGTGGAACATGTACAGTCGCCGAGGTTTGTGCAGCCTTGTTCTTGGACCTGGCGGCATCATGAGCTTCCTAGTCGACGTCCTTTCTTCCGCCGGCGTCCATTCCACCACCCGTTTGCTCCAACGGTGGCGGAAGTGACGTGGACGGAGCGGCTGCCGCCGAAGTCTTCTTCTTCGGTGGCATGTTGATGAAGGGAATAAAGATCTAGCTCGTGTGAACGCCATATCAGGTTCACACAATCTCGACACCCCCTACCTGGCGCGCCATAGATGTCGGGGAAACTGATCCACGAACACCTATGGGGCCGGCGGACCGGGCCCCTTTCGGTTCGGCGGGGGCGGAGATCGCACGAAGCGCAGATCGAGGCGAGGCACACGAGTAGTTTACCCAGCTTCGGAGCTCTCTGGAGAGATAACACTCCTACTACTGCTTGTCTGGTTGTATTATCTGGTGTTCTTGCTCTCGAGAGAGGGAGCGTGATGTTTTCTGGGCTATGAATGAATCGAAGCGAATTGTCCGACCTCCTCTACGTTGCGCATGGGCCTCCTTTTATATGCTAAAGGGGTCACCGACAGGTGGCAACGCAGAGGAGGGTACAAACGTAAAAAGCGAGGTAGTTGATACAGTTACTTGTACAGTGCACCCTACCTAACCCTGACGGCAGGGGACAAGGGCATTAAATGCCCGTCTGAGTCGCCCGAACAGTGCAGAAAAGGACCATTAGGGGCGCCACCGTTCGCCACGATGGCGATCTTGTCAGCTTCGCAAGCCACTGCGCACCGCTGGCTGCACAGCCTCCCGCCACGCGCGCCCGGAGAGGCCCCCAGAGCGACACGTTGGTGGATGCGCTGGAGCGTGGGCACAGAGTGGCCGCCTGCTGCGGCAAGCGCCTTGCCGCTGTTGTTATCTTGTCGGGTCCAGAAGCTCGTCGCTCACCGGGCCTCGGGGTACCTTGTTTAGTCTTCCCGGCAAGCTCCTCTTACCGGGGCCTTGTTGCCTTGCCGGAGCGCGTGGCGCGTCGCGACAAGTTCCTTGGAGCGCCTTGGCCTTCCCCGCAAGCTCCTCTTGCCGGGGCCTTGTCTCCTTAGCTTAAATACATTGTTCTTGGATGGCTCTAAGGGAACCTTGGGGGATCTTTGCGTTCGCCCGGCAAGCCTTGCGGCGGGGTGCTGCAACTGCCCGTGCACAAGTTCAGGGTACTAGGGTACCCCTATTCTAGTACACCGACATATATGCACGCGAGCATGTGCATGTAGTACAAATTTGAATTATGCACATAAATGCATTGAAAACTGAATTAATGCATTAGGATGTCCAAACGAACCCCAAAAAATCACAAAAAATAACACAACACTCTTGTTGTTCTATGTGGACACGAGAAAAAGATTGAAAGCAATAAGAGGCAATGGATATTGTTTCGCCCCCAAAGTTGGTGTGTTCCCTACCGAAACCATCATGCTTGTTGTGAGAAGCTCTGGTTTGTGAGAAGCATATACCCAAACCTGCCCCCAAATGGGACAAAAATTTACCACGCCATGTTGATGCCGCTCCATGAAAGCATGCCAAGTTTCATGAATTTCAGACGAGTTTTGGATTTACTAGAATTTGAAAATCAGGTATCTCAATGTTTGCGGCAGAGTGACGGTGGCAGTGTGTTTGACATTCATTTCCATTTCTTGCATGGGACCTAAGCATGCATCCAAGGATAAAGATTTGATTTTTCAACCTATTTATATGCAATGGAGCATGTGCATGTAGTTCAAATTTGAATTATGCACATAAATGCATTGAAAACTCACTTAATGCATAAAAATGTCCAAGCGAACCCCGAAAAATCAAAAAATAACACAACACCCCTGTTGTTCTATGTTGACACGAGAAAAAGTTTGAAAGCAATAAGAGGCAATAGATACCGTTTCACCCTCAATGTTGGTGTGTTCCCTACCGAAACCATCATGCTTGTTCTGAGAAGCTCTGATTGTGAGAACCGTATACCCAAACCTGCCCCAAATGGGAGAAAAAATTTACCACGCCATGTAGATGCCGCTCCACGATAGCATGCCAAGTTTCATGAATTTCAGATGATTTTTGGATTTTCTAGAATTTAAAAACCTGGTTTCTCAATGTTTGCGGCCGAGTGACGGTGGAAGGGTCTTTGACATCCATTCCTGTTTCTTGCATAGGACCTAGGCATGCATCCAAGGACAAAGATTAGATTTTTCAACCAATTTATATGCACGAGAGCATGTGCATGTAGTTCAAATTTGAAGTATGCACATAAATGCATTGAAAACTGAGTTAAGCCTAAAAATGTCCAAACGAAGAGTGAAAATTCACAAAAAATAACACAACACTCCTGTTGTTCTATGTTGACACGTGAAATTTTTTGAAAGCAATCAGAGGCAATGGATATCGTTTCGCCCCTAGAGTTGGGGCGTTCCCTATCGAAATCATCATGCTTGTTGTGAGAAGCTCTGGTTTGTGAGAAGCATATACCCAAACCTGCCCCAAATGGGACAAAAAATTTACCATGACATGTTGATGCCGCTCCATGATAGCATGCCAAGTTTCATGAATTTTAGACGAGTTTTGGATTTACTAGAATTTAAAAACCAGGTATCTCAACGTTTGCGGCCGACTGACGGTGGCAGGGTGTTTGACACTCATTTCCATTTCTTGCATGGGACCTAAGCATGCACCCAAGGTCAAAGTTTTGATTTTTCAACCAATTTATATGCACGGGAACATGTCCATGTAGTAAAAATTTGAATTATGCACATAAATGCATTGAAAACCCACTTAATGCATTAAAATGTCGAAACGAACACCGAAAGATCACAAAAAATAACACAACACTCCTGTTGTTCTATGTTGACACGAGAAATTTTTTGAAAGAAATAAGAGGCCACGTATATCGTTTCGCCCCCAAAGGTGGGGTGTTCCCTACCGAAACCATCATGCTTGTTGTGAGAAGCTCTGGTTTGTGAGAAGCTTATACCCAAACCTGCCCGAAATGGGACAAAATATTTACCATGGCATGTTGATGCCGCTCCATGGTAGCATGTCAAGTTCCAAGACGAGTTTTGGATTTAGTAGAATTTAAATGCCAGTTATCTCAATGTTTGTGGCCGAGTGACGGTGGCATGGTGTTTGACATTCATTCCCATTTCTTGCATGGGACCTAAGCATGCACCCAAGGACAAAGATTTGATTTTTCAACCAATTTATATGCACGCGAGCATGTGCATGTAGTACAAATTTGAATTATGCACATAAATGCATTGAAAACTCACTTAATGCATTAAGATGTCCAAACGAACCCCGAAAAATCACAAAAAATAACACAGTACTCTTGTTGTTCTGTGTTGACACGAGAAAAAAATTGAAAGCAATAAGAGGCAATGGATATTGTTTCGCCCCCAAAGTTGTTGCGTTCCCTACCGAAACCATCATGCTTGTCGTGAGAAGCTCTGGTTTGTGAGAAGCATATACCCAAACCTGCCCCAAATGGAACAAAAAATTTACCACGACATGTTGATGCCGCTCCATGAAAGCATGCCAAGTTTCATGAATTTCAGACGAGTTTTGGATTTACTAGAATTTAAAAACCAGGTATCTCAATGTTTGCAGCCGACTGACGGTGGCAGGGTGCTTGACATGCATTCCCATTTTTCTGTGGGACTTAAGCATGCGCCAAAGGACAAATATTTTATTTTTCAACCAATTTATATGCACGGGAGCATGTGCATGTAGTTCAAATTTGAATTCTGCACATAACTGCATTGAAAACTCACTTAACACATAAAAATGTCCAAACGAACATCAAAAGATCACAAAAATAACACAACACTCCTGTTGTTGTATGTTGACACGAGAAAAAATTTGAAAGCAAGAAGAGGCATTGAATATCGTTTCGCCCCCAAAGTTGGGGCGTTGCCTACCGAAACCATCATGCTTGTTATGAGAAGCTCTAGTTTGTCAGAAGCATATACCCAAACCTGCCCCAAATAGGACAAAAAATTTACAAACGAACATCAAAAGATCACAAAAAATAACACAACACTCTTGTTGTTCTATGTTGACACGAGAAAAAAATTGAAAGCAATAAGAGGCAATGGATATTGTTTCGCCCCCAAAGTTGGTGCGTTTCCTATCGAAATCATCATGCTTGTTGTGAGAAGCTCTGGTTTGTGAGAAGCATATACCCAAACCTGCCCCAAATGGGGCAAAAATTTACCACGACATGTTCATGCCGCTCCATGAAAGCATGCCAAGTTTCATGAATTTCAGCCGAGTTTTGGATTTTCTAGAATTTAAAAACCAGGTATCTCAATGTTTGCAGCCGACTGACGGTGGCAGGGTGTTTGACATTCAGTCCCATTTTTTCTGTTGGACTTAAGCATGCACCCAAGGACAAATATTTTATTTTTCAACCAATTTATATGCATGGGAGCATGTGCATGTAGTTCAAATTTGAATTCTGCACATAACAGCATTGAAAACTCACTTAACACATAAAAATGTCCAAACGAACATCAAAAGATCACAAAAAATAACACAACACTCCTGTTGTTCTATGTTGACACGAGAAAAAATTTGAAAGCAATAAGAGGCATTGAATATCATTTCGCCCCCAAAGTTGGGGCGTTGCCTACCGAAACCATCATGCTTTTTATGAGAAGCTCTAGTTTGTCACAAGCATATACCCAAACCTGCCCCAAATAGGACGTAATATTTACCATGGCATGTTGATGCCGCTCCATGATAGCATGCCAAGTTTCATGAATTTCAGACGAGTTTTGGATTTACTAGAATTTGAAAACCAGGTATCTCAATGTTAGCGGCCGAGTGACGGTGGCAGGGTGTTTGATATTCATTCCCATTTCTTGCATGGGACCTAAGCATGTACCCAAGGTCAAAGTTTTGATTTTTGAACCAATTTATATGCACGGGAACATGTGCATGTAGTACAAATTTGAATTATGCACATAAATGCTTTGAAAACTCACTTAATGCATTAAAATGTCCAAACGAACACCAAAAGATCACAAAAAGTAACACAACACTCCTGTTGTTCTATGTTGACACGGGAAAAATTTTGAAAGCAATAAGAGGCCATGGATATCGTTTCTCCCCCAAAGTTGGGGTGTTCCCTACCGAAACCATCATGCTTGTTGTGAGAAGCTCTGGTTTGAGAGAAGCTTCTACCCAAACCTTCCCGAAATGGGACAAAAAATTTACCACGGCATGTTGATGCCGCTCCATGGTAGCATGCCAAATTCCATGAATTTCAGACGACTTTTGGATTTACTAGAATTTAAATGCCAGGTATCTCAATGTTTGTGGCCGAGTGACGGTGGCATGGTGTTTGACATTCATTCCCATTTCTTGCATGGGACCTAAGCATGCACCCAAGGACAAAGATTTCATTTTTCACCCAATTTATATGCACGCGAGCATGTGCATGTAGTACAAATTTGAATTATGCACACAAATGCATTGAAAACTCAATTAATGCATTAGGATGTCCAAACAAACCCCGAAAAATCACAAAAAATAACACAACACTCTTGTTGTTCTATGTTGACACGAGAAAAAAATTGAAAGCAATAAGAGGCAATGGATATTGTTTCGCCCCCAAAGTTGGTGTGTTCCCTACCGAAACCATCATGCTTGTTGTGAGAAGCTCTGGTTTGTGAGAAGCATATACCCAAACCTGCCCCCAAATGGGACAAAAATTTACCACGTCATGTTGATGCCGCTCCATGAAAGCATGCCAAATTTCATGAATTTCAGACGAGTTTTGGATTTACTAGAATTTGAAAACCAGGTATCTCAATGTTTGCGGCAAAGTGACGGTGGCAGTGTGTTTGACATTCATTCCCATTTCTTGCATGGGACCTAAGCATGCATCCAAGGATAAAGATTTGATTTTTCAACCTATTTATATGCAATGGAGCATGCGCATGTAGTTCAAATTTGAATTATGCACATAAATGCATAGAAAACTCACTTAATGCATAAAAATGTCCAAGCGAACCCCGAAAAATCACAAAAATAACACAACACCCCTGTTGTTCTATGTTGACACAAGAAAAAATTTTGAAAGCAATAAGAGGCAATAGATACCGTTTCGCCCTCAATGTTGGTGTGTTCCCTACCGAAACCATCATGCTTGTTGTGAGAAGCTCTGTTTGTGAGAACCGTATACCCAAACCTGCCCCAAATGGGAGAAAAAAATTTACCACGCCATGTAGATGCCGCTCCACGATAGCATGCCAAGTTTCATGAATTTCAGATGAGTTTTGGATTTACTAGAATTTAAAAACCAGGTTTCTCAATGTTTGCGGCCGAGTAACGGTGGCAAGGTGTTTGACATTCATTCCCGTTTCTTGCATGGGACCTAGGCAGGCATCGAAGGACAAAGATTTGATTTTTCAACCACTTTATATGCATGAGAGCATGTGCATGTAGTTCAAATTTGAATTATGCACATAAATGCATTAAAAACTCACTTAGTGCATAAAAATGTCCAAACGAACAGTGAAAAATCACAAAAAATAACACAACACTCATGTTGTTCTATGTTGACACGAGAAAAAGTTTGAAAGTAATAAGAGGCAATGCATATCGTTTCGCCCCTAGAGTTGGGGCGTTCCCTATCGAAACCATAATGATTGTTGTGAGAAGCTCAGTTTATGAGAAGCATATACCCAAACATGCCCCAAATGGGACAAAAAAATTACCACGGCATGTTGATGCTGCTCCATGATAGCATACCAAGTTTCATGAATTTTAGACGTGTTTTGGATTTACTAGAATTTAAATTCCAGGTATCTCAATGTTTGCGGCCGACTAACGGTGACAGGGTGTTTGATATCCATTCCCATTTCTTGCATGGGACCTAAGCATGCACCCAAGGAAAAATATTTTATTTTTCACCCAATTTATGTGCACGGGAGCATGTGCATGTAGTTAAATTTTGAATTATGCACATAAATGCATTGAAAACTCACTTAATGCATTAAAATGTCCAAAAGAACCCCGAAAAATCACAAAAAATAACACAACACTCCTGTTGTTCTATGTTGACACGAAAAAAATTTGAAAGCAATAAGAGGCAATGGATATCTTTCACCCCCAAAGTTGGGGCGTTCCCTACTGAAACCATCATGCTTGTTGTGAGAAGCTCTGGTTTGTGAGAAGCTTATACCCAAACCTGCCCGAAATGGGACAAAAAATTTACCACGGCATGTTGATGCCGCTCCATGGTAGCATGCCAAGTTCCATGAATTTCAGACAAGTTTTGGATTTACTAGAATTTAAATGCCAGGTATCTCAATGTTTGTGGCCGAGTGATGGTGGCATGGTGTTTGACATTCATTCCCATTTCTTGCATGGGACCTAACCATGCACCCAAGGACAAAGATTTGACTTTTTAACCAATTTATATGCACGCGAGCATGTGCATGTAGTACAAATTTGAATTATGCACATAAATGCATTGCAAACTCACTTAATGCATTAAGATGTCCAAACGAACCCCAAAAAATCACAAAAAATAACACATCACTCTTGTTGTTCTATGTTGACACGAGAAACAATTGAAAGCAATAAGAGGCAATGGATATTGTTTCCCCCCAAAGTTGGTGCGTTCTCTACCGAAACCATCATGCTTGTTGTGAGAAGCTCTGGTTTGTGAGAAGCATATACCCAAACCTACCCCAAATGGGACAAAAAATTTACCACACCATGTTGATGTCGCTCCATGAAAGCATGCCAAGTTTCATGAATTTCAGACGAGTTTTGGATTTACTAGAATTTAAAAACCAGGTATCTTAATGTTTGCGGCAGAGTGACGGTGGCAGTGTGTTTGACATTCATTCCCATTTCTTGCATGGGACCTAAGTATGCATCCAAGGACAAAGATTTGATTTTTCAACCTATTTATATGCAATGGAGCATGTGCATGTAGTTCAACTTTGAATTATGCACATAAATGCATTAAAAACTCACTTAATGCATAAAAATGTCCAAGCAAACTCCGAAAAATCACAAAAATAACATAACACTCCTATTGTTCTATGTTGACACGAGAAAAGTTTGAAAGCAATAAGAGGCAATAGATATCGTTTCACCCTCAAAATCGGGGTGTTCCCTACCGAAAGCATCATGCTTGTTGTGAGAAGCTCTGTTTGTGAGAAGCGTATACCCAAACCTGCCCCAAATGGGACAAAAAATTTACCACGCCATGTTGATGCCGCTCCATGATAGCATGCCAAGTTACATGAATTTCAGATGAGTTTTGGATTTACTAGAATTTAAAAACCAGGTTTCTCAATGTTTGCGGCCGAGTAATGGTGGCAAGGTGTTTGACATTCATTCCCGTTTCTTGCATGGGACCTAGGCATGCATCGAAGGATAAAGATTTGATTTTTCAACCACTTTATATGCATGAGAGCATGTGCATGTAGTTCAAATTTGAATTATGCACATAAATGCATTAAAAACTCACTTAGTGCATAAAATGTCCAAACGAACAGTGAAAAATCACAAAAAATAACACAACACTCATGTTGTTCTATGTTGACACGACAAAAAGTTTGAAAGCAATAAGAGGCAATGCATATCGTTTCGCCCCTAGAGTTGGGGTGTTCCCTATCGAAACCATAATGATTGTTGTGAGAAGCTCAGTTTATGAGAAGCATATACCCAAACATGCCCCAAATGGGACAAAAAAATTACCACGGCATGTTGATGCTGCTCCATGATAGCATACCAAGTTTCATGAATTTCAGACGAGTTTTGGATTTACTAGAGTTTAAATTCCAGGTATCTCAATTTTTGCGGCCGACTAACGGTGGCAGGGTGTTTGACATTCATTCCCATTTCTTGCATGGGACCTAAGCATGCACCCAAGGACAAATATTTTATTTTTCAACCAATTTATGTGCACGGGAGCATGTGCATGTAGTTAAATTTTGAATTATGCACATAAATGCATTGGAAACTCACTTAATGCATTAAAATGTCCAAAAGAACCCCGAAAAATCAAAAAAAATAACACAACACTCCTGTTGTTCTATGTTGACACGAAAAAAAATTGAAAGCAATAAGAGGCAATGGATATCTTTCGCCCCCAAAGTTGGGGCGTTCCCTACTGAAACCATCATGCTTGTTGTGAGAAGCTCTGGTTTGTGAGAAGCTTATACCCAAACCTGCCCCAAATGGGACAAAAAATTTACCACGGCATGTTGATGCCGCTCCATGATAGCATGGCAAGTTTCATGAATTTCAAATGAGTTTTGGATTTACTAGAATTCAAAAACCAGGTATCTCAATGTTTCCAGCCGTCTGACGATGGCAGGGTGTTTGACATTCATTCCCATTTCTTGCATGGGACCTAAGCATGCACCCAAGGACAAATATTTTATTTTTCAACCAATTTATGTGCACGGGAGCATGTGCATGTAGATCAAATTTGAATTATGCACATAACTGCACTGAATCACTTAACGCATAAAAATGTCCAAACAAACACCGAAAGATCACAAAAAATAATACAACACTCCTGTTGTTCTATGTTGACATGAGAAAAATTTTGAAAGCAATAAGAGGCAATGCATATCGTTTCGCCCCCAAAGTTGGGGTGTTCCCTACCAAAACCATCATGCTTGTTGGGAGAAGCTCTGGTTTGTGAGAAGCATATACCCAGACCTGTCCCAAATGGGACAAAGATTTGATTTTTCAACTTATTTATATGCATGGGAGCATGTGCATGTAGTTCAAATTTGAATTATGCATATAAATGCATTGAAAACTCACTTAATGCATAAAAATGTCCAAACAAACCCCGAAAAATCACAAAAAATAACACAACACTCCTGTTGTTCTATGTTTACACGAGAAAAATTTGAAAGTAATAAGAGGCAATGGATATTATTTCGCTCCCAAAGTTGGGGCGTTCCCTACCAAAACCATCATGCTTGTTGTGAGACGCTCTAGTTTGTGAGAAGCATATACCCAAACCTGCCCCAAATGGAACAAAAACATTACCATACCATATTGATGCCGCTCCATGATAGCATGCCAAGTTTCATGAATTTCAGACGAGTTTTGGATTTACTAGAATTTAAAAACCAGGTATCTCAATGTTTGTGGCCGAGAGACAGTGGCAGGGTGTCTGACATTCATTCCCATTTCCTGCATGGTACTTAAGCATGCACCAAAGGACAAAGATTTGATTTTTCAACATATTTATATGCACGGAAGCATGTGCATGTAGTTCAAATTTGAAGTATGCGCATAAATGCATTGAAAACTCACTTAACACATAAAAATGTCCAAACGAACCCCGAAAAATCACAAAAAATAACACAACACTCCTGTTGTTCTATGTTGACACAAGAAAAAAATTGAAAGCAATAAGAGGCAATGGATATCGTTTCCCCCCAAAGTTGGGGTGTTCCCTACCGAAACCATCATGCTTGTTGTGAGAAGCTCTGGTTTGTGAGAAGCGTACCCAAACCTGCCCCAAATGGGACAAAATATTTACCATAGCATGTTGATGCCGCTCCATGATAGCATGCCAAGTTTCATGAATTTCAGATGAGTTCTGGATTTACTAGAATTTAAAAGCCAGGTATCTCAATGTTTGCGGCCGAGTGACGGTGGCATGGTGTTTGACATTCATTCCCATTTCTTGCATGGGACCTAAGCGTGCACCCAAGGACAAAGATTTGATTTTTCAACCAATTTATATGCACGGGAGCATGTGCATGTAGTTCAAATTGGAATTATGCACATAAATGCATTGAAAACTCACTTAATGCATAAAAATGTCCAAACGAACCCCGAAAAATCACAAAAAATAACACAACACTCCTGTTGTTCTATGTTGACACGAATTTTTTTTTGAAAGCAACAAGAGGCAATGGATATCATTTCGCCCCTAGAGTTGGGGCGTTCCCTATCGAAACCATCATGCTTGTTGTGAGAAGCTCTGGTTTGTGAGAAGCTTATACCCAAACCTGCCCCAAATGGGACAAAAAATTTACCACGGCATATTGATGCCGTTCAATGATAGCATGGCAAGTTTCATGAATTTCAAACGAATTTTGGATTTACTAGAATTTAAAACCAGGTATCTCAATGTTTCCAGCCGACTGACGATGGCAGGGTGTTTGACATTCATTCCCATTTCTTGCATGGGACCTAAGCATGCACCCAAGGACAAATATTTTATTTTTCAACCAATTTATGTGCACGGGAGCATGTGCATGTAGATGAAATTTAAATTCTGCACATAACTGCACTGAATCACTTAACGCATAAAAATGTCCAAACAAACACCGAAAGATCACAAAAAATAACACAACACTCCTGTTGTTCTATGTTGACATGAGAAAAATTTTGAAAGCAATAAGAGGCAATGCATATCGTATCTCCCCCAAAGTTGGGGTGTTCCCTACCAAAGCCATCATGCTTGTTGCGAGAAGCTCTGGTTTGTCAGAAGCATATACCCAGACCTGTCCCAAATGGGACAAAGATTTGATTTTTCAACTTATTTATATGCATGGAAGCATGTGCATGTAGTTCAAATTTGAATTATGCATATAAATTCATTGAAAACTCACTTAATGCATAAAAATGTCCAAACAAACCCCGAAAAATCACAAAACATAACACAACACTCCTGTTGTTCTATGTTTACACGAGAAAAATTTTAAAGTAATAAGAGGCAATGGATATCGTTGCGCTCCCAAAGTTGGGGCGTTCCCTACCGAAACCATCATGCTTGTTGTGCGACGCTCTGGTTTGTGAGAAGCATATACCCAAACCTGCCCCAAATGGCACAAAAACTTTACCACACCATGTTGATGCCGCTCCATGATAGCATGCCAAGTTTCATGAATTTCAGACGAGTTTTGGATTTACTAGAATTTAAAAACCAGGTATCTCAATGTTTGTGGCCGAGAGACAGTGGCAGGGTGTCTGACATTCATTCCCATTTCTTGCACGGTACTTAAGCATGCACCCAAGGACAAAGATTTGATTTTTCAACATATTTATATGCACGGAAGCATGTGCGTGTAGTTCAAATTTGAAGTATGCGCATAAATGCATTGAAAACTCACTTAACGCATAAAAATGTCCAAACGAACCCCGAAAAATCACAAAAAATAACACAACACTCCTGTTGTTCTATGTTGACACAAGAAAAAAATTGAGAGCAATAAGAGGCAATGGATATCGTTTCCCCCCAAAGTTGGGGTGTTCCCTACCGAAACCATCATGCTTGTTGTGAGAATCTCTGGTTTGTGAGAAGCGTACCCAAACCTGCCCCAAATGGGACAAAATATTTACCATGGCATGTTGATGCCGCTCCATGATAGCATGCCAAGTTTCATGAATTTCAGATGAGTTTTGGATTTACTAGAATTTAAAAGCCAGGTATCTCAATGTTTGTGGCCGAGTGACGGTGGCATGGTGTTTGACATTCATTCCCATTTCTTGCATGGGACCTAAGCGTGCACCCAAGGACAAAGATTTGATTTTTCAACCAACTTATATGCACGGGAGCATGTGCATGTAGTTCAAATTTGAATTATGCACATAAATGCATTGAAAACTCACTTAATGCATAAAAATGTCCAAACAAACCCCGAAAAATCACAAAAAATAACACAACACTCCTGCTGTTCTATGTTGACACGAGAAAAATTTTGAAAGCAACAAGAGGCAATGGATATTGTTTCACCCCTAGAGTTGGGGCGTTCCCTATCGAAAACATCATGCTTTATGTGAGAAGCTCTGGTTTGTGAGAAGCCTATACCCAAACCTACCCCAAATGGGACTAAAAATTTACCACGGCATGTTGATGCCGCTCCATGATAGCATGGCAAGTTTCATGAATTTCAAACGAGTTTGCAGCCGACTGACGGTGGCAGGGTGTTTGACATTCATTCCCATTTCTTGCATGGGACCTAAGCATGCACCCAAGGAGAATTATTAGTAACATCAAACTTTAGGAATGCAATGCGGGGAAGATGGGGCCAACCAATTCCAGTTAGGAACGTCAACCTTGAAGTAGGTTCTTGTACAGAAACAGGCACCACATAATCACTTGCTCGAGTTCGATGAGTTATCAAGAACTTGTATCTATCTCTATCATACTGGATTTCAGTATTGAGTATAGACATAGAATACACTAGGTTCTCTCTCAAATTGTTAAGAATGTGAAAACGATTTGATGCGTTAGAAGGTGCACCTCCAGGAGGACTATTATCACTACCATTGGGGCTGCCTCCTCCACTCGGAGGAATTGAACAGCCATAATTACTATCACTAGATCCACTTTCAGAACCTTTATTGACTTCCTTTCCTTTATTCACTTTTCCTTTCTTTGCAGAACCTTTATCGACTTTTCCTTTCTTTCCGGAACCTTTATTGACTTCAACATCTCTTGATTTCCTTTGACTTTATCTTGATCAGATTGAGTAGGAGGATTAGACGATGGGAACTTATTCTTCGACGAATCTTTAGGGTCTCTGGAAAGCGAATCAGAACTGTTACATGAGAAAATGTCGTTGAACTCGTCGTAAACTCGATTTAGAAATGCAGTTAGATAGGATCTCATAATATATCTACTATTCATAGAAATATGGATTTGATCCATTCTAGGATTTCGATTGGAGGATTTTCCTGATATCAGGACCTAGTTCAAAACACTGATATCCTAGTTATCAACACCATGGTTGTAGGAAAGAGATTTCCCACCTCTAGTGAATATTCGTATCTAGAGACATGATAACTGTGGGCTTAGAGAACAAACTACACCGCCTCTATATAGGTAGATAGAGAATGCGAACGGGTTTACAAAGCTTGAAGAGGAGAAAGGTGGATAACCTTTATAGATCAGGATAACCTTTCACATTTTCCTACAAATAGGATATTTACACCATGACCTAAATATAGCACCTAAGTAGTATGTTCTGCCAAATGAATAGACGTATATGAAATGAAAAGAGAATGAATTTCTCAATGTTTCGTTGATAGACGGGTGCTGCAATTAGCAAACAGAGTATGACTACTACTAGGCTCCAGTGTATTCCAGAGGTGGTATAGTTGGTGACCAACCTACACTAATGTTGAGATAGTACCACGGATGTGATAGTAATACCTAGCTCATATTGTAACCGTCGTTTTAGGTCATGGAAACCCAGTGCCAACACTGAAAGCAGTAAACCCACCTGTTATAGGATCCGTAACATCTACTACTGTTATATGAAGCAAATACCCTATGTTGTGAGGTAGGGAATCTATTGCGTTTATTCGAAGGCATCCAACCTATAGCAAACCTAAATGCAACCACCTCCAAATCGAAACTCTTATCCAATCCAGTGAGGAGGCAACCTGCAGCCATCACCATTCTAACATACAAATGGAATGGAAACAGGGTTGGATAACTATCCGGATCTACTCCCCAAACTCACATCCCATTATCTCACCAGTGAGTGGGCTTCAAACAATGATCATGAATTCATATACGATTCGATAGGTTCCGAATCTGAAGGATGTTTCTCATCCAACGCTTATTTATCACCCTCTTTCTTATTACTACTCCTACTTCCATCATTCTTAGCAGATCGACCTCCTTTCTTATTAGAAGATTGCACATTGTTATTACCTCCTTTCTTCTTATCACGCCCTTTCTTATTAGCTCCTTTCTTTTCCCCTGGATCTGTCACTTCCAAATCATTATTACCTCCTTTCTTCTTATCACTTCCATTCTTCTTATCACTTCCTTTCTTATTAGTTCCTTTCTTATTAGTTCCCTTCTTTTCCCCCAGATCTTTCACTTCTATAGAATCACTCTCATCAACACGATCATCCTCGCAAGTCTTACCCTTATTCAATCCTTCTCGGATTACCCTGCTTAGTTCAGCCGCATCCTTCAGCCTTTTATTATCTTCCCACGGCTGTAATATTAGACTGCCAGTAGGCTGATCTTTCAACATTTTGAACAAGTCTTCACTCATAAATAGGTATGGCTTTCTGTCGACCCACACACCCTTTTTAAAGACGAGTACCCTTTTAGCCCCTCCAAATCTCATTGTTATTTGGCTCATACGTTTCCGTATGACTAGATTTTTCCAATCCACTAAGAAGTTCTTTTCATAATTGATCACCCATTCAGAGTGAACATTATTTAACAAGTTCACAAAGTGAATTTTTTCAACCACACCAGACGGTGCACCCTTATACTTTTTGACATCTTTACCCCCTTCGACCTCCAAGAAGTAGCTTTTAGGAGCAGTAAAAATCGCATGCCTAATAAGGCCGTGTTCTAGCTTAAACTTACCAAGCTCTCTATCTGATATCATAGATTCGGGAAGAGGATTCTCTAAAACTACAGAGTCTGTGTCCGTATAGAGGCAGTCATCCTGTGACACAAATTGGTCCATATATATACGGCGTAACTCGTAATGCATGCTGATATCTGAGGACACGTGTTCACCGACGGTTTCCATCCATCGCTCTCATCGTATACATCCTCTTTATAAGTGATTAAATTATACTCTCCCAGTTCGATTACATCGATCACTTTACCCTTTTTCTTATGCATAAACACTTGACTTGTAACCTTAGAGCAAAGGACAGCCTTAGTGCTTTCGGTCTTTATACCCAAATGACCGTACACACTGTTCATGCTCACCTTGTGTATATAGCTTTTGGCTCCTAATTGTTTATCTCTAGTATCTAATCTCCTTGAATACATATCATCTATGAATTCCGCAAATGGACTATCAATAGGCTCAAACAAGTACCCACAGCATGGCGTAACATCATACCCTAATTTGACAGCATGCTATAATTCTTCACTAAAGTAACACCCATACACGTACCCAACTCCGAATTTCAGAGCCTTCCCATCAAGGTCTCTAAATGGGAGAAAAGGACGCTTTACATGCTTAGGTATATACACCAACGTTTGTATAAAGCCAAACAAATCGTCCAATTTCTTGTTACAGAAATTGTCATGCCACACCCCCTTCCCAACGGGCATTTTACATGTTTTCATTATATACGGATATAACGAATTGGCATCGTAATAATACAAATTCTCCCCGTAAGGCTTGTACACATCTACATGCCCACCATAGTATGCCCGCCTAATGAATGTGCCTTCTTCCTTAGTTGGAATGTACAACTTCCATCTCTTATCGTCATGATACCTCATTCGCCATATGGTAAAGGCCATAGCCGCAATGGTAGTTTTATCAACTATGTCAACTTTGTAGTACTCAAAAAAGATCTGTTGCGCCCTGACCATGATATGACCTAAAAGCTCGACGTCATGTTTCAAATACTTGAGATAATCCACTGCATTTTCGACAATCGTTTCAAGGGTGACGTTTGTGTGATGGATCATACGCTTACTCACCATCACACAAACGTCCCTAAACCTCAGTAAGCCTTTCTAGATGATGCATTTCCCTTCTTATCTATCGATGTATTCATCTGAGGCCACAGGCAGGTATATATCTACGAGTGGTTTATATAAAGGAGGGTCCTGATAAGAATGATGTTCGGAAAAGGCGAAACAAGTTGTGTTGACTGAGGCTCAGAATACGTTCTTGCACCACTCCTTTCAAACACACATACCCTTTCTTCTCACAAATGTGAAATTCCGGAACTCTGTGTGTAATTGTTGCAACAACGATAGGGACTCTGCCGAGGGCTCCCCGGTAGGTTCTAGTCTCTCTTTATACTGCGACTGGAGCAAGGCGTAATGGGCTGTGTGGTATGTTGATCAAGGAGGTGCTTCATTGGCTGTAGCTGCAAGAGGTCTTGAGACAGAAATTATGCCATTATTGCTTCTTTCATTTAAAAGCTTGAGTCGGTTCTATCTAGCTAAGTTATTCGATAAAGTAGATCGAAGTGTGTGATGCTTGTGAGTTTGGCAACTACTATATACGATATTTATAACAATACTTGATACTTGATTTATGACTTCCTCTACCTAGACCCACACCTACTTTGAATTTAACTTAACGGAGCGGCGGATCCAATAAAAATGGACTACATTCCAATCGTACTTACCAGAATAAATAGTTGTATGGCATTCGAACCCCACCTTCATGGTTGTATTCTAATTAGCTGGAAATGTATGACCTAAGCTTCTCAACAGGCATTCACTCAACAGAGCACTTAATGAGTTTTCTAATGGATTGAAAGACTACTATGTTTCTTTTAAACTTAGTTGCAAAAGAAAAGCAAAGGGGAATGCGGGTCCATTTCATAATGCTTACATTGATAAAGAAAAGTAACTCCCATCTGTGTGAGAGGCATCGCTACCGTGCCGGGCCTCGATTCCTTTCCTTGTCTCCATTCTGATTGATTCGCTTCTTCACGGAAGCACTTGGTTCGCCCCTTACTATAACCATCCCACTCAATCTTTTACCCTGATGTTTCGTACTCTCTCGACTAGGTCATCATAAGAAAATACTGCCAAATCTTTCCGAAACGAGAGAAGAAGGGAAGGCGCGCTATTGGCTTCACTATAAGCATACTATTTCACTATATGATAAGTTGGTAGATCTACCAGATTCTCTTGGCTTGGTAGGTATGGCTTCCCTAACTAGAGAAGTGATCTTTGCAAACTTCAGGGAGTTCGGTGCTAGATTCAAATCTACGGGGTGCATGTTGTTCCCTACCGAAACCATCATGCTTGTTGTGAGAAGCTCTGGTTTGGGAGAAGCATATAGCGAAACCTGTCCCAAATGGGACAAAAAAATTACCACGACATGTTGATGCCGCTGCATGATAGCATGCCAAGTTTCATGAATTTCAGACGAGTTTTGGATTTACTAGAATTTAAAAACAAGGTATCTCAATGTTTGTGGCCGAGTGACGGTGGCAGGGTGTTTAACATTCATTCCCATTTCTTGCATGGGACCTAAGCATGCACCCATGGTTTTATATGCCCGGGAGCATGTGCATGTAGTACAAATTTGAATTATGCACATAAATGCATTGAAAACTCACGTAATGCATAAAATTGTCCAAACGAACCCCGAAAAATCACAAAAATTAACACAACACTCCTGTTGTTCTGTGTTGACACGAGAAAAAGTTTGAAAGAAATAAGAGAAAACAGATATCGTTTCGCCCTCAAAGTTGGGGTGTTCCCTACCGAAACCATCATGCTTGTTGTGACAAGCTCTGTTTGTCAGAAGCTTATACCCAAACCTGCCCCAAATGGAAAAAAAAATTTACCACAGCATGTTGATGACGCTCCATGATAGCATGCCAAGTTCCATGAATTTCAGACGAGTTTTGGATTTACCAGAATTTTAATGCCAGGTATCTCAATGTTTGCGGCTGAGTGACGGTGGCATGGTGTTTGACATTCATTCCCATTTCTTGCATGGGACCAAAACAAGCACCCAAGGACAAAGATTTGATATTTCAACCAATTTATATGCATGCGAGGATGTGCATGTAGTTCAAATTTGAATTATTCACATAAACGCATTGAAAACTCACATAATGCATAAAAATGTCCAAACGAACCCCGAAAAATGACAAAAAATAACACAACACTCCTGTTGTTCTATGTTGACACGAGAAATATTTTGAAAGCAATCAGAGGCAGTGGATATCGTTTTGCCCCAAAGTTGGGGTGTTCCCTACCGAAACCATCATGCTTGTTATGAGAAGCTCTGGTTTGGGAGAAGCATATACTGTCGGTGTACTAGAGTAGGGGTACCCTAGTATCCCGAACTCGTGCACGGGCAGTTGCAGCGCCCCGCGGCAAGGCTTGCCGGGTGACCGCCAAGACCCTCC
Organism: Triticum aestivum; assembly: GCF_018294505.1. Lineage (NCBI taxonomy): Eukaryota > Viridiplantae > Streptophyta > Magnoliopsida > Poales > Poaceae > Triticum > Triticum aestivum. The sequence goes on along the minus strand of NC_057803.1, from coordinate 294,604,212 downwards.
GTGGTTCCCTTAAAGACCATTCAAGAACAAAGTACTCAAACCAAGGCCCCGGCAAGAGGAGCTTGCCGGGAAGGCCAACCCAGGCCCCGGCAAGAGGAGCTTGCCGGGAAGAGACAAGACCCTGGCAAGAGGAGCTTGCCGGGAAGGCCACTCAAGGCATACCAAGAAAGCTTGCCGCGACGCGCCCTGCGTCCCAGCAAGGCCCGGTGAGAGACAAGCTCCCAAACACGACAAGACAACGACCCCGGCAAGGAGCTTGCCGCGAGAAACCCCCACTTCGTGCCCGCGCTCCAGCACACCTGCTAACGTGTCGCTCTAGGACTCTCCCAAGCACACGTGGCAGGAGGCCGTGCAGCTAGGGGTGCGCGGTGGCAAGCGGAGATGAAGAGAAGGTCATCGTGGCAAACGGTGGCGCTCCTAACGATCACTTTTTGCACTGTTTAGGCAACTCAGACAGGCATTTAATGCCCTTGTCCCCTGCCGTCAGAGTTAGGTAGGGTGCACTGTATCCACAGTAGCGGTAGCTGCACCTACCGCATCCTTTTCCATTTTTACCCTTCTAGTCTACGTTGCCACCTGTCGGTGACCCCTTGAAAGTATAAAAGGAGGCCCAGGCGCAACATAGAAGGGGGTTCGGCCAGTTCGGCTCATTGGAAACACCAGGAACACTCTCACGCTCAGTCTGGCAGCGTCCATCGCTCCTGAGCAAGAATTCAATACACACAAACAAGCAGCAGTAGGGTTTTACGCATCCGTGCGGCCCGAAGCTGGGTAAAAACCGCTCGCGTGTACTGCCTCGATCCGCTCTTTGTGCGACCTCCGCCCCCCACCGAACCGAAAGGGGCCCTGTCCCCATAGGTGTTGGTGGAATCAGCCTCCCCGACATCTCTGGCGCGCCAGGTAGGGGGCGTCGAGATCGTGCGAACCCGATCCGGCGTGCACGCGAGCTAAATCTTCATCGTCTTCACCGACATGCCACCGAAGAAGAAGGCTTCGGGGGCAACAGCCCCGTCTGCGTCGCTTCCACCACCTCCGGAGCAGGCGGACGGTGGAGTGGACGCCGGCGGAAGAATGGACATCGACGAGGGTGCCCACAGCGCTGCCAAGTCCAAGGACAAGGCCGCGCAGACCTCGGCGTCCATACGCCCACCGCGCCCATCTCAGGAAGGGCGGGACCAGCAGCGTCATAGCGTTCGCAGCACCATACGTCCGCTGGCCCAAGATCAAGCTGGTGGTTCGCGTGGCGTTCAAGACCAGCATGCACGCCAGCATGCTGGCCCCAGCGAGGTGCGGTCGCCTGGACGGGACACTGCTCCTTCTAACTTGGTTAGGAGTCCGAGCATGTCCCGCTCCTCGCACCGTTCACCTCTGCCGCCCACCACGCCGGCGGAAGCCTTGGCGCGGGCCCAGCTACTCCTGGATTACCCTCCGACGGCGGACAAGACCGACGAATGGAGGGCCACTATCCAGAGCCTCATCGGTTTCGCCAACGGCGACACTGCGCGGCAACCAAGCACCTCGCTGCCGCGGCAGGACAGCCGGACGCGAGCCGATGGCAACAAGACCGGGGGAGGTGCGACTTCCATGCACTCTCCACTACGAAGGCCAAAGTCGCCGACTCGCCGGGTCCACCCCGACAGCGGCTCCACCGCGTCGTCGGACCCACGAGCTCGTCGCGACCAGCGCCAAGTTCTCCATGAACGACAACAAGAAGACGCTCGAACCCGCATCGAGCGCCGAAGAGAAGCGCGACGTCAATCCGACAAGCGCGCTGGGCCCTCTGTTGACATGCATGCGCCAGGGGAACCAGGCGATCTGCCGTACGCGGTAGGTTGTCCTGCGTTCACCCGTGAGCTGCGGCAAGTCCAGTGGCCCAGCACAAAGAATTTCAAACCAGACGTACCAGAGAAGTACGACGGCAAGACGCATCCGTCGGAGTTTCTCAGCATCTACACCATCGCGGTGCAGGCTGCCGGGGGACGGGACGACAAGATCCTTGCCAACTACTTCCCGCTGGTACTCAAGCCCAATGTCAGATCCTGGCTCATGCACTTGCCGGACAACTCCATATCCTCCTGGGCTGATCTGTGCCATCAGTTTGTCGGCGCCTTTACAGGCGGCCACAAGCCACATGGCCAAGAAAGCGATCTTCATCTGCTCGCCCAGAAGGAAGGAGAGCCACTGCGCAAGTACATTCAGAGATTCAGCCGTGTACAGCACAACATCCCAGACGTCCACCCCGCCGCGATCATCAGCGCGTTCCATCAGAACGTGCGAAACCGAAGGATGAGGGAGGAGATGGCGATGTGTAAGATCAGAGACGTCAGCGAGCTTTACGCCCTGGCCGACAAGTGTGCACGCGCTGAAGAGGGGAGGAGGCTCCCCGGAGAGGATGTAGGAGCAGGAGGATCTGACAGTGAGGATGCCGCCCCGGCAAAGAAAGGCCGGCGGCGGAACAACAGAAGGAGGAAGGGCAAGGAAGTGCTAGCTGTCGAGCAGTCCGGCAACGGAGGTGGCGCCAAGGAAGCTAAAGCTGGTGGCTCCGACAAGGAGGCCCAGCCTGTGGCGGCCGCCGACAAGCAGGTCAGCTCCGGCAAGCAGTATTGTAAGATTCACCGCACCAAGGGCCACGATCTCCAGAATTGCAAGAAAGTCGAACAGCTTGTTGAGCAACAGAAAGCTGAGTACGAGCGGCGCGACAAGGAGAAGGCCCAGGAAGGAACTGGTGGATCCGGCAAGAAACGTCCCGGCCGAGGGGGACGCCGCGGCAAGATCAAGCAGCGGCAAGGAGATAGGCCTCCCCGCGGCCGCGACAAGGATGAAGATGACGACGACGATGAAGACATGGATGATGACGAGGCCGATGAGCAGGAATTTCAGAAAGCCACAGAGGTCCTGTGCGTTGACGGTGGTGCTTCTCTGTATACTTCGCACCGCCAACTCAAGCAGTGGATGCGGGAAGTGAATGCAGCAGAGCCATCCATAGAGTCACGCAAGCCTCTGAAATGGTCCAGCACGCCTATCATCTTCGACATTGAGGATCACCCTGATCGCGTAACTGCGGTCGGGTGCTTGCCGATGTTGGTTTCACCAACTATCCGCAACCTCAAGGTCACGAAGATGCTAGTTGACGGCGGGGCCGGCTTGAATCTGATCTCCTCCGCGGTCCTTCAGAAACTCCAGATCCCTGACAGCGAGCTCGAGGAGACCGGCACATTCCAAGGAATCAGCCCGGGAAGAAGCAAGCCGAAGGGAAAGATCACGCTGCCGGTCACATTTGGCAGCGAGATGAATTTCAGAACTGAGAGGGTCACATTTGACGTTGCCGATTTTCCATTGCCCTACAATGGGATCCTTGGCCGTCCAGCGCTCGCCAAGTTTATGGCAGCCTCTCACTATGCATACAACATGCTCAAGATGCCAGGCCCGATAAGTGTCATCTCTGTCCCCGGCGACAAGAAAGATGCCCTTATCTGCGCCGACAAGATCTACCGGGAAGCAGCAGCCGCAGCTGATCACAACATACTTGCCGCTGAAGCTCCCGGGGGGAAGAAGAAGACAAAGTCCGGCAAGAGCTCTGATGCCCACTCCGGCAAGCGCACCTCTTCGGAGTGCTGCGCTACCGTCGAGGACGCACCATCGAGCTCCACCGGCAAGTGCAAGCAGACGATGGCAGCTCCACCTGAGACTAAGAAGGTGTCCGCCAAGGAGGACGGCACTGGTGGTACCTTCACCATCAGTGCCACGCTTGACCCCAAATAGGAAAGCGCGCTCGTTGCTTTCCTGCGGGCGAATGTCGACGTGTTTGCATGGCAACCGTCTGATATCCCCGGTGTTCCCAGGAAGGTAATCGAGCACCACCTTGCCGTCTGTCCTCATGCGCGGCCCGTCAAGCAGAGAGTCAGGAAGCAAGCAGTGGAGCGCCAAGAGTTCATTGCAGAAGAGATCAAGAAATTGGAAGCAGCAGGCCTTGTCAGAGGAGTGCTCCATCCCACGTGGTTGGCCAATCCTGTAGTCGTGCGCAAGGCGAACGGGAAATGGAGGCTTTGTATAGACTTCACTGATGTCAATAAAGCTTGTCCCAAAGATCCATTTCCCTTGCCGCGCATTGACCAGATTGTTGACTCCACAGCTGGATGTGATTTGCTTTCATTTCTTGATGCATACTCAGGATACCATCAAATCTTCATGGCAGAAGAGGATGAGGAAAAAACCGCATTTATCACCCCTTGCGGCACATACTGTTTTGTACGGATGCCCTTTGGGTTGAAGAATGCTGGTTCAACATTTGCAAGAGTAGTCCATGTCGCTTTTGAGCCACAGATACACAGAAATGTGGAAGCCTACATGGATGATATAGTGGTCAAGAGCAAGGACAAGGCTACCCTGATCCAAGATTTAGAAGAAACTTTTGCAAATCTGCGCAAGATCAACCTCAAGCTCAACCCCGAGAAGTGCGTGTTTGGAGTCCCTTCCGGCAAGCTTCTCGGGTTCTTTGTGTCTCAGCGGGGAATTGAAGCCAACCCCGACAAGATCAAGGCCATCGAGCAGATTGAAGCACCGAAGCGCGTCAAGGATGTGCGAAGGCTTGCCGGTTGCGTGGCTGCTCTCAGCAGGTTTATCTCTAAGTCTGCTGAGCGCGCCCTGCCATTCTTCAAAATATTGAAAAAGGCAGGTCCAATGAAATGGACTCCGGAAGCGGAGGCCGCGCTGCAGGACTTGAAGAGGTACCTGTCCTCCACTCCAATACTTGTCGCACCTAAGCCACAAGAGAAGTTGCTGCTATATCTGGCAGCAACCAATCAAGTGGTTAGTGCTGCGTTAGTAGCGGAGAGGGAGGCGGATGATGAGCCAGCGACCGCGACAAGTGAATCCAGCGACAAGCAGGGGGCTTCTCCGACAAGCTCTGGCCCCGACAAAGTTGAATCTGCGCAGACGTGCAAGGAGGTGCAGAAGAAGATGGTGCAGCGCCCAGTTTACTTTGTCAGCTCCCTTCTCCAGGGGGCTAGGTCGAGGTACTCTGGTGTGCAAAAATTGCTTTTCGGCCTCCTCATGGCCTCGAGAAAGCTGCGCCATTACTTCCAGGCACACGAGATCACAGTTGTCACTCGCTTTCCGCTGAAGAGGATACTGCAGAATCCAGAAGCAACAGGCAGGATTGTCGAGTGGGCATTGGAACTGTCAAGCTTTGGCCTCAAGTTTGAGAGCACTGCAACGATCCAAAGCAGGGCATTGGCAGAGTTCATAGCAGAGTGGACGCCAACCCCAGACGAAGAAATTCCAGAGACGAGCATCCCCGTCAAGGAGACAAGCAAAGAGTGGCTGATGTACTTTGATGGTGCCTTCTCGCTGCAAGGCGCCGGTGCTGGCGTGCTGCTTATCGCACCCACCGGAGAGCACCTCAAGTACGTAGTCCAGATGCACTTTCCCAAGGAGCAAGCAACGAACAATACTGCAGAGTATGAGGGTTTGCTTGCCGGCCTCAGAATCGCAGCCGACCTTGGGATCAAGAAACTCATTGTAAGGGGTGACTCGCAGCTTGTCGTCCGCCAAGTGAACAAGAACTACCAGAGTCCATTGATGGAAGCTTATGTTGATGAAGTGAGAAAGCTAGAAGAACACTTTGACGGCCTGCAAATGGAACATGTTCCACGAGCTCAGAACGACATTGCTGATGGCCTGTCAAAGTGCGCTGCACTAAAGTTACCTGTGGAACCAGGGATCTTTGTGCTCAAGCTGACTCAACCATCCGTGACACCATCAACTGGACAGAATAAGAAGAGGAAGTTGGTTTCTGGTGACTACTTTCCGGCAGAGCTTCCCGAAGCCGCCGCCAAGAAGGTCCCCAAGATCGACGCCAAGAGTGCTGAGGAGCAGTCTGCTCCGGCGAACCTCTTGGTTTGTTCCGTTGAAGCAAACGCTCCCGACAAGTTTTGCTCCGGCAAGCTTGCCGGGGAATATCACGCTCCGGCCGAACCGCAGGTTCTTGCCGTAGAAGCGGATGTTCCCGCAGCAACAGATACGCCTTTAGTCCTTGTTGTCGAGCCACAAGCTCCAGCATGGGCGCAGCAGATTGTCCGTTTCCTTCAAACAGGAGAGCTTCCCGAAGAGCAAGAAGAAGCGGAAAGAGTAGCCCGGCAGTCAAGTATGTACAAGTTTGTCGACAACACACTGTACAGAATAAGACTCAACGGTGTGAAATTGAAGTGCATTCGCCGGGAAGATGGACAACAGCTGTTGGCAGAGATACATGGAGGCATATGTGGTCACCACATTGGCGCAAGAGCACTTGTCGGCAAAGCATTCCGACAAGGCTTCTTCTGGCCGACAGCCCTCCAGGATGCAACTGCACAAGTAACCAAGTGTGAAGCGTGCCAGTTCCATTCCAAGCAGATACACCAGCCAGCTCAAGCTCTCCAGACGATCCCTTTATCCTGGCCATTTTCGGTCTGGGGGCTCGACATCCTCGGCCCCTTCCCCCGAGCTGTCGGGGGCTTTGAGTTCTTGTACGTTGCAATCGACAAGTTCACAAAGTGGCCGGAAGTGGAACCAGTGAGGAAGGTGACAGCACAGTCAGCAGTCAAGTTCTTCAGGTCGATTGTTTGCCGTTTCGGGGTTCCTAACAGGATCATCCCCGACAACGGCACGCAATTTACGAGCCGCACCTTCATGCAGTATGTCCAAGATCTTGGCGCCAAGGTCTGCTTCGCTTCTGTTGCTCACCCGAGAAGCAACGGTCAAGCGGAGAGGGCAAACGCTGAAGTGCTGCGAGGCCTCAAGACCAGAACTTTCGACAAGCTGCACAAGTGCGGAAGAAACTGGATCGAGGAGCTGCCGGTGGTTCTTTGGTCGATCAGGACGACGCCAAATCGAGCCACTGGCCAGACACCCTTTGCTCTAGTCTATGGAGCGGAGGCAGTTCTCCCCACGGAACTCGTTTACGGGTCACCTCGAGTGCTCGCTTATGATGAGCTCGAGCAAGAGCAGCTGCGACAAGATAACACGCTGCTCCTTGAGGAAGACCGTCTTCAGGCTGCTGTGCGAGCCGCTCGCTACCAGCAAGCTTTGCGTCGCTACCATAGCCGCAAAGTTAAAGCCAGAAGCTTCGAGGAAGGCGACCTTGTTCTTCGGCGTGTTCAGTCCGCCAAGAATTCCAACAAGTTGACGCCGAAGTGGGAAGGCCCTTATCGGGTGAAACGAGTCACTAGGCCCGGCGCTGTCCGCCTTGAGACCGAAGATGGCATTCCGGTGAGCAACTCCTGGAACATTGAACATCTTCGTAAGTTTTACCCGTAAGGCGCGGTTGCCGGAAGCTTTTCCGGCAACCACCTTTTGTACAAGTCTTGCCGCTGTTGCATGTAATCCTTTGTACAAAGCCGGGCGCAGACCCCGTGCACCAGTAAAGTTCATGTGCCCCGCACATCTTGTCAGTTTTTTATGCTATAATCCTTTTTTGCATATGTTATCTGACACTTTGTGCAGCACCAAATCCCGGTAAGCAATAACGAGCCCAAGGCTCCATATCATTACTTTATTTCTCTGTTTCTTTCTCAAAAGAAGGAAGGTTCCCTCGCCCACAAAGTTTACCGGGGGGGGAAGGAGAAGATAATGGTGTGGACCAGGCCGTTCAAGAAAGTTTCTCCTTGCCGGGAAGCAGACGACAGAAAAGCTAAGTTGCTAAAGCTTGAGCAATCAGTTTTTTAAGTTTTTGAGTTATTTTCCTTGAACGACCGTGCTTTGTATGGAAAACCTGTGCGCGGAGGAACCAACTCGTAGCTAGTTGCGCCTTTACTTTGTTTCGAGTCGGCTCAACAACTTAAGTGAGCTGCTAGCGCCCTTACATTGCTTCGAGTCCGCTCGGCAACTTAAGTGAGCCGCTAGCGCCCTTACTTTGTTTCGAGTCCGCTCAACAACTTAAGTGAGCTGCAACTAGTTGCGACAAGGTTGCTTGTCGGTAGCGACCCCGCCAGCAGGCTGCTGAAGTTCCACACTCGGCGCTCGCGGCAAGGGTACCTGCGCCGACAAGTTTCCCTAGAAAGCGTAGGGCAGAACCATACAAAGCCAAGAGTCGAGTAAAGGAAGTAACACAGCAATTCTTTGCCTAAGATAGAGTTATATTACAAAAACAACTTGTCGCGCCTCTAATAAAGTGTTCTTATGACATGACTGGCAACGACAAGAGAAGAAGAAAACGGACGGCACCTGGGCCCCGGCAAGCCAGAATCGCTGGGGGCTGCGAGTGCCAAGAATCGTCCACGGCAAACCAGAGTTGCCGGGGGCTGCAATATCAGATAAGTCTTTCATCCCTCATCATGCATCCTCTTATGGACTGGGGAATGCGAAACCGCGTTTCTTCCCGGAAACTGCCGTGCTCCCTCAACTCTAGGCCCTGGGGCTCGTTCCCGGGGCCAAGTTTGGTCGTAGTCGCGGCAGCAAAGGGATGAAACGAGGAGACCGCACCCACCTCGTTCCCGCTTCCGTCAAAGACGTGAGAAAGGTCGAGCGACGTGGGAAGGCGGCAGGGCCTGTTGCCGGGAGATGAAATGTCTGTCCGAGGGACACCAAGGATTTGCTCCTTGGCGTGGGTTCAACTCGCGAGACAAATAACCCGGCAAGCATCCCCTTTTCATTAAAAAACATCCCACTCAGGTACAGTCCATAGAGGATGAAAAACATGAAAGAGAGGATTACAAGTTTTAGATACAGCTAAGGCCCGAAGGCTTACAAATTAAAAAGATAAGATGCCCGTAATCCCTTTCCTGTCCCTCTCTTCAGGAGGCAGGTCAAGGAGGCGAAAAGGGCAAAAGGAGCGCCTAGGCGAGCTACGGGTGCCAGAAGACACCAAGAGAACATCCCGGGAGCCGTCCGAAGGCTGGACGGCGATGGCGGCGCTGGAAGCGGGGCTCGAAGACGGGGCGGCAGGACGTCAGCACGCTGTCGAGGGCACCACGCCCTCGTACTCCGACCTGACGGCCTTGTCGCCAGCCCTCTTCCCCTTCCGCAGCCTCCCTACACCAGCCGCCCAAGGAGACGACCCCGGGGAGTTCAAGCAGCCGGCGACACGGATGATGGGGTCGCCGGTGCCGCGCGAAGCGGCGCCCGATGCCTAGTCGGACCCGCCACCCCGCCGCCCGCTACCCTCGTCGTTGTTGTCGCTCTCCTCCTCGTCACTCTTGCTCGAGGAGGAGCCTTCGCTGTCGGAGGAGCTGTCCACGCAGCACTTCGCCCGAGTGCCGAAGCACCCGAAGACCTTGACGGAGAGGAGATCGCCCTCCATCAACTTAAAATGGAGGGTAAACCCCTCCATCAGGCTGTGGATGCGGGCGAACGTCTTCCACCCTCGATCAAGATACATCACATTAGGGGCTAGGAATACAACGCGGACTCGCGTGCCGCTGATTCCACAGCCCCTCATGTGCAGTCTCAGTGTCTCGGGCGGGTCCATCTCCATCGCGCTCGCAAACGGAGCTGGAAGCCGGAGGCGACGACGAGGCGCCCGGCGCAGCTTGACGAAGAACTCGCAAGGGTCGTCCCCTATATGGACCGCTGTGGGGGGAGGAGCCGCCGGCGGAGGTGAAGCTGGCACGCCGCCCCGCCCGCCTCTTCCCCGAGCGCCTCAACCTCGTCCTCGACCTCGTCCGCGACCTCGCCCCCTCCCTCTTCCCCTTGTGGCTGGCTCTGCCACCACGGGCGTGGGAGAGGGAGAGATGCGCTGTCTGGCGGCGACCCTCGCCGCCACCGATGAAGGGCCTGGGTTCCCTTTCTCCATGGCGGATGAGAGAAAGGGGAGCAGAAGCTGAAGAAAGGAGGAGATGAGAGAGTGCGGGTTTCTGTGCTACCCTCCCGCTCTTTATAAAGGAGCGAGGTGGGGGCTCGGCCGCCCCGCTCAGCGAATCAAGGCACGGGAAGAGCAGGGAGTCGAGGCCAACCCGCTGCCTCTGCTCGCGACGGCCCAGTTTCCCACTTCCACCGTCCGCGACCCCAAGCGCATGGGAGCCGCGTGGCGGAGATGCAGAACCAAGGCGACGGGTGAGGCGGCCTCGCTCCGCCCCGTGATCGCGGGGAGTGGGCGTCCCGAAAACCGCGCACCGGCCCCGTCCAGTAAATGCACCACGCCCCCACGCCTACCTCCGTTCAGGGAGGAGGGCGTGAACCGTCCCCATCATCGTGGCCTGACGCATGCTCGAGGGGCTTAGCCCCGCGCACGCCGCCCACGTCACCCACGACGCCGCGTTTGACGCGTGCCGTTCTGGGCGTGCGCGGTGGGAGCGGAGAGATATGCGGCGTGACCTAGGCCGCGCGTGCCCGTGCACTGTTTTGGGCCTGGCCCAACAGCGCTCGGCACCGTGTATGGCCCAGGCCCGGGGGCTCCTGTCGGTGTACTAGAGTAGGGGTACCCTAGTATCCCGAACTCGTGCACGGGCAGTTGCAGCGCCCCGCGGCAAGGCTTGCCGGGTGACCGCCAAGACCCTCCGTGGTTCCCTTAAAGACCATTCAAGAACAAAGTACTCAAACCAAGGCCCCGGCAAGAGGAGCTTGCCGGGAAGGCCAACCCAGGCCCCGGCAAGAGGAGCTTGCCGGGAAGAGACAAGACCCCGGCAAGAGGAGCTTGCCGGGAAGGCCACTCAAGGCATACCAAGAAAGCTTGCCGCGACGCGCCCTGCGTCCCGGCAAGGCCCGGTGAGCGACAAGCTCCCAAACACGACAAGACGACGACCGCGGCAAGGAGCTTGCCGCGAGAAACCCCCACTTCGTGCCCGCGCTCCAGCACACCTGCTAACGTGTCGCTCTAGGACTCTCCCAAGCACACGTGGCAGGAGGCCGTGCAGCTAGGGGTGCGCGGTGGCAAGCGGAGATGAAGAGAAGGCCATCGTGGCAAACGGTGGCGCTCCTAACGGTCACTTTTTGCACTGTTTAGGCAACTCAGACAGGCATTTAATGCCCTTGTCCCCTGCCGACAGAGTTAGGTAGGGTGCACTGTATCCACAGTAGCGGTAGCTGCACCTACCGCATCCTTTTCCAATTTTACCCTTCTAGTCTACGTTGCCACATGTCGGTGACCCCTTGAAAGTACAAAAGGAGGCCCAGGCGCAACATAGAAGGGGTTCGGCCAGTTCGGCTCATTGGAAACACCAGGAACACTCTCACGCTCGGTCTGGCAGCGTCCATCGCTCCTGAGAAAGAATTCAACACACACAAACAAGCAGCAGTAGGGTTTTACGCATCCGTGCGGCCCGAAGCTGGGTAAAAACCGCTCGTGTGTACTGCCTCGATCCGCTCTTTGTGCGACCTCCGCCCCCCACCGAACCGAAAGGGGCCCTGTCCCCATAGGTGTTGGTGGAATCAGCCTCCCCGACATATACCGAAACCTGTCCCAAATGGGACAAAAAAATTACCACGACATGTTGATGCCGCTGCATGATAGCATGCCAAGTTTCATGAATTTCAGACGAGTTTTGGATTTACTAGAATTTAAAAACAAGGTATCTCAATGTTTGTGGCTGAGTGACGGTGGTAGGGTGTTTAACATTCATTCCCATTTCTTGCATGGGACCTAAGCATGCACCCAAGGTCAAAGATTTGATTTTTTCAACCAATTTATATGCACGGGAGCATGTACATGTAGTACGAATTTGAATTATGCACACAAATGCATTGAAAACTCACTTAATGCATAAAATTGTCCAAACGAACCCTGAAAAATCACAAAAAATAACACAACACTCCTTTTGTTCTATGTTGACATGAGAAAAAGTTTGAAAGCAATGAGGCAATAGATATCATTTCGCCCTCAAAGTTGGGGTGTTCCCTACCGAAATCGTCATGCTTGTTGTGACAAGCTCTGTTTGTGAGAAGCTTGTACCCAAACCTGCCCCAAATGGGACAAAAAATTTACCATGGCATGTTGATGCCGCTCCAAGACAGCATGCCAAGTTCCATTAATTTCAGACGAGTTTTGGATTTACTAGAATTTTAATGCCACGTATCTCAATGTTTGCGGCTGAGTGATGGTGGCATGGTGTTTGACATTCATTCCCATTTCTTGCATGGGACCTAAGCATGCACCCAAGGACAAAGATTTGATTTTTCAACCAATTTATATGCACGCAAGCATGTGCATGTAAATCAAATTTGAATTATTCACATAAACGCACTGAAAACTCACCTAATGCATAAAAATGTCCAAACGAACCCCAAAAATGACAAAAAATTAACACAACACTCTTGCTGTTCTATGTTGACATGAGAAAAATTTTGAAAGCAATCATAGGCAATGGATATTGTTTCGCCCCCCAAGTTGGGGTGTTCCCTACCGAAACCATCATGCTTGTTGAGAGAAGCTCTGGTTTGGGAGAAGCGTATACCCAAACCTGCCCCAAATGGGACAAAAAAATTACCATGGCATGTTGATGCCACTCCATGATAGCATGCCAAGTTTCATAAATTTCAGATGAGTTTTGGATTTACTAGAATTTAAAAGCCAGGTATCTCAATGTTTGCGACCGAGTGACGGTGGCATGGTGTTTGACATTCATTCCCATTTCTTGCATGGGACCTAAACGTGCACCCAAGGACAAAGATTTGATTTTTCAACCAATTTATATGCACGGGAGCATGTGCATGTAGTTCAAATTTGAATTATGCACATAAATTCATTGAAAACTCACTTAATGCAAAAAATTGTCCAAACGAACCCTGAAAAATCACATAAAATAACACAACACTCCTTTTGTTCTATGTTGACACGAGAAAAAGTTTGAAAGCAATGAGGCAATAGATATCGTTTCACCCTCAAAGTTGGGGTGTTCCCTACCGAAACCATCTTGCTTGTTGTGACAAGCTCTGTTTGTGAGAAGCATATACCCAAACCTGCCCCAAATGGGAGAAAAATTTTACCATGGCATGTTGATGTCGCTCCATGACAGCATGCCAAGTTCCATGAATTTCAGACGAGTTTTGGATTTACGAGAATATTAATGCCAGGTATCTCAATGTTTGCGGCTGAGTGACGGTGGCATGGTGTTTCACATTCATTCCCATTTCTTGCATGGGACCTAAGCATGCACCCAAGGACAAAGATTTGATTTTTCAACCAATTTATATGCACATGAGCATGTGCATGTAAATCAAATTTGAATTATTCACATAAACGCACTGAAAACTCACCTAATGCATAAAAATGTCCAAACGAACCCTGAAAAATGACAAAAAATAACACAACACTCTTGCTGTTCTATGTTGACACGAGAAATTTTTTGAAAGCAATCAGAGGCAATGGATATTGTTTCGCCCCCCAAGTTGGGGTGTTCCCAACCGAAACCATCATGCTTGTTGTGAGAAGCTCTGGTTTGGGAGAAGCTTATACCCAAAACTGCCCCAAATGGGACAAAAAATTTACCATGGCATGTTGATCCCGCTCCATGATAGCATGCCAAGTTTCATGAATTTCAGATGAGTTTTGTATTTACTAGAATTTAAACGCCGGGTATCTCAATGTTTGCGGCCGAGTGACGGTGGCATGGTGTTTGACATTCATTCCCATTTCTTGCATGGGACCTAAGCGTGCACCCAAGGACAAAGATTTGATTTTTCAACCAATTTATATGCACGGGAGCATGTGCATGTAGTTCAAATTTGAATTATGCACATAAATGCATTGAAAACTCACTTAATGCATAAAAATGTCCAAACGAACCCTGAAAAATCACAAAAAATAACACAACACTCCTGTTGTTCTATGTTGACACGAGAAAATTTTTGAAAGCAACAAGAGGCAATGGATATCGTTTCGCCCCTAGAGTTGGGGCGTTCCCTATCGAAACCATCATGCTTGTTGTGAGAAGCTCTGGTTTGTGAGAAGCATATACCCAAACCTACCCCAAATGGGACTAAAAATTTACCACGGCATGTTGATGCCGCTCCATGATAGCATGGCAAGTTTCATGAATTTCAAACGAGTTTTGGATTTACTAGAATTTAAAAGCCAGGTATCTCAATGTTTGCAGCCGACTGACGGTGGCAGGGTGTTTGACATTCATTCCCATTTCTTGCATGGGACCTAAGCATGCACCCAAGGAAAATATTAGTAATGTCAAACTTCAGGAATGCAATGCGGGGAAGATGGGGCCAACCAATTCCAGTTAGGAACGTCAACCTTGAAGTAGGTTCTCGTACAGAAACAGGCACCACATAATCACTTGGTCGAGTTCAATGATTTATCAAGAACTTGTATCTATCTCTATCATACTGGATTTGAGTATTGAGTATAGACATAGAATACACTAGGTTCTCTATCAAATTGTTAAGAATGTGAAAACGATTTGATGCGTTAGAAGGTATCTCAATGTTTGTGGCCGAGAGACAGTGGCAGGGTGTCTGACATTCATTCCCATTTCTTGCATGGTACTTAAGCATGCACCCAAGGACAAAGATTTGATTTTTCAACATATTTATATGCACGGAAGCATGTGCATGTAGTTCAAATTTGAAGTATGCGCATAAATGCATTGAAAACTCACTTAACACATAAAAATGTCCAAACGAACCCCGAAAAATCACAAAAAATACCACAACACTCCTGTTGTTCTATGTTGACACAAGAAAAAAAATTGAAAGCAATAAGAGGCAATGGATATCGTTTCCCCCCAAAGTTGGGGTGTTCCCTACCGAAACCATCATGCTTGTTATGAGAAGCTGTGGTTTGTGAGAAGCGTACCCAAACCTGCCCCAAATGGGACAACAAATTTACCATGGCATGTTGATGCCGCTCCATGATAGCATACCAAGTTTCATGAATTTCAGATGGGTTTTGGATTTACTAGAATTTAAAAGCCAGGTATCTCAATGTTTGCGGTCGAGTGACGGTGGCATGGTGTTTGACATTCATTCCCATTTCTTGCATGGGACCTAAGAGTGCACCCAAGGACAAAGATTTGATTTTTCAACCAATTTATATGCACGGGAGCATGTGCATGTAGTTCAAATTTGAATTATGCACATAAATGCATTGAAAACTCACTTAATGCATAAAAATGTCCAAACGAACCCCGAAAAATCACAAAAAATAACACAACACTCCTGTTGTTCTATGTTGACACGAAAAAAAATTTGAAAGCAACAAGAGGCAATGGATATTGTTTCGCCCCTAGAGTTGGGGCGTTCCCTATCGAAACCATCATGCTTGTTGTGAGAAGCTCTGGTTTGTGAGAAGCTTATACCCAAACCTGCCCCAAATGGGACAAAAAATTTACCATGGCATATTGATGACGTTCAATGATAGCATGGCAAGTTTCATGAATTTCAAATGAGTTTTGGATTTACTAGAATTTAAAAACGAGGTATCTCAATGTTTCCATCCGACTAACGATGGCAGGGTGTTTGACATTCATTCCCATTTCTTGCATGGGACCTAAGCATGCACCCAAGGACAAATATTTTATTTTTCAACCAATTTATGTGCACTGGAGCATGTGCATGTAGATCAAATTTGAATTCTGCACATAATTGTACTGAATCACTTAACGCATAAAAATGTCCAAACAAACACCGAAAGATCACAAAAAATAACACAACACTCCTGTTGTTCTATGTTGACATGAGAAAATTTTGAAAGCAATAAGAGGCAATGCATATCGTTTCGCCCCCAAAGTTGGGGTGTTCCCTACCAAAACCATCATGCCTGTTGCGAGAAGCTCTGGTTTGTGAGAAGCATATACCCAGACCTGTCCCAAATGGGACAAAGATTTGATTTTTCAACTTATTTATATGCATGGGAGCATGTGCATGTAGTTCAAATTTGAATTATGCATATAAATGCATTGAAAACTCACTTAATGCATAAAAATGTCCAAACAAACCCCGAAAAATCACAAAAAATAACACAACACTCCTGTTGTTCTATGTTTACACGAGAAAATTTTTAAAGTAATAAGAGGCAATGGATATCGTTGCGCTCCCAAAGTTGGGGTGTTCCCTACCGAAACCATCATGCTTGTTGTGAGACGCTCTGGTTTGTGAGAAGAATATACCCAAACCTGCCCCAAATGGCACAAAAACATTACCACACCATGCTGATGCCGCTCCATGATAGCATGCCAAGTTTCATGAATTTCAGACGAGTTTTGGATTTACTAGAATTTAAAAACCAGGTATCTCAATGTTTGTGGCCGAGAGATAGTGGCAGGGTGTCTGACATTCATTCCCATTTCTTGCATGGTACTTAAGAATACACCCAAGGACAAAGATTTGATTTTTCAACATATTTATATGCACGGAAGCATGTGCATGTAGTTCAAATTTGAAGTATGCGCATAAATGCATTAAAAACTCACTTAACGCATAAAAATGTCCAAACGAACCCCGAAAAATCACAAAAAATAACACAACACTCCTGTTATTCTATGTTGACACAAGAAAAAAATTGAAAGCAATAAGAGGCAATGGATATCGTTTCCCCCCAAAGTTGGGGTGTTCCCTACTGAAACCATCATGCTTGTTGTGAGAAGATCTAGTTTGTAAGAAGCGTACCCAAACCTGCCCCAAATGGGACAAAATATTTACCATGGCATGTTGATGCCGCTCCATGATAGCATGCCAAGTTTCATGAATTTCAGATGAGTTTTGGATTTACTAGAATTTAAAAGCCAGGTATCTCAATGTTTGCAGCCGAGTGACGGTGGCATGGTGTTTGACATTCATTACCATTTCTTGCATGGGACCTAAGCGTGCACCCAAGGACAAAGATTTGATTTATCAACCAATTTATATGCACGGGAGCATGTGCATGTAGTTCAAATTTGAATTATGCACATAAATGCATTGAAAACTCACTTAATGCAAAAAATGTCCAAACGAACCCCGAAAAATCACAAAAAATAACACAACACTCCTGCTGTTCTATGTTGACACGAGAAAAATTTTGAAAGCAACAAGAGGCAATGGATATCGTTTCGCCCCTAGAGTTGGGGCGTTCCCTATAGAAACCATCATGCTTGTTGTGAGAAGCTCTTGTTTGTGAGAAGCATATACCCAAACCTACCCCAAATGGGACTAAAAATTTACCACGGCATGTTGATGCCGCTCCATGATAGCATGGCAAGTTTCATGAATTTCAAACGAGTTTGCAGCCGACTGACGGTGGTAGGGTGTTTGACATTCATTCCCATTTCTTGCATGGGACCTAAGCATGCACCCAAGGAGAATTATTAGTAATGTCAAACTTTAGGAATGCAATGCGGGGAAGATGGGGCCAACCAATTCCAGTTAGGAACGTCAACCTTGAAGTAGGTTCTTGTACAGAAACAGGCACCACATAATCACTTGGTCGAGTTCGATGAGTTATCAAGAACTTGTATCTATCTCTATCATACTGGATTTGAGTATTGAGTATAGACATAGAATACACTAGGTTCTCTCTCAAATTGTTAAGAATGTGAAAACGATTTGATGCGTTAGAAGGCGCACCTCCAGGAGGACTATTATCACTACCATTGGGGCCGCCTCCTCCACTCGGAGGAATCGAACAGCCATAATTACTATCACTAGATCCACTTTCAGAACCTTTATTGACTTTCTTTCCTTTATTCACTTTTCCTTTCTTTCCAGGACCTTTATCGACTTTTCCTTTCTTTCCGGAACCTTTATTGACTTCAACATTCTTTTGATTTACTTTGACTTTATCTTGATCAGATTGAGTAGGAGGATTAGACGATGGGAACTTATTCTTCGACGAATCTTTAGGGTCTCTGGAAAGCGAATCAGAACTGTTACATGAGAAAATGTCATTGAACTCGTCATAAACTCGATTTAGAAATGCAGTTAGATAGGATCTCATAATATATCTACTATTCATAGAAATATGGATTTGATCCATTCTAGGATTTCGATTGGAGGATTTTCCTGATATCAGGACCTAGTTCAAAACACTGATATCCTAGTTATCAACACCATGGTTGTAGGAAAGAGATTTCCCACCTCTAGTGAATATTCGTATCTAGAGACATGATAACCGTGGGCTTAGAGAACAAACTACACCGCCTCTATATAGGTAGATAGAGAATGCGAACGGGTTTACAAAGCTTGAAGAGGAGAAAGGTGGATAACCTTTATAGATCAGGATAACCTTTCACATTTTCCTACAAATAGGATATTTACACCATGACCTAAATATAGCACCTAAGAAGTATGTTCTGCCAAATGAATAGACGTATATGAAATGAAAAGAGAATGAATTTCTCAATGTTCCGTTGATAGACGGGTGCTGCAATTAGCAAACAGAGTATGACCACTACTAGGCTCTAGTGTATTCCAGAGGTGGTATAGTTGGTGACCAACCTACACTAATGTTGAGATAGTACCACGGATGTGATAGTAATACCTAGCTCATATTGTAACCGTCGTTTTAGGCCATGGAAACCCAGTGCCAACACTGAAAGCAGTAAACCCACCTATTATAGGATCCGTAACATCTACTACTGTTATATGAAGCAAATACCCTATGTTGTGAGGTAGGGAATCTATTGCGTTTATTCGAAGGCATCCAACCTATAGCAAACCTAAATGCAACCACCTCCAAATCGAAACTCTTATCCAATCCAGTGAGGAGGCAACCTGCAGCCATCACCATTCTAACATACAAATGGAATGGAAATAGGGTTGGATAACTATCCGGATCTACTCCCCAAACTCACATCCCATTATCTCACCAGTGAGTGGGCTTCAAACAATGATCATGAATTCATATACGATTCGATAGGTTCTGAATCTGAAGGATGTTTCTCATCCAACGCTTATTTATCACCCTCTTTCTTATTACTACTCCTACTTCCATCATTCTTAGCAGATCGACCTCCTTTCTTATTAGAAGATTGCACATCGTTATTACCTCCTTTATTCTTATCACGCCCTTTCTTATTAGCTCCTTTCTTTTCCCCCGGATCTGTCACTTCCAAATCATTATTACCTCCTTTCTTCTTATCACTTCCATTCTTCTTATCACTTCCTTTCTTATTAGTTCCTTTCTTATTAGTTCCCTTCTTTTCCCCCAGATCTTTCACTTCTATAGAATCACTCTCATCAACACGATCATCCTCGCAAGTCTTACCCTTATTCAATCCTTCTCGGATTACCCTGCTTAGTTCAGCCGCATCCTTCAGCCTTTTATTATCTTCCCACGGCTGTAATATTAGACTGCCAGTAGGCTGATCTTTCAACATTTTGAACAAGTCTTCACTCATAAATAGGTATGGCTTTCTGTCGACCCACTCACCCTTTTTAAAGACGAGTACCCTTTTAGCCCCTCCCAATCTCATTGTTATTTGGCTCATACGTTTCCGTATGACTAGATTTTTCCAATCCACTAAAAAGTTCTTTTCATAATTGATCACCCATTCAGAGTGAACATTATTTAACAAGTTCACAAAGTGAATTTTTTCAACCACACCAGACGGTGCACCCTTATACTTTTTGACATCTTTACCCCGTTCGACCTCCAAGAAGTAGCTTTTAGGAGCAGTAAAAATCGCATGCCTAATAAGGCCGTGTTCTAGCTTAAACTTACCAAGCTCTCTATCTGATATCATAGATTCGGGAAGAGGATTCTCTAAAACTACAGAGTCTGTGTCCGTATAGAGGCAGTCATCCCTTGACACAAATTGGTCCATATATATACGGCGTAACTCGTAATGCATGCTGATATCTGAGGACACGTGTTCACCGACGGTTTCCATCCATCGCTCTCATCGTATACGTCCTCTTTATAAGTGATTAAATTATACTCTCCCAGTTCGATTACATCGATCACTTTACCCTTTTTCTTATGCACAAACACTTGACTTGTAACCTTAGAGCAAAGGACAGCCTTAGTGCTTTCGATCTTTATACCCAAATGACCGTACACACTGTTCATGCTCACCTTGTGTATATAGCTTTTGGCTCCTAATTGTTTATCTCTAGCATCTAATCTCCTTGAATACATATCATCTATGAATTCCGCAAATGGACTATCAATAGGCTCAAACAAGTACCCACAGCATGGCATAACATCATACCCTAATTTGACAGCATGCTTTCATTCTTCACTAAAGTAACACCCATACACGTACCCAACTCCGAATTTCAGAGCCTTCCCATCAAGGTCTCTAAATGGGAGAAAAGGACGCTTTACATGCTTAGGTATATACACCAACGCTTGTATAAAGCCAAACAAATCGTCCAATTTCTTGTTACAGAAATTGTCATGCCACACCCCCTTCCCGACGGGCATTTTACATGTTTTCATTATATACGGATATAACGAACTGGCATCGTAATAATACAAATTCTCCCCGTAAGGCTTGTACACATCTACATGCCCACCATAGTATGCCCGCCTAATGAATGTGTCTTCTTCCTTAGTTGGAATGTACAACTTCCATCTCTTATCGTCATATGGTAAAGGCCATAGCCGCAATGGTAGTTTTATCAACTATGTCAACTTTGTAGTACTCAAAAAAGATCTGTTGCGCCCTGACCATGATATGACCTAAAAGCTCGACGTCATGTTTCAAATACTTGAGATAATCCACTGCATTTTCGACAATCGTTTCAAGGGTGACGTTTGTGTGATGGATCATACGCTTACTCACCATCACACAAACGTCCCTAGACCTCAGTAAGCCTTTATAGATGATGCATTTCCCTTCTTATCTATCGATGTATTCATCTGAGGCCACAGGCAGGCATATATCTACGAGTGGTTTATATAAAGGAGGGTCCTGATAAGAATGATGTTCGGAAAAGGCGAAACAAGTTGTGTTGACTGAGGCTCAGAATATGTTCTTGCACCACTCCTTTCAAACACACATACCCTTTCTTCTCACAAATGTGAAATTCCGGAACTCTGTGTGTAATTGTTGCAACAACGATAGGGACTCTGCCGAGGGCTCCCCGGTAGGTTCTAGTCTCTCTTTATACTGCGACTGGAGCAAGGCGTAATGGGCTGTGTGGTATGTTGATCAAGGAGGTGCTGCATTGGCTGTAGCTGCAAGAGGTCTTGAGACAGAAATTATGCCATTATTGCTTCTTTCATTTAAAAGCTTGAGTCGGTTCTATCTAGCTAAGTTATTCAATAAAGTAGATCGAAGTGTGTGATGCTTGTGAGTTTGGCAACTACTATATACGATATTTATAACAATACTTGATACTTGATTTATGACTTCCTCTACCTAGACCCACACCTACTTTGAATTTAACTTAACGGAGCGGCGGATCCAATAAAAAGGGACTACATTCCAATCGTACTTACCATAATAAATAGTTGTATGGCATTCGAACCCCACCTTCATGGTTGTATTCTAATTAGCTGGAAATGTATGACCTAAGCTTCTCAACGGGCATTCACTCAACAGAGCACTTAATGAGTTTTCTAATGGATTGAAAGACTACTATGTTTCTTTTAAGCTTAGTTGCAAAAGAAAAGCAAAGGGGAATGCGGGTCCATTTCATAACGCTTATGGTGATAAAGAAAAGTAACTCCCATCTGCGTGAGAGGCATCGCTACCGCGCCGGGCCTCGATTCCTTTCCTTGTCTCCATTCTGATTGATTCGCTTCTTCACGCAAGCACTTGGTTCGCCCCTTACTATAACCATCCCACTCAATCTTTTACCCTGATGTTTCGTACTCTCTCGACCAGGTCATCATAAGAAAATACTGCCAAATCTTTCCGAAATGAGAGAAGAAGGGAGGGCGCGCTATTGGCTTTCACTATAAGCATACTATTTCACTATATGATAAGTTGGTAGATCTACCAGATTCTCTTGGCTTGGTAGGTATGGCTTCCCTGACTAGAGAAGTGATCTTTGCAAACTTCAGGGAGTTCGGTGCTAGATTCAAATCTATGGGGTGCATGTTGTTCCCTACCGAAACCATCATGCTTGTTGTGAGAAGCTCTGGTTTGGGAGAAGCATATAGCGAAACCTGTCCCAAATGGGACAAAAAAATTACCACGACATGTTGATGCCGCTGCATGATAGCATGCCAAGTTTCATGAATTTCAGACGAGTTTTGGATTTACTAGAATTTAAAAACAAGGTATCTCAATGTTTGTGGCCGAGTGACGGTGGCAGGGTGTTTAACATTCATTCCCATTTCTTGCATGGGACCTAAGCATGCACCCATGGTTTTATATGCACAGGAGCATGTGCATGTAGTACAAATTTGAATTATGCACATAAATGCATTGAAAACTCACGTAATGCATAAAATTGTCCAAACGGACCCCGAAAAATCACAAAAAATAACACAACACTCCTGTTGTTCTGTGTTGACACGAGAAAAAGTTTGAAAGAAATAAGAGAATAGATATTGTTTCGCCCTCAAAGTTGATGTGTTCCCTACCAAAACCATCATGCTTGTTGTGACAAGCTCTGTTTGTCAGAAGCTTATACCCAAACCTGCCCCAAATGGGACAAAAAATTTACCACACCATGTTGATGACGCTCCATGATAGCATGCCAAGTTCAATGAATTTCAGACGAGTTTTGGATTTAGTAGAATTTTAATGTCAGGTATCTCAATGTTTGCGGCTGAGTGACGGTGGCATGGTGTTTGACATTCATTCCCATTTCTTGCATGGGACCAAAGCAAGCACCCAAGGACAAAGATTTGATATTTCAACCAATTTATATGCACGCGAGCATGTGCATGTAGTTCAAATTTGAATTATTCACATAAACGCACTGAAAACTCACATAATGCATAAAAATGTCCAAACGAACCCCGAAAATTGACAAAAAGTAACACAACACTCCTGTTGTTCTATGTTGACACGAGAAATATTTTGAAAGCAATCAGAGGCAATGGATATCGTTTCGCCCCAAAGTTGGGGTGTTCCCTACCGAAACCATCATGCTTGTTGTGAGAAGCTCTTGTTTGGGAGAAGCTTATATCGAAACCTGTCCCAAATAGGACAAAAAAATTACCACGACATGTTGATGCCGCTGCATGATAGCATGCCAAGTTTCATGAATTTCAGACGAGTTTTGGATTTACTAGAATTTAAAAACAAGGTATCTCAATGTTTGTGGCCGAGTGACGGTGGCAGGGTGTTTAACATTCATTCCCATTTCTTGCATGGGACCTAAGCATGCACCCAAGGTCAAAGATTTGATTTTTCAACCAATTTATATGCACGGGAGCATGTACATGTAGTACGAATTTGAATTATGCACACAAATGCATTGAAAACTCACTTAATGCATAAAATTGTCCAAACGAACCCTGAAAAATCACAAAAAATAACACAACACTCCTTTTGTTCTATCTTGACATGAGAAAAAGTTTGAAATTAATGAGGCAATAGATATCATTTCACCCTCAAAGTTGGGGTGTTCCCTACCGAAATCGTCATGCTTGTTGTGAGAAGCTCTGGTTTGTGAGAAGCTTGTACCCAAACCTGCACCAAATGGGACAAAAATTTACCATGGCATATTGATGCCGCTCCATGACAGCATGCCAAGTTCCATGAATTTCAGACGAGTTTTGGATTTACTAGAATTTTAATGCCACATATCTCAATGTTTGCGGCTGAGTGACGGTGGCATGGTGTATGACATTCATTCCCATTTCTTGCATGGGACCTAAGCATGCACCCAAGGACAAAGATTTGATTTTTCAACCAATTTATATGCATGCAAGCATGTGCATGTAAATCGAATTTGAATTATTCACATAAACGCACGGAAAACTCACCTAATGCATAAAAATGTCCAAACGAACCCCGAAAAATGACAAAAAATTAACACAACACTCTTGCTGTTCTATGTTGACACGAGAAAATTTTTGAAAGCAATCAGAGGCAATGGATATTGTTTCGCCCCCCAAGTTGGGGTGTTCCCTACCGAAACCATCATGCTTGTTGTGAGAAGCTCTGGTTTGGGAGAAGCGTATACCCAAACCTGCCCCAAATGGGACAAAAAAATTACCATGGCATGTTGATGCCACTCCATGATAGCATGCCAAGTTTCATAAATTTCAGATGAGTTTTGGATTTACTAGAATTTAAAAGCCAGGTATCTCACTGTTTGCGGCCGAGTGACGGTGGCATGGTGTTTGACATTCATTCCCATTTCTTGCATGGGACCTAAACGTGCACCCAAGGACAAAGATTTGATTTTTCAACCAATTTATATGCACGGGAGCTTGTGCATGTAGTTCAAATTTGAATTATGCACATAAATGCATTGAAAACTCACTTAATGCAAAAAATTGTCCAAACGAACCTTGAAAAATCACAAAAAATAACACAACACTCCTTTTGTTCTATGTTGACACGAGAAAAAGTTTGAAAGCAATGAGGCAATAGATATCGTTTCGCCCTCAAAGTTGGGGTGTTCCCTACCGAAACCATCTTGCTTGTTGTGACAAGCTCTGTTTGTGAGAAGCATATACCCAAACCTGCCCCAAATGGGACAAAAAATTTACCATGGCATGTTGATGTCGCTCCATGACAGCATGCCAAGTTCCATGAATTGTAGACGAGTTTTGGATTTATGAGAATTTTAATGCCAGGTATCTCAATGTTTGCGGCTGAGTGACGGTGGCATGGTGTTTGACATTCATTCCCATTTCTTGCATGGGACCTAAGCATGCACCCAAGGACAAAGATTTGATTTTTCAACCAATTTATATGCACACGAGCATGTGCATGTAAATCAAATTAGAATTATTCACATAAACGCACTGAAAACTCACCTAATGCATAAAAATGTCCAAACGAACCCTGAAAAATGACAAAAAATAACACAACACTCTTGCTATTCTATGTTGACACGAGAAATTTTTTGAAAGAAATCAGAGGCAATGGATATTGTTTCGCCCCCCAAGTTGGGGTGTGTCGGTGTACTAGAATAGGGGTACCCTAGTACCCCGAACTTGTGCACGGGCAGTTGCAGCACCCCGCGGCAAAGGCTTGCCGGGTGATCGCCAAGTTCCCCCAAGGTTCCCTTGGAGCCATCCAAGAACAAAGTATTTAAGCTAAGGAGACAAGACCCCGGCAAGAGGAGCTTGCCGGGAAGGCCAACCAGGGCGCTCCAATGAACTTGCCGCGACGCGCCACGCGCTCCGGCAAGGAAACAAGGCCCCGGCAAGAGGAGCTTGCCGGGAAGACAATCCAAGGTACCTCGAAGCCCGGTGAGCGACAAGCTACCGGACCCGACAAGATAACAACAGCGGCAAGGCGCTTGCCGCGGCAGGCGGCCACTCTGCGCCCATGCTCCAGCGCATCCACCAGCGTGTCGCTCTGGGGGCCTCTCCGGGTGTACGTGGAGGGAGGCTGTGCAGCCAGCGGTGCGCAATGGCATGCGAAGCTGACAAGATTGCCATCGTGGCGAACGGTGGCGCCCCTAACGGTCCTTTCCTGCACTATTGGGGCGACACAGACGGGCATTTAATGTCCTTGTCCCCTGCCGTCAGGGTTAGGTAGGGTGCACTGTACAAGCAACTGTATCAACTACCTCACTTTTTACGTTTTTACCCTCCTCTGCGTTGCCACCTGTCGGTGACCCCTTTAGCGTATAAAAGGAGGCCCATGCGCAACGTAGAGGGGGTTCGGCTCAGAGGTTCGAAGCCTCAGACAGTTTGCTTCGATCCATCCGTAGCCCAGAGAACATCACACCCTCGCTTTGAAGAGCAAGAACACCAGATAATAGAACCAGACAAGCAGCAGTAGGAGTGTTATCTCTCCGGAGAGCTCCGAAGCTGGGTAAACTGCTCGTGTGCCTCGCCTCGATCTGCTCTTCGTGCGATCTCCGCCCCCCGCCGAACCGAAAGGGGCCCAGTCCGCCGGCTCCATAGGTGTTCGAGGATCAGTTTCCCCGACATCGTTGGCGCGCCAGGTAGGGGGCGTCGAGATTGCATGAACCTGATCCGGCGTTCACACGAGCTCAATCCTTATTCCCTTCATCAACATGCCACCAAAGAAGAAGACTTCGGCGGCGGCCGCTCCATCCACGTCACTTCCGCCACCTTGGAGCAAACGAGTGGTGGGATGGACGCCGGCGGAAGAAAGGACGTCGACGAGGAAGTCCATGATGCCGCCAGGTCCAAGAACAAGGCTGCACAAACCTCGGCGACTGTACATGTTCCACGCCACTCTCAGGAGGCGCAAGATCAACAGCGTCATGGCACTAGCAGTGCCATACGCATGATAGCCCAAGACCAAGCTGGTGGATCTCGGAGCGCTCAAGACCAGTATGCACGTCAGCGCGCTGGTACGAGCGGGGCACGGTCGCCTGGACGGGATACTGCTCCTTCTAACATAGTTAGAAGTTCGAGCACGTCCCGCTCCTCGCGCCGTCCGCCACTACCACCCACTACCCCAGCAGAAGCTTTGGCGCGAGCTCAACTTCTCCTAGATTACCCTCCGACGTCAGACAAGATCGACGAATGCAGAGCCACCATTCAGAGTTTCATCGGCTACGCCAACGGCGACACTCCACGGCGGCCGAGCGCGTCGCCGCCGCGGCAGGACCGCCGGACGCGAGCCGGTGGCGACGAAATGGGCGGAGGTGCAACTACCATGCAATCACCGCCCCGAAGGCCAAGATCGCCGACTCGTGGGATCCACCTCGACAGCGACTCCACTGCATCGTCGGATCCACGAGCTCGTCGTGATCAGCGCCAAGTTCTTCATGATCGACAACAAGAAGACGCTCGAACCCGCATCGAGCGCCGAAGAGAAGCGCGACGTCAATCCGACAAGCGCGCTGGGCCCTCTGTTGACATGCATGCGCCAGGGGAACCAGGCGATCTGCTGTATGCGGTAGGTTGTCCTGCGTTCACTCGTGAGCTGCGGCAAGTCCAGTGGCCCAGTACAAAGAACTTCAAGCCAGACGTACTGGAGAACTACGACGGCAAGACGCATCCGTCAGAGTTCCTCAGCATTTACACTATTGTCGTGCAAGCTGCCGGGGGACGAGATGACAAGATCCTTGCCAACTACTTCCTGCTGGTGCTCAAGCCCAATGTCAGGTCCTGGCTCATGCACTTGCCGGACAACTCCATATCCTCTTGGGCTGATATGTGCCATCATTTTGTCGGCGCCTTTACCGGCGGACACAAGCCT
Organism: Triticum aestivum; assembly: GCF_018294505.1. Lineage (NCBI taxonomy): Eukaryota > Viridiplantae > Streptophyta > Magnoliopsida > Poales > Poaceae > Triticum > Triticum aestivum. Next base: position 294,577,111 of record NC_057803.1, on the reverse strand, counting down.
CATGGCCAGGAGAGTGATCTTCATTTGCTCGCCCAGAAGGAAGGAGAGCCCATGCGCAAGTACATTCAGAGATTCAGTAGCGTGCAGCACAACATCCCAGACGTCCACCCTGCCATGGTGATCAGCGCGTTCCATCAGAATGTGCGGAACCGTAGGATGCGGGAGGAAATGGCGATGTGCAAGATCAGGGACATCAGTGAGTTATATGCATTGGCCGACAAGTGCGCGCGTGCTGAGGAAGGGAGGAGACTCCCCGGAGAAAATATAGGAGAGGGAGGATCTGACAGCGAAGATGCCGCCCCGACAAGGAAAACCCGGCGGCGGAACAACAGAAGGAGGAAAGGCAAAGAAGTGCTAGTTGTTGAGCTGTCCGGCAACGGTGGCGGCGCCAAGGAAGCCAAAGCTGGTGACTCCGGCAAGGAGGTTGCCGCGGAGGTGGCGGTCGCCGACAAGCAGGATGGCACCAACAAGCAGTATTGCAAGATTCACCGCACCAAGGGCCATGATCTTCAGAACTGCAAGAGGGTCGAGCAGCTTGTTGAGCAACAGAAAGTTGAATACGAGCGGCGCGACAAGGAGAAAGCCCAGGAAGGAGCTGGTGGATCCGGCAAGAAACGTTCCGGCCGAGGAGGACGCCGCGGCAAGGCCAAGCAGCGGTAAGGTGACAGACCTCCTCGCGGCCACGACAAGGATGAAGATGACGGCAAGGATGAAGATATGGATGATGAGGATACTGATGAGCAGGAGTTCCAGAAAGCTACAGAGGTCCTGTGCGTTGACGGTGGTGCTTCTCTGCATGCCTCGCACCGCCAGCTCAAGCAGTGGATGCGGGAAGTTAATGCAGCAGAACCGCCTGTCGAGTCACGCAAGCCTCTGAAATGGTCCAGCACGCCTATCATCTTTGATATTGAGGACCACCCGCATCGCATAACTGCGGTCGGGTGCTTGCCGATGTTGGTTTCACCAAAAATCCGCAACCTCAAGGTCACTAAGATGCTAGTTGACGGCGGGGCCGGTTTGAACTTGATCTCCTCCGTGGTGCTCCAGAAGCTCCAGATCCCTGACAGCGAGCTCGAAGAGACCGGCACATTTCAAGGAATCAACCCGGGAAGGAGCAAGCCAAAGGGAAAGATCACGTTGCCGGTAACATTTGGCAGTGAGCTGAACTTCAGGACTGAGAGGGTCACGTTTGACGTTGCCGATTTTCCATTACCTTACAATGGAATCGTTGGCCGTCCGGCACTCGCCAAGTTCATGGCAGCCTCTCACTATGCGTACAACGTACTGAAAATGCCAGGCCCAATAAGTGTCATCTCTGTCCCTGGCGACAAGAAGGATGCTCTTATCTGTACCGACAAGATCTACCGGGAAGCAGCAGCCGCAGCAGAACGAAGGACACTTGCCGCTGAAGCTCCCGGGGAGAAGAAGAAGACCAAGTCCGGCAAGAGCTCTGATGCCCACTCCGGCAAGCGCACTTCTTCGGAGTGCTGCGCTACCGTCGAGGACGCACCATCGAGCTCCACCGGCAAGTACAAGAAGGCAATGGCAGCTCCACCTGAGACTAAGAAGGTGTCCGCCAAAGAGGATGGCACTGGTGGTACCTTCACCATCAGCGCCACTCTTGACCCTAAATAGGGAAGCGCGCTCGTTGCTTTCCCGCGGGCGAATGTCGACGTGTTTGCGTGGCAACCGTCTGATATCCCCGGTGTTCCCAGGAAAGTGATTGAGCACCACCTTGCTGTCTGTCCTCATGCGTGGCCCGTCAAGCAGAGAGTCAGGAAGCAGGCAGTTGAGCGCCAAGAATTCATCGCAGAAGAAATCAAGAAGTTGGAAGCAGCAGGCCTTGTCAGAGGAGTACTCCATCCCACGTGGTTGGCCAATCCTATTGTTGTGCGCAAGGCTAACGGGAAATGGAGACTTTGTATTGACTTCACTGATGTTAATAAAGCTTGTCCCAAAGACCCATTTCCCTTGCCGCGTATTGACCAGATTGTTGACTCCACAACCAGATGTGATTTGCTTTCGTTTCTTGATGCATACTCAGGGTACCATCAGATCTTCATGGCAGAAGAAGATGAAGAGAAAACCGCACTTATCACCCCGTGTGGCACGTACTGCTTCATACGGATGCCTTTCGGTTTGAAGAATGCTGGTTCAACATTCGCAAGGGTAGTCCACCATGCTTTTGAGCCACAAATACACAGAAATGTGGAAGCTTACATGGATGACATAGTGGTCAAGAGCAAGGACAAAGCGACCTTGATTCAAGATTTAGATGAGACATTTGCAAACCTGCGCAAGATCAACCTCAAGCTTAACCCCGAGAAGTGCGTGTTTGGAGTCCCTTCCGGCAAGCTTCTCGGGTTCTTCGTGTCTCAGCGGGGAATTGAAGCCAATCCCGACAAGATCAAAGCCATCGAGCAGATCGAAGCACCAAAGCGCGTCAAGGATGTACGAAGGCTTGCCGGTTGCGTGGCTGCTCTCAGCAGGTTTATCTCTAGATCTGCTGAGCGCGCCCTGCCATTTTTCAAAATTTTGAAAAAGGCAGGTCCAATGAAATGGACTCCGGAAGCGGAGGCTGCGCTGCAGGACTTGAAGAGATACTTGTCCTCCACTCCAACGCTTGTCGCACCTAAGCCGCAAGAGAAGTTGCTGCTGTATATAGTAGCAACCAATCAAGTGGTTAGTGTTGCGTTAGTGGCGGAGAGGGAGGAAGATGAAGAGCCAGCAACCACGGCAGATCCATCCAGCGACAAGTAGGGGGCTTCATCGACAAGCTCTGGTCCCGACAAACATGGGTTTGCGCAGGAACATGATGAGATGCCAAGGAGAATGGTGCAGCGCCCAGTTTACTTTGTCAGTTCTCTTCTGCAGGGGGCTAGATCAAGGTACTCTGGTGTACAGAAGTTGCTTTTCGGCCTCCTTATGGCCTCGAGAAAGCTGCGCCATTACTTCCAAGCACATGAGATCACAGTCGTCACTCGCTTTCTGCTGAAGAGGATACTGCAAAATCCAGAAGCAACAGGCAGGATTGTCGAGTGGGCGCTGGAACTGTCAAGCTTTGGCCTCAAGTTTGAGAGCACCTCAACTATCCAAAGCAGAGCATTGGCAGAGTTCATAGCAGAGTGGACGCCAACCCCAGATGAAAAAATTCCAGAAACGAGCATCCCCGTCAAAGAGGCAAGCAAAGAGTGGCTGATGTACTTCGATGGAGCCTTCTCGCTGCAAGGCGCCGGTGCAGGTGTGCTGCTTGTTGCACCCACCGGAGAGCACCTCAAGTACGTAGTCCAGATGCACTTTCCCAAAGAGCAAGCAACCAACAATACTGCAGAGTATGAAGGATTGCTTGCCGGTCTCAGAATCGCAGCAGACCTTGGGATTAAGAAGCTCATTGTCAGGGGTGACTCATAGCTTGTCATCCGACAAGTGAACAAGAACTACCAGAGTCCGTTGATGGAAGCGTATGTCGATGAAGTGAGGAAGCTAGAGGAGCACTTTGACGGCCTACAAATGGAGCATATCCCAAGAGCTCAGAATGATATTGCTGATGGCCTGTCAAAGTGCACCGCACTAAAGTTACCTGTGGAACCAGGGATCTTTGTGCTTAAGTTGACTCAACCATCCGTAACACCATCAACTGGACAAAGCAAAAAGAGGAAGTTGGTTTCTGGTGACTACTTTCTGGCAGAGCTCCCTGAAGCCGCCGCCAAGAAAGTCCCCAAGATCAACACCAAGGATGCTGAGGAGCAGTCTGCTCCGGCAAGCCTAATGGTTTGTTCCGTTGAAGCAGACGCTCCCGACAAGTTTTGCTCTGGCAAGCTTGCCGAGGAACATCAAGCTCCGGCAGGGCCACAAGTCCCTACCGTAGAAGCAGATGTTCCCGCAGCAGAAGATGTGCCTTTAGTCCTTGTTGTCGAGCCACAGGCTCCAGCATGGGCACAGCAGATTGTCCGTTTCCTTCAGACAGGAGAACTTCCCGAAGAGCAAGAAGAAGTGGAAAGAGTAGCCCGGCAGTCAAGTATGTACCAGTTTGTCGATAGCATACTGTACAGAAGAAGACTCAACGGTGTGAAATTGAAGTGTATTCGTCGGGAAGATGGACAAAAGCTGTTGGCGGAGATACATGGAGGCATATGTGGCCACCACATTGGCGCAAGAGCACTTGCCGGCAAAGCTTTCCGGCAAGGTTTCTTTTGGCCGACAGCCCTCCAGGATGCAACTGCACAAGTAACCAAGTGTGAAGCGTGCCAGTTCCACTCCAAACAGATACACCAGCCAGCTCAAGCTCTCCAGACGATCCCTTTATCCTGGCCATTTTCGGTCTGGGGGCTCGATATCCTCGGCCCCTTCCCCCGAGCTGTCGGGGGTTTTGAGTACTTGTACGTCGCAATCGACAAGTTCACAAAGTGGCCAGAAGTGCAGCCAGTGAGGAAGGTGACAGCATAGTCAACAGTCAAGTTCTTCAGGTCAATTGTTTGCCGTTTCGGGATCCCTAACAGGATCATCACCGACAACGGCACGCAATTCACGAGTCGCACCCTCATGCAGTACGTCCAAGACTTTGGCGCCAAGGTCTGCTTCGCTTCTGTTGCTTATCTGAGAAGCAACGGTCAAGCAGAGAGGGCAAATGCTGAAGTGCTGCGCGGGCTCAAGACCAGAACTTTCGACAGGCTGCACAGGTGCGGAAGGAACTGGATCGAGGAGCTGCCGGTGGTTCTTTGGTCGATCAGAACGACGCCAAATCGAGCCACTGGCCAGACACCTTTCGCTCTAGTCTATGGAGCAGAGGCAGTTCTCCCCACGGAACTCGCATACGGATCACCTCGAGTGCTCGCTTATGATGAGCTTGAGCAAGAACAGCTGCGCCAAGACGACACGCTGCTCCTTGAGGAAGATCGTCTCCAGGCTGTTGTACGAGCTGCTCGATACCAGCAAGCTTTGTGCCGCTATCATAGCCGCAAAGTTAAAGCCAGAAGCTTCGAGGAAGGCGACCATGTTCTTCGGCGCGTTTAGTCCGCCAAGAATTCCAACAAGTTGACGCCGAAGTGGGAAGGCCCTTATCGGGTGAGACGAGTCACAAGGCCGGGCGCTGTCCGCCTTGAGACTGAAGATGGCATTCCAGTGAGCAACTCCTGGAACATAGAACATCTTCGTAAGTTTTTCCCATAAGGCGCGGTTGCCGGAACCCGTTCCGGCAACCACCTTTTGTACAAGTCTTGCCGCTGTTGCATGTAATCCTTTGTACAAAGCCGGGCGCAGAACCCGTGCATAAGTAAAACCCTATGTGCTCCGCACAGCCTGTCCATTTCATGCGTTAGTTCCTTTCTTGCATGCAATTATCTGACACTTTGTGCAGCACCTACATCCGGTAAGCAGTAACGAGCCGAAGAGCTCCATATTATTATTTTCTCTTCTTTCTTTTTCTTTTAAAGGAAAAGAAGGTTCTCCCGCACACAAGTTTGCCGGGGAGAAAGGAGAAGATTGTGGTATGATCCAGGCGTCGTTCAAGCAAAGACTTGCCTTACCGGGAAGCAAATAACAGAATAGCTAAGTTGCCAAAGTTTGAGCAATCACTTTTTTAAATTTTTGAGTTATCTTCCTCGAACGACCCTGCTTTGTATGGAAAACCTGTGCGCGGAGGAACCAACTCGTGGCTAGTTGCGCCCTTACTTTGTTTTGAGTCCGCTCAACAACTTAAGCGTGTTGCATCTAGTCGCGACAAGGTTTCTTGTCGGAAGCAGCGCCACCAGCAGGCTGCTGAAGTTCCGCACTCGGCGCTCGCGGCTCGGGCGCCTGCGCCGACAAGTTCCCTAGAAGCATAGGGTGAAAACATACAAAGGAAGGAATCTAGTAGAGGAAATAACATTGCAATTGATAACAGAAATAAAGTTATATTACAAAGATAACTTGTCGCAGCTCTAATAGACTGTTTTCATAACATGATTAGCAGCGACAAGGGAAAAGAAGAAATGGGCGGCCTAATCTACGCGCCCGCCCTCGATTCGCTTGATCTCGCTCACCTTGTCCACAATGGGTGCGACAAGGGCCTTGAGTGCGTCCAGATCGGCGTCAGGCGGCAAGGATCGGAGGACGTTGGTGAAGCTGAGGCCTGGGTTGCGGAAGGCCACCTGCATCAGCACCTTCTGGAGAACCCCAGCGCAGATTTTGCACGACTCGTCGGCCAGCTGCTTTGGGATCCTCTCCCGGAGCCGCTGGAGTGCCGTCGCCACGCCCTTGAAGAATAGACTGAGCTTGGCGCTGGGTTGAAGGCTCTTGTCGGAAGGATACCCAAAGTCCTCCATCCCCAGCTGCGCCAGCTCCTCGTTGATGACGGCGGCAGTGTTCACCAGACCCTCGGTCCAGTGCTCCACTGTGTCTCTGAAGGAGTTCTGGGTGACTGCAATGCTCTCCAGCAGCGCCGCGTCAGCCTTGACCTTCTCCGCCAAGGTCTTCTCCCGCTCCTTGGCGGCCTCCAGCGTCTGCGTCAGCGTGGCCAGCTTCAGCTCCAGGTCTGCTTTGGAATCCTTGGCGGCGCTGAGCTCCTTGCCCCTCTCAGCGAGAAGGCCTCGCAGTTCACCATGGGCGGCGGCATCCTTCTCGCGCTCACGCTTGAGAGCGGCAATCTCCTCGCCGCTCTTCCCAATATCGGCCTCCTGCCGCGCCACCTTCTTCTCTAGCTCCTTATTGGCGGCCTCTGCAGTTGCCGCGGCATCCTTTGCCTCCTTGAGAGACCCGCCAAGTGCTCGCTCGCGCTCGGCGAGCTCTTCCTCGTAGCTGTCGAGGTGGGCCTTCCGCTGCACTAGCTCGCCTTCCCGCGCGGACTGCTTCTCGGCAGCAAGCCTTTGTTCCTCCTCAGACTCGGCCTTCTCGAGAAGAAAGGCCGTGCGCTCCTCGTCTACTCGCTCCTGCTCCTGCGCCAGGGATCGAAGAGCTTCTTGATTTTGTCCCCGGAGCTCCTCCGCGCGCTTCTCCATGTCAACTCCCGCTTTCGCGACAAGTGCTTCCCGGGAAGCCAGCTTGGCTTGCCGGGTGCGGTAGAGTGATAGCAGCTTCTGCAGCAGCTGCTCCTCCTCAGGCTCGCCGCTGCTGCTGCCGGGCGCGTCAACCAATGATAGCCCAGCAGAGGCGAGCACCTCCCCGTCAAAAGTCTCCCCCTCGACTGGCGCCCTGGAGCTCGACGCCCAGGGTAGTTTAATGACGATGTTGTCACCGGCCTGCAAGTAGGCGCCGGGCTGGGGCTCCTCGGAGCCCGGCTCCGCGGAAGCGGCAGAGGGTTCGGCGGTCGGTGCAGCGCCTAGCGCTCCTGCAGCCTCAGGGTCGTCAGTGCGATCGCCCGATCCCTCCCCGGCTTCTGCAGCAGCAGCCCCGGTGGCCTCCTCGCCGGCGGTCTCATCAGCACCGGCACCTTCCTCGCCGGCGCCCTCTGTCTCCATTGGCTCAGCCGAAGATGGGTCTGAAGAACGAAGAAGGGAGAAAAATCAATCAAAAATTCATGGAAAGAAAAACAGAAGAAGCAGAACCCAAGGGAAAGTTTTTGGGCAAGTGGATTAGCTGCGCCAAGATCTTCAGTTGCGGCCTCGGTCACCGCAGGATCAGCAGTGCCGTCCCTTGCCAGAGAGTCCCCCCTTGCCGGAGAGCGCTCCCTTGCCGGGGACTCCTCCCTTGGCGGCGCAGTCGAAGCAGGTGGCACTTCGGGACCGGCCTCCGGGCGTTCCTGATGAGGCTGCTCTGCTCCTGCACAAGTCAACAAGCAAGATATCAACAAAGGAAAAAGCACTCAAGCGCGCCCGACAGCAGAAGGCTAAACTATGAACTTACGCTGGGGGCTGCTCCGAGGGGTGATTGCCGGGTCCGTCAAGGTGGTCTCGGACCCACCTCCTGCCGACGCGATGGGGTCATCCTCGATGACGATCACCGCGGCCTTGGCCCTCTTCGCCGCTCTCTGGGCCAGTGTTCTGAAAAGAAAAGAGTCCAGATTGGAGCAAGTCAGATACAAGATATAAATAGCAAGATTGAAGGATTATAAGGGTGCCAAAGAAACTCACTCTTCTTCCTCCTCATCGGAGCTGAGCGCGGAAAGATCGAAGTCCGGCCCTCCTCTGGTGCGGCGAGGTGGAGGAGTAGGATCCCTTGCCCGCTTGGCGGGGGCGGCGGCGGTGGCCCGGGACGATCCCGCTCCAGTTGCCGCTGTTGCGTGAGGCGCTCCCGCGGCAACATTGCCTGCCGCGGTAGAGCGCGTCGCGAGGCTCGGTGGCTGTGGAGCCGGCTGCCGCCCTACTGCGTCCCCGGCCCTGCGAAGGCGCCTCCTTGGCGGGGCCGGGGGCTCCGCCTGCGGCAAGCTCTCTGAAGGTTCAGCCTCCTCCTCGCCGCCCTCGCTCGACTCGGCTTCAGAACCGGCAGGCTCATCCTCGCCCATGAACTCCGCGCGTTCGGCAAGGTTTGCCGCCTCTGCAGCCTCCGCCTCCTCCACAGTGAACCCAAACACACCCGCAGCAGCTGCGGCCGCAGCCTCTTCCGCCCTAGTAGCGATGAGCTGCAGCTCCTCGTCGGTGGTGTCACGGGTGAGGCTCTTCTGCTCGTCGGTGCGGACCGGCAATTCCTCCAAGGTGTCGAAGAACGCTCGCACAACGTCGTCTGCAGGCTCTTGCCAAGTCGGGATGATGCCATGTGAATCGCACAACAGCATCATGGCGCGGATCCGGTCAAGCGAAGAGTTATTGCACAAAGGAACTACGCCCCTCGGCAGTGTGAATGGGTGCTGGGGGTCGCGTTTGAATAACTCCAAGAGCATTGCATCCAACTCCAAGACAGTGAAGTTGTAGTTGAGGCCCGGCCGCAGCCTCATGATGTTCGCCGAATTCTTAAATTCCCAGGCGGGCCTCCTCCTCTCCTACAGGGGGGCAATGCGGCGGCGGAGGAAATCTGCCCCGACAGCACCTACGGTGAGCCCGGCAAGCCTGAGGCGAAGAATCCTAGTGATGGCGATCTTCAGCCTCTCGTCTTCCGGGGCCATGTTGCTCTAGTCATTGCCGCGCACTATTGGAGTTTGGCGCACAGCGGTGAAGGGCTACGGATCCTCCTCGACGATCCAACACCACTCCGCTCTCCACTCCTCCCACTTGCTGCGGAGCTCACCCTCCAAGTACACCTCTTTCTTGCCGACTCTCGAGACCCAGGCAATCCCTCCGGCAAGCGGCTCTCCTCTCTCTACCCGAGGTATGAAGAAGTGGCGGAAAAGGGCTACACTAGGGTGGACTCCGACAAAGTTTTCGCACAAGTGTGCGAAAACTGCCATGGTCAAGACAGCATTGGGGGTGAAGTCAAGGAGGCGGAAGCCATACGTGTTCATAATGTCACAAAAGAACTCCGAGAAGGGCGGGCAGAGCCCGCAGTAGAAGAATAGCGGGAAGAACGGGTACCCATTTGGAGCCGACTCCGAGGCAGCGGCCGGGAGTACCCTCGTGCGCGGATGCGCACGCGTCTCCGTCGCCCAAAAGAGGTAGAAGTACTCCCTCAGCTCCTGCACGACGAGCTGGGGGGTGAAGATCGCCCGCTCCTTCCGCAGCGCCGCGAGCCGCTGCGCCTCGGCCGACTTCACGCCCTTTCCCTTGTCGGCTTTCGGGGCCATGGCGGAGGTGGTGGAGAAGGTCGACGGTGTGGTGATGCTGGTGGCAATGGGGGGGGGCAGAGCGCTGCTCTCTCGGCTTCGAGAAGAAGGGGGGAGCGGCGGAGTTTGTGAAGAAGGAGTAGCAGCAACCAGCGAGGGGGAACGAACTGCCCCTGTTTCCTCTGCTTATAAAGAGGGACGGGGCGGACGTTTCGGCCTTCCGCTTAAACAACCACCCACGATCTCTCCCACGATGCCGCATTCAACGTGTGCCGTTATGGGAGAGTGCGGTGGATACGGAACAAGATTTGGCGTGGCCCAGCCCGCATGTGCCCGTGCCCTGTCTTGGGCCTGGCCCAACAGCGCTCGGCACTGTGTCTGGCCCAGGCCCGGGGGCTCCTGTCGGTGTACTAGAATAGGGGTACCCTAGTACCCCGAACTTGTGCACGGGCAGTTGCAGCACCCCGCGGCAAAGGCTTGCCGGGTGATCGCCAAGTTCCCCCAAGGTTCCCTTGGAGCCATCCAAGAACAAAGTATTTAAGCTAAGGAGACAAGACCCCGGCAAGAGGAGCTTGTCGGGAAGGCCAACCAGGGCGCTCCAATGAACTTGCCGTGACGCGCCACGCGCTCCGGCAAGGCAACAAGGCCCCGGCAAGAGGAGCTTGCCGGGAAGACAATCCAAGGTACCTCGAAGCCCGGTGAGCGACAAGCTACCAGACCCGGCAAGATAACAACAGCGGCAAGGCGCTTGCCGCGGCAGGCGGCCACTCTGCGCCCATGCTCCAGTGCATCCACCAACGTGTCGCTCTAGGGGCCTCTCCGGGCGTACGTGGTGGGAGGCTGTGCAGCCAGCGGTGCGCAGTGGCATGCGAAGCTGACAAGATTGCCATCGTGGCGAACGGTGGCGCCCCTAACGGTCCTTTCCTGCACTGTTCGGGCGACTCAGACGGGCATTTAATGTCCTTGTCCCCTGCTGTCAGGATTAGGTAGGGTGCACTGTACAAGCAACTGTATCAACTACCTCACTTTTTACGTTTTTTACCCTCCTCTGCGTTGCCACCTGTCGGTGACCCCTTTAGCGTATAAAAGGAGGCCCATGCGCAACGTAGAGGGGGTTCGGCTCAGAGGTTCGAAGCCTCAGACAGTTTGCTTCGATCCATCCATAGCCCAGAGAACATCACACCCTCGCTTTGGAGAGCAAGAACACTAGATAATAGAACCAGAAAAGCAGCAGTAGGAGTGTTATCTCTCCGGAGAGCTCCGAAGCTGGGTAAACTGCTCGTGTGCCTCGCCTCGATCTGCTCTTCGTGCGATCTCAGCCCCCCGCCGAACCGAAAGGGGCCCGGTCCGCCGGCCCCATAGGTGTTCGAGGATCAGTTTCCCCGACAGGGTGTTCCCTACCGAAACCATCATGCTTGTTGTGAGAAGCTCTGGTTTGGGAGAAGCGTATACCCAAACCTGCCCCAAATGGGACAAAAAATTTACCATGGCATGTTGATGCCGCTCCATGATAGCATGCCAAGTTTCATGAATTTCAAATGAGTTTTGGATTTACTAGAATTTAAAAGCCAGGTATCTCAATGTTTGTGGCCGAGTGACGGTGGCATGGTGTTTGACATTCATTCCCATTTCTTGCATGGGACCTAAGCGTGCACCCAAGGACAAAGATTTGATTTTTCAACCAACTTATATGCACGGGAGCATGTGCATGTAGTTCAAATTTGAATTATGCACATAAATGCATTGAAAACTCACTTAATGCATAAAAATGTCCAAACGAACCCTGAAAAATCACAAAAAATAACACAACACTCCTGTTGTTCTATGTTGACACGAGAAAATTTTTGAAAGCAACAAGAGGCAATGGATATCGTTTCGCCCCTAGAGTTGGGGCGTTCCCTATCGAAACCATCATGCTTGTTGTGAGAAGCTCTGGTTTGTGATAAGCATATACCCAAACCTACCCCAAATGGGACTAAAAATTTACCACGGCATGTTGATGCCGCTCCATGATAGCATGGCAAGTTTCATGAATTTCAAACGAGTTTTGGATTTACTAGAATTTAAAAGCCATGTATCTCAATGTTTGCAGCCGACTGACGGTGGCAGGGTGTTTGACATTCATTCCCATTTCTTGCATGGGACCTAAGCATGCACCCAAGGAAAATATTAGTAATGTCAAACTTCAGGAATGCAATGCAGGGAAGATGGGGCCAACCAATTCCAGTTAGGAACGTCAACCTTGAAGTAGGTTCTTGTACAGAAACAGGCACCACCTAATCACTTGGTCGAGTTCAATGATTTATCAAGAACTTGTATCTATCTCTATCATACTGGATTTGAGTATTGAGTATAGACATAGAATACACTAGGTTCTCTCTCAAATTGTTAAGAATGTGAAAATGATTTGATGCGTTAGACATAGAATACACTAGGGCTATTATCACTACCATTGGGGCCGCCTCCTCCACTCGGAGGAATCGAACAGTCATAATTACTATCACTAGATCCACTTTCAGAACCTTTATTGACTTTCTTTCCTTTATTCATTTTTCCTTTCTTTCCAGAACCTTTATTGACTTTTCCTTTCTTTCCGGAACCTTTATTGACTTCAACATTCTCTTGATTTCCTTTGACTTTATCTTGATCAGATTGAGTAGGAGGATTAGACGATGGGAACTTATTCTTCGATGAATCTTTAGGGTCTCTGGGAAGCGAATCAGAACTGTTACATGAGAAAATGTCGTTGAACTCGTCGTAAACTCGATTCAGAAATGCAGTTAGATAGGATCTCATAATATATCTACTATTCATAGAAATATGGATTTCATCCATTCTAGGATTTCGATTGGAGGATTTTCCTGATATCAGGACCTAGTTCAAAACACTGATATCCTAGTTATCAACACCATGGTTGTAGGAAAGAGATTTCCCACCTCTAGTGAATATTCGTATGTAGAGACATGATAACCGTGGGCTTAGAGAACAAACTACACCGCCTCTATATAGGTAGAGAGAATGCGAACGGGTTTACAAAGCTTGAAGGTGGATAACCTTTATAGATCAGGATAACCTTTCACATTTTCCTACAAATAGGATATTTACACCACGACCTAAATATAGCACCTAAGAAGTATGTTCTGCCAAATGAATAGACGTATATGAAATGAAAAGAGAATGAATTTCTCAATGTTCCGTTGATAGACGGGTGCTGCAATTAGCAAATAGAGTACGACTACTACTAGGCTCCAGTGTATTCCAGAGGTGGTATAGTTGGTGACCAACCTACACTAATGTTGAGATAGTACCACGGATGTGATAGTAATACCTAGCTCATATTGTAACCCTTGTTTTAGGCCATGGAAACCCAGTGCCAACACTGAAAGCAGTAAACCCACCTGTTATAGGATCCGTAACATCTACTACTATTATATGAAGCAAATACCCTATGTTGTGAGGTAGGGAATCTATTGCGTTTATTCGAAGGCATCCAACCTATAGCAAACCTAAATGCAACCACCTCCAAATCGAAACTCTTATCCAATCCAGTGAGGAGGCAACCTGCAGCCATCACCATTCTAACATACAAATGGAATGGAAACAGGGTTGGATAACTATCCGGATCTACTCCCCAAACTCACATCCCATTATCTCACCAGTGAGTGGGCTTCGAACAATGATCATGAATTCATATACGATTCGATAGGTTCCGAATCTGAAGGATGTTTCTCATCCAATGCTTATTTATCACCCTACTCCTACTTCCATCATTCTTAGTAGATCGACCTCCTTTCTTATTAGAAGATTGCACATCGTTATTACCTCCTTTCTTCTTATCACGCCCTTTCTTATTAGCTCCTTTCTTTTCCCCCGGATTTGTCACTTCCAAATCATTATTACCTCCTTTCTTCTTATCACTTCCATTCTTCTTATCACTTCCTTTATTATTAGTTCCTTTCTTATTAGTTCCTTTCTTATTAGTTCCCTTCTTTTCCCCCAGATCTTTCACTTCTATAGAATCACTCTCATCAACACGATCATCCTCGCAAGTCTTACCCTTATTCAATCCTTCTCGGATTACCCTGCTTAGTTTAGCCGCATCCTTCAGCCTTTTATTATCTTCCCACAGCTGTAATATTAGACTGCCAGTAGGCTGATCTTTCAACATTTTGAACAAGTCTTCACTCATAAATACGTATGGCTTTGTGTCGACCCACACACCCTTTTTAAAGACGAGTACCCTTTTAGCCCCTCCCAATCTCATTGTTATTTGGCTCATACGTTTCCGTATGACTAGATTTTTCCAATCCACTAAAAAGTTCTTTTCATGATTGATCACCCATTCAGAGTGAACATTATTTAACAAGTTCACGAAGTGACTTTTTTCAACCACACCAGACGGTGCACCCTTATACTTTTTGACATCTTTACCCCCTTCGACCTCCAAGAAGTAGCTTTTAGGAGCAGTAAAAATCGCACGCCTAATAAGGCCGTGTTCTAGCTTAAACTTACCAAGCTCTCTATCTGATATCATAGATTCGGGAAGAGGATTCCCTAAAACTACAGAGTCTGTGTCCGTATAGAGGCAGTCATCCCGTGACACAAATTGGTCCATATATATACGGTGTAACTCGTAATGCATGCTGATATCTGAGGACACGTGTTCACCGGCGGTTTCCATCCATCGCTCTCATCGTATACGTCCTCTTTATAAGTGATTAAATTATACTCTCCCAGTTCGAGTACATCGATCACTTTACCCTTTTTCTTATGCATAAACACTTGACTTGTAACCTTAGAGCAAAGGACAGCCTTAGTGCTTTCAGTCTTTATACCCAAACGACTGTACACATTGTTCATGCTCAACTTGTGTATATAGCTTTTGGCTCCTAATTGTTTATCTCTAGCATCTAATCTCCTTGAATACATATCATCTATGAATTCCGCAAATGGACTATCAACAGGCTCAAACAAGTACCCACAGCGCGGCGTAACATCATACCCTAATTTGACAGCATGCTTTAATTCTTCACTAGAGTAACACCCACACACGTACCCAACTCTGAATTTCAGAGCCTTCCCATCAAGGTCTCTAAATGGGAGAAAAGGACGCTTTACATGCTTAGGTATATACACCAACGCTTGTATAAAGCCAAACAAATCGTCCAATTTCTTGTTACAGAAATTGTCATGCCACACCCCCTTCCTGCCGGGCATTTTACATGTTTTCATTATATACGGATATAACGAATTGGCATCGTAGTAATACAAATTCTCCCCGTAAGGCTTGTACACATCTACATGCCCACCATAGTATGCCCGCCTAATGAATGCGTCTTCTTCCTTAGTTGGAATGTACAACTTCCATCTCTTATCGTCATGATACCTCATTCGCCATATGGTAAAGGCCATAGCCGCAATGGTAGTTTTATCAACTATGTCAACTTTGTAGTACTCAAAAAGATCTATTGCGCCCTGACCATGATATGACCTAAATGCACGACGTCATGTTTCAAATACTTGAGATAATCCACTGTATTTTCGACAATCGTTTCAAGGGTGACGTTTGTGTGATGGATCATACGCTTACTCACAATCACACAAACATCCCTAAACCTCAGTAAGCCTGTCTAGATGATGCATTTCCCTTCTTATCTATCGATGTATTCATTTGAGGCCACATGCAGGTATATATCTACGAGTGGTTTATATAAAGGAGGGTCCTGATAAGAATGATGTTCGGAAAAGGTGAAACAAGTTGTGTTGACTGAGGCTCAGAATACGTTCTTGCACCACTCCTTTCAAACACACATACCCTTTCTTCTCACAAATGTGAAATTCCGGAACTCTATGTGTAATTGTTGCAACAACGATAGGGACTCTGCCGAGGGCTCCCCGGTAGGTTCTAGTCTCTCTTTATACTGCGACTGGAGCAAGGCGTAATGGCCTGTGTGGTATGTTGATCAAGGAGGTGCTGCATTGGCTGTAGCTGCAAGAGGTCTTGAGACAGAAATTATGCCATTATTGCTTCTTTCATTTAAAAGCTTGAGTCGGTTCTATCTAGCTAAGTTATTCAATAAAGTAGATCAAAGTGTGTGATGCTTGTGAGTTTGGCAACTACTATATACGATATTTATAACAATACTTGATACTTGATTTATGACTTCCTCTACCTAGACCCACACCTACTTTGAATTTAACTTAACGGAGCGGCGGATCCAATAAAAAGGGACTACATTCCAATCGTACTTACCAGAATAAATAGTTGTATGGCATTTGAACCCCACCTTCATGGTTGTATTCTAATTAGCTGGAAATGTATGACCTAAGCTTCTCAACATGCATTCACTCAACAGAGCACTTAATCAGTTTTCTAATGGCTTGAAAGACTACTATGTTTCTTTTAAGCTTAGTTGCAAAAGAAAATCAAAGGGGAATGCGGGTCCATTTTGTAACGCTTACGGTTATAAAGAAAAGTAACTCCCATCTGCGTGAGAGGCATCGCTACCGGGCCGGTCCTCGATTCCTTTCCTTGTCTCCATTCTGATTGATTTGCTTCTTCACGCAAGCACTTGGTTCGCCCCTTACTATAACCATCCCACTCAATCTTTTACACCGATGTTTCATACTCTCTCGACCAGATTCTCTTGGCGGCTTCCCTGACTAGAGAAGTGATCTTTGCAAACTTCAGGGAGTTCGGTGCTGGATTCAAATCTACGGGGTGCATGATGTTCCCTACCGAAACCATCATGCTTGTTGTGAGAAGCTCTGGTTTGGGAGAAGCATATAGCGAAACTTGTCCCAAATGGGACAAAAAAATTACCACGACATGTTGATGCCGCTGCATGATAGCATGCCAAGTTTCATGAATTTCAGACGAGTTTTGGATTTACTAGAATTTAAAAACAAGGTATCTCAATGTTTCTGGCCGAGTGACGGTGGCAGGGTGTTTAACATTCATTCCCATTTCTTGCATGGGACCTAAGCATGCACCCAAGGTCAAAGATTTGATTTTTCAACCAATTTATATGCACGGGAGCATGTGCATGTAGTACGAATTTGAATTATGCACATAAATGCATTGAAAACTCACTTAATGCATAAAATTTTCCAAACGAACACTGAAAAATAACAAAAAATAACACAACACCCCTTTTGTTCTATGTTGACACGAGAAAAAGTTTGAAAGCAATGAGGCAATAGATATCGTTTCGCCCTCAAAGTTGGGGTGTTCCCTACCGAAACCGTCATGTTTGTTGTGGCAAGCTCTGTTTGTGAGAAGCTTATACCCAAACCTGCCCCAAATGGGACAAAAAAAATTCCATGGCATGTTGATGCCTCTCCATGACAGCATGCCAAGTTCCATCAATTTCAGACGAGATTTGGATTTACTAGAATTTTAAAGCCAGGTATCTCAATGTTTTCGGCTGAGTGACGGTGGCATGGTGTTTGACATTCATTCCCATTTCTTGCATGGGACCTAAGCATGCACCCAAGGACAAAGATTTGATTTTTCAACCAATTTATATGCACGCGAGCATGTGCATGTAAATCAAATTTGAATTATTCACATAAACGCACTGAAAACTCACCTAATGCATAAAAATGTCCAAACAAACCCCGAAAAATGACAAAAAATAACACAACACTCTTGCTGTTCTATGTTGACACGAGAAAATTTTTGAAAGCAATCAGAGGCAATGGATATTGCTTCACCCCCCAAGTTGGGGTGTTCCCTACCGAAACCATCATGCTTGTTGTGAGAAGCTCTGGTTTGGGAGAAGCGTATACCCAAACCTGCCCCAAATGGGACAAAAAATTTACCATGGCATGTTGATGACGCTCCATGATATAATGCCAAGTTTCAAGAATTTCAAATGAGTTTTGGATTTACTAGAATTTAAACGCCGGGTATCTCAATGTTTGCGGCCGAGTGACGGTGGCATGGTGTTTGACATTCATTCCCATTTCTTGCATGGGACCTAAGCATGCACCCAAGGACAAAGATTTGATTTTTCAACCAATTTATATGCACGGGAGCATGTGCATGTAGTTCAAATTTGAATTATGCACATAAATGCATTGAAAACTCACTTAATGCATAAAAATGTCCAAACGAACCCCAAAAAATCACAAAAATAACACAACACTCCTGTTGTTCTATGTTGACACGAGAAAATTTTTGAAAGCAACAAGAGGCAATGGATATCGTTTCGCCCCTAGAGTTGGGGCGTTCCCTATCGAAACCATCATGCTTGTTGTGAGAAGCTCTGGTTTGTGAGAAGCATATACCCAAACCTACCCCAAATGGGACTAAAAATTTACCACGGCATGTTGATGCCGCTCCATGATAGCATGGCAAGTTTCATGAATTTCAAACGAGTTTTGGATTTACTAGAATTTAAAAGCCATGTATCTCAATGTTTGCAGCCGACTGATGGTGGCAGGGTGTTTGACATTCATTCCCATTTCTTGCATGGGACCTAAGCATGCACCCAAGGAGAAATATTTTATTTTTCAACTAATTTATGTTCATGGGAGCATGTGCATGTATATCAAATTTGAATTATGCACATAAATGCATTGAAAACTCACTTAACACATAAAAATGTCCAAACGAACACCGAAAGATCACAAAAAAATAACACAACACTCCTGCTGTTCTATGTTGACACGAGAAAATTTTTGAAAGCAATAAGAGGCAATGGATATTGTTTCACCCCCAAAGTTGGGGTGTTCCCTACCGAAACCATCATGCTTATTGTGAGCAGCTCTAGTTTGTGAGAAGCTTATACCCAAACCTGCCCCAAATGGGACAAAAATTTTACCACGGCATGTTGATGCCGCTCCATGATAGCATGCCAAGTTCCATGAATTTCAGACGAGTTTTGGATTTACTAGAATTTAAATGCCAGGTATCTCAATGTTTGCGGCTGAGTGACGGTGGCATGGTGTTTGACATTCATTCCCATTTCTTGCATGGGACCCAAGCATGCACCCAAGGACAAAGATTTGTTTTTTCAACCAATTTATATGCACGCGAGCATGTGCATGTAGTTCAAATTTGAACTATTCACATAAATGCACTGAAAACTCACTTAATGCATACAAATGTCCAAACGAACCCCGAAAAATGACAGAAAATAACACAACACTCCTGTTGTTCTATGTTGACATGAGAAATATTTTGAAAGCAATCAGAGGCAATGGATATCATTTCGCCCTCAAAGTTGGGGTGTTCCCTACCGAAACCATCATGCTTGTTGTGAGAAGCTATGGTTTGTGAGAAGCATATACCCAAACCTGTCCCAAATGGGACAAAAAATTACCACGACATGTTGATGCCACTTCATGAAAGCATGCCAAGTTTCATGAATTTAAGACGAGTTTTGGATTTAGTAGAATTTAAAAACCACGTAACTCAATGTTTGCGGTCGAGTGACGGTGGCAGGGTGTTTGACATTCATTCCCATTTCTTGCAAGGGACCTAAGCATGCACCCATGGTTTTATATGCACGGGAGCATGTGCATGTAGTACAAATTTGAATTATGCACATAAATGCATTGAAAAGACACTTAATGCATAAAATTGTCCAAACGGACCCCGAAAAATCACAAAAAATAACACAACACTCCTGTTGTTCTATGTTGACACGAGAAAAAGTTTGAAAGAAATAAGAGAGAATAGATATCATTTCTGTGACGCTCCGAGACCGATGTGCCAGGTGCCGTCCAGTTATTTGTTCGTGTTGCCTTGTCATTGCTTCCGTGTCATGCATTGCATATCATGTCATCATGTGCATTTCTTTTGCATACGTGTTCGTCTCATGCATCCGAGCATTTTCCCCGTTGTCCGTTTTGCATTCCGGCATTTCGTTCTCCTCCGGTGGCCATTTCTACCTTTCTTTCATGTGTGGGGATTAAACATTTTTGGATTGGACCGAGACTTTTCATGCGGCCTTGGTTTACTACCGGTAGACCGCCTATCAAGTTTCGTACCATTTGGACTTCGTTTGATGCTCCAACGGTTAACCGAGGGACCGAAAAGGCCTCGTGTGTGTTGCAGCCCAACACCCTTCCAAAGTGGCCCAAAACCCACTTAAACCTCCTCCATCATCTCGGTCATTCGATCACGATCGCGTGGCCGAAAACTGCACCTCATTTGGACTATCCTAGCTCCCTCTACCTATAAATATGTGCACCCAGTTCATTTTCGCGGACGAAACCCTAATCTCCCTCCTCATCGCGCCACGGGACATGTCCGCGCCGCACCAGACATGTCCGCCGCCGCACTGCCATGTCGCTCGACCAATAGGAGTGCGCCACGTCATCACCACCGCCTCCCTCCTCCAATCGCGCACCGCCATGTGGCGCTGCCTCCGTCCTCCACCGCGTGGCCCGGGGAAGCCCATCGCGGGCCCGCCCGGGCCCGGATTCCGCCGCCGCCCCGCGTCCGAGGTGCCCCGCCACCGCCACCAGGTGTTCCGCCGCACCGCCCTCGCTAGTGTGGCCCGCCGCCACCGCACCTCGCCGGCCCTGCCCCGACGGATCCGCGCCGCCGCTTCGGTTCGTCACCGGCGCCGCCATACTCGTCGCTGGGCCAGTCGCCTTCTGCCGCCGCCTCGCACGCCGCGCTCCGGTCGCCGCTCCACCCTGCCGCTCGCCGCCTTCGTCGCGCCTCCCGGCCGCCTCTCCTCGCCGCTGCGTGCTTCGGCAGCTCGCCGGTCTTCCTCGCCGGGGCCCGTCCCGGCCGGATCTACTCCGGTGGATGAGATCCACCGGGAGTTGGACCAAACGCTGCGCGCCCGCGTCCCGGATCTCCTCGTCCGCCCGTTGACTTTTCACGGAGAGGTCCAAATTCCACTAAGTCCCCGAAATTCCCAGATCCATATGCTCATGTTCATCGCATCGTAACTTTGCATCCATATCTCCATTTTGCGCATATAGCATATCAAAATGTTCGTCTCAGAGAGTACATCATTTCATCTCATTGCATCATTTTCATTTGAGCTCATCTTGATGCCCGAAATGCTGTTAGAAGAGTGCTACTTGAGATAATTGTCAGATCTGGTGCTCCATTTAGATATTTGTCATTTTTCCCATGATTGTTGTGTGCATGATATGCCCACGAGCTCTACATATGTTTTGTTAAGGGTTTTCCATATATCCAGAGGTGCAATCCATGTATTTTTGTGATGTGTGTGGTGACTAGCACAAGCTTGCAAAGTGAGGCACTTGGTAATGCTGATTTCAGGGACTTAGCAATTCCACTAAGTCCTTGATCTGTTTTTCTCATGATGCCATATGTTCGTGTTGTTTCCTAGTGATCCGTGCCTCTTTTGAGGATGATCAGTAAGGATGTTTTGTTAACCTTGTAGTGCTCTATCCATCCATGTCTTTGTTTGCAATTATGGAGCACCCTAGCTTGAGTCAATCGAGCTCTACTTTTGCTACTTCGTGAATCTGGGCAGATTGTCTACTTCTTAGCGATTTTGCCGAGGATGTTGTAGTTGATCCGTGCATGCTATGTTATTGTTCTTGCCATGTCTAGCTTGTATTTTGTGTATTCTTGATGGGTGTATTCTTAGATTGCCATGCCTTGCTCTGTAGTGAGTGCATCGAGCTCGTAAACATGCTTACTTGATATCTGTTTTCAGCATGCTCCTGTTTTCACTAAGTCTGAGAACTGATTATGCTTTTTCCATGTTCACATGCTTCCAAATGTATTTTATGATCCCTTTTGGCTCAAGGTCACTAAGGGACTTTTGTTAAGCTCTTTGAGTAGCTCCATGCCATGCTTTACTTTGCAATGGTCAGGTCCTGTAGCATATAGTTTTCATGCTCCGAAGAGTGCTATCTGATCTGAAATTTCAGACAAGTGTTAATTTCACTAAGTCTGAAATCTGTTTACCATATGAATTTTTGCCATGCTTGTTTGAACCTGTTAATTGATGAATTGGCCGTAGCTCAGTGCTAGTCTTTTGTTAAGCATCTTGAATGGATCCCTGCCATGTATTTTGTTGTCATGTTTGGATGTTGTAGCATGTTCATCTTGTTGCATTTAGATGGCTACTTGCTGTAAATCGCAGAACGTGGTCATATTTGAATCGCTTGCCATTTCCAAACCGTAACTCCGATTCCGGTGATCTTTATATCGTTTTCGAGCGATTTCATCTCACCTTTCCAGTGGCACACTTGGATTTCCATGTTAAGGCCAGTTTCATGCATTCCTTGTCCAATCATGCATACGCATCGCATTCTGCATCTCGCATATCATACCATGTTCATGTGTTGGTTGTTTACTATGTTGTGTGCTTCTTTCCGGTGTTGCTTCTTCGGGTTGGTTCCAATAACGTCGCGTTTGTGAGGATTCGTTCGACTTCATCCATTTATCTTCTTCATGAACTCGTTCTTCTTTCTTGCGGGATTTCAGGCAAGATGATCACACCCTCGAAATCACTTCTATCTTTGCTTGCTAGTTGCTCGCTCTTTTGGTATGCCTATGTTGCGATACCTACCACTTGCTTATCATGCCTCCCATATTGTTGAACCAAGCCTCTAACCCACCTTGTCCTAGCAAACCGTTGTTTGGCTATGTTATCGCTTTGCTCAGCCCCTCTTATAGTGTTGTTAGTTGCAGGTGAAGATTGAAGTTTGTTCCTTGTTGGGAAATGGAGATGTTGTTCCTTGTTAGAACATGTTTTTTACTTGTTGGGATACCACAATATATCTTATTTAATTAATGCATCTATATACTTGGTAAAGGGTGGAAGGCTCGGCCTTATGCCTAGTGTTTTGTTCCACTCTTGTCGCCCTAGTTTCCGTCATATCGGTGTTATGTTCCCGGATTTTGCGTTCCTTACGCGGTTGGGTTATAATGGGAACCCCTTGACAGTTCGCTTTGAATAAAACTCCTCCAGCAAGGCCCAACCTTGGTTTTACCATTCGCATCCTAGCCTTTTCTTTCCCTTGGGTTCTGCAGACTCAAGGGTCATCTTTATTTAAACCCTCGGGCCAATGCTCCTCCGAGTGTTGGTCCAACCCAGAGCACCGTGTAGGGCCATCCCTTGGCAACTTGGGTTACGTCGGCTCCTGTACGCTTAGCTTATCCGGTGTGCCCTAAGAACGAGATATGTGCAGCTACTATCGGGATTTGTCGGCACAGCGGGTGGTCTTGCTAGACTTGTTTTACCATTGTCGAGGATGTCTTGTAGAACCGGCATACCGAGTCTGATCGGAATGTCTCGGGAGGAGGTCTATTCCTTCGTTGACCGTGAGAGCTTGTCATGGGCTAAGTTGGGACACCCCTGCAGGGATTTCAACTTTCGAAAGCCGTGCTCGCGGTTATGGGCAGATGGGAATTTGTTAATGTCCGGTTGTAGAAAACCTGAAGTTGACCTTAATTAAAATACATCAACCGCGTGTGTAACCGTGATGGTCTCTTTCCGGCGGAGTCCGGGAAGTGAACATGGTGTTGGAGTTATGTTTGGCGTAGGTTGTTCTAGGATCACTTCTTGATCATAGTTTATCGACCGTGCTTTGCCTTCTCTTCTCGCTCTCTTTTGAGTATGTTAGCCACCATATATGCTAGTCGCTTGCTGCAGCTCCACCTCATACCTGTTACCTTACCCATAAGCTTAAATAGTCTTGATCGCGAGGGTGCGAGATTGCTGAGTCCCCGTGGCTCACAGTTACTTCCAAAACCAGCTTGCAGGTGCCGATGAGTCCGTGCAGACGACGCAACCAAGATTAGGAGGAGCTCGATGAAGATCTTGTCCTTTGTGTTGTTTCGTTCTAGTTGTTCAGTAGTGGAGCCCAGTTGGGGTCGATCGGGGACCTTGTCGCATTTGGGGTTCTTCTTTTATTTTGGTTCCGTAGTCGGACCTTGATTGTATTTGGATGATGTAATGCTTTATTCATGTATTTATGTGAAGTGGCGATTGTAAGCCAACTATGTATCTTTTTCCCCTATTGTATTACATGGGTGGTGTGAAGATTACCTCACTTGCGACATTGCTTTCAACGCGGTTATGCCTCTAAGTCGTGCTTCGACACGTGGGAGATATAGCCGCATCGAGGGTGTTACAATTTCGCCCTCAAAGTTGGGGTGTTCCCTACCGAAACCATCATGCTTGTTGTGACAGGCTCTGTTTGTGAGCAGCTTATACCCAAACCTGCCCCAAATGGGACAAAAAAATTACCACAGCATGTTGATGCCGCTGCATGATAGCATGCCAAGTTTCATGAATTTCAGACGAGTTTTGGATTTACTAGAATTTTAATGCCGGGTATCTCAATGTTTGCGGCTTAGTGACGGTGGCATGGTGTTTGACATTCATCCCATTTCTTGCATGGGACCGAAGCAAGCACCCAAGGACAAAGATTTGATTTTTCAACCAATTTATATGCACGCGGGCATGTGCATGTAGTTCAAATTTGAATTATTCACATAAATTCACTGAAAACTCACATAATGCATAAAAATGTCCAAACGAACCCCGAAAATGACAAAAAATAACACAACACTCCTGTTGTTCTATGTTGACACGAGAAATATTTTGAAAGCAAACAGAGGCAATGGATATCGTTTTGCCCCCAAAGTTGGGGGGTGTTCCCTACCGAAACCGTCATGCTTGTTGTGAGAAGCTCTGGTTTGGGAGAAGCATATATCGAAACCTGTCCCAAATGGGACAAAAAAATACCACAACATGTTGATGCCGCTGCATGATAGCATGCCAAGTTTCATCAATTTCAGACGAGTTTTGGATTTACTAGAATGTAAAAACAAGGTATCTCAATGTTTGTGGCCAAGTGACGGTGGCAGGGTGTTTAACATTCATTCCCATTTCTTGCATGGGACCTAAACATGCACCCAAGGTCAAAGATTTGATTTTTCAACCAATTTATAGGCACGGGAGCATGTGCATGTAGTATGAATTTGAATTATGCACATAAATGCATTGAAAACTCACTTAATGCATAAAATTGTCCAAACGAACCCTGAAAAATCACAAAAAATAACACAACACTCCTTTTGTTCTATGTTGACACGAGAAAAAGTTTGAAAGCAATGAGGCAATAGATATCGTTTCGCCCTCAAAGTTGGGGTGTTCCCTACCGAAACCGTCATGCTTGTTGTGACAAGCTCTTTTTGTGAGAAGCTTATACCCAAACCTGCCCCAAATGGGACAAAAAATTTGCCATGGCATGTTGATGCCGCTCCATGACAGCATGCCAAGTTCTATGAATTTCAGACGAGTTTTGGATTTACTAGAATTTTAATGCCAGGTATCTCAATGTTTGCGACTGAGTGACAGTGGCATGGTGTTTGACATTCATTCCCATTTCTTGCATGGGACCTAAGCATGCACCCAAGGACAAAGATTTGATTTTTCAACCAATTTATATGCATGCGAGCATGTGCATGTAAATCAAATTTGAATTATTCACATAAACGCACTAAAAACTCACCTAATGCATAAAAATGTCCAAACGAACCCCGAAAAATGACAAAAAATAACACAACACTCTTGCTGTTCTATGTTGACACGAGAAAATTTTTGAAAGCAATCAGAGGCAATGGATATTATTTCGCCCCCCAAGTTGGGGTGTGCCCTACCGAAATCATCATGCTTGTTGTGAGAAGCTCTGGTTTGGAAGAAGTGTATACCCAAACCTGCCCCAAATGTGACAAAAAATTTACCATGGCATGTTGATGCCACTCCATGATAGCATGCCAAGTTTCATGCATTTCAGATGAGTTTTGGATTTACTAGAATTTAAACGCCGTGTATCTCAATGTTTGCGGCCGAGTGACGGTGGCATGGTGTTTGACATTCATTCCCATTTCTTGCATGGGACCTAAGCATGCACCCAAGGAGAAAGATTTGATTTTTCAACCAATTTATATGCACGGGAGCATGTGCATGTAGTTCAAATTTGAATTATGCACATAAATGCATTGAAAACTCACTTAATGCATAAAAATGTTCAAATGAACCCCAAAAAATCACAAAAAATAACACAACACTCCTGTTGTTCTATGTTGACACGAGAAATATTTTGAAAGCAACAAGAGGCAATGGATATTGTTTCGCCCCTAGAGTTGGAGCGTTCCCTATCGAAACCATCATGCTTGTTGTGAGAAGCTCTGGTTTGTGAGAAGCATATAACCAAACCTACCCCAAATGGGACTAAAAATTTACCACGTCATGTTGATGCCGCTCCATGATAGCATGGCAAGTTTCATGAATTTCAAATGAGTTTTGGATTTACTAGAATTTAAAAGCCAGGTATCTCAATGTTTGCAGCCGACTGACGGTGGCAGGGTGTTTGACATTCATTCCCATTTCTTGCATGGGACCTAAGCATGCACCCAAGGAGAAATATTAGTAATGTCAAACTTCAGGAATGCAATGCGGGGCAGATGGGGCCAACCAATTCCAGTTAGGAACGTCAACCTTGAAGTAGGTTCTTGTACAGAAACAGGTACAACATAATCACTTGGTCGAGTTCGATGAGTTAGCAAGAACTTGTATCTATCTCTATCATACTGGATTTGAGTATTGAGTATAGACATAGAATACACTAGGTTCTCTCTCAAATTGTTAAGAATGTGAAAACGATTTGATGTGTTAGAAGGCGCACCTCCAGGAGGACTATTATCACTACCATTGGGGCCGCCTCCTCCACTCGGAGGAATTGAACAGTCATAGTTACTATCACTAGATCCACTTTCAGAACCTTTATTGACTTTCTTTCCTTTATTCACTTTTCCTTTCTTTCCAGAACCTTTATCGACTTTTCCTTTCTTTCCAGAACCTTTATTGACTTCAACATTCTCTTGATTTCCTTTGACTTTATCTTGATCATATTGAGTAGGAGGATTAGACGATGGGAACTTATTCTTCGATGAATCTTCAGGGTCTCTAGGAAGCGAATCAGAACTGTTACATGAGAAAATGTCGTTGAACTCGTCGTAAACTCGATTCAGAAATGCAGTTAGATAGGATCTCATAATATATCTACTATTCATAGAAATATGGATTTCATCCATTCTAGGATTTCGATTGGAGGATTTTCCTGATATCAGGACCTATTTCAAAACACTGATATCCTAGTTATCAACACCATGGTTGTAGGAAAGAGATTTCCCACCTCTAGTGAATATTCGTATCTAGAGACATGATAACCGTGGGCTTAGAGAACAAACTACACCGCCTCTATATAGGTAGATAGAGAATGCGAACGAGTTTACAAAGCTTGAAGAGGAGAAAGGTGGATAACCTTTATAGATCAGGATAACCTTTCACATTTTCCTACAAATAGGATATTTACACCACGACCTAAATATAGCACCTAAGAAGTATGTTCTGCCAAATGAATAGACGTATATGAAATGAAAAGAGAATGAATTTCTCAATGTTCCGTTGATAGACGGGTGCTGCAATTAGCAAACAGAGTACGACTACTACTAGGCTCCAGTGTATTCCAGAGGTGGTATAGTTGGTGACCAACCTACACTAATGTTGAAATAGTACCATGGATGTGATAGTAATACCTAGCTCATATTGTAACCCTCGTTTTAGGCCATGGAAACCCAGTGCCAACACTGAAAGCAGTAAACCCACCTGTTATAGGATCCGTAACATCTACTACTGTTATATGAAGCAAATACCCTATGTTGTGAGGTAAGGAATCTATTGCGTTTATTCGAAGGCATCCAACCTATAGCAAACCTAAATGCAACCACCTCCAAATCGAAACTCTTATCCAATCCAGTGAGGAGGCAACCTGCAGCCATCAACATTCTAATATACAAATGGAATGGAAACAGGGTTGGATTACTATCCGGATCTACTCCCCAAACTCACATCCCTCAGTGAGTGGGCTTCGAACAATGATCATGAATTCATATACGATTCGATAGGTTCCGAATCTAAAGGATGTTTCTCATCCAATGCTTATTTATCACCCTCTTTCTTATTACTACTCCTACTTCCATCATTCTTAGCAGATCGACCTCCTTTCGTATTAGAAGATTGCACATCGTTATTACCTCCTTTCTTCTTATCACTCCCGGTTCCTTTCTTATTAGTTCCCTTCTTTTCCCCCAGATCTTTCACTTCTATAGAATCACTCTCATCAACACGATCATCCTCGCAAGTCTTACCCTTATTCAATCCTTCTCGGATTACCCTGCTTAGTTCAGCCGCATCCTTCAGCCTTTTATTATCTTCCCACAGCTGTAATATTAGACTGCCAGTAGGATGATCTTTCAACATTTTGAACAAGTCTTCACTCATAAATACGTATGGCTTTGTGTCGACCCACACACCCTTTTTAAAGACGAGTACCCTTTTAGCCCCTCCCAATCTCATTGTTATTTGGCTCATACATTTCCGTGTGACTAGATTTTTCCAATCCACTAAAAAGTTCTTTTCATAATTGATCACCCATTCAGAGTGAACATTATTTAACAAGTTCATGAAGTTACTTTTTTCAACCACACCAGACGGTGCACCCTTATACTTTTTGACATCTTTACCCCCTTCGACCTCCAAGAAGTAGCTTTTAGGAGCAGTAAAAATCACACGCCTAATAAGGCCGTGTTCTAGCTTAAACTTACCAAGCTCTCTATCTGATATCATAGATTCAGGAAGAGGATTCTCTAAAACTACAGAGTCTGTGTCCGTATAGAGGCAGTCATCCCGAGACACAAATTGGTCCATATATATACGGCGTAACTCGTAATGCATCCTG
This sequence comes from Triticum aestivum, assembly GCF_018294505.1. NCBI lineage: Eukaryota > Viridiplantae > Streptophyta > Magnoliopsida > Poales > Poaceae > Triticum > Triticum aestivum. The sequence continues at coordinate 294,548,742 of NC_057803.1, read as the reverse complement.
ATATCTGAGGACACGTGTTCACCGGCGGTTTCCATCCATCGCTCTCATCGTATATGTCCTCTTTATAAGTGATTAAATTATACTCTCCCAGTTCGAGTACATCGATCACTTTACCCTTTTTCTTATGCATAAACACTTGACTTGTAACCTTAGAGCAAAGGACAGCCTTAGTGCTTTCGGTCTTTAGACCCAAATGACCGTACACACTGTTCATGCTCAACTTGTGTATATAGCTTTTGGCTCCTAATTGTTTATCTCTAGCATCTAATCTCCTTGAATACATATCATCTATGAATTCCGCAAATGGACTATCAATAGGCTCAAACAAGTACCCACAGCACGGCGTAACATCATACCCTAATTTGACCGCATGCTTTAATTCTTCACTAAAGTAACACCCATACACGTACCCAACTCCGAATTTCAGAGCCTTCCCATCAAGGTCTCTAAATGGGAGAAAAGGACGCTTTACATGCTTAGGTATATACACCAACGCTTGTATAAAGCCAAACAAATCGTCCAATTTCTTGTTACAGAAATTGTCATGCCACACCCCCTTCCTGCCGGGCATTTTACATGTTTTCATTATATACGAATATAACGAATTGGCATTGTAATAATACAAATTATCCCCGTAAGGCTTGTACACATCTACATGCCCACCATAGTATGCCCGCCTAATGAATGTGTCTTCTTCCTTAGTTGGAATGTACAACTTCCATCTCTTATTGTCATGATACCTCATTCGCCATATGGTAAAGGCCATAGCCGCAATGGTAGTTTTATCAACTATGTCAACTTTGTAGTACTCAAAGAAGATCTATTGCGCCCTGACCATGATATGACCTAAAAGCTCGACGTCATGTTTCAAATACTTGAGATAATCCACTGCATTTTCGACAATCGTTTCAAGGGTGACGTTTGTGTGATGGATCGTACGCTTACTCACCATCACACAAACGTCCCTAAACCTCAGTAATCCTTTCTAGATGATGCATTTCCCTTCTTATCTATCGATGTATTCATCTAAGGCCACAGGCAGGTATATATCTACGAGTGGTTTATATAAAGGAGGGTCCTGATAAGAATGATGTTCGGAAAAGGCGAAACAAGTTGTGTTGACTGAGGCTCAGAATACATTCTTGCACCACACCTTTCAAACACACATACCCTTTCTTCTCACAAATGTGAAATTCCGGAACTCTGTGTGTAATTGTTGCAACAACGATAGGGACTCTACCGAGGGCTCCCCGGTAGGTTCTAGTCTCTCTTTATACTGCGACTGGAGCAAGGCGTAATGGGCTGTGTGGTATGTTGATCAAGGAGGTGCTGCATTGGCTGTAGCTGCAAGAGGTCTTGAGACAGAAATTATGCCATTATTGCTTCTTTCATTTAAAAGCTTGAGTCGGTTCTATCTAGCTAAGTTATTCAATAAAGTAGATCGAAGTGTGTGATGCTTGTGAGTTTGGCAACTACTATATACGATATTTATAACAATACTTGATACTTGATTTATGACTTCCTCTACCTAGACCCACACCTACTTTGAATTTAACTTAACAGAGCGGCGGATCCAATAAAAAGGGACTACATTCCAATCGTACTTAACAGAATAAATAGTAGTATGGCATTCGAACCCCACCTTCATGGTTGTATTCTAATTAGCTAGAAATGTATGACCTAAGCTTCTCAACAGGCATTCACTCAACAGAGCACTTAATGAGTTTTCTAATGGCTTGAAAGACTACTATGTTTCTTTTAAGCTTAGTTGCAAAAGAAAAGCAAAGGGGAATGCGGGTCCATTTCTTAACGCTTATGGTGATAAAGAAAAGTAACTCCCATCCGTGTGAGAGGCATCGCTACCGGGACGGGACTCGATTCCTTTCCTTGTCTCCATTCTGATTGATTCGCTTCTTCGCGCAAGCACTTGGTTCGCCCCTTACTACAACCATCCCACTCAATCTTTTACACCGATGTTTCGTACTCTCTCGACCAGGTCATCATAAGAAAATACTGCCAAATCTTTCCGAAATAAGAGAAGGAGGGAAGGCGCGCTATTGGCTTTCACTATAAGCGTACTATTTCACTATATGATAAGTTGGTAGATCTACCAGATTCTCTTGGCTTGGTAGGTACGGCTTCCCTGACTAGAGAAGTGATCTTTGCAAACTTCAGGGAGTTCGGTGCTGGATTCAAATCTACGGGGTGCATGCTGTTCCCTACCGAAACCATCATGCTTGTTGTGAGAAGCACTGGTTTGGGAGAAGCATATACCGAAACCTGTCCCAAATGGGACAAAACAATTACCACGACATGTTGATGCCGTTGCATGATAGCATGCCAAGTTTCATGAATTTCAGACGAGTTTTGAATTTACTAGAATTTAAAAACAAGGTATCTCAATGTTTGTGGCCGAGTGACGGTGGCAGGGTGTTTAACATTCATTCCCATTTCTTGCATGTGACCTAAGCATGCACCCAAGGTCAAAGATTTGATTTTTCAACCAATTTATATGCATGGGAGCATGTACATGTAGTACGAATTTGAATTATGCACATAAATGCATTGAAAACTCACTTAATGCATAAAATTGTCCAAACGAACCCTGAAAAATGACAAAAAATAACACAACACTCCTTTTGTTCTATGGTGACATGAGAAAAATTTGAAAGCAATGAGGCAATAGATATCGTATCGCCCTCAAAGTTGGGGTGTTCCCTACCGAAATCGTCATGCTTGTTGTGACAAGCTCTGTTTGTGAGAAGCTTATACCCAAACCTGCCCCAAATGGGACAAAAAATTTACCATGGCATGTTGATGCTGCTCCATGACAGCATTCCATGAATTTCAGACGAGTTTTGGATTTACTAGAATTTTAATGCCAAATATCTCAATGTTTGCGGTTGAGTGATGGTGGCATGGTGTTTGACATTCATTCCCATTTCTTGCATGGGACCTAAGCATGCACCCGAGGACAAAGATTTGATTTTTCAACCAATTTATATGCACGTGAGCATGTGCATGTAAATCAAATTTGAATTATTCACATAAACGCACTAAAAACTCACCTAATGCATAAAAATGTCCAACACCCCGAAAATGACAAAAAATAACACAACACTCTTGTTGTTCTATGTTGACACGAGAAATTTTTTGAAAGCAATCAGAGGCAATGGATATTGTTTTGCCCCCCAAGTTGGGGTGTTCCCTACCGAAACCATCATGCTTGTTGTGAGAAGCTCTGGTTTGGGAGAAGCGTATACCCAAACCTGCCCCAAATGGGACAAAAAATTTACCATGGCATGTTGATGCCGCTCCATCATAGCATGCCAAGTTTCATGAACTTCAGATGAGTTTTGGATTTACTAGAATTTAAAAGCCAGGTATCTCAATGTTTGCGGCCGAGTGACGGTGGCATGGTATTTGACATTCATTCCCATTTCTTGCATGGGACCTAAGCGTGCACCCAAGGACAAAGATTTGATTTTTCAAGAAATTTATATGCACGAGAGCATGTGCATGTAGTTCAAATTTGAATTATGCACATAAATGCATTGAAAACTCACTTAATGCATAAAAATGTCCAAACGAACCCTGAAAAATCACAAAAAATAACACAACACTCCTACTGTTCTATGTTGACACGAGAAAACCTTTGAAAGCAACAAGAGGCAATGGATATCGCTTCGCCCCTAGAGTTGGGGCGTTCCGTATCGAAACCATCATGCTTGTTGTGAGAAGCTCTGGATTGTGAGAAGCATATACCCAAACCTACCCCAAATGGGACTAAAAATTTACCACGGCATGTTGATGCCGCTCCATGTTAGCATGGCAAGTTTCATGAATTTCAAACGAGTTGTGGATTTACTAGAATTTAAAAGCCAGGTATCTCAATGTTTGCAGCCGACTGACGGTGGCAGGGTGTTTGACATTCATTCCCATTTCTTGCATGGGACCTAAGCATGCACCCAAGGAGAAATATTTTATTTTTCAACTAATTTATGTTCACGGGAGCATGTGCATGTATATCAAATTTGAATTATGCACATAAATGCATTGAAAACTCACTTAACGCATAAAAATGTCCAAACAAACACTGAAAGATCACAAAAAAATAACACAACACTCCTGATGTTCTATGTTGACACGAGAAAGTTTTTGAAAGCAATAAGAGGCAATGGATATTGTTTCACCCCCAAAGTTGGGGTGTTCCCTACTGAAACCATCATGCTTATTGTGAGAAGCTCTCGTTTGTGAGAAGCTTATACCCAAACCTGCCCCAAATGGGACAAAAAATTTACCACGGCATGTTGATGCCGCTCCATGATAGCATGCTAAGTTCCATGAATTTCAGACGAGTTGTGGATTTACTAGAATTTAAATGCCAAGTATCTCAATGTTTGCTGCTGAGTGAGGGTGGCATTGTGTTTGACATTCATTCCCATTTCTTGCATGGGACCTAAGCATGCACCCAAGGACAAAGATTTGTTTTTTCAACCAATTTATATGCACACGAGCATGTGCATGTAGTTCAAATTTGAATTATTCACATAAATGCACTGAAAACTCACTTAATGCATACAAATGTCCAAACGAACCCCGAAAAATGACAGAAAATAACACAACACTCCTTCTGTTCTATGTTGACACAAGAAATATTTTGAAAGAAATCATAGGCAACGGATATCATTTTGCCCCCAAAGTTGGGGTGTTCCCTACCGAAACCATCATGCTTGTTGTGAGAAGCTATGGTTTGTGAGAAGCATATACCCAAACCTGTCCCAAATGGGACAAAAAAATTACCACAACATGTTGAGGCCACTTCATGATAGCATACCAAGTTTCATGAATTTCAGAAGAGTTTTGGATTTAGTAGAATTTAAAAACCACGTAACTCAATGTTTGCGGCCGAGTGACAGTGGCAGGGTGTTTGACATTTATTACCATTTCTTGCATGGGACCTAAGCATGCACCCATGGTTTTATATGCACGGGAGCATGTGCATGTAGTACAAATTTGAATTATGCACATAAATGCATTGAAAACACACTTAATGCATAAAATTGTCCAAACGGACCCCAAAAAATCACAAAAAATAACACAACACTCCTGTTTTTCTATGTTGACACGAGAAAAGTTTGAAAGAAATAAGAGAGAATAGATATTGTTTCGCCCTCAAAGTTGGGGTGTTCCCTACCGAAACCATCATGCTTGTTGTGACAAGCTCTGTTTGTGAGAAGCTTATAGCCAAACCTGCCCCAAATGGGACAAAAAATTTACCACAGCATGTTGATGCCGCTGCATGATAGCACGCAAAGTTTCATGAATTTCAGACGAGTTTTGGATTTACTAGAATTTTAATGCCAGGTATCTCAATGTTTGTCGCTGAGTGACGGTGGCATGGTGTTTGACATTCATTCCCATTTTTTGCATGGGACCTAAGAAAGCACCCACGGACAAAGATTTGATTTTTCAACCAATTTATATACACGCGAGCATGTGCATGTAGTTCAAATTTGAATTATTCACATAAATGCACTGAAAACTCACATAATGCATAAAAAAGTCCAAACGAACCCCGAAAAATGAAAAAAAAATAACACAACACTCCTGTTGTTCTATGTTAACACGAGAAATATTTTGAAAGCAATCAGAGGCAATGGATATCGTTTCGCCCCCAAAGTTGGGGTGTTCCCTACCGAAACCGTCATGCTTGTTGTGAGAAGCTCTGGTTTGGGAGAAGCATATACCGAAGCCTGTCCCAAATGGGATAAAAAAATTACCACGACATGTTGATGCCGCTGCATGATAGCATGCCAAGTTTCATGAATTTCAGATGAGTTTTGGATTTACTAGAATTTAAAAACAAGGTATCTCAATGTTTGTGGCTGAGTGACGGTGGCAGGGTGTTTAACATTCATTCCCATTTCTTGCATGGGACCTAAACATGCACCCAAGGTCAAAGATTTGATTTTTCAACCAATGTATATGCACGGGAGCATGTGCATATAGTACGAATTTGAATTATGCACATAAATGCATTGAAAACTCACTTAATGCATAAAATTGTCCAAACGAACCCTGAAAAATCACAAGAAATAATACAACACTCCTTTTGTTCTATGTTGACACGAGAAAAAGTTTGAAAGCAATGAGGCAATAGATATCGTTTCACCCTCAAAGTTGGGGTGTTCCCTATCGAAACCGTCATGCTTGTTGTGACAAGCTCTGTTTGTGAGAAGCTTATACCCAAACCTGCCCCAAATGGGACAAAAAATTTACCATGGCATGTTGATGCCGCTGCATGATAGCACGCCAAGTTTCATGAATTTCAGACGAGTTTTGGATTTACTAGAATTTTAATGCCAGGTATCTCAATGTTTGTGGCTGAGTGACGGTGGCAGGGTGTTTAACATTCATTCCCATTTATTGCATGGGACCTAAACATGCACCCAAGGTCAAAGATTTGATTTTTCAACCAATGTATATGCACGGGAGCATGTGCATATAGTACGAATTTGAATTATGCACATAAATGCATTGAAAACTCACTTAATGCATAAAATTGTCCAAACGAACCCTGAAAAATCACAAAAAATAACACAACACTCCTTTTGTTCTATGTTGACACGAGAAAAAGTTTGAAAGCAATGAGGCAATAGATATCGTTTCGCCCTCAAAGTTGGGGTGTTCCCTACCGAAACCGTCATGCTTGTTGTGACAAGCTCTTTTTGTGAGAAGCTTATACCCAAACCTGCCCCAATTGGGACAAAAAATTTGCCATGGCATGTTGATGCCGCTCCATGACAGCATGCCAAGTTCTATGAATTTCAGACGAGTTTTGGATTTACTAGAATTTTAATGCCAGGTATCTCAATGTTTGCGGCTAAGTGACGGTGGCATGGTGTTTGACATTCATTCCCATTTCTTGCATGGGACCTAAGAAAGCACCCAAGGACAAAGATTTGATTTTTCAACCAATTTATATGCACGCGAGCATGTGCATGTAGTTCAAATTTGAATTATTCACATAAATGCACTGAAAACTCACATAATGCATAAAAATGTCCAAACGAACCCCGAAAAATGAAAAAAAAATAACACAACACTCCTGTTGTTCTATGTTGACACGAGAAATATTTTGAAAGCAATCAGAGGCAATGGATATCGTTTCACCCCCAAAGTTGGGGTGTTCCCTACCAAAATTGCCGTGCTTGTTGTGAGAAGCTCTGGTTTGGGAGAAGCATAGACCGAAGCCTGTCCCAAATGGGACAAAAAAATTACCACGACATGTTGATGCCGTTGCATGATAGCATGCCAAGTTTCATGAATTTCAGACGAGTTTTGGATTTACTAGAATTTAAAAACAAGGTATCTCAATGTTTGTGGCTGAGTGACGGTGGCAGGGTGTTTAACATTCATTCCCATTTCTTGCATGGGACCTAACCATGCACCCAAGGTCAAAGATTTGATTTTTCAACCAATTTATATGCACGGGAGCATGTGCATGTAGTACAAATTTGAATTATGCACATAAATGCATTGAAAACTCACTTAATGTTAAAAAAATGTCCAAACGAACCCTGAAAAATCACAAAAGATAACACAACACTCATGTTGTTCTATTTTGACATGAGAAAAAATTTGAAAGTAATAAGAGGCAATGGATATCGTTTCGGACCCACAGTTGGGGCGTTCCATACCGAAACCATCATGCTTGTTGTGAGAAGCTCTGGTTTGGGAGAAGCATATACCGAAGCTTGTCCCAAATGGGACAAAAAAATTACCACGACATGTTGATGCCGCTGCATGATAGCATGCCAAGTTTCATGAATTTCAGATGAGTTTTGGATTTACTAGAATTTAAAAACAAGGTATCTCAATGTTTGTGGCTGAGTGACGGTGGCAGGGTGTTTAACATCCATTCCCATTTCTTGCATGGGACCTAAACATGCACCCAAGGTCAAAGATTTGATTTTTCAACCAATGTATATGCACGGGAGCATGTGCATATAGTACGAATTTGAATTATGCACATAAATGCATTGAAAACTCACTTAATGCATAAAATTGTCCAAACGAACCCTGAAAAATCACAAGAAATAATACAACACTCCTTTTGTTCTATGTTGACACGAGAAAAAGTTTGAAAGCAATGAGGCAATAGATATCGTTTCGCCCTCAAAGTTGGGGTGTTCCCTATCGAAACCGTCATGCTTGTTGTGACAAGCTCTGTTTGTGAGAAGCTTATACCCAAACCTGCCCCAAATGGGACAAAAAATTTACCATGGCATGTTGATGCCGCTGCATGATAGCACGCCAAGTTTCATGAATTTCAGACGAGTTTTGGATTTACTAGAATTTTAATGCCAGGTATCTCAATGTTTGCGGCTGAGTGATGGTGGCATGGTGTTTGACATTCATTCCCATTTCTTGCATGGGACCTAAGAAAGCACCCAAGGACAAAGATTTGATTTTTCAACCAATTTATATGCACGCGAGCATGTGCATGTAGTTCAAATTTGAATTATTCACATAAATGCACTGAAAACTCACATAATGCATAAAAATGTCCAAACGAACCCCGAAAAATGAAAAAAAATAACACAACACTCCTGTTGTTCTATGTTGACACGAGAAATATTTTGAAAGCAATCAGAGGCAATGGATATCGTTTCGCCCCCAAAGTTGGGGTGTTCCCTACCGAAACTGTCATGCTTGTTGTGAGAAGCTCTGGTTTGGGAGAAGCATATACCGAAGCCTGTCCCAAATGGGACAAAAAAATTACCACGACATGTTGATGCCGTTGCATGATAGCATGCCAAGTTTCATGAATTTCAGACGAGTTTTGGATTTACTAGAATTTAAAAACAAGGTATCTCAATGTTTGTGGCTGAGTGACGGTGGCAGGGTGTTTAACATTCATTCCCATTTCTTGCATGGGACCTAACCATGCACCCAAGGTCAAAGATTTGATTTTTCAACCAATTTATATGCACGGGAGCATGTGCATGTAGTACAAATTTGAATTATGCACATAAATGCATTGAAAACTCACTTAATGTTAAAAAAATGTCCAAATGAACCCCGAAAAATCACAAAAAATAACACAACACTCATGTTGTTCTATTTTGACATGAGAAAAAATTTGAAAGTAATAAGAGGCAATGGATATCGTTTCGGACCCACAGTTGGGGCGTTCCATACCGAAACCATCATGCTTGTTGTGAGAAGCTCTGGTTTGGGAGAAGCATATACCGAAGCCTGTCCCAAATGGGACAAAAAAATTACCACGACATGTTGATGCCGCTTCATGATAGCATGCCAAGTTTCATGAATTTCAGATGAGTTTTGGATTTACTAGAATTTAGAAACAAGGTATCTCAATGTTTGTGGCTGAGTGACGGTGGCAGGGTGTTTAACATTCATTCCCATTTCTTGCATGGGACCTAAACATGCACCCAAGGTCAAAGATTTGATTTTTCAACCAATGTATATGCACAGGAGCATGTGCATATAGTACGAATTTGAATTATGCACATAAATGCATTGAAAACTCACTTAATGCTTAAAATTGTCCAAACGAACCCTGAAAAATCACAAGAAATAATACAACACTCCTTTTGTTCTATGTTGACACGAGAAAAAGTTTGAAAGCAATGAGGCAATAGATATCGTTTCGCCCTCAAAGTTGGGGTGTTCCCTATCGAAACCGTCATGCTTGTTGTGACAAGCTCTGTTTGTGAGAAGCTTATACCCAAACCTGCCCCAAATGGGACAAAAAATTTACCATGGCATGTTGATGCCGCTGCATGATAGCATGCCAAGTTTCATGAATTTCAGACGAGTTTTGGATTTACTAGAATTTTAATGCCAGGTATCTCAATGTTTGCGGCTGAGTGACGGTGGCATGGTGTTTGACATTCATTCCCATTTCTTGCATGGGACCTAAGAAAGCACCCAAGGACAAAGATTTGATTTTTCAACCAATTTATATGCACGCGAGCATGTGCATGTAGTTCAAATTTGAATTATTCACATAAATGCACTGAAAACTCACATAATGCATTAAAATGTCCAAACGAACCCCGAAAAATGAAAAAAAATAACACAACACTCCTGTTGTTCTATGTTGACACGAGAAATATTTTGAAAGGAATCAGAGGCAATGGATATCGTTTCGCCCCCAAAGTTGGGGTGTTCCCTACCGAAACTGTCATGCTTGTTGTGAGAAGCTCTGGTTTGGGAGAAGCATATACCGAAGCCTGTCCCAAATGGGACAAAAAAATTACCACGACATGTTGATGCCGTTGCATGATAGCATGCCAAGTTTCATGAATTTCAGACGAGTTTTGGATTTACTAGAATTTAAAAACAAGGTATCTCAATGTTTGTGGCTGAGTGACGGTGGCAGGGTGTTTAACATTCATTCCCATTTCTTGCATGGGACCTAACCATGCACCCAAGGTCAAAGATTTGATTTTTCAACCAATTTATATGCACGGGAGCATGTGCATGTAGTACAAATTTGAATTATGCACATAAATGCATTGAAAACTCACTTAATGTTAAAAAAATGTCCAAATGAACCCCGAAAAATCACAAAAAATAACACAACACTCATGTTGTTCTATTTTGACATGAGAAAAAATTTGAAAGTAATAAGAGGCAATGGATATCGTTTTGGACCCACAGTTGGGGTGTTCCATACCGAAACCATCATGCTTGTTGTGAGAAGCTCTGGTTTGGGAGAAGCATATACCGAAGCCTGTCCCAAATGGGACAAAAAAATTACCACGACATGTTGATGCCGCTGCATGATAGCATGCCAAGTTTCATGAATTTCAGATGAGTTTTGGATTTACTAGAATTTAGAAACAAGGTATCTCAATGTTTGTGGCTGAGTGACGGTGGCAGGGTGTTTAACATTCATTCCCATTTCTTGCATGGGACCTAAACATGCACCCAAGGTCAAAGATTTGATTTTTCAACCAATGTATATGCACAGGAGCATGTGCATATAGTACGAATTTGAATTATGCACATAAATGCATTGGAAACTCATTTAATGCATAAAATTGTCCAAACGAACCCTGAAAAATCACAAGAAATAATACAACACTCCTTTTGTTCTATGTTGACACGAGAAAAAGTTTGAAAGCAATGAGGCAATAGATATCGTTTCGCCCTCAAAGTTGGGGTGTTCCCTACCGAAACCGTCATGCTTGTTGTGACAAGCTCTTTTTGTGAGAAGCTTATACCCAAACCTGCCCCAAATGGGACAAAAAATTTGCCATGGCATGTTGATGCCGCTCCATGACAGCATGCCAAGTTCTATGAATTTCAGACGAGTTTTGGATTTACTAGAATTTTAATGCCAGGTATCTCAATGTTTGCGGCTGAGTGACGGTGGCATGGTGTTTGACATTCATTCCCATTTCTTGCATGGGACCTAAGAAAGCACCCAAGGACAAAGATTTGATTTTTCAACCAATTTATATGCACGCGAGCATGTGCATGTAGTTCAAATTTGAATTATTCACATAAATGCACTGAAAACTCACATAATGCATTAAAATGTCCAAACGAACCCCGAAAAATGAAAAAAAAATAACACAACACTCCTGTTGTTCTATGTTGACACGAGAAATATTTTGAAAGCAATCAGAGGCAATGGATATCGTTTCGCCCCCAAAGTTGGGGTGTTCCCTACCGAAACTGTCATGCTTGTTGTGAGAAGCTCTGGTTTGGGAGAAGCATATACCGAAGCCTGTCCCAAATGGGACAAAAAAATTACCACGACATGTTGATGCCGTTGCATGATAGCATGCCAAGTTTCATGAATTTCAGACGAGTTTTGGATTTACTAGAATTTTAAAACAAGGTATCTCAATGTTTGTGGCTGAGTGACGGTGGCAGGGTGTTTAACATTCATTCCCATTTCTTGCATGGGACCTAACCATGCACCCAAGGTCAAAGATTTGATTTTTCAACCAATTTATATGCACGGGAGCATGTGCATGTAGTACAAATTTGAATTATGCACATAAATGCATTGAAAACTCACTTAATGTTAAAAAAATGTCCAAACGAACCCCGAAAAATCACCAAAAATAACACAACACTCATGTTGTTCTATTTTGACATGAGAAAAAATTTGAAAGTAATAAGAGGCAATGGATATCGTTTCGGACCCATAGTTGGGGCGTTCCATACCGAAACCATCATGCTTGTTGTGAGAAGCTCTGGTTTGTGAGAAGCATATACCCAAACCTGCCCCAAATGGGACAAAAACATTACCACACCATGTTGATGCCGCTCCATGATAGCATGCCAAGTTTCTTGAATTTCAGATGAGTTTTGGATTTACTAGAATTTAAAAACCAGGTATCTCAATGTTTGCGCCCGAGTGACGGTGGCAGGGTGTCCGACATTCATTCCCATTTCTTGCATGGTACTTAGGCATGAATCCAAGGACAAAGGTTTGATTTTTCAGCCAATTTATATGCACGAGAGCATGTGCATGTAGTTCAAATTTGAAGTATGCACATAAATGCATTGAAACTCACTTAATGCATAAAAATGTCCAAATGAACAGTGAAAAATCACAAAAAATAACATAACACTCCTGTTGTTCTATGTTGACACGAGAAAAAATTTGAAAGCAACAAGAGGCAATGGATATCGTTTCTCCCCTAGTGTTTGGGCGTTCCCTATCGAATCCATATTGCTTGTTGTGAGAAGCTCTGGTTTGTGAGAAGCATATACCCAAACCTGCCCCAAATGGGACAAAAAATTTACCACGGCATGTTGATGCCGCTCCATGATAGTATGCCAAGTTTCATGAATTTCAGACGAGTTTTGGATTTACTAGAATGTTAAAACCAGGTATCTCAATGTCTGCGGCCGAGTGACGGTAGCAGGATGTTTGACATTCATTTCCATTTCTTGCATGGGACCTAAGCATGCACCCAAGGACAAAGATTTGATTTTTCAACCAATTTATATGCACTGGAGCGTGTGCACATAATTCAAATTTGTATTATGCACATAAATGCATTGAAAACTCACTTAATGCATAAAAATGTCCAAACAAACCCTGAATAATTCCAATTCTTTTATGATCACTACAGATAAAAAGGTCTAGCAATTCAAACACCGTCCATGGCCGTTGTGACCCCAATTTGTAATTCAAATCAAGACGAAAAATCCACATAGTTTATTATAACCAAGCGTGTGAGATGCAGCACAAAATATCTTGGAGCACTGTCGGAGTATAGTACGCATACAGCTTACGCGAGAATGTGTGATGGCTACAGTCCACAAGCCGCTCTGAATGAGGTACCGTGTCTGATGACACTTTGCATGCCCATTTTTTGGCTGAAGCGATTCCAAATTTGCGGCTTCCGCGGAAATATCTACCTCCCCGCCCCCTCCGATATACCAAAAGCCACATTTTCCCTGTTTCTGCCTTCCTTTCCAAGTTTAAACCTTCACTCCTTGCTTGCAGTGCCGCCACCTCCTAGCCGGCGACCCTCCTTCACGCTGCTCGGTCTCGCCTATCCAAGGAGGTAATCCACACTTGACCCCATCCTCCTCCTCCTTCCACATCCCACATGCCCCAACCGCTGGTCCGAGCGCGATACCTTCCACCGAAATCACCGACCCTCCACCAAATAAGCACCAGCCTAAGCCATGGTGCACGCAGTATAGCCAGGACCTCAAGGAGCATTTGGCAGCGAAGAAGCAAATCGCGGCCGCACGCGCGGATGAGGTCATGATGGCTGCCATTCGTGCCGATCCCTAGATCTTAGAGGAGCACCTCGCCGTTGAGGCCACCGTTGAAGCCTCGTGCGCCGACGTCGTGACGTGGTTGGCTTCTTTAAACAGCAGTTCATGGCATTTTCTCGAGGCCACCGTTGGTGCCTTCGAAGAAGACTACGAGGTGTTTTCTCAGCGTGCATGTGCTTACCTCATCTCGAGTGCTAGCAGGTTGGTGCGCAGAGCGGCTTAGGCGACTCACCACTACAACAAGAGCACCCACGTTGCGGAGGCTTCGCCCTCTTCCATGTCCAAGGAGCCAATCGTCATCAATATCTCCGACAATGAGGAGTAGCCTGTCTTATTAGCTCACTATAAGTACCCATGTTCAGTTTGCTAGCTACTGTCTTTCCTTAACAAATTCTAGTGAATTGTGCTATCTACTTTTACCATGCAATCTTCTGCTATAGTGTATATGTTCTATATGTCGTGCAATATGGTGTTCAGTTAACTGCTTGGTTCAATTCTACAAATGTGATGTTCAATTCTTCAGGGTGCAATATTTCCAAGTTGTTAAGCATGCTTGGTTTGGTTAACTATCTAATCTTTTATTAAGAGTATGTTATATTGTGCAATGCGGTGCTCAGTTAACGTTTGGTTCATTTGTTGTGGTGTTTAGTTAACTGCTTGGTTCAATTCTGCAATGCGATGTTCAATTGTTGTGCTTGCAATCTCTTATCTTTACCTAATAATAAAGCATCTACTTCTTCTGCCCGTACACCTGTCGTCGCACTTTTGCAAAAATACCCTTATCTTTTTTGGAAATTGAACCCGCACTTCCATCATAAGTCAGCCCCAAACCACCATAGAGGAGAGGCAAAAAAACAGCGCCCAGCACGACCCTGCCTCCTCAATCCCATCTGCACGTCCATCCCACCGCGCCCCTCCCCAAATGGTGGCGATGATGGAGGGTGCCGCCTAGCTCCTGACCGACGGACTCGCCAGCTCCCCACTCCTCGGGGAAGAGAGGAAGAAAGGAGGAGGAGGGGCACAAGGTGAGGGAGGCGTTCGGTGGTGGCGGCTCCGGTGAGCCGCCGGCACGCAGGGAGGCGAGCTCCTGTTGAGGCGGCGGGGCTCAATGCGGGCTGGTTCCTCGAGATCAAGCCCTTCCTCATCTTCCTCTCATTCGCTTGGATCCTTCCCTCATGATTGGTTCCCAAGCATCTCCATCGCCATGGACGGCCTGCACAATGCAGACGCCTGCTTCTCTCCTGGGAGGGCCATGTCGCCTTCTTCTCTTGTTAAGAAAGATTGGTTCTTCGGTGCGTTTTGCTGGGTGGGCGGCCTCACTGAATTGGTTGCCTCTATTTTTTTTCATTTGTCATCGAATGTCCACCGATGGAGACAAGCACCCTCTGGATCACCAAGCTCTGTTCAGACCAAAAGATAAGCGCAGGTAAGTACAATTCACAATAATCTACAAGTGTATATCATCGATCAGTATATGTTTATCATTGCCAAGTAAGTAGATATATTACTGCAAATTGTCGAATGGATAAAGCAATATCTCAATGGTTTTGCCACTGCCGGTTGTTGGATTCATCAAACCTGCCTTTCAGATTTGGCAATGGATTTAGGATTATTGATGGCCTAGACGCTGAACAATAAACGAAGGAGTCAGAGGTAGCTTGGTAAAACTCATGCCTGCACATGGAGCAGTCCTGAATGGTTCACACATAAATACAAGCTAGCTACGATGGGAACCAGCTGGATCGATTTCACCCGCTCGCTGCGGACGCATGTACGTGAATTCTCAAGGAGCGCTGACCTCGGTGTCGAGAACTCGGGGCTCAGACAACCACACCGAGCCGCATCCCCGGCAGCAGATCCACGCGGCCCCATCAAGCAGCCGTCGGCCACCGCTGCCGCGCCTCCGCCACAGCCCCAGTCCGCCCCCGCGCGCAGGCCCGGTCACCAGGAACCAATACGTAGCCGCGCCGCAACTGGCCGACGAAAGTTCGGAGGAGTTAAGAGAGGAGGGAAGAGAGAAGGGGAATGTGGCACCATGGACTAGAGCACGGTCGCGTGGGTGTGTGTGTGGCTTGCAGGGAGAACAAGAGATGTGGATAAGGCACGCAGTGGGAGATAGCTCTCGTTGTGGATTGCTTTTTTAGTTGGCTGCACCGAGTACCGACCAAAAGCTACTAGATGTTGCTATACGTGCCAGCATCGATTGCATTTTATTTTTCTTCTAAATGAGCACCAATATAATAATTGGCTACTATTGTTTGTTGTTACTGTTATAGTTTAATTTCCATGCCTACCCCATCTTATAAATACATCATGTGATATACAATAATTAAAAGTGAGTAAAATATTTGAATAAATAGTTCTTAAGGGAGAAGATATTTGGAGCTCAACAGGACTTGACAATCAAGATATTCCCCAACTCTGGATATTACCGACATCATTGGTGAGACAGAAAGGAGAGAGAGGGATGGATGAAGAGTAGAGAGAATGTGGCCATGATGCATCTTGAAGTTTACCTTTTTTGTAGACAATCCAATTGAAATTTATCTGTGATGGGGAACACATAAAAGCTTGCTTTTTTATGGTGATGTTGGCCAAGTTCAAATAATGCAAAAGAAAAGGAACGAAATATAATCTTGCAAATCAAATAACCAATATTTTCTAAAATAATAATTAACATAATAGAAACGTCTTTGCTTTCGAATATTAACAAAAAATTGTATATAAACAATCCCAATTCAATGCACCATTACTCTTTCGCCCAAAAAATTCTTTTGAAAATTCTAAGAAAAACTTTTGAATTAGTTATTAAACCCTTGAATAGTATACAACAATTCCACCATTTGTATATGTGGCTAGAAACAAATACAACATTCCACTTCCAGCCAATGACAGTGCGCTGAAGGAGGCGCCATCCAATGACATCCCTACGACTTTCTCAACTTTATATTGCTGGTATGGGCATCGAGTGTGTGTGTTTTTTAAATTGCATACTAAAAATAAATGCAACATAATTTAGATTATAATTATGTATATTTGGAACAAGCATTAGGAACTGCTGAAACTAGCCGAGAAGGTTTGAGGAAGAGCTCGCAAGGTTAATACACTGGCGGGGTCGGCCGACAGATGACGCAAACACTTCAATAAGATCGAGCGAGCGGGTAAGCTTAGTCGTGTGGAACACTTCGAAGGCCATGGGCGGTAAGGACAATAAGTATCATTACAAATGGGCCAGTGTTGAAACAGAGGGCGTGAGCTTGTGGGGATCTTTAGTCATCCTTCCGGTGGGAAGGACATATTTCATGCTCCCAAAAGCGATAATCAGTTTAAACTTATTATTGACGCTTATTAGAAATGGATATAAGAAATAGTGAGTAATGACACGCAGAGCAGGTTTGGTGTTTTTTATTTCGCTTGTTGCAACGCACGGTCATTTGTACTAGTTGTATACCATGTGAGGAATAAATCGAATTTCGCTACACTTAATAGATGAGAAACGTATACAAGTGCTATATTTCCTAGTTCTTAATCATGCTTTGTTTGGCTAAATGGGTTTTCCATGTGGCTTGAATTAATCTGATGAATCTGCAATGTGCTTATTTTTCATTAACATATTTTACTGATAGCATGTGAACCCTTACTTAACCTGATGACTAACTATCTTATATGTGTTGCAGGGAAACAATGGGAAGCACTGAGGTTTAGAAGATGGTACTAATTATTATACCTTGCCTTTTTGTATTCATTTGCCCTGTTTCCAATATAGAGAAGATATTTATGCACATCCTTGTTTTCAGGCTTCACTGATGATTACCACTCAAACCACCTCTGTGGTCAGGAGGCGAGGAATGTTTTCATACAAGACCCATGGTTCAATATTGAAGTGTTCCTGAAGAGGTCGAAGGATGGACGGTCAATCATCCACAGGCACTGACCTAAAGTTACAAAGACCTTCAACATGAATGAAGGCTCAATATTCGGCTTCTGCTTTAGCAGTTTTCCAGATGAGATGCATCTCTCTATGTACCGTCTATGATGCTAATTTCGAAAGGTCTTAGATGTTGCATGTGAAACTTGCTGGTGGTGCAGTTGTGTAATGGGGTGGCTGAGTGCTGAAGCTGTATCATGTTGTACTATGATGTATTTCAATTATGAAATCCTGCTTCCTTAATATGGAAATGGAATATATTATGTGCTTAATATGAATGTCAATTAGATTAGTAAATGGATATTAATAATAGGGAAATTAGCCCACTAATTGGCCAATTAGCTTCCTAATTGGGTTTTCCTATTGCAAACGGTTAATGAGAAAACACCATGGGCGATGACCTTGGGCAACGCACACCGTTTCTAGGAATAAATCGTGTTGGATCAATGAACAATCACACACGACATTCTCTTGAAAACTGTTTGCTTTACGCCGCCTTGGGTAAACGTTTTCCTTGGAGTGACTATGTGGGATGTATATACGAACAGAAACATTTAGAGGTGACTGACTGTGTGGGATATACTTACGAATGGAAACAATTTAAACTGTATAATTGTATTTTTTAGCACTACTGTACGTATTTCTGTATTTGAGTGCTCGCCGGTCGCACATGGCCTCATTTTGCCGAGCGTGTGTTCCAAGACGGCATATCCCCGACGGTTTCTGGGTCATATGGGAAGGACCCCCCTATCGCCCACACTCACTTGGCGACGGTTTCGAATGTCGTCGCGGGAAGGGGTTAAAAACCGTTTGTTTAGGACCGACGTGTACCAGTGTATGAATTGCGGAAGATGCGTCAGATCCTGAGCGTTTGTTGACTCTCTAAGAGAATCAATGTAGTAAACTGTGTTTTTGTGTGGAACAATGAATACCAATATCCAGTGATCGCTACATATTAAGAAAGCCATGAATTTATGAATTATGTCGAAATCTGGACAATCAGTGTATGCGTGGTTGTTTACTTGACTTACTGTTCATGATATGGCCACAAAAATGATTCTGCATGGGACGTGTTTTCGAAGAAACAGACGACTGTGTTAATGGCCCGATCCCGTAGGTCCTTACCATCTAATCTTGTGCCATTTGCTAATGCAGGATCTATGAAATACACACTCTCCCTTTTTCTTCTCTGCGCGTTCAATCCCCTGAGAGGAACAAAATGCAGTTAGCTGTTTATCATTTACAACCTTGTATGGAGAAGTTGATCATAGTTTGTTAAGTACTTACTAAATTAGGCATCTAACAAGAGTGGCATCGAGCTCGTAGAAGTTGAAGAAGAGATGCAAATCCTCGAAACTCACATTGATGGAACCAGCATCGTGTCAGAAATGATCTCTGTTGTAGTGGACTAGCAAACCATGAAGACCTGCTGACATTTGATCCATGCAATATTCTTGTAACTCATGGCAACTGGTGTTGCACTCATCAAAGTATTCGCCAACAAGAGATGGCAGGCCATGGATGTAATGGCATGCTTCAAGTACGTCTACTTTACTTTTAGCAAGCAACAAATCCACTTCTTCATCATCCATGCCGTCAAAAATAATATTACTCCCTGATTCGAATATCCTATTGTTAATTTGGTTCTAGGCGATTAGTGCTTTAAGTAAGAGGCAATCATTCTCTTTCCACTTCAATCTCCTGACGCGCTTCCTTGCGGGTGCAGTCTTTTTGGCCACTTCCTTCTTGGTACTTGAAGCCTTTCTCGCAGAACGTCTGGTTGGCTGCAAGGTAGACTGCCGAGCAGATAGTGAGGCTTTGACGAACTGCTTAGCAGATGGTTTATCTATGCCGGACCGCTGAGCTAGCGGTGTTTCTATGACGGACAGCTGGGCTATAGGAGCAGAGGCATCGGATTGCTGACCATGCGTTGAAGCTATGTCGGGTTTCTTCGTAGGTGGTGCCAACTTGTCGGTGTGCTGAGGAGGCTGTGCCAAAGCGTTGGTGTAGGATTGAGAAGAGGTGTCTAGAGGGGGGTGATTAGACCTTCAACAAGGAAAAGTAGCAGCTTTTATTTCTTTAAGTTAAGGTGGAGTTTTAGCACAAGTTTAAACATTCACAATACGTATCAAGCAAGCATGGCAAGAGTATATGAGCAGCGGAAAATAAAGCATGCAACTTGCAAGAAAGTAAAGGGATGGGATTGGAGTGTGCAAACGCAAATGGAGACACGGAGATTTTTGGCGTGGTTCCAATAGGTGGTACTATCGTACATCCACGTTGATGGAGACTTCAACTCACGAAGGCTAAAGGTTGTGCGAGTCCATGGAGGGCTCCACCAATGAACGGTCCATGAAGAAACAACCTTGTCTATCCCACCATGGACATCGCCCACGAAGGACTTGCCTCACTTGGGTAGATCTTCACGAAGTAGGTGATCTCGTGGCGCTTGCAAACTCCTTGGTTCAACTCCACAATTTTGACGGAGGCTCCCAAGTGACACCTAACCATTCTAGGAGACACCACTCTCCAAAAGGTAATAGATGGTGTGTTGATGATGAACTCCTTTCTCTTGTGCTTCACATGATAGTCTCCCCAACACTCAACTCTCTCTCATAAATTTCAATATGATGGAAAGATGATTTGAGTGGAAAGCAACTTGGGGAAGGCTAGAGATCGATATTCTTGTGATTGGATTGGAATATCTTGGTCTCAACACATGAGTAGATGGTTCTCTCTTAGAAAATGAATGCTGGAAATGTAGGCACATTCTGATGGCTCTCTCCGCGAATGGAGGATTGGTGGAGGGCTATATATAGCCTCCACACAAAATCTAGCAGTTACACACAATTGACCAAACTCGGTGGGACCGAATCAAGAAACTCGGTCAGACCGATTTAGTTCAAAATGTGAATGTTAGGCTTTTTGGTGGGACTAATATGATCAACTCGATGGGACCGGTGTGCTAGGGTTAGGGTAAAACCTCAACTCAGTTTGACCGATTACACAAACTCGGTGAGATCAATTTTGGTAATAAGCAAAACAGAGAGTTGGTGAAGCAAACTCGGTGGGACCGATTGCATATCTCGGTGAGACCGAAATAGTTGCAACATGCAACAGAGAGTTTGCAAGCTCATCTCGGTGAGACCGAGATCCCATCGGTGAGACCGAATTGATTAGGGTTTCTGGCCGTGGATATGTCAAGTGAACTCGGTGGCGCCGGATAGATCAAATCAGTGGGGCCGAGTTTGACTTTAGGTTGAGGACATATGTAGAAATGAGAAAGTGGTTGAGGGCTTTGGAGCATATCACTAAGCACTTTGAGCAAGCAAACCATTAAGCAACACCTCATCCCCTTTTAATAGTATTGGCTTTCCTATGGATTCAATGTGATCTTGGATCACTAAAATGAAATGTAGTGTCTTGAGCTTTTGCCAATCCTTGTCCTTAGCTTCTTGAGGCTTTGTTTGGTAGAAGTGGATTTGGGAGGTTTTGGGAGGGGGGGATTTCAAGGGATTGGGTGAATCCCTTCCTTCCACCCAATCCCCTCAAAACCCCTTGAATCCCCACACCCCCTCCGTCCACAATCCTCTTTGTTTAAAATTTCTGTTTGTTAGGCTCGGTTTTCATATTGATATAACAGGGTGTAGAACATTTAAAAATCAAATCTTTACAATGTAACTTCTAACTCCCCTTATATCCTGCTACAGAATTGTAAAGGTCACCTAATAAAAATGAACAAAGTTGCTACAGGGGAATTATTTAGTAGCAGTTTTTCCCAACAGCAACATAATTTTGGATGACTTGAAATCAACATCTCATAATAGAAACAACATAATTTGTCATAACAGCATGACTTCGAATCCCAAATTCCAGCAATCATAATAGCATGATCTTTCGCAGCAACAACAGTTCATCATAGCCACAACATAATTTTGCAACAAAGACTACTTCTGTAATAGATCAAGATTAGTTATAATTTTGCGGACAAATACATCCATGTTTTGGTGTCATGATCATATAGCTTTGATAACATGAGAGAAATCTATCCATCCAGCTTGCCTATTGTTGCTTCTTGTGGTGCTTGAGAACCTAATGAAACAAAAAGAGATGAATATTAGAGTGCCTGCAGAAAAACGGTTATAGCAAATAGCTTTGCTAGATGAACATTACTTCTATTTATAGAGGGAGTAATACATATAAAAGCATAATAGTAGATTTCGTCAAATATTGCCGGAACAGACTTAGCATAGTACATGCAAAGCGAGCATCCATAATCATTCAGCAATACTGAACAAGCTGTGGCCCGACTACTTGCGAATAACAAAATACAAATGCAGAAATAATGCAGTATTTAGTTTAGATAAGTAGAAAATCTAGTGTTGGTAAGATGATCACTGATATTGTTATAAGATCTTCTTAGTTAGAAGATCCAAGTCTACATTACCCTCCAACATATAAACCGGATATGTTGTTATGTTAGCTCCACCAACTTGCTCTAGTACAAAGATATGCCACCAAGATAAATTGGATTTTCTCAGCCCATCAACTGCTCTAATGGTTCAGTTAGCTCCATCATATAATTAATTAAGATTCATTCCTTGGTGGTACTACTACATGTTACAAATTATGATCATAAGTTGTTACTACTAGATAGCCATATATTTAATTTAACCAACATTTTCTACTACGAAATATATGCACCAGCCAGCAATTTAGTAAATCAGTTCTATCATCTAAGTCAGCTCTAGACTGAAGAATTGCAGCATCTAGTACAAGAACTAAGAACATAATGAATTGTATATCTAGTTCGGTGCAAGAAATCTTACCTTAGATACCTCGAGGCAACTCTACCATTTCGCTTCGAAGGAACACTGTGGCACTCTCTGTAATCTGAGAGAAGAGCCAATGTTGACACTTGCCACAAATTAAACTAGAACCAAAATAACATCCCTAGTCAATATTCAGTGCAAATGGCTAGTGTACTTACGATTTTGATACAAGGATTATAACATGGGTTGTTAAACATAAACGACTGCTTGGTCTGGAAAAATAAATGTCGATTATATTACTAGCCTAAATGGATTTTGGGTAGTATATATATGTTATTCAACTCTATATAATACTAATCAAATAACCATGGCCAGTCTAAAATTAAATGAACTACACATACCACCAAAACATGATTTTCTCTAAAATATTCCAAGAACTAAACGATCTGAAAACACAGAAGCGACCAGGAGCCTTGTATTAATACTTCTTACAAGGAAAAAAATAAGAAGACGCTACTATATAGTACCTCTTGCACAAAGCAATCAGCGACAAGAGCTAAGCTAGTTGAGTTGATCATGAAACGACATATATATACCTAGAAATCAGCGAACACATCAATTCATCACCAAGCTTAGCTACATCTAGGCCTTGATGGAAAAAAGCTGGATCTGCAGACATATATTCTATAAGTTGTTGTATATATTTCTCAGAGACAATTCTGAAGTATGGCTAGTACATACAATTTTGGTACATGGTATAATTACTGAAGCTGCAGACATGTACATGTAAAAAAATTCCTCCTAAAATGTAGTGCAAATGGTCAAGGGTAGTTTTCTCAGAGCCACATCAATTGTATCTTCTTTTTTTGGCAAGACAAGGCAAAATCATATTGTAACACCCACAATGCGGCTATATCTCCCACGTGTCGGGGCATGACTTAGAGGCATAGCCGCATGGTAGGTTTGTCGCATGAGGGGCAATCTTCACACAATCCCATGTACTGAATAAGAAAGGGATAAAGATTTGGCTTACAATCGCCACTTCACACAATACAAGTAAACATACATCATCCAAGGTACAATCAAAGGTCCGACTACGGAACCAAAATAAAGAAAGACAACCCCAAATGCTAGATCCCCGATCGTCCCAACAGGGCTCCTCTACTAATCATCCGAAAAAGAAACATAGTAACGGCCCGAATCCTCGTCGAACTCCCACTTGAGTTCGGTAGCATCCCCTGCATTGGCATCATCGGCACCTGCATCTATTTGGATGTATATGTGAGTCACGAGGACTCGGCAATCTCACACCCGTGAGATCAAGACTATTTAAGCTTATGGGTAGGATAGGGTAATGAGGTGGAGCTGCAACAAGCACTAAGCATATATGGTGGCTAACATACACAAATAAGAGCAAGAAGAGAAGCAACGCAGCGGTCGAGAAGCTCGAAGTGATCAAGAAGTGATCCTGAAACTACTTACGTTCAAGCATAACACAAGAACCGTGTTCACTTCCCGAATTCCGCCGAAAAGAGACCATCACGGCTACACACTCGGTTGATGAATTTTAATTAAGTTAAGTGTCAAGTTCTCTTCAACCGGATATTAACAAATTCCTATCTGCCACATAACCGCGGGCACGGCTTTCGAAATTTCAAACCCTGCAGGGGTGTCCCAACTTAGCTCACAAGCTCTCACGGTCAATGAAGGATATTCCTTCTCCTGGGAAGACCCAATCAGTCTCAGAATCCCGGTTACAAGACATTACAACAATGGTAAAACAAGACCAGCAAGACCGGCCGGTGCGCTGACATCCCGATAGGAGTTGCACATATCTCGTACTCAGGCCAACATCGAATGAACACTACGTACAGCTAAAACCATCCCTCAAATTTCCCTGAGGTGGCGCCGCAAGTGGATTTGGTTCGGACCAACACTTAGAGAAGCACTGGCCCGGGGGGTTAAAATAAAGATAACCCTCGGGAGCGCGACTCCCAAGGGAAAAGTAGGTAGTGGTGAGGCAAATGGTAAAACCAAGGTTGGGCCTTGCTTGAGGGGTTTTATTCAAATCGAACTGTCAAGGGGTTCCCATAACACCCAACCGCGTAAGGAACGCAAAATCAAGGAACTTAACACCGGTATGATGGAACTAGGGCGGCAAGAGTGGAACAAAACACCAGGCATAATGCCGAGCCTTCCACCCTCTACCAAGTATATAGATGCATTAAAGTAAATAAGAGATAATAATGATATCCCAACAATTTCCATGTTCCAACATGGAACAAACTTCATCTTCACCTGCAACTAGCAACGCTATAAGAGGGGCTGACCAAAAGCGGTAACATAGCCAAACAACGGTTTGCTAGGAAAGGTGGGTTAGAGTCTTGACATGGCAATATGGGAGGCATGATAAAGCAAGTGGTAGGTAGCGAGGCATGACAATAGAGAGATCAACTACCAAGCAAAGATAGAAGTGATTTTGAGGGTGTGGTCATCTTGCCTAAGATCCCGCAAGAAAGAAGAACGAGTCCATGAAGAAGGCAAACAGACATAGTCGAACAAATCCTCACAACTCCAGAATGAAAATGAAGCTAACGAGAGAAGCAACCCGGAAAGAAGCAAACAACATAGTAAACAACCATCACATAAGCATGGCATGATGCACAAACAAGTATGATGCATGTCCGGTTTAATGAAACATGGCATGGCAAAGTGCACAAGCAAAACTACAAGTTAAGTGGAGCTCAATATGCAACGAGTTGCATATTGACGAAACACCACGTGACTTATTTAGTTCACTCTCGTTTATGTACCCAACAATATTAAATGTTATTAAACATGGCAAGAGGTGAAGCATATGAAAACTACCTATCTAGGCAAGTTTAAATGAGGCCGGAACAACAAACAACAAGTCCGAAAACTCCTCATGTGCATATTGTAGGTTTGGTAATTTTCTGCACTAAACCATATTTTAGAGTTTTCAAACATGCAAAGTAAAGCCACCATGTTAAACTAGGCATTTTCCTACCCCATTTACATATAAAGTTTATTAAATTCGGAGCTACGGTTAATTAGTTATGAATTAAAGCATTTTAACATGGCATTAAAGCAAATTAATGCAAACAACAAGTTTAACATTTTAAACATGGATGAAAGTTGGATATTATTAATCTAGACAAAATTCTAAACATTTTACATATATAATTTGTTTTAATATGATCCACTGTTTGTGAGTTATAAAATGCATGATGCTTGGGGGTTTTTCTGTAAATCTGCAGTCCCCGGATAAATACTAAAATGAACGGAACTGAAAAAAACGATGCGGGCTGAATCTGGCTGGCCCAACAGAAACAGGCGTTGGGGAAGGCAGCTCACCCAGCGGGCTTGGCCCAGATCTGTGGAGAGGGAGATGCCGGTAGGGGCGCGCTGGGCCAGCCTGCTTGGTTCGATCGGGGAAGGGTCAACGCGGTCGTTCGCTCTCTTGATGGAAGCAGGGGATGCAGCGCCAGCGGCTACGAGGCAGGAGAACTTGGCGGCACCAGGCGACGGGGATCCGGTCGAGGACGGAGTTCTTCGGCGAGGCATTAGATCCGGGCTCCTACGAGGGAGCGATGGAGATGGCGGGGCCCCGGGGCTAGGGGTTCAGGTCTGCTCGTGGTCGGAGGAGAACGGAACCACCATGACTGCTCCAAGGTGCGGCGGTGCTGGAGGCAGGCTTGCGGGGCGGGTGAAGGAGCGGCTCCACAACGGCTGGAGACGGACTTGGTGAGGCAGGGATGCGCCACGGCCGGTCAACAAAGTTGGGGTGATGGGTCGAAGTGGCTGCCTCCATTCCAGGAAGACGAGTGGTGGCGACGTTGGTGCTTCCGGCGACGGCGGGATGACCATCGGAGGCGGCGCGAGGTCGAGGGGAACTGATTCCTGATGGTGGGAGGCGGATCCGGTCCCCGGAGATGGGTCTAGACGTTGGTGCCGGACGAGGTCGAGCTCCGGGTGCCATGGCGTCATTGTTCCTGTCAACAAGAGGGGAAAAGGAGGGGGTCAGCGAGGGGAATGGAGAGCAGAGGGAAGAGGGAGAGGCCTGGGCGCCTGGGGAAGAAGCACAGGAGCTCGGGATCGAGGCTCCTGCTCGATCTGGAGCTTGGCGCGAGGATGGATCGAGAGGAGGAGGTGGGATGGTATGGTGCTGAAAACGAGGGAGGAAGGAGGCGCGGGTTGGCTCGGGATGGATCCCCATGAAGATGCGGCGGCGGCGGGGTAAGGGACAAATGTCCTAGATTTTAGGATTAGACTAGATTAGGACTAGGGGTTTTTATATAGGGAAAGGAAGGGGTATTTGGGTCATCTGATTAAAATCGTACGGTTGAGATAAAAAAACTAGGGGAGTCCAAAAGAAAAACTGAAGATGTTTAAGGGACATTTGGGGATGATCCGAATCAAACGGTGACGACTGCCCGGGTCGGGTCCGGGACAGCTTTCAGACGCGCGCGCGAGGAGGGCCGCGGGCTGACGGGAGAGGTTAGGTTGGGCCTGGCGGTAGGTAGTGGACTTGGTACACGGTCTAGGGAGGAAAGAGAGGGAAGCCCGGCCACAGTTTTCGGAGACCGAAAACGTCCGATGATTTGACCAACTATATTGTCGCTATAATTATCCGCCGGGGCATCAAACGGACTCCAAATGCGATGAAACTTGGCAGGCGGCCTACTAACAACATAAAAACACCGCATGCCAACTTCCATCCCATTCCGAGAACATTTTCCGGCCACTTATAAAATATTATTCAGAGGTGCCGCGGGCGCGTGCAAGTGTGTCTGGGCTCAGAACGGACAACGGACGTAACTAGGGGAACCCGTGCGGATGCAAGTTTTGAAAACATGAGGATGCAATGCACATGATGACATGGCAAGATGCAACACACAATAAAATGACATGGCAAAGACAACGAATAACTGGAAGACACCTGGCTCATCGGTCTTGGGGCGTCACACATATAACCATCCAAACTCATCAAGCACATCCACATGATGTCTTATATAACTATTAAAATGATTCAACACAAATTCAGAGTAGCTGATATGATTTCATTAACATTAAGATGGACCAACTGTATCACCCCAATTAGATCTAACTTTGATTCAATTGTGACCCTAAACCATTGACAAGCAGCGGCCAGGACCAACAGAACGATGTAAACTAGCACACAAGGTGCACAACAGGTGTGGCTGAACCGAACTGAACTGAGGAGTGGAGGAAGATGGGCCTGGACAAGAATAGCAGGCACGTGGAATTTAGGAGTAACTGAGGCGTAAGATGGGGCCATGCATGTCGAACCAAGGAGCAAGAAGGTTGCGGCCATGGCCCTAGGGTTTGTAGGGGAGGGGATGGAGGAGTGGAGGATATGGGATGAATCACCTGGGGAAGATAGGTTGTCGAAGGAAGACGCCGGCGTTGAAGCTCCAGCAACAGCTAGGGCGCTGAGCATTGAAGATCCGGCGACACGCATCAAGGAGGCGACGGCGGGCTCCTCCTCTCGCCTGTCTCTGCATCTCGCACAATCCGTTCCGAGCAGGTGCCCTCGAGGCTCAGTAGCTGTGTGGATAGAGGGGGATTGACGGGGTTCGAGAGGGTTTGGTCCGTTAAACATCGTGTACCAAACAGGCGAACGAGGATTTTAGAGGTTTTTTGTCCCCTCATGGATTTTCCCGTGAAATCCCCTCCAACCCTCATGTATCAAACGAGGCCTGAAGGGGTTCCACATCCTCTTGTCCATGCCACTCCCTATAGAACTCATCTGAAATACACTAGATGAAAATATTAGTCCAACAAGAGATATGTTGATATTAACTACCAAAATCACCCAGGGAGCACTTGTGCTTTCAATCTCCCCCTTTTTTGTAATTGATGACAACATACATCAAAGCTTTAGATAGAGATATGAAGAATAATAAGTAAAGCTTTGGAAAGACATGTAAGATGCATAGGCTCCCGTTACATGTATGCAATCATGTGAATATGAATATAGGAGCATGTGAATGCATAATCATGATAGAGCAAGCAATGAGTTACATGTATCTTGGCTATATGCATCAGAGCAAATGATGTGAATATAGGAAATGTACCTCCATGTCCATGATTTCTTCTTGCAAACAGTATGTACAGTAGCAAGAAATCATCATGTACATGAGTGTGATGCATATACTTACCTTGTGGTCTTGAGCTGGCTTTGGAGGAGGTGAACTAGATAAAACACAGTTAGATAACACAAGAACACCTACTAAGCAATCCAAGAACAGAAAACCACAAGAGCACCAAGATTGGGATGACATGTAGAGAGTGAGTACTAGGTACTCTATTGGATATAGACATGTCCCCAAAGAGTAAAATATGCAATGAATTCGAAGATTTCCTTCCCTTAGATGTCTTTCTCCCCCTAAATCTTATATTGGATAATGGGAGAAGATAGGGCAAAAGAAAAGCAGGGCAAAATCAATCATTAACATATGCATGTCTTGTCCCCTCTTAAAGACATGTGAATTCTCTCCTCTTTGAATACCAAGCATCTAGGAATACTAAGAAATCTTTCCTTCCCATAGGTTCTCTCTCTCCCCTTGATGTGATTAAGCTTTAATGTGATCTCTCTCTCCCCCTTTGACATCAATTTACAAGAAGGGATCTTCTAGGGTGTGAGTCGAATAGTTTGGTCCTTGAGTCACATGACAAAGCAACATGTAATGTAAGATGCTGGTAGAGGACAAGAATCATTTAGAGGAGCTGGAATAAGTATGCAGGATGCAAATGGCGAAGTGTTTTCTCAGCATTTAAATCGGTCACACCGAGTCATTTTCTTTGGTGACACCGAGGTGGTTCGGTTTAACTAAAAGAAACCAACCGGTGAGTCCAAGTTTAACACAGAGAGAAAACAATTGTCATCTCATCTCACTAGGCAAAGAAGATCTCACAAGGAATTGCAAGGAATTAACTAAAGGATTTACAATGAATTGGATGAAGGGAATGCAGAACAAAAGAGAAAATAAAGAAATCTAGATGAAGTTTTTTTTATTAAAAGGAAAAAGGGAAACAAACATGCAAGAGACAAATTCAAGAGCACAGAAAAACACTAGAAAACTTCATCTAGAGTTTGTCGGCGACAAAGTCACCTCTGTTAGAGTATATTGTCTGAGGAGTCAAGTGAGAACACTTGATCATAGGTCATACTCATCATTTAAGCTCAAAATGGGGTTGCCATTTTTTATTTAAGCATTTTGATGTATTCACATCTTATTGAGCTGCTTTGACCCATGACTTGGGGTAAAGCTTCTCTAAGATGGAATAACATACCTTGGGTGCTTATGTTGATCTTGATCATGTAGTTGAACTTGTGTAGGATGCTCAAAGTTGATGTAACTCATCAATGGTTGGAAGCACCACTTTTAGTTTTGAGTTCATCTACCTAAATGGGTTAGTCTTGCAAGGAAGAGCACCTGTGTATCCAAAGTGACAATCATGAAGTTTGATACCAAATGAAATTTGATATATATAGAGATTGTCAAAGGATATGTTTGAAAGGATTCATGCTTCCTTGTCTTTAACCACTGATTTGTAGAGACTTGGTGATGTAGGGATTGCACAAGATGTGTGTGATTTGCAATCTCATAGATTTAGATTCATCCAAGTACCTACAAGTGTTAGATAGCATGCAAGGGTGCAAGTATATCCAAGACATACGATCATCATCGTAAGGGAAATATCAAGGATTAGTCAAAGGCTCATGCCTTGCATGTATCCAAATGGAGATTCTACTCCAAGTTTGAGGCATAAATGATGTTCCATTCACCTCTCAAACGGTAAAATAATTTCTAATCAAGCGGTTTTGTGAAAATTTCTGCCTATTGCTTACCATACGAACATGCTTAAGATCAATGTCCCCTTTAGCAACATGATCTCGAATGAAATCATGACGAACTTCAATATGCTTAGTTCGAGAATGTTGCACGGGATTGTGAGCAATCTTAATAGCACTTTCATTTCCACAAAGCAATGGAACATGTTTCACATAGATCGCATAATCTTTAAGAGTTTGCGTCATCCAAAGTAACTGAGCACAACATGAACCGGCGACAATGTATTCCGCTTCGGCTCTAGATAAGGATATCGAGTTTTGTTTCTTAGAGGACCAAGACACAAGAGTTCTACAAATAAATTGACAAGTACCCGAAGTGGACTTTCTATCAACCTTGTCTCCGGCATAGTCCGAATCGGAGTAGCCAACAAGATCAAAAGAAGACCTCTCAGGATACCAAATGTCAATTGGTGTATGAATTAAGTATCTCACTATCCTTTTCACAGCCTTAAGATGACATTCTTTGGGGGCCGCTTGATATCGTGCACACATGCACACACTTGGCATAATATAGGGACGGGAGGCACATAGATATAACAATGAACCAATCATAGAGTGGTAAACCTTTTGGTCAACCGGTTTGACATCCTTAGTCAAGTCAAGATGTCCACTAGTAGGCATGGGTTTATTCATACCTTTGCATTCTTGCATGTTGAACTTCTTGAATAAGTCCTTGGTATACTTTGTTTGGGAGACAAAGGTACCCTCCTTAGTTTGCTTGATTTGCAAACCAAGAAAGAACTTGAGTTCACTCATCATAGACATCTCAAACTTTTCCAACATTAGCTTTCCAAAATTTTCACTAAAATGAGGGTTAGTCGAACCAAATATGATATCATCAACATAAATTTGGCACATAAATTATTCACCATTATCCCTTTTAGTAAAAAGAGTGGAATCAATTTTTCCAATCTCAAAGCCTTTTTCAATAAGGAACTTGGTCAAGCATGTATACCATGCTCTAGGAGCTTGTTTAAGACCATAAAGAGCTTTGTGAAGTTTGTAAACATGGTCTGGTTTCTTAGGATTAACAAAGCTGGAAGGTTGTTTAACATAAACTTCCTCCACAATTTCACCATTTATAAAAGCACTTTTAATGTCCATTTGGTACAAGGTAATATCATGGTGATTTGCATTGATAAGTAAGATGCAGATGGACTCAAGTCTAGCAACGGGGGCATATGTCTCACCATAGTCCATACCTTAGACTTGAGTGTAGCCTTGGGCGGCGAGACGTGCATGTTGCAAACGACTTGTCCATCTTCGTCTTACTTGTCGCGAGACACCCATTTGGTACCGATGATGTTGTGGTTGTTGTCGGGCTTCTCGACCAATGTCCACACTTGGTTCCTCTCAAAGTTGTGTAGCTCTTCGTGCATGGCATTTATTCAATCCGGATCTTCCAATGCTTCTTCAACCTTCATAGGTTCAATGCTAGAGATGAATGAATAATGTTCACAAAAAATAACCAAAAACGTTTTAGAGCGAGTGATTCTCCCAGTTTGAATGTCATTGAAGATTTGTTCTCGTGACACTCTTGCTCGAACTCACGAGAGCTTTTGTTTGGGTCGGGGTCGAACATCTTCTTCATCATCTTGTTCTTCCTCTTGGCCTTCTTCGTTGTTGACATTGTCATTCTCTTGTTGAGGTGGAGAAGGAGGTTGATGCGGTTCATCTTGGTGTATTTCCTCGTTTTCTTCATCTTGGCGTGTCCCACTCATGGATGCCTCCATGTCCACTCTTGGTTCACCTTGTCATGAGGTAGACGCTTCCACTTGGACGGACGAGGTACTCTCCTTCACCTCTATTGGATGAATCTTGCTAATAGACAAGTCTTGCATTCCTTCTCAAGGGTCTTTGTCTCCTACATCAATTGGCAATTGCTCTACTTGCGAGTTGTTAGATTCATCAAACTTCACATCTACTGTCTCTTCAACCTTCCAGGTGAAATTGTTGTAGACACTGTAGGTATGAGAGTTTGAGCCATAACCTAGTAGGAAACCCTCATGATATTTAGGAGAAAATTTAGAATGAGGATGATTATCAAGAATGTAAAACATTGAGCCGAATACTCGAAAGTATCCAACTTGGGTTTGTTACCAGTGAGAAGCTTGTATGCTGTCTTGCCGAGTAGCTTATGAAGATATAAGCGATTTGTTGCATGACAAGCTGTCTCAACCGCTTCCGCCCTAAAGTGTTTTGGCGTCTTGTACTCATCAAGCATCATTCTCTCCATCTCAATAAGAGTTCGGTTCTTCCTCTCAACAACTACATTTTGTTGAGGCGTGTAGGTAGCTGAGAACTCGTGTGAAATCACTTCTTCGTCAAGAAAGGTATCCACATTTGCGTTCTTGAACTCCGTTCTGTTGTCACTACGAACCTTCTTGATCTTCACTTCAAAATTATTTTGGGCCTTCCTAGCAAAGTTCTTGAAGGTCTTCTAGACCTGAGATTTATCATCAAGAAAGAACACCCATGTAAATCTTGAAAAACCATCGACTATGACTAGACCAAATGAGTTTCCACCATGACTTTTATAGGCGTTGGGACCAAAGAGATCCATATGAAGTAGCTCGAGCGGTCTTCTCGTGGTCATGATGTTCTTCACGGGGTGACTTCCTCTAACTTGTTTTCCTGCTTGACAAGCACAAAACAATCTATCATTGTGAAATATAACATCTTTTACTCCAAGGATATGATCACCTTTAATAAGCTTATCAAGATTTCGCATGCCCACATGACCTAACCTTCTATGCCACAACCAACCTTTAGAAGATTTATCAATTAAGAAAGTTCTAGGTTGGGCCTTTTTAGTGAAATCAACAATGTATAGATCACCTCTATGTATATCGGTAAAGACCATTTTATGATTATCTGTACGAAACACTTAGCAATCTAGTTTTGTAAATAGGACATTGAAACCAAAGTCAGCAAGTCTAGATATGGAAACTAAATTATGGCCAAGAGATTCAACAAGCATAACATTTTGTATGGAGATATCATGTGAGATGGCCACCTTACCAAGGCCAACCACCTTACCCTTTGAGTTGTCACCAAAAGTGACATACTTTCTAGGGCTGTCGTTTTCAGCTAGCTCACGAAACATATCCTTGTCTCCGGTCATATGATCGGTACATCCACTGTCAAGAACCCATTCCTTTCCTCCAACCATGTAGCCGCGAAGATTGGCCATAAGACCAAAATGTCTCATAGACTCATTGAGATCAAAGTCACTATCACCGTCCTCATCATAGTATCCATGTTCAACATCGTCTTGTGATTGATCGATTCATAGAGAGAGTGATTCATTAGATAAGTTATCATCACAATGTTCATCTTTATGAATTCTAATGGCTTTGGAGATGATATTGCTTATGATTCCAACATCTCATTCGGCACGCATAAGGTCACGAAGCTCAAATAAACAATCACCAAACTTAGGATCATTGGAATTCATCGTACTCAAAGCAATAGACTTGTGAAGAATCTCATCTAAGTTTTGCATGGAATAGTTTGGGAAATGTTCCTCAAGAAATCTACATATGGTGTAAGCATAATCAAGAGTGGGAAAGCAACCAAACAGATTTCTAGGCAAACCTCTAGTAATAAGATTGACAGTTCTAAGATTGTGGATTATGTCAATAGACTCATTGGGGTAGGATGCAAGGGGTCAACAAGGGGTGCACACGGGCTAGTAATGTACTTGTTCAAGTGATATTCATTAAAAATCTGAAGCATCTCATTTTTCCACTCATGAAAGAACTCTCCATCAAGTATAGGCACTCTACGTCTAGGACTCTCCAACATAAACTCATCCATTTTCCTCCAATGGTGATTCAACCAAAGCAATGGAGACCAATGCTCTGATACCAATTGTAGGATCGAGATAAGGTGTCTAGAGGCGGGGGTGATTAGACCCTCAACAAGGAAAAGTAGCAGCTTTTAATTTGTTTAAGTTAAGGTGGAGTTTTAGCACAAGTTTAAACATTCACAATACATTTCAAGCAAGTATGGCAAGAGTATATGAGCATCGGAAAGTAAAGCATGCAACTTGCAAGAAAGTAAAGGGATGGAATTGGAGTGTGCAAACGCAATTGGAGACACGGAGATTTTTGGCGTGGTTCCGATAGGTGGTGCTATCGTACATCCACGTTGATGGAGACTTCAACCCACGAAGGGTAACGGTTGTGCAAGTCCACGGAGGGTTCCACCCATGAAGGGTCCACGAAGAAGCAACCTTGTCTATCCACACCATGGCCATCGCCCACGAAGGACTTGCCTCACTTGGGTAGATCTTCACGAAGTAGGCGATCTCCTTACCCTTACAAACTCCTTGGTTCAACTCGACAATTATGACGGAGGCTCCCAAGTGACACTTAACCAATCTAGGAGACACCACTCTCCAAAAGGTAATAGATGGTGTGTTGATGATGAACTCCTTGCTCTTGTGCTTCAAATGATAGTCTCCCCAACACTCACTATCTCTCACAGATTTGGATATGGTGGAAAGATGATCTGAGTGGAAAGCAACTTGGGGAAGGCTAGAGATTAAGATTCTAGTGATTGGATTGGAATATCTTGGTCTCAACACATGAGTAGGTGGTTCTCTCTCAGAAAATGAATGTTGGAAGTGTAGGCATGTTCTGATGGCTTTCTCCATGAATGGAGGATGGGTGGAGGGGTATATATAGCCTCCACACAAAATCTAGCTATTACACACAATTCACCAAACTCGGTGGGACCGAATCAAGAAACTCGGTCAGATCGATTTAGTTCAAAATATGAACGTTAGGCTATTCGGTGGGACCGATATGATCAACTCGGTGGGACCGATGTGGTAGGCTTAGGGTAAAACCTCAACTCGGTTTGACCGATTCAAAAACTTGGTGATACCGATTTTGGTAATAAGCAAACAGAGAGTTGGTCAAGCAAACTCGGTGGGACCGATTGCATATCTCGGTGAGACCGAAATAGTTGCAATAGGTAACAGAGAGTTTGCAAGCCCATCTCGGTGAGATAGAGATCCCATCGGTGAGACCGGATTGATTAGGGTTTCTGGCACTGCCTATGTCAAGTGAACTCGGTGGCACCGGATAGATCACATCGGTGGGCTCGAGTTTGACTTTAGGTTTAAGACATATGTGGAAATGAGAAAGTGGTTGAGGGCTTTGGAGCATCTCTCTAAGCACTTTGAGCAAGTAAGCCATTAAGTAATAGCTCATCCCCTTTTAATAGTATTGGCTTTCCTATGGACTTAGTGTGATCTTGGATCACTTAAATGAAAATGTAGAGTCTTAAGCTTTTGCCAATCCTTGTCCTTAGCTTCTTGAAGAGGTTCCACATCCTCATGTCCATGCCACGCCTCTGTTGAACTCATCTGAAATACACTAGATGAAAATATTAGTCCAACAAGAGATATGTTGACATTAATCACCAAAATCACCCAGGGAGCACTTGTGCTTTCAGTTGGTTTGCTGAGCAGGAAGTGCTGACGCATTGGTATGCTGATCACGCTACTGCGGGCCAACGGACTGATGAGCACTCGGTTCTGGACCTACAAACTGCTTAGCAGGTGGTTCCGAAGCATCATACTGATTAGCAGTCTGTTCCACCAGGTTGGTCTGCTGAGCATGTGCTACAGCTGGGTCTCCGCCCGTTGCTTCAGCGGTCGGCATCTAAACCGGTGGTGCGTCTTCAGCAATTGTAGGACTTTCCACTGGCTTCTCCGGGGCAGAGGATGACATGGCCTGTACGGCACAAAGTCGGGTCGGCTGATCATAGGTTAATGCATCAGCTGTTGGATTATGAGTATTAGGTTCTTTGGGGGAAGCACGCGAGAGTTGGTGTGGCAAGGAGAGTGTCACTGGTTGAGGGGAGACATTGGTTGCTCTTGTCAGGGCTTTAGGGATCTCATCGATGAACTCTGTTTCCTTTTGTGGCCACTAGATGTGATGTAACAGTGTTTCCCCCAAGGTCCTTTGCTCATCAAAGTCTCCTACGACATTCTTTAGGGCAAATTCATTGAATCCAGGCTTTACTTTAGTCATGTAGCACTTCACACAGTCCGGCTTCAATGGCACATTGTCCAACAAGAGGCCCTCTTGCAAGAAGGGTGCGCAAACCTAGGCTATTGCACATTGTAATGTACCTTCATAATGTGTAAGCACGCCCTTCAGTTTGTCTTTCATTCCTGGTAGATTAGATATAGCATCATCATGAGCAGCTGCAGTCTTAGTGTCGCTGTGGTCAGCTGATGCACAGCTACTCTTGTGTGGTGTTGTCGCTCAATAAGTAGCATCCTCCATGCCCGCCTCCCCTCCCATCTGCTGGCTATCTATCAGTGTTAGAGTCTTCTGCATCATCATTGACTCCTCAATATCATTTCGAACATCCGGATACATGTCCTTCCTCAACCTTTCATACAATTCATTCTGCTTCATTTCACTCCTCACTTTTTTCATCATGAGCCTCTCTTCTTTGCTGAGTGTGAAAGCCCTCTTGTGCGGGACATTAACACCTATACCCCTTGCACGTCCAGGGGGCTCTCTTGTTTCCAGAGCATCGGACAGAATGTCACATGGCCCTGAGTTCCCGAAGAACCTTTCAGGGATCATGGAAGCCTCTAACATCACTTGATACAGTTCTTCATCATGTGAGTTTTCAAAGTAATAAGTTCCATCATCATGCCTCCTTGCACGTGCCCGCAAGTAGTCTCTGGCACGTTCGCCCCTGATTTCACTAAAGGTTGGTTTCCCACCTGCCGCTACTGCTTCTTTGTCCTCCTGGTCCCATATCGGTTTGATGCCGTAGTATCCTGCCACACCCATATGGTGGGGTGTATGTTCTTCTTCTGAAGTTCCGATTGCTTGACACTCTTCTCAACAAACTATTTAGTTGCCCTGACACTTTTGAATTCTGCCGAGTCTACCTTTGTAATTTGGGGGTATGCGGGGATTGGGTCCTTGCCTTCACTCAAGTACTTCTTGTGCATCACGTGCTTCCAGTTTCTCCAAGCATCACTAGCCTTCTTTAGTGCAGCATGTTCCACCTACATTCTCCACTGCTCTGGAACGTTGAAGTGATCCATGATCTCCCGGACTATCCTTCGCCATGTTTCTGTGTCAGCCTTCAGAAACCCCGGCAGATTGATGTTGAGCCTTGCCCTGCCAACAAATCCACACACACTCATGAACCTCGAGCGCGCTTTATCTGGTTTAGTTGGAGCCCAAGACTTTAAATCAATCTCAGTTACTTCATATACACCTTTAGGCTAGTGTGTGGCCTTCCTTGGAGCATTCCTCCGTGTCTTGATCGGAAGGGTAATTGCTGTAGCTCTATCCCATTCAAGATTACTTCATCCCTCAGCATCTGCTAAAGACCTAGGGTCGCCGGAATAAGATGAAGATACATCGCCTAAAGCATGAGTGTTGTCGCTGCTACTCGGCATCTACAGAGAACACATGCGAAACTCAGGAAAGGAGGATAAGCATAAAACTAACAACTTGGTATGAAGCTGTCTAAACATGTCACGTAATAATTTAGAAAATGTACGGCTAATCTATTAAGTTTGTGTGACTCGGGTGCCCGCGATCTGTAAATTGACAGTAACTTATTGGAACAAATAGAACTTATATGTACTGGTTAGGAAGGTTGATAATGAATATCTATACGCTCTCCGTTATTTTATAGCCAATTCAGGAACATACGGAACGAAATAGGAAGAGGGAGGGATTGCAAGGAAATATGCCTCACCATAATGGAGAGCAGTAACTAACATGCTTCTTAATGCAAACTCGGTCGGACCGTAGGAGAGGCGAGGGTTACATGATCGATATGTTTGAGGCTGGCTGGAGAGCAAACGAAGACGGCGAGGCGCGAGTAGTCGCGTGTTGGGAACGGAAGTGGAGGTAGGCTTGACGCCGAAGAGCGGGCGCACGGCCGGGGTGAGCACGCAGGTGCCAGAGAGGGTTCTGAAATGGATCTGGGGGAGGGGGCTGGCGATGGAGATTAAGTGGACTAGTTGAGTGAAGTGCGGGCGGGCGGTGCGGGGTGTTTGCGGCCTAGGTGAAAAGGGTGAAAAATATCCCCGGTCGCCGCTCGGAAAGGCCTATGCAAACGGTTGCCTGTAAGCGCTCGTGTGCACAAAGAGAAAATTTTCATTTGAAATGAAGACGTGAGTTCATCGTTTTGCCTCTAAATTTTTCCCATGTTAAGAAATCACCATTATACCACGGGTTTGATTTGGTGGCGCATATCAGGTCTCGTGTGCTATATTTAAGACATTCTTTGGCATTTACCGTGCATTTTGGCATCTAAATGAAATCCTAGCCGGAATGCATTTCCTGTTGAAAGGGATGAGGATTGCCATTCGATCTGGCAGCATCCAACGGTGCAGACATACGATCCGTGGGGTTTGGGTTCTGGCCAATCAGAACCCACGACTCAGATTGCACACACAGCAAGGGTGGGGCATCAGCCACGGTTTGGTAGGCACACGGCTTTCGTGAGTTAACCATGTGCTATTTGAAAACATTTACATGAACTGGAACTGCATGTGCTATCGAAAGGGATGAGGATCGCAGTTCTATCAAGGAGCATCCAATGATGCAGACGTATGATCCGTGGGGTTTGGGTTCTGGCCAATCAGAACGCATGACTCAGATCGCGCGCCTGGCACGGGGGCGGGGGCATCGGCCACTGTTTAGTGGACACACGTCTATCGTGAGTGCATCGTGTGCTATTTGAAAACATTTACATTAACTCGTCATATTTTTGTTTGAATGAAAAAATGAGTTCATCGTTTCGCCTCCAATTTTTTCCACGGTAAGAAATCACGATTGTACCCTATGGTTCGATTTTCTGGTACATTTTACCATGCGGCAGGCCTGGCTAGCAATTTCAAACTTTGAATATGCAAAAAAAGAGATCTCGTTTGTATATATATATATATATATATATATATATATAGTCGCAACTACACGTGGGTGTTAGCAAGATCATTTGTGTGTCGCTTTGCGAATTTTCATTCATTGTCCGAGAAACAGGGAAAACCTTCAAACAGTTCAGCCGCAGGGTACGGCCAGAGGTGTAGGTCTTGTTGGTATTTTAATTTCATGAAATGCTTATAGAGTCTAGAAAATAACGAAAATCATTGTGTCACCATGGCGTGCTCTCACGATCATATGGAAAAAAATTGGTAATGTTTGGCACAAGTTTTGGTGCTCGCACCTTCCATACCGGAGCATCTCACAAGAAGGATCATAGTTTCCAAAAGGAGACGCGACACTTAGGACTCCAAATCGTCAGTTACTACATTGCCCCGCCTCGAAAAAAATTTATGGTAAACAATCGCGAATATATACCCTTGGTTTGATTTTCCGGCCCATTTCAGGTCTCCTCTGCTATGTTTAAGTCATTCTTTGCACTTACCTTGCATTTTAGTGCATATAAAGTCAAAAACCCTACTACAACTACATGTGGGTGTTTTAGTTAGCCTATACTAGTATCATGCATATATATATGATACTAGTGTACTATACTACCTTTAATTATAGTGCATAGTATAATAGAGTAGTATCATATATGATCATAGTTATTGCCATGCATGACACAAATTAGCATCGCATTTAACATGATACGATATCTACCTATATGTTACTCTAACCCTCTCTATCTTATTTAGTTCTTTGCGACATCAGCATACTTGCTATTTCCGAGTGCATGATATCGGCTATGATACCACCACTATGACCAACCTTATAGTGGGGAGTATCATATAACTATAGTATCATGCATATGATACTAGTGTATGATACTACGTATGTCGATGCAACAAACCCTAGGTCTGTTGCCAAGACTGTGCACAGGCACGGGAACAAGATCGAAGCACTAGCCCAAGTCAACATACAAGAGACCAAGAGATTCGAAGGACCAACATGTAGATCAGAGGGACCAAGACCAAGATAGAGAAGCAAGGTATCGTCAAGAGAAGGGCCTCCCTTGCTGGGAAGGCAAGCCCGGCAAGGGGCGAAGCCACACTTAGAAGAGGACAACCAAGGCGTCCCAGCAGGGCCTTCCGGGACACACGGAGGCAAAACCACCTCACCAACCACTCCACCATGACCCACATCGTCGATCTGTGCGGTGTCAAGCCACAAGATGATTAAGTGGTAGCCATTCGCCAAATGGCAGCGATTCCCTACAGAAGAAACCCACAGATGACACCCATCCCGCGATGTGTCAAGCGAGCAGGCGTGAAGTTGGAAAGATAGCCTAGCAAGCCTTGTCGGGCAACCAACGATGTGACATTGAGTGGTGCATTTAATGTGCTCTATCAGCCTGCAGAGTTAGGTATGATAGCACTATTTGCTATCTTATCAGTGAATAATGACAACTTTGCTATTGTGGTAACCCCTTGATCTATAAAAGGAGGCCCATGGCAACTGTAGAAGGGGTTAGAAGGTTCGATAACTCAAACCCCCATATGCGCATAGTTGCTGCTGCCCTAAGGCAACCCTTGTCGGGCAAGTGTACTATGGTCCACCACCACCTTTCCACCATCAATCCACCAAAGCAAGAGTAGGGTTTTACGCCTCACAACGGCCCGGACCTGGGTAAAACTGCCCGCATGATCTCTGTGTGCTGCCCCTTGCTCGTCTGCTCTTTGTGCAATGTGACGCCCCCCTGCCGAACCAGCAAGGGGCCTCCTCGTCCCATAGGTGGATGTGGTTTCCCGCGACAACGTACGTTACCTTCATAGTGCATAGTATCATAGAGTAGTATCATAGATGACCATATTTATGGCCATGCATGACACAAAGTAGTATAGCATATTTATTATGTTACGGTATCTACCTATGTTACTTATTTGCCACATCATCATATTTGCTATTCCCGAGTGGATGATACCGGCTATGATACCCCCACTATGGCCACCCTACGGTTGGTCGTAATGGGAGTATCATAAGCCGTATCATGCATGCCAACTAGAATTGTTGGATGATGTAGTGTCACACAGTTAAATGAGGAAAGAGACGGTGTGGTATCATATCATGATACTGTATCATATTAAATGGTGTACTACTTTGTGTCATGCATGGCAATTAATAAGGCAACCTAAGATACTAACTTATGATACTATGCGTGCATTACAGAGGTAGTATCATATACTATAGTATCATATGCATGATACTAGTATATGATAAGGTTGGTTGTAAGGCCCCTCCCAATGCTCCACCTTGTACAGGTGCTAAGGCAGACATGTAGGCAAAAAATCAGATGTGGCAAGGTAATTAAGAGGAGAGAGACGAGTGTTTGTGACCTCAAGAAGAAACAATGCCAGGCGCAAGAACCTAGGCAAAACACTTAAATGGAAGAATCCCACCAATGCATGAAGAACTTTTGTTGCAAAATCATTAAATGAAGGATACTTAGCACCAACAAGTTAGGAATCTATGCATTGGGGTCTTTAGTTGATAAAGTATTTAATATGCTTAGCACCTGATGTAAGCACCAATGCATCGGAAGTAGCCTAATGTGGAGTATCAAATACTAGTATCATCCATATGATACTAGTATATGATACCACCTTTGTAATGCACACATAGTATCATAAGTTATTATCATGTAGTATTTTATTTATTCTCATGCATGACACATAGTAGCATAGCATTTATTATGATACGACATCATGACATGATACTTAACCCTCTCTTTCTTCATTTAATTCTATGACAGCTCATCAAAATTGCCTAGTTGGCATGCATGATACTAGCTATGATATTCCCACTACGATCAGCCTAGCAAAGAAGGTGTACAAATCATTTGTCCGTCGCTTTGTGAGATTTCATCCGTTTGTCCGAGAAGCGGGGAGAAGTTTCAAACATATCAGCTGCGAGGTGCGGCCACTGGCATAGGCCTAGTTGGTATTTTAGTCATAGGTAATTTAGATGGAGTACGGACATCATCAAAATCGATGTGTGCCCGTGGAGTGCTCTCACGCCCCCGTGGGAAAAAATTGGTAAAGTTTGGCACAAGTTTTGATGATCGCTCCTTCCAAACTGGAGCATCTCACATGAAGGATCATGGTTTCCAAAAGGAGACGTGTCAATTCAAACTCCAGTGGCCGGTGACTTCATCGTTTGACCTCATAAAAATTTCCATGGTACGTAGTCACCATTATACCAAGGGTTTGATTTTTGGCGCATTTATGGTATCGTTAGCTACATTTAAGACATTTCTTGAGGTTAACGTGCATTTTGTGCATAAAATAAAATTACAACCGGAACTGCATGTGTTGTCGAAAGGGATGAGGATCGTTGTTTGATCTGGGAGCATCCAACGGGGCAGATGTACGATCCATGGGGTTTGGGTTCTGGCCAATCAAAATGCACGACTCAGATCACGGGCGGGGTTTGGTCAGCACAAGAGTGTCGTCAACGAACCGTGTGCTTCGCAAACCAGATTGCATATTTTTGTTCACACATACTATAGTGAGATCAATTGAGTGTGCTACCTCTATCATATAATAATATTAAAATAACAAAAACAGTTCATATTCATTGCCTGAGCAGATAGAATATCAAGGTCAACATATTAACGGTTCTTACATCAATAGAAAACCGGGCATAACTCACAAATTCAGTACACGGGACAGTTCTAAATTGAATGAATTAAGTTGCAGGGCAGGCATAAAGACTAGTCTTACGGCTTAATTCCCATGTACACGGGGGAACCGGGATCATTATGTTGACCCTGAATGAACTTGGGTTTTCTGATGATTTACGCTGCTCTGTTACACTGGTGTGTGATGCTTGGCTAGCAACTCAGCAAATTCACCGTACTCGTCCTCATTGGCAACATCCTCGACACCCAGTACCCTCCCCTTCCCATGCATCACTACATGACAGTTCTTATGCAAGGGATCTTCTGCAAAGAAAATCTAGGTAGCATCGCTGGCAAGAATGAACGGGTCCGCATGATATGCCATCGTTGTCTTGTTAACACAGGTCTTCCTGTAATCACCAACC
Organism: Triticum aestivum; assembly: GCF_018294505.1. NCBI lineage: Eukaryota > Viridiplantae > Streptophyta > Magnoliopsida > Poales > Poaceae > Triticum > Triticum aestivum. The sequence continues at coordinate 294,505,323 of NC_057803.1, read as the reverse complement.
TCTACATGACCAAGAGGGGTCCACGCGCACCTGAATAATGCCACCTTAACTTTCACATAATCAAGCTCCCAAATCTCTTTGATGGTTCCATAGTATACCCTTTTATCAGCTTTATCTACAGTCATGCATTCTGTTCGAACATCACTCGAAGGGATACATGTTGTGAAGAAGCACTTCAGTATTCCCAAGAACCACTCGAAGGGATACATTTTACGAAGAAACACAGGACCACAATACTTTATCTCGTCGACAAGGTGCACATTGAGATGGACCATGACATCAAAGAATGACGATGGGAAAACATCTCTAGGGTGGACAATATTCTTGCAATACCATCTTGCATATGATCCAACTCTTCAGCATCTACAATTTTCTGCGATAGTTGGTTGAAGAAAGCATAGAGCTCAATGAGTATGTTTCTTATATCTTTGTCCATCAGATTCCTGATGGCCACCGGGAGGATTTGTGTCAACATTACGTGGCAATCATGTGACTTCTTGTGTCCCAACTTCATTTTACCTGAGCTCACATCCACGAGACTTCTGATGTTTACAGAGTAGGAAGAGGGTGTCTTAACTGACATCAAATAAGTGAAGAACTATGTTGCTTCTTTTGTACTAAAGTTGTAACTCTGGCAAGCTTTGATGAATTTGTCATCGCTTCAGTCTTGTGTTTTGATTGATCAGCAAGCATACCGAGTTGTGAACCTTCACCATCCTTTCTTTTACCTTTAATGTTGAGTAGAGTACCAAGGATGCTTTCACATACGTTCTTCTCTATGTGCATGACATCAATGCAGTGACGTACACATAGAATTTCCCAGTAAGGTAATTTCCAGAACACTGATTTCTTCTTAAACACTTGACCTTGGGTGTTTGTTTCACCGTCAAAGGGTGGTTCTTTCCAAGCACAACATTAATTTGTTTAGCCATGTTGTGGACCAGCTCCCCATCATAGGGTCTTGGGCCCACACCTACCTCTGCGGTACCATCAAATTCAGCTTTCATCTTTCGGTACAGGTGATTTTTTCGTAAGAACCTACGATGATGCAAATACACGGTTTTGTGCGAGTTGGGAAGTCTTATGCTAGCTGTCCTATCCATGCATGTGACACACCCTACATCTCCCTTTGTTTTCTGCCCCGATGTGTTGTCTAATGCCGGCATATCTTGAATGGTGTACACCAGCATCGCATGTAGATCGAAAATCTCCTTTCTATAAGCATGATAACATTTTACAGCAGGCGCATCTATCCACACTGTCAGTAGTTCTTCTACTAGTAGCTGAAAGCAAAAGTCGATGTCATTTCCAGGTTGCTTCATTCCTTCGAAAATCACTGACATCATAATGTAATTTTTCTTCATACACAACCAAGGTGTTAGGTTATAGATGTACAGAAGCACCGGCCATGTGCTGTGATTGGTGCTCATATCGCCAAAACGATTCATCCCGCCAGTACACTCCTCGAGCCTTATACTTCTAGGATCCTTGCAAAGTCTTCAAACATTTACATTAACCAACTAGGTGCCTAATATACTTATCTGCAATTCGCTCATCATGATGCCAACGCAACCTCTTTGCCTCTCTAGGGTTTGCAATGAAACGCCTCAACCTTGGAAGTAAACGCAAGTACCAAACAGCCTTCAACGGGATTCCTATCTTGATATCATCATCCAATTTGTACTTGTCCTTTGCTCTCCTACACTTGTATCGTGCATGCTTGCACGTGGGACATGCATGCAAATCTTTGTACTCACCATGGTACAATATACAATCATTCACACAAGCGTGTATCTTTTGTACTCCAAGTTCCAATGGGAAAACAATTTTCTTCGCTTCATTCGTGCTTCTAGGGAGCACATTATCATCTAGAAGAATTTCTTTGAAAAGATCTAACATATCTGTGAAACCCTTGTTTGATAGGCTGTTTGCTACTTCAAATCTGAGAAGCGCGAGGGTGGAACTCAACCTGGAATATTTATTTTTGCAACCTAGATACAATTCTTTCTTGGAGTCCGCATCAATGGTTGACAGATCCTTGTACCCAATCATATCCTTTTTGGGCCCTCAAAATCTGCAATCATAGTAGAAAAATCTGGCATATCAAGATCGTCGTCATCTGCGTCGACGTCTTTGTTTTCAAGTGGGCGTTTCGGCTTTCCGGTGTTCCATTGGTAGCTTGACGCCTCTTCCCCGATGTTAGATTCAACATCCATGTGACACTGATCGGGGTTTGGCATCTCGCAGCCCTGGGTATCTCCATCCACGACCTCCTCTTCACCGTGTCTGGTCCAACATGTATATCCATCCATGAATCCCCGAGAGACTAAGTGCCACTCGACATCTCCAACTTCATGTGACTCTATATTGGCACAATCAGTACATGGACACATGATGTAATCCGCGTCACCAATTCTCCTCTTTGTACTTTCAACCAAATTCATGAACTCTTTCACGCCACTGATAAATTCTGCGGTTGTCCAATTCTTTATCCATTGAGGTCGTTCCATCCGCACCACACGAATAGTAATTAGAAACAAAATAACAACATTAATACATGGGTTAACTGTTGCCCAAATATGCATGCATAAATCACAAGGTTCTATTTTCATAATTACTAAGGGCGCTCCATATTGTTATCTAGACATGAAATGACAAAAATTAATGCCAGCCAATTTACACGCAGAGTACTAGTACAACACAACCCTTAAGAATTGAATACCTTACTTAAGCCACTCACGAAAATAATACCTTAATTAATTAGCTGTGCGGCGACCTCCACCCAGCAGACAGAGAAGCGTGATGCAGCGGCCCGCCGAGACAGCATGGTCGAGGAGCAAAGCTTAGTGTGACTGCAGCCTGAAGTTCGACATCCACTATCCCGCCATCGACCGCGATGGATGTGCTCGAATCACGTCGTCGCCGACCTTGATGGTTGAGCTCTTCCTATCCCCTGTCGTAGACCAAGAATTGACCTCCGATGACGCCGCAACCACCCACCGACCGAGGATTGACCTCTTCTCCGGTAGCGCGTACCTAGGCCGTTGCCGCCATCTTTATATGCAGAGCAACTGTTTTTAACGGATATCCGCAAAGCGGCTATTTACACGGTATCACTATAACTCAATTATATGTACAGGGTAGTACATCACATACAGTTATGTAATGGCAACCGTGCCTCACCCATGTTGTCTTCCCGGTTTGGTGCGGAAATCGTGTGTGATGTTGTAATACCTAACACAAACAACATGTATAAACAGTGTGCCATATACAACATATAGTGCCATAGGTAGTTCCCGACCGTTAGCTTATCCCCATAGTTTCCCTGTTTCCCCCAAATCCCTACATAGCCTAAAAATTCCCTCATGTGGCGCTGACATTGGGGATTGTGAACGAGTGGTGCTAATGCTTTCGGTGCGCTGATCCTACTCGTATTCCCGCCACGAAGGCGGTCCCTGCCGAGCACTTGCCTAAGGTAATCAGAAGGTAGGTGTACTACGGATCCCAATCGTCCTATCATGTTCCAATCTATCCCGATATTTTTGAGCATGTGCAAAGTAGCTTCTTGTTGAACCCGTCCTGAATGAACCCCCCCAGGAAAGCGATCTTTCGCCGGATCCGGAGCATGACTCCAGACTCTCGCAACATGAGTTTGACTCCGAGTTTTGTTCCACTGAGAAGTACCAAAAGCTGCGTTCTGTGCACGGGCACACACCCACTCGACGTGTATGCACGGAGGGATTCGACATTGGCATGCGGTTTCTCAGTTGCCCCTTAGAGGTTATTTCTAAGTTCATCATTTTACTTGAGTTAATGCCACCACTCATCGTGAATACTATTTAACATTGGCAGGGATATGAGGCATGTGCCTTTGTTAACTGGCTAGATGAAGAATGGCATGGTAGGGCTCCGAGTGTTATCACCAAGCTCGCAAAAGATAATGTAAAGCTGAAGAAGAAACTGGCTGATCTGTAATGTATAATCAATACGATGAAGGAAGAAAGAATCAATCATAGGCAACAAATGAAAAGCAAGAGACAAGAAGGAACTAGCATGTGTAGTTGTGATTGTTGCATTACCCATGTTCTATGCACTGTTTACAATGATTATTAGGGGTTTCGTTTGATAGTATTGGTAAAGCACATCTAGATGTGCTCTAAGTAATGCACATCTAGGTCCTATGCCATTGATGTTACGCGAAGATTCGGGCAGATATTTTCCTTTGTGTTTTTTCTTTTCCTTTGTAGTTTGGTTATTACTGGCTTTATCAATAAGAAGAGCTCAGTGTATTTCTTGCCAACTATCCTACTACATTCGTACCGGTAACGGTGCATAATCCTAAAACACATTCCTTGTTTTTGTCTTGAAAAAAGAAACCAGCCAAACCAGCCAAATCAACCCTGGGAATTTGGAGCTACTGGGTACAAATAATTGCGATTGATTATATCAGTGGTTAGATAATACGTCAACCCCCGCTTGAATTGGCATTTCCTCTTCTCTACATACCCCGCTTAAGTGTCCACCATCTTCATCGTCCCCGGCAGGCCGCGCTACACATTGTCACACACTCTGCAGCCATGTCGAGCGACATCGATGACGACAGTTCGGCCAATAGTCTAGCACCCTAAGATAGTTTAACATTGGAATCATCCCGCTCATCTTCCATGAGTCCGGAGTCGAGCCCAGACCTCGATTATATCCGGATCATGGAAGGGACGCCACCTCCGGAGTCGTCAGACGACAACCAGATGGACGAGGAGCCGTCAGAGGACGAAGAAGAGGACGATGATGATGAGGAGGAGGAATGGTCGAACAAGGAGGACGACGATAACGATAGCAACAATGATGATGACGGCATCGGCGATGAAAAGCCAACGGTCAGCGGCAAGAAGCGTCCTCGCCAAGACGATGTCGCCGGGCCATCCAACAACAACAACAACAAGGACTAAATTAAGCAGACTGTATATATCTTTGTTTCCTTTCGCTCATATTAATTTGTTATCTCTGTTTCCTAACAATCTCATCGCAGACGGTTAGTAATACATATTCAACAGAGATCTTCTACATTATCGCCCACGGGTTGGTTTGTTGAACTGTGTGCCCTGACGAGCACACAATTGAAAAAAATACCATATGGGTTGTCTATAATGATAGCTCACAATTCTGATTACTGACCTGTTTGCCGGGTAACACACACATCTTGTTATGCCGAATCATTTGTGTTCACCTCGATCATCGCAAATGGTTCATCGAAGCGAACTATATGCCGTATATCGCACACACCTTGATCTGGCTACCCGTTATTGTTGTTCTGTCTAATCGCAAATAGATCATATGGATCAACCATATGCCTAGCATCTCACACGCAACTAAAATTTGAACCGTGTTTGATGTATCATTCATCATAAACATTTTGCATCTTTTTTGACGGGTTTTTTACATCACCGTTTGCGATTAATGCACCATACACAGTTTCGTCAAAGGGACTCTGATCGTAATGTCGCACTAGTAGCATCCTGCAGTAGTGTTAGTTAGATGCGTACACTTGGTGTGGTAGGATCTTTATTTAGTTTGATGCATACACTTGTTATTTTTTGGTAGCCCTTTTGTAATGATGGCTGATGTTTGGGTTGGAATAAAGTGTTGCGTCTTTACTCTTCTGGCTTGCTTACTGCTTCTGTTGCACCCCCAGCCCTGGGGGCCGCTACTGTTGTTTTCAATGTACAATCGATAGTGTATTTCATCTGGTGGTTCAATAAATGTGTTGTTAGCCCTGTTCAAGAATTCATCCGATTAACCAGTTAACTTGCCATTAATCCCTACTCATAGGGTCACCGAGTAGCCGATAAACTGATAAATCATCCGATTAATTGATTAAATGGTCGATTAACTTGCCGATTAGCCTATTAATCCCCTACTCGCCAGCCAACCGAGCAGTTACCAGTTAACGATTTCCTCAACAATGGTTGTTAGAATGACAAACACAATATTTTGGAAGTCGTTGCACGGTCGGATCCTTTAGTTCCTCATACGTAACGCATACTGTTTTTTGGTAGGGAACACATTTTCCACTTGGCAATAACATGTAGTCCAGTGATGAAGGCATGATATCTACTATGCAACCTTCTTCTTGTACACTCATGTTGGGCCTCCAATCGCAGGTTTTGTAGGGCAGTAGAAAATTTCCGTCAAGTGGATGACCTTAGGTTTATCAATCCATGCGAGGTGTAGGATGAAGATGGTCTCTCTCAAACAACCCTGCAACCAAATAACAAAGAGTCTCTTGTGTCCCCAACACACCCAATACAATGGTAAATTGTATAGGTGCACTAGTTCGGCGAATAGATGGTGATACAAGTGCAATATGGATGGTAGATATTGGTTTTTTTGTAATCTGAAAATATAAAAACAGCAAGGTAACTAGTGACATAAGTGAGCAAAAACGGTATTGCGATGCTTGGAAAAAGGCCTAGGGTTCATACTTTCACTAGTGCAAGTTCTATCAACAATGATAACATAATTGGATCATATGGCAATCCCTCAACATGCGACAAAGAGTCACTCCAAAGTTCCTATCATGGAGAACATAAGATGAAATTGCTTGTAGGGTATGAAACCACCTCAAAGTTATTATTTCCGATCAATCGATTGAGCTATTCATATAAGTGTCACAAACAGCCCTAGAGTTCGTAGTAAAATAACACCATATGACACACATCAATCAACCCTAATGTCACTGATACGTCTCCAACATATCTATAATTTTTGATTGTTCCATGCTGTTATATTATCAATCGTGGATGTTTTATAATCATTTTATATCATTTTTTGTACTAACCTATTGACATAGTGCCAAGTGCCAGTTGCTGTTTTCTGCATGTTTTTTCCATCGCAGGAAATCAACATCAAACGGAGTCCAAACGCAGCGAAACTTTATTGGATTTTTTTTAGTCCAGAAGGAACATAATGGGCCCTAGCTGCGCCTAGGGGTGCTCCGAGGAGAGCACAACCCACCAGGGCGCTCCAGGAGGCCCAGGCGCGCCCTGGTCGGTTGTTCCCACCTCGCCCCCCGGACCGCCTCTTTGCTCTATAAATACCCCAATATTCCAAAAACCCTAGGGGAGTCGACGAAATATTGATCCAGCCACCGCAGAGTCCAGAACCCCCAGATCCAATCTAAACACCATCTCGGATGGGGTTCACCACCTCCATTGGTACCTCTCTGATGATGCATGAGTAGTTCTTTGTAGACCTTTGGGTCCTTAGTTTTTAGCTACATGGCTCTCTCTCTCTCTCTCTCTCTCTCTCTCTCTCTCTCTCTCTTGATTCTCAATACAATAGTCTCTTGGAGATCCATATGATGTAACTCTTTTGCGGTGTGTTTGTTGGGATCGATGAACTTTGAGTTTATGATCAGATCTATCTTTTTATATCCATGAAAGTATTTGAGTTTGTTTGATATCTTTTATGCATGATTGCTTATAGCCTCGTATTTCTTCTCTGATATTTGGGTTTTATTTGGCCAACTTGATCTATTTATCTTTCAGTGGGAAGAGATTTGTAGTGGGTTCGATCTTATGGTGCTTGATCCTGGTGACAAAAGGCGAAACGACACATATGTATCGTTGCTACTAAGGATAAAACGATGGGGTCTATCTCTACATAGATAGATCTTGTCTACATCATGCCATCGTTCTTATTGCATTACTCTGTTTCTCCATGAACATAATACACTAGATGCATGCTAGATAGCGGTCAATGTGTGGAGTAATAGTAGTAGATGCAGGTAGGAGTCGGTCTACTAATCTTGGACGTGATGCCTATATAATGATCACTGCCTGGATATCTTCATGAGTATTTGAAGTTCTATCAATTGCCCAACAGTAATTTGTTCACCCACCGTTTTCTATTTTTCTCGAGAGAAGCCACTAGTGAAACCTATGGCCCCCGGGTCTCTTTCTCATATATTTGCCTTCGCGATCTACTTTCCTTTGCATTTATTTTCAGATCTATTAAACCAAAAATACAAAATACTTTGCTGCACTCTATTTTATTGCGATCTATTTATTCAATCTATTAGAATTTTCTCCCGTCCACACACCAATTTCTGGCGCCTTTACCCGAAAGGGATTGACAACCCCTTTAACACGTCAGGTTGCGAGTATTTGTTATTTGTTT